>NC_137079.1:82185317-83385317 GCF_951640355.1 Cnephaeus nilssonii
ATAGATTTTCTTTTAAGTCCTTTTATATATCAAGGAATGAGTGAACAACAGTCATTACCACCAGATCATATGAAATGAGTCTAAAAGAAACCTCTGGGCCTACTGAATATTGTTCTTAATCTTTCTTATTATTCTTTTAAAATTGTTTCATGCCAAGTGTGATTCTGTAAGAAAACTCTATAAGCTAATGATTTATAATCACTTCCAAATAGATATGAAAAATATTAGTGAAGACTGAAAAGATGTTTGTTTTGTTAAATTTGGGCAATAGGAAGTGCTATAAAGCATGGAAAGTTCCAATGCAAATTTGGAAGGCATCCTCTATAATAAAGAGGGAATGTGCTAATTGACCATCACTCCATCACAAAAATGGCTGCACCAACAGCTGAGGCCAAGTTCCCATAAGGAGCCTTAATGAGCAATCAGCAGGGACCTGAGGCTACGCCCTCCCCTGCCCCCATGGGGCTTGACAGGGGACCTCAGGCCACATCCCCCACCTGGCAGGGCTTGACGAGGGACCTCAAGGTGTGCTTCCCATCCTGGTGCTGGGCTAGGGGACCTCAGGCTGCTCCCCCCACCAGGTGGGGCTTGACAGGGGACTTCAGGCTGCGCCCCACACCCCAGCACTGGGCCAGGGGACCTGAGGCTGTACCCTCCGCCTGGTTGGGCTTGACAGGGGACCTCAGGCCATGCCCCCCACCCCAGCACCGGGCCAGGGGACCTGAGGCTGTGTTCCCCTGCCTGGCTGGGCTTGACAGGGGACCTCAGGCCATGCCCCCCACCCCAGCACCGGGCCAAGGGACCTGAGGCTGTGTTCCCCTGCCTGGCTGGGCTTGACAGGGGACCTCAGGCTGTGCCCTCCACCAGCGGGGCTTGACGGGGGACCTCAAGGTGCACCCCCAGTGCTGGGTCGGGGGAACTCAGGCTGCACCCCTGCCCAGAGAGGCTTGATGGGAGACCTGAGGCTGTGTCCCCCTGCCCATGGGGCTTGACGGGGGACCTGAGGCTGCGCCCCCTTGCCTGGCGGGGCTTGATGGGGGACCTCAGGCCATGCCCCCCACCCAGCAGAGCTTGATAGGGGATCTCAGTTCCCCCACCTGGCGGGGCTTGACGGAAGACTATGACCCCTGCCCGGCAGGGCTTGACAAGAGTGGGACTGGCCAGGTCTGGACCTAGCCCAATGTGGGGAGGCCAGCCGGGTCTGGGTCTCACGCGATTTTGAGGTGCATGTGAGTTGGCGGGGACTTGACTCTGGGTCCCGTGGTGAGCCCCAGACTCTGACAGGAGGAAGGTTTTCATATACATTTTACTAATTTTCTTTTATCTCTGACACTTCTATTATAGAGAAAGGGCAAATAGCAATATTAAATTATTTCCTCTAATTAATCCCCTTTTAATGTGCACAAATTTCATGCACTGGGTCACTAGTAAGTATAATAATTAAGAACACTAACTCAGAAAACACATGAACCTGATGTTCAATCCTCAAACATACTTTTACTTATTTACCATTATGTGGCCCTACCTTCCCTCATGTGACTTAAGAAGTTTTCTTATCTATAAAGTACCTCTTAAAATTGTTGTTATGCCTAAATAAGATATGTTCTGAAAGTTGAACACAGGCTGAAACAGCTACATATTCAGAGCCCAGACTATCAATTGAACTTACGTTACTATTTTAGCAAAGATGCAGAAACTTGAATTCAGTAAGACGGGAGAATATGGTTACCTGGAAAGGCAGGCTTTAGTGACAGCACTGTGAAGATTTTCATTAGGGTACTGTGACAGCCGACGAGAAATTCGCAACAGCTGTCTGGTAGAAAGTGATGCTGCCAATGACTGTGCCTATTAAAAGGCAAAGACAGCCTGTTAAGAGTCTTGTTTCAACTTGCTGCAAGTCCCTTTAGATGGGTATCATAGCAGAATTCATTATTCCTGAAGGACAAGGCCAAACTTAAATAAATATGCACTGTTAATGAATTACAAATAAAAATAAATAGAAACCAATTAACATTTAAAACATTCTTGAAGATAGTCTTTTTAATCTATAAAAAGTGTTTATCAATTAAAGTGTTTTCATTGTACAAAAATCTGTGTATTGGGGGAGGTGGAGGTTAAATAAAGGAAGGATATAACATAATATAGGTCACTCTCGACTTAAAAATAGCCCTTATGTACAATAAACTATTTTTTTCTGTTTATACAAAGCTGAACTGTTAATATATCCTGAAAATGCTTAGAGCTTTAAGTAAACTATGGCTTTTGAAATACAGAAAAAAGATTAATGGGCAATTAGGCTGCTGACCACAGAGATGTCAACGAGTTTGTCACTTGGGTAGCAGCTTGCTGTTCAGAATCCTTCCGCCATACTGCCAGAATATTTTATTTGTTTTCTTATACTTCCCCAAATCCCAGTAGTAGAGTTGCTAGTACAGAACTTAGGACATGTAAATACCAATAAATATTTGCTAACTTGAATTTAAAATTATTTTGGCAGGAAGCATAATGTAATGGCAAAGTTTATAAGCTCTGAAATCAGACATATCAGGCTCCCATTTATTAGATATGTGACCTTGAGAAATTTCTGGCAAAGTTTATAAGCTCTAAAATCAGACAAATCAGGCTCCCATTTATTAGCTATGTGACCTTGAGAAATTTCTTAATCTCTTTGGGCCTCAGTTTCCTCATCTTTAAAATGGCAATAATAATGCCTTCATCTTTAAGGTTGTTATGAGGATTCAATTAGAAAATTATTCTATAGCACTTAGTGTAGGTCCAACACATACGGAATGAAAAAATACCAGTAATTATTAAAAGTCAGCCTCTTCAAAATGAAAAAAAAAAAAAAGCTTAACAGAGAAAGATGTGGCCTGTACATTAGAATGAATTTAATAAATCAGATTATTTTTGGCCTAATTCTTAACGTAGATCACTAACATTAGGAGATAAGGGTTTTCAATGAAAACCAGAGGAAAGAACTTTTGAAGCAACTAGCTCTCTGAAATGTCACAGCGAGTTATGAGGGCAGTATAGTGGCCCTGAACACCTAAGGGAGCAGTGAAGGGGACTCTGTGACATTAACAAAGGGTTCAAAATGGATGATGGGAGGATGCAAAAGGCATACTATTTTTTTTGCTTATTTCAACATTTCTGTTAAGGTCATTTCTGTATGTCCTAAGGAAGAAAGAATGAATTGATTTCTCCTTCCTTATGTATTTCATAGTCCCATGAAACTCTGATCTGCTATTATTATTACTAGTAGCCCTGCACACGGATCCATGTGCCAGTAGCTCACCAGTAGCTCTCCGCCCGCTGCCCCGCCCTCCTGTAGTTCTTTCCACACACACCCCGCCCCCCCCCCCCCTCATAGCTTGCTGCCCTGCCCCCTCCTGTAGCTCTCCAACGCCCTGCTTGTAGCTCGATGCCCCACCCTCTTGCTGATCCTTGATCCGGTCGTTACGCGGTCGGTCCTTACACTTCACAGCGTAATGACCATTTGCATATTACATCTTTAGTATATAGGATATTTCAGCTATGACAGGGGTTAAATGACCCTTTGGGAACTAGGTTGAAAGCAAGACCACCACTTATGAAATATTCCCTTTATCTATTAAAAACACATTCTAAGTTTCAAATAACTCATTTATAAGCAAACATTGGTTCTTCTTTGTTTCCAACAAATTCACATTCTAGACATGGAGACAATATTTAAATATAAGAAAGAAAATGTTGCAATTCAAAATAGCATATAATTTACTGCCAAAATAAGTAGAGCACTTGACAACTGCATAGGGGCTTATAATGCTCAAATGGAAAAAAGAAATGCTATGAACAAAGGCATGAATGCAAAAGGAACAGAAATACATACAGAACATGAGGAAGCCAGCCCAGCTTTATTAGAGGGTCCTGCTGGAAGTCTTGCTCCCAAATATCAAAGACTGACACTTTGAGGTGTTTAGCCTGGCTCCTAAAGGCAGTAGAACTTTCTTATGTACAACACAGTAACTTGACTTTAGGAAGATTAATCTGGCAGCAGTATGTAAAGTGGTTGAAGGACAGTAATCTACCTACAAAAAGATAAAGCCTTACAGTAAGGTTATTGGCAAAAAGAATGGAGGGACGGGATCAACACTTGCTTCAAAGGACTTGGCAACTGATGGGTATGAGAAAGAGAAAAGAATTGAGGATAAGATTATTTCAGATGGTATGGCTGAAAGTATCAGAAGTTAAACATGACCAGCAATTCCCATCCTTAATACCTGGGACCATGAAAAATTCCTATTTTAATCATGGAAAATGTTTGACAAATAACTCCAAACCAGAGATTCCCATGACAAGAATCCTATTAAACCATAATGCAACTTTCTAGGGTATAACATTCTAATCTCATCCCAAGCATGACACAGTTCAGGCCTCACATTTCATTCAGTAATGATTTCGTATGATTAGGATAGGAAAAAGGCTTTTCTTTTTCTTTGCTGTAGCCTGCCACAATTTATGAGAAGCACCTGGTAATTTAATCCCAAGATTGTTAGCTCCTCTGATTCAAACAGCTCCTCTGTTCAAACTGCAAAACAAGATAAGCTACTCTCAAGGCTACACTCTTGCATACTCCTCCTCCCTGCTATTTTTACAACTCAGGTATAATTTCCCCATGAAGTCTCTAATAGAAAGTCCCCTTCCCCCCTCCTCTTCAAACAAGCCTCTTTTGAACTCTTCTTAACTTTTGCTCTAAGAATGTTTTACAGACTTTAGAAAAATACTGATAAGACACCTCCCTAGGACATCTGCCTGTATTGTCTCCTGAAGAACAAACAAACTACAACCCCTCTGATGTCTGCTCAATTTCAGCCCCCAAATCCTCCTCCCTGCCTTGTCACCTAGCAACAGCAGCCAAGGCTTTAAAAGGGAGAGTGCCACTTTTGTTCTTTGCCCTTGTATTGATTAGCAATGCACCAGACCTTTCCCTTTCTGGAAAGTAAAATAAACTTTCTCTCTCCATCCATCTCTTCTTTTAGTTGTGAATTCTTTCACAGCCTGCGTCACTGGCCAAAAAACCCTAACAATACCAACTACCTCAGTTAATATAAAAATGCTTTGCAATAGCATCCAGTGTTAAAAAATCAAATGAAGCTTTATAATCAGCCATTTTAGTGTTAAATAAAAGGTTTGGTTATCTCTGCTCTCATATTAGTCATTAAAAAATGAGAGTGTACTTTAGTTGAAAAATCCCTAATATATTTAACATTTGTAATACCAAATTTCCAAAAGAGCAAGTGAGGATGTTAGCACATTCCTTTAGTTACCATGGTTATGCAGTTTAAGAGTACACCTTAAGGATTTTTCATATTAGCATAATTAAAAATAGTACTTCAGCTTAAAGATATAAAAATTCTGATCAAAATGATTAAAAATAATTTTTCTCTTGCACCTCTTAAAGACATTCCTTTACAAAAATGTAGCATGTTCTCAGGGAGATGAAACTCTAAAGACAATCTATTAATTAATTTATTTATTCCTTCATCAAACATCTAAGTGTCTACTATATGCCAGGTACCAGATCAGGAAATGGAAATAAAGGAATGAATAAGAAGTGGCCTCAAGGAGTTCATATTTTAATTGGGGAGATAAAAATACACTGTGCTACAGCTGCAATAGGTCAATATGAGAAATCTAGGCCAAATGTCATAAAGCAGACTGGATATAGAGGTTACTTCTGCCTAAGGGGACTGAGAGACACTTGCTAGAACAGGGAACCTGAGTGCAAGTGGACAGAGGGAAAGCGAATTCCAGGCATCATCTAAGGCAGAGGCATGTGGGTCGCCCGCTGCTCTAAAGGTTTCCTTAAACCAGCAGTCGCCAACCTTTCGGACCTCATGGACCACCAGTGGTCCACGGACCACCTGTTGGCGACCGCTGGGTTAAGCAATGGGCTTAAAAGACAGCAAGAAGCGAAGTGTGGTAGAACTGAGGGTGCTTCAAGACAGGCTGTAGGAAATGAGGCTGGAAAAGCAGCCAGGGTGAGATGGAACTCAGCAGGCATGCTTAGCAGGTTGTCCTTCAGTCCACAGACAAAGAGAATCCATCCCTTAACAGTTTTAAAGAAGGGGAGAACTTAGGAAATGGATTTGGGAAAGATCACTCCTGGGACAATATGGGAGATTCATTCATTCATTCATTCATTCATTCAACAGATATTCATTGAACATATACTATGTAGTAGGTAAAGTTCCAGATACAGAAGCAACCACAACAAATAAGACCTCGCCATCCCACAACTAAAATCTGAGTGAGGAAAAATGAACAATAAAAAATGAGTAAAACAGGCTGGCCAGAGTGGCTCAGTTGGTTGAGTGTCGTCCTGTGCACCGAGGGGTTGCTGGTTCAATCACCAGTCAGAACACAAACAGAAAGCAGACAATCAATATTTCTCTTTCATCTCTCTCTTTTCTCTCTCTCTCCCTCTCCCTCTCTCTCTCCCTCTCTCTCTCTCTCCCCCCCCCTCTCTCTATCTCTTTCTCTCTCTCTCTCTCTCTCTCTCTCTCTCTCTCTCACACACACACACACACACACACACACACACACACACACACACACACACAGAATGTCCTCAGGTGAGGATGTAAAAAAAAAGGAATAAAATATATATTTTGACAAAGGGTAATAAACCCTATGAAGAACCTTAAAACAAAGAGAGAAAAATAAAATGTGGAAGATATGTGCTTCTACTAGTAAGCAGAGTGCTTCAGGAAGGCCTCACCAAAAAGGAGACATCTGAGTAAATCCACAAGAGGTGAAGGAGCAAACCTGTAGCTACCTTCGAGGAGCAATCGAGGCAGAGGAAACACCAAGTGGCAAGGGCCCTGAGGCAGGCACAAGTGTTCAAGAAACAGCAAGGAGAATGGTGTAGCTGAAAAGAATGAGTAGTTGGAGATGAGGTCTCCTGTGCCGGTTAGAAACAAACAACTTGTGAATTTTACCTTTTATGGCAAAGCTGACGCTACAGATAATATTAACCCTTTGCACTCGCTTGCTTTTTTCTCAATTCCTTTATTCTAATGCTAACCGTGTCGAGTCACACTCAACATCTGAGTGCAAAAGGTTCAAGATTTCTGAGATGTGGAGATTATCCTGAATTATCTGGATGGCCACTAAATGCAATCATATGTATCCTTATGAAATAGAGGCAGAAAAAGATTTGACATAGACACACAGACGAGAAGGTGATCTGAAGACAGAGGCAGAGACTGAAGTGACAAGTCAAGGAATCCCAGCAGCCACCAGAAACTGAAACAGGAAAGGAATGTAGTCTTCCTTTGAGCTTCCAAAAGGATGTAACCCTGCTGAAACCCTGCTGATACCTGATTTCAGCTCAGTGATACCCATTTCAAACTTCTGGTGTCCAGAACTGTGAGAAAATAAACTTTTATCATAAACCACCAATTTATAGTAATCCTATATAATAAAAGGCTAATATGCAAATTGTCCCCTTGACCAGGAGTTCAACCAGGGCAGGGCCGGCCAGCCAACTGCCCACACCCCCCCGCCAGCCCGCCCCACTCTCAATTGCCCCTCCCCCCGACCCTGATCAAGGGCGAAACCAGCCAGACCGCACTCGTGTACTAATTCATGCACCGGGCCTCTAGTTTGTTATAACAGGTACAGGAAAAAGTAATAGAGGGCCACAAGAGGAATGGATTATTGGTGAAGAGGGCAGACAAGAGGAAATAACAATATTCTAAGAGAAAGATTATGAAATCCAATACTAGGATAGTTACTGACAATAGATAAGAGCACAGTTTACACATCAAGATGCTAAGTTGACGAGATATTTCTTCAGGGTAAGTAGAAATAGTGGGAAAGCAAGGAATCAACAATAATGTCAAAGTTTCTAATTTGGGTAATTTGGTAGCCAGGTTATTAATAAAGTCAGGAAATTATATAAGGAATAGGTCGATATAAAGGAGAAAGATCACAACATCCTTATGCGGTACAGGCACTGTTCCCATTTTGCAGATGAGAACACTGAGACTCAGAGTTAGTGACAGCCCTAGATCTTTCCAAAATACTATCCCAGCATGGAAATACAATTATAGATAAAGAAGAAATCAGAAAAGAGAAGTTAGAAGGTGAAGATAAAGATGTAGGCATTATTGTAGAGGTGGTACTTGAAGCCATAAGAATAGATGAAATTGCTCAGCATAGGAGGTAGAAGAAACAGGGCCAAACCCCAGGAGTACCAAGTACACCTCTAGAGATAAAGTTGTTTTCTATAATATCAGCCATGAGGAGCTAGAAGAATATTAAAATCATTGAAAGAGTAAGACATATGCATAGGACAAAGCGTAACACAGGAATAAAAATGCCAGCTTAAAAAACAGATTTTAAAGCACTGAACTCTAAGAACAAAAAGCAGCAGCCTATCAGCAATAGAAAATCCAGACTTACCGTTGGATCCTGTGTCTCTCTGAGTTTGTGTGTAAATGATAACAATTTGTCCAAAGCGTCCTGAGGAATATTTGGTACCTATTTATGAGAGAATTGAGGAAAGACAGAAAGAATGAGTTGGGATATCTGATCAATAAATCATAAACTATGGCTACTTAGTAAATAATATTAGAATTACACTTTTAGAAAAACTCTGATTACAGTTTACATGATTAATTCATGGATAAATTTACTTATTCTCAGGAAATGCTTATACCCACCCTTTTCTCTGTAAGAATTAGGTCAGTAAAACCAAGCCACTCTTCTCCATTTACAATTCTATCACCAGCATAAAACTGAAAGGAGACTCTAACTCAAAAACTGGCATATAGTATGCCTATAAAAACTTTCATATATTATCATTTCCTTTTTTGTTAGCTTCAGCATGATTTTTAAAACTAATTTAGGCATTTTCTTACTGAAACCAAACTCCTTCATTAGTAGTAATCTTACATTGATGTCTACTAAGTCACATAAGGTATCCTTGTATAAAGAATGGATACTCAAGCTGTCAATTTTTCAGAACTTTTAAACTTCATATCCAAGGCACATGATTAATTTATCAATGAACTCTGAATAGCTGCCCAAATGACACACATTAAGTGTCTTAACTATAACATTTTAATCTAATTAAATACATAATTAATTATAAGAAAATTTTACTCAAACAATAACAAATTTAAACTTTAATTTAAAAAATCAGAAAGCGATGTTAGGACAACTGGTAAAACATGGCCATTTCAGAAGTAAACTTTGATCATTTAAGTAATTGAAACTTTTCAAAATTCTAAGTTCTATTCAGTACATACTTTATCTTATTTATTATTTAAATCAATCCAGTGATATAGGAAGTACTATTATCTCCATCTTCAGATAAAGAAATTATGGTTGAATAATCTGACCAAGATCTGGAAGTTAATAAGCAGTGAATTTGGCATTTAAAGACAAGTTGTTTATCTTTAAAAACCTACACCCTTATCCACCACCATGCTGACAAGATCTAAAAAGTTCATTCTAGTATTTTAAGGGGAATGAGTATTAACTTTTTAGGAAAAAAGGTTACTTATTTGTGATCTAGAACACCATCGAATAGAACTTTCTATGATGATGGAAATGTTCTTTACCTATGCTTTCTAATATGTTAGCCAAAACCCATGTAGTTACTGAAATATGACTTAGAAACTAAATTTTAAAATTTTATGGCCAGTGCTATTACACTGAATAGTATAGTTCTAGAAAATGCTAAGCACAATGCCTGCTTCAGCCAGACACTGAAGTAATGGATTACCTATACTTCAAGCCACCAGACACCGAATCAGGTAGGTATAGGACAGGATATATTACATTCCTGAGGAGCCCAGGACTCCTTGGTATTTGCCACAGAACCTAAGGAACAACATACACTTAACCTCCTTTTATAGTAGGAACTTAAAATAGTCACTTTTGACTGAATATAAAAGGAAAAGGCACCACCAAACTGCCTCCACACAAGGAAAGAGGGGAGACAGCATACATCCATGGTTCTCAAAGAGTGTTCCCAAGACCAGTGGCAATATCAGCATTACCTAAGAACTTCAGAAATGCAAATTATCATGTACCGTATACCAGACCTACTGACTCAGCCATCTGCATTTTACCAAATCCTCCAGATGATTCTGCAAAATGTTAACATTTGAGAACCATTTTATAAGGGCATTTGGGAGTAAGTAGGGAGAAGCCAAAAATGTCCAGTTCTGCTCCAGTAGGGGTAAGAGTGCCTTAAAAAGAGAAAAATTGAAGGCAACTGGCTAGAGCTGGCCTCATTCTTACCATTTCCTTAATTACTTGGATTTCTTCACTTTTGACAAGTGGTTTCATGTAATGGAAAAAGAACATGGTTAAGAATTCTGGCCCCAGCCACTGCTGTGTTGTGCTTCCAATAACAGGGGGCTCTGCCAAGGCAATGATTCGGAAGGACGGGTGGACAGGAAAAATGGATCTAAAAGAGAAAAAAAACAAAAACATAACCTATCACATTAGAAATTAGGTCATGGTAGCTATAGCCTAGACAATGATAAATCTATAATGCTGCTAATATAATCAAAGTTATTATCCAAAGAACAGACTTCGAAAAAAATCAGGATATCCTAAGAACCTAAGATTAAAACAACAACAACAGAAAGAATCACCTACTGCTAATATAAGATGTACCATATCCATAGGTGAAACTCCATCCCTGGAACAAAACACTGCTTTGGATATGCTACTGTGCCTATAAATTTTCTCCATCATCCCTAGAAACAAAATCCCATCTAGTACATACATCTCTTTTCTTTATCCAAATCCCCTCAAAATTTCCTGTCTTGCAAGAAACCCACCATATGTCAAAATTAGAAAGACAGAGAAGTATGATTCAAGATGAGGAAACTTTTCATAATATAGAAAATTTAAGCAGCATAGGGGTTGGATTAAATTTAAATTTGGATTGGCAATAAGAATACTTAGGTCTTAAAAAGGTAGAGAAAACAACTTTTATATCATTCACTCTTGTCATTTTATAGGAAATAATATGATTTTTAAGGTGATCTCTTTTATAAATCTCTGCTAGGGAATCTGAAAATGTAAATATTCTAGTATACATAAAAGAATAAGATAAGACTTCCCATGGTTTGTGGAATGACTTGAGTAGTTTTTGGAGAAGGAACTAGAAATCCCTTATTGTGATCTACTCACCCCAACCATATGCATTCCTTTATTGTTTCTGAGGACTTTTACATTCTTTGCACGTAATCACATGGCTAAGATAGCCTTAAAAATGGCTTAGGAAATGTTAAGAGACATTTCTCTTCTCGCTGCAAAACACCAGGAATACCATGAACATGCTAGTTAGAAATAGCATGATGGCCACACACCGGACATCATTTTGGTTCTTACTTCCTGTGAGAAATGCAGGCATGATGTCCGGTGTGTGGCCATCATGCCTGCATTTCTCACAGGAAGTAAGAACCAAAATAGAACTGCTTCCTTTGATGAGAAAAACTTCTTTGGGGAAAGGCTGAGTACAAATACTATAGGTTGCTAAATGTGTCTCTTCCTGCCGTTGGTCTGAGCATAGATGAGGAGGGTGAGATTTTCTTGAGAAAATAATGAATTACCAATAGTTTATTTTGCCAAGAAAAGGCTTCTGGTTATCTCAGGGAAGCAGTAAAGATCAGTGGCCTAGTCTCAGTTTTAATTATATATGCTCTAATGTTGTTGTTGGGTGTGTTTTTTCATTTTTGTTGAATATATTATTTTTTTTATTGTGATTGAACATTGAAAACAGTTTATAACTCTCAGTTTTTATTATATAGGTCAGTGGTGAACCATAACTGGACTCTGGGCAGATCCATGATCCGTAGATATCTCTGGACCCTTTTACTCTTACTCTTAGGTTTAAAGATAGTTATGATCTGAGCTTTGTCTCCTACTTTCCCAGAAACTCAAGCATCTCCTTGTTAAACGAATTGGGTCATGTAAGTTTTTTGTTTTTTTAAATTTAAGGTAGATCCAGGGTTTTTGTTGTTGTTAATCCTCACCCGAGGATATTTTTCCATTGATTTTTAGAGAGTGGAAGGGAGGGGGAGAGATAGAGAGAAACATTAACATGAGAGAGACACACACAGATTGTTTGCCGCACGTGCCCCAATCAGCCTGCAACTGAGGTACATGCCCTTGACCGGAATAGAACCCAAGACCCTTCAGGCCGACACTCTAAAACCCAAGCCAAACCAGCTAGGGCTAGATCCAGTATTGTATGCCTAAGTCTTTGTGTTTGATTCTCAAAAGAAAAAGCCTTAACTCGATTCTGAGTTGAAAAAATAATCCTAAACATTTTTAAAAAAATATATTTTATTGATTTTTTACAGAGAGGAATTGAGAGGGATAGAGAGCTAGAAACATCGATGAGAGAGAAACATCGATCAGCTGCCTCCTGCACACCCCCCACTGGGGATGTGCCCGCAACCAAGGTATGTGCCCTTGACCGGAATCGAACCCGGGACCCTCCAGTCCACAGGCCGACGCTCTATCCACTGAGCCAAACTGGCTCCAGCAATCCTAAACATTTTTATGGTCAAGGAACAATTTTAAATTCTGTGACTCTGAAGGGTCTAATTGCTTACTATATGTACTGGTTTCGTCTCTTTTATTCAGAGAATCTACCTTGTTTCACAAATTCATTCAAGACCAGATTTAGACTAGTTGCTCTGCTTTTGGGGATGAACACATTATTTTCAGTTTCTATCACTTACTTTTGTTTTGTGGTTTCCACCAAAGGTCTTTAAAAAGTTTCTTGCAGTGATGGTGATGAACTATAGCAATGCATTTATTTATTTAATTCGCATCTGCTCTCTTCAGGAATTACACTAGACCTTGGGTGGTATAAAGATGAGTAAAGAATGTGTCTATGGAGTTTGCTACATTGCATAGAAAAAAAGGGGAAATGTGGGGTGTGAACTGAACTGCATAACCTGTAGGTTCTGAAATGGAGCATTAGTATTCCGGTATGGAAGGCCAGTTACAAAATCCTCTTCTGGTTCATGATTAATGTCTTTGCAGAAACCTTCTATATCATTCTTTCAAGTTCCTTTATATACAAACCGACAAAAATATACCATATTTCCTTCAAAAGATTGGAGTGTATTATAACCTCTTTTTTGTTTTATTACAGCTTTGTTCAAGTATAACTGACATATACTAAACTGCATATTTAAAGTGTACAGTTTGATAATTTTTGATATTTATATATTTGATTGTAATAAAACCATTATTACAATCAAGCGAATGACAACATTTATGACCCCCAAAGTATCCTCTGACTCCTTTGTAATCCCTCACTCCTGCCCTTTCTCACACCCTTAGGAAACTATTTTTATAGCTTGTATTTTCTAGGGTTTTATATAAATGGCATCACACAGTATGTACTCTTTTTGGTCTGGCTTCTTTCACTCAGCATAATTATCTTCTACATTGTTATGTATATCAATAATTCACTCCTTTTTATTGCTGAGAAGCATTGAAAAGTACTCTCTAAAAATTTATACTCACCCTCCAAGCAAACATATTGACTCCAATATTTGTATTTTAAAAATCTTTTTGTAAGATTATTTGCTTTAAAAATTTTTAATATTTAGGGAATAATATCTATTTATCTAAAGTTAAGCCATGTCTTTAGTTTCATTTGTTATTTGTTGGTAAATTCTGGTAAAATTAAAGTTACCCTTGAGTTTAAATTTTAATAGTGCTGTGTCTTAATTCCCAATTGTGCACCACTTCAGCCTTTGTATTACCCACCAGTATGTCAAACCACCTGAAATTAGTTGGCAGATCCTCAGAAGTACTCTCTTCTCTAACTTTCAGACTTGGAGAACCTAATATCATCAGGAAATAACTTTCCATATGACCTATTTATATATAAGGAAGCCTTTGGGGAGAACCTAGCAAACAAAAAAGTCCTTCTCATCCTGTTATTCAATAGCTTAATAACATTTCTGTAGTCAGCATACACTTCTCTGCCTCACCTACCTTCTATCTCAGAAACCGCCTTCTTTAAATTGGGGCAGGTACCCTGCTAAGGTCAGTATCAAAAAAGCAAGCCACAGGCAATATATACTGGTATATATTAGTCCAGAGCAATGACCATCATGTTATTAAATTCTAACCACCTAACTTGCTTTCATGTTAATTGCTCTTCTAACTAGGAGAGAAGAGGATCAAGGATGAATCCAACATCTGTTGCTGGGCTACGAAGCAGAGATCTCTGGATTATAACAAACCACTTAACAGAAGTGAAAAATGGATAACTTTCCCTTTTAGCTTTCAAATCACAAAATTTTCTGTGTCCAGATTCTGTTACGTGACTACCTAATTAATTACGAGAAATTCTGAGTGATCACTTTATCCTCAAGACTTTCACGTACTATCTATGTTGTAATCATTCCCTCTTTTCCCAGAACAACTCCTTTGGACAAATTATCTTATGCTCTGCTTGAATATCTGTAGATAAGTCTTTTTTCCCTACCTAGAGAAAAGAAATCATGTCTGATAGTTTTCATGAATTCATCCAGACATTTCACATGAGCATTTCTAAAAACTGCTTTTACTTGACTTACAAATTATGGTGTGGCCTCTCAATTACAGATTATGTGGTCAGGGGCTTGGACCTACCTGTTGTTTCGGGAGGACTTTTCCTTATCCGAAATCGTTGAAGTACTTATCTGATTTTTCTCCACACATATCCTACTTCCTGATATGCTAGCAGCCTAATCACTTAACTACTTGGCTCCATTATAATAGTTAATGGCAACTAACAGTCCATTTCTGGAGAAATGCTAGTTATGTACCTGCATTTTGTTTTCTTCTGAATATCTTGGCAAGTGTGTGAGTTTCATCTCTCCTTTCTCTTAGCATGGGATGATATTACCCTCTAAAGGTAATATTGCCACTAGGGTTTTGAGTAGAATTGATTAAAACAAACAATATCACTCACATGATATACAATGAAGTCCAGCAAAGGAGTCAAATACAAGGTTTCACACTATGAAGTTGAAAGGCTTGGTAGTTAGTTGCTAATTATAAGATCCTATGGCATCAGACTTGTCATTAAAAGGCAAAGTGTTCCTAATTAAAAGATTCATAAAAAGAAACATTGCCAGCTTAGAAGGTCATCTAAAACTAGATTAATAGAATCAGCTTTACCTTGACTTTCCTAGAATTTTCCTAGGTTAAAATTTAGTTACTCATTCAAAAACACTTGTTAAGTGATGTACTATGTGCCAGGTGTTGTGACATTAGAAAGAGATAAAGTATAGAGTAAGACAGAGAGTCCTGACAAGATTAAAGTCCTAGGTTCCAGTTATTTCCTTAGGCACAACTGCATTCTTGTCCTTCCTTTGAAAATGTGAGATGCCATTAAGTTCCTTTATAAGACTAAGTATTTTTTATTACTTGTAACTAAAGGAGTCATGCCAAACACAAATATAAAAATTATTCCTATCTGAAAGCCCAAAAGGCTTCTAAATTTACCAATTTGAGTCTAGAGGCAAAGCTCTTAAATTTGCCTTCCCTTCATTATAACTTTGACCTTTTTTTCTATTTCAAAATCTCCAAACATTGATAGCTGAGTTTGTTTAAAGACTATCATAAATAACTAGAGGCTCAGTGCACAAAATTCATGCATTTGGGGGGGGGGTGTCCCTCAGCCCGGCCTGTGCCCTCTCGCAGACCGGGAGCCCTTGGGGGATGTCTGACTGCCAACTTAGGCCCACTCCCCACTTCTGGCTGAGTGGAGCTCCCCCTGTGGGAGTGCACTGACCACCAGGGGGCAGCTCCTGCATTGAGCGTCTGCCCCTTGGTTGTCAGTGCGCATCATAGCGACCAGTAATTCCACCGTTTGGTTGATTTGCATATTGGCCTTTTATTATACAGGATCATTTTTCTGAACTTCAGTTTGCTATTAGGTACAGAAATGAAAAGGACAGATGACTTAGGCTATGAGTTTCTAATCTTCAGGTCTAATGCTAATGCCAAGAGTAACGTATTAGATATAGATAGCATATAAAATCAACCCAAGCTAGATAATGGGTCATATTACTTACAAGAACAATACATGAAATAAATTAATTTCCTCACTGAGTACAAATTTTCTGCTTTTTAGGCTGTGTTATGTCCTTTTAGTTAAGGTGTCAGCAATCTATCCAATAAACACAGCCTTGAAAGAAATACTGTCAATTGGCTTAAAGGAAAAAATCTAACCTAATATAACCCTATAGGAGAACACATTCTCAGAAAGACAAAAATGGGCTACAAAATTTAATCAAGGTTAACCAAGAAAATGTAAAGAAATTCACCAACAATCCATATCACCAGGTGAAGCAGATTCTGATTAAAAAAAAAAAAAAGAAATTAGGCTTTCAAATGGTAGATATATTTCTGACAGAGAGGAGAATCAGTTGTTAGATATCTCACCTCTGAAAAGTCAATGAAGTCCTGACAAACTGTCAGAATGTAAGAGAGAAAAGAAAATTAGAAGTCCAGCCCAGGAGGTTCAACATTTAACTAATGAAAGTTGCAGAAAAAGAGACCAGAGGAAAGGGGAAGTGGGAGTGGAGAGAGAGGTAGAATGACATATGAGCTACAAGCATGAAGAACAAGTCCCAATTATTACTAGTCAGAATACACTATGGGAGGAAAATGAAATTGACAGAAGGTACACTGATAATGTAAATGTGCTGAGAGGAGACTGAGACAATAGGGAAGTGTTTGGATGAAAAAGTGATAAGTACATAGAAAACAGAGTCACTTCCTCCCCTATGTTCCCATAGCATTACTACACAGATCTCTAGTCTAACATTTAAAAGCTGCATTGTAATTAGTTATTTATATATCTGCCACTTTTCACATGTAGGCAAGTAGTAACTTTAGGAAAACAAATCTATGCAAGAAAGGATAAACAACCGTGGTTTACTGAATGGCTCAGCTGTGTATACTTCTTACGCTGTGGTAATAATGCAAACACTCTATAAAGTTCCAAACAAAATCCTATATAATACAAGGTTAATATGCAAATAGACCAAATGGCAGAACAACTGAACAATTGGTCGCTATGACGTGTACTGACCACCAGGGGGCACGTGCGGAACACGGCAGGCATCGGCAGCAGGTGGCAGAGCATGGAATATGGCGGGCGTGGGCCATGGCAGAATGGTGAAGCAGGTGAGCGGGGGCACCAGACCAAGGTGGGGCACTGATCACTGTCATCAGGGCGAGCCTCTGGTGGTTACTAAAAATTCTTTGCTCCCACGCGCTCGTGCCTGCTGCAGGCGCAGGAGCCGCCACTTGCACCTGCAGCCGGCACCAGAGCCACCACTCACACCCGCTGCTGGTGCCCAGTGCCGGTCCCGATTGCTCAGCACCATCAACAGGTGCAAGTGGTAGCTGCCGGCCCTGATCACCCCTGAGGGCTTCTCCACCTCCCCTTGCTCCTGAGGGACAATCAGGGCAGCAGCTGCCACTAGCACCTGCTGACAGCGCTGGCCCCGTTCACACCCACTGCTGACACCGGCCCCAATCGCTCCATGCCGTCAGCGGGTGCGAGCGGGGCCGGTGCCATCAGCGCATGGGAGCGGCAGGAACAGGGCTGCCGGCAGACAGGGGACTGGGGATCACGGCGGGAGGGGCTGGGTAGGGGCACAGAGGATGGGCTGAGACCCGCCCCTGTGCCCACTGCAGTTTCACGGCCCACAGTTCCTTTCAAGGTGCACGAATTCATGCACTGGGCCCCTAGTTACTATATAATTATGTAGGAGAGGAATGGGGAATAGGAAGTATGTATGTGTACCGGGAAGAAGAATGGTGAAAGAATGCTAAATCTTAATTTTCCATTGTAGGAAATCACTAGATAGTACCAAATACTGAAAAATATATCAAGAAATATCACTGAAAGTATATTGTTTAGTGATATGGAGGTAAATACCAAAAGAAACAGCTAAGAGTTGAAAGTGGTAGCTTTTGGAGAATGGCAAAAGGGAGTGTCCTAGAAGAGATGACAGGGCTGATATTTTAAATTAAAAGCCTTGAAAAACTATCTGGCTCAAGTTTCATGAATGTTTAACAGTAATAAAAAATTCAAATAAAATTTAAGTGAAGGAAACCAAGCAGTGCTATGACCTGTCTCCACCTACCCAGATCTCTGGAGATGGAACTGAGTCTGGTTTATACTCAAGGGAGAGCTGTAAATAAATAATGACGAAGATGGGACACTTTAAGGAGTACTACTAACCACACTGAGCCAAACCCTGAGTATGATGCTCAGTGCTACTCTTTTCCTGAAAGTGTTTTCATTTGTAAAACTGCCTGTGACCATTAGGGAGAACTTGGGTACTTTTCATAGAAAAGGGTTATCACTTCCTGCATGTTTAGCTACAAACTCGATGCTCCTGAGGTCCTAAGGGACACTGACTGGCAGGCTTGCTGAGAGCTATTGCCCAACTGCTTTGATTCATCTCCCTGAAAAATGAAAACTTCTTTCTGACAAATGAGTCATATGCAAAAGCTGAATGTCATAAACTGAAGGTGTGAAATGAATGGGATCTTCATCCCTTGCCTCCCTAACACTCAATCAAACCACTTACTGGGTGGAGAAATGTGATGATGTGCACCTCAGGAGCATAAATAGTTGTACAATCAAGTGCATTTTTAAATATTTTATACACAGATAGTAAAAAATTTAACATTTCCTCTCAATGAAAAAATTCCAAGGCAATCTTTAAACAAAACTCTCCTTAAAACATAAATACTTAATTATCATTTGTAGAATTTTAATGTTTTAAATATGACAGCAAACCCTTTGGATCAAGTTAAGCTTTAATTAAATAAGATCCGACTAAGTGACTAAGAATTATCCAAAGTAACAATCTCTAATTATGTCAAAATAACATGGAAATGTAATGAGACAGAAAATAACTTATATTTGCCAAACCTCCTCTAAGGAAAAGTATGCAGCAGAAAGAAATATTTTCCTTCAATCTTTTTATTTTGAAATTTTTTAAACCCACAGAAAACTTGAAAGAGTAGAATATGAACACCCATAAATCCTTCACCAAGATTTCACCAGTTCTTAAGATTTTACATTTGTTTTTCCCCTCTCTTGATCTCTCTCCCTCTCTTCGTGTAGTGTGTATATGTTTGTATGTCTTTTTTCCTCTGAAACATTTGGAAGTAAGTTATAAACATCTTTCTACTTTCTCCCTTAAATATCTCAGCTTGTGTCCCTAAGAATAGGAATATTATCCCTCATAACCACAATACCATTATGATACTTAAGAAAATTATTATTAATTCAGTGTCCCCACAGTGTCTTTTACAGCTGTTTTCATTTTATGTCCTGATCCAAGATCCCATCAAGTCTCATATATAGCATTTTGTGGTTATATCTCTGGAAAATGCTTAAAGAAGCCACAAAGGATAATCCTGAACCAGGAACCGATGACTTCTTAGGAGTGGGCTGAGTTGATGAAACTTTTTGTTTGTTTGTTGAAAAGAAACAGGATGGTGCAAAAACTGATTGGCTAGGACAACAGAAGAACTACCTTCTTAAAACTAATGTCCTTACAAAATGTTTAAACACTTAGGTAAGTTAGGCTGAGAGTATGGAACTCATCCTGGGTGTATACAAAATTACCTCTTCTGTAGCTGCTCATCAGACATTTGCAGCTCCTCTTTTAAACGCATATACCTGTCTTCTCTCAGCAGCCTAGAGCCGTCATAGAGGCTTAGCTCTCGATCATGGATCAACCTAATGGGACAGAGGAAAGTCAGAAAACAAAGGAATCAGTTTTGAACAGTGAAGTTCTTAGAAGTAGAGATCAGTCAGTTAATATTTTAATAATGTCCATTATTCCTGGCAATTGAATCTAACAATTTTTGTTGCATCTTTTAAAATTTCAAGTTGGCTAGTGCTGTTATAGTTGGCAAAAATATTGGTTTCTGTACTAAAGGGCGGCAGTTATGGATACTAGATATGGACAGGGAGGAGGAGGCCGAGGATGAGGAGGGCTGGAAAGGTGGAGGAGGAGGGGGATAAAAAGAAACAGCTGAATGCGTGACTCAGGATAACCATGAGGTGCAAATTAATGTATAAGACAGTTGACATGTGCTCCCTTGAGTCCAATATAACTTTTTAACTAATCAAAATATTTCCATCTTTGTAATTACAGGATTTAAAAGATCAAAAATCTGTATAATAACTAGTGCTATTTCATGTATCCACTATGATGCTGACCTAACCATCCACAGTACGGCAGCATTGTCTTCCAGATGTTGCAGAGGTTGAAAAGTGCTGTTTGAGATCTTACTCCAGCCACCAAGTCTCCTGATGCCCACATTACAGTTGCCCCACACAACGTCCACTTATAAGCACTGAGGGAAGGGAGACTGCATAATGCCAAGGTTAGAAGCATGGGCAGTGGAGTCAGTTGGACTTGGGTTCAAACCACCTTAGAAGAATGACTAGGGAGGGGGGGGATTACTCCACCTCTTTAAACTTTTATCTTTTCTACAATTAGGATTATAATACCAACCACATAAACAGTTGATGGAAGGCATTTGCTTACTACAGTTGGTCTCAACCTTGGCTGCACATTACAATCTCCTGAGAAGGGTTAGGTGCACCTTTTGAAATTTCAAGTTGGCTAGAGCCCAGGCATCAAGCATTTTTAAGCTTCATGCCCACAAGGTGATCCCAAAGTTGAGAACTTCAGACACACTGGCTTAGCACAATGCCCAGCACAGAGTAAGTACTCAATTAATGGTAGCTGCTGCTACTATGACTACTTGGCCTAATGGGCAAGAGATAGCTAATAAAAGGGGGGAGTGTTATTTTGTTTCTGTCTGCATTAGTCTGTTTAGAAGAGAAAAATTATAAATCTATTGATTGTTTATGATAAATCACTGAAAGTATTTTTAAATGCTCTCAAATATAATCAGGATTTTTAACACAATGTTTTTGGAATCTTTAATTATACTCAGTACCTACATGTTTTCAAGGGAAAAAGACTTTGAATAGTTAGTTAGGGAATCATTCCACTTATTTGAACTTTCTTGATAAGTCAAAGTTAGAAACCAAATGTCTACAAGTGATAGAATCAAGCTTGAACAACTACAAAAATTAGTATCTTCACTGACACAGAATGGAATATTTTCCATAAAAATCACACAAGAAATTTTTTCTTAATATTAAATTCAAGAGCAGTTAATTAGGAATGTGTGGATATTTTTCTCACCTAAAATACAGTAAGAGAACAACAGTTAAATGTTCCAGTTTGTAAACACAAAGTGAGCTTTTCAGATTAAAAAATATAATAAAACAGCTATTGCAATTTTATAGAAGGAACTACATTTTCTCTCAAAAAAAATTCCAACAAGATCAACCAGTAATGTAAATCTATGATTCACAAGGAGTTGTAAACAGTCGAGAGGTGACTCCGACAAACTGTAGAAACTGGAGCTGTGCGACTTGCTGCATATATTAATAAGCATATATAAAAAGTCATTCAAATCACTACTTAAAAGTTTTTTAAAACACAGACTTTTTAAAAAAGTCTGTTCTACTTGGATATAGAATTTTAAGTTTTTAAGGATCTATGTAGCCCAGTTTTAAAAGAGAAGATTGAGGGAGTTCCATGTCTACTGTTTCCTTGGAGTATTCTTTTGTGTCTGACGCATGCAAACCTTTGCAACACAGCGAGCGTGCCTGCGTTGACCCGATGAATACCATCCAACAGGACCAGCTTTCCCTCCAGAGCAGCATTCACAAGGGGCGAGGACCGCCAGGCAGTGTCTCCATTGGGAAGAGTGTATCTCTGCTGTAGCAGATCACGAGCTGTCATATCCTAAAACCAAACCCACCACCCACAAAAAAAAAAAAAAAAAAAAAGACGCAATTAATTTTTAAGACATAAAGACATAGTTGGCAGCTTGTTTAGCTTTATAGTTACCTCTCTCTGAACATTACATGCAACAACTGGGAACTCATCTCCAAACCCATCAAAGAAAATGAGATTCAGAAGCTTTTCTTGGCTATTTGAGGGGTTTTTTCCCTATTACTCATCTACATAACATAGTAAGAGTGAGGATGAATTTTTTTCCTTTTAATTTAGCATTTCTCCCCTTTTAAAATGTTCATTTAATATCTACACAGATGATGGCAGTTGTTTCCACCTGATTTTAATGGAATTAACTCAATCAGCTTTATTCCGGTAGGGATGAAAATGTATGGATTCCTTTTTAAGACTAAGAGAACTCAATGGGTGGAGATGCTTATCAATAACATGCCTTTTCTTGATGAGTTCTGAAAAGCCATGCTAGGAACCATCAAAGTGACTCATTATATTTAAAGGGCTTGAAAATGAAGGAAACAGCTGAGAACAGTCATCAGATGAGGTACAGGAATTGACAAACAATAGCACCGCACTTACAAGCAATTTTTAAACTCACACACTGTGCTAGCATGAAAATAGTGTAACAGATTTAAGCAAACTATTAATAGTAGTTGCATATAAAAGTCTAACTACTATTAAAAATTTTTGGTGCCATATAATATGAATAGTTTTTCTTAAATGTGTTAATGTTGAAGACAATAGTTTGTTTTCTGTTATCAGCTTCATATAATTTTGTCCACTTATATCAAACAAAAGGCAATTTTAACCAAAAATTCAGTCTTTGTAAATTCTATGATACACACTTCAAGTTTTAAGCAGATAGAAAACTAATGAATTTGCTTATATTAGCAATAGCAACAAATCTGTATCAAAACCAATGTTCTCACTATCAAAAAAGTGCTGACTTAGGAAGTATGAATAGGCTTATATGAAATCATAAAGACACTTGAGAAACAATAACGTTCAAATTCAGCAAGTCTCCAATCCCCAAAGGGCTGGCTTTGGCAACCAAAATTTGGCAATCAAAATTTATTTGATTCCTCAATTATGAATTTAAATTCTATACAAACTATATAAGCATGTCATTCTAAGCTGCCAATGACAGTTACAACAGCCAAGACTAAATTTATCACTATCATCAATGTTTACTAAGATGGTTAATGATGAGAATGAGATCATTCCCACTCATAGCTGTGCTACACACCAGGAAATGGATCCTTCTGCAAGAAAAATAGGACAGATCAAAATAAATGTTTGTAGGTCATTTTCATAATCAAATGATGAAAAAAGTCAAGTATGTATGTATATTTAAGTATACATATATATATAAATATACACAAGTACATATATAAAAAATCTTTTTTAAAGTTAATATAAAAATAGGTAAATTAAGAAACAACAACAAAAAAATGCCTGCCCAGCCAGCGTGGGTCAGTGGTTGAACATTGACCTATGAACTAGAAGGTCACAGGTTCGATTCCCAATCAGGGTACATGCCCAAGTTTCAGGCTCAATCCCTAATGTGGGTGTGCAAGAGGCAGCCAATCAATGGTTCTCTTTCATCATTGTTGTTTCTAGCTCTCTTTCCCTCTCCCTTCCTCTCTGAAATCAATAAAAATATATTTAAAAATAAAAATTAAAAAAACAACTCCTGGTAATACTTATTCCAGAAAAATATTCACCATAGAGTTGCATCACATACTGTCCTAGAAAAATAAAACAAACAGAAAACATGTGTTAGCACAGTGGTTCTAAATCAAAGATACATGTCAGAAACAGCTGAAGGAAGTTTTGAAAAATATTTAAGTTTAGGCCTCATTACCCTAAAGATTTGAATTTAATAGGTCCAAAATAGGGTTTACCACATGTTTTTGACTGAACATTACATAGGTGATATCTGATATGCTGCACAGGTGGCAAACACAAAAGAGACATTAAGTTAATGTCAAACTTTGTCTCATCCTATGTATTTATACCCTTCCATTTTAATAGGAATTATAAGATTGCATGAGGTTACACAAAATGGTGTAAATGAAAAGTTGAAAAAAATTAAGGCAAAAAGTAGAGTGGGCTTTGTTTCCTTTAAGTATTCAGAGAGGAAGTAACACGAAGAAGGCATCCCACTGCACAGCTGCTGTGGCTCAATGACTGAGCATCTACTTATGTACCAGGAGGCCATGTTTCCATTCCCAGTCAGGGCACATGCCCAGGTTGCGGGCTCAATCCCCAACAGGAGGTGTGAGGTAGGCAATCAATGATTCTCTCTCATCATTGATGTTTCTCTCTCTCTCTCCCTCTCCCTTCCTCTCTGAAATCAATAAAAATATATTTTTTTTTAAAAAAGAAGGCATCTTACTGACCGTATTTTTAAAGAAATGGATAAGTGTTAACTCTGAAAATCCCAGCTTCAAGCTGAAAATAGATGATGATCCTGACCCAAACTCAGCTCTTGAGTCTTTTGCCTAGGCCCAGGAATGAAAATGAGGAATGTGACTCTGGCATAAGAGGACAGACTCCTAAGGAGCTAAGGCTAACAGTTGGTAATAAAACAAACAAACAAAAATTCAAAAGAGAAAATTCCTTACTCTCACATCAACATATCCTGAATCAGTATTCTGTGAACAACATGAATAAACACTACTTCATGGTTATGATTCCAAAAGCACTTGCCTATCTTGATAATTCACACGATGTCTACAATACTTGCCCCATTCAAGTAAGGAAATATCTACTAATAACAATGATGAGAGAGACAATAAATACGGCTCTTTTTTTCCAACTTAGCGGTTAAAGACTCCTTTATATTTAATGATGATATTTAATGAAGTAAATGAAGGGATAATTTGTTGCTACACAACTAGTAGTAACAGATAACAGAGTTCAATCATGTTAATACCAACCACAACTACAGACCTGAGATATTCTCCCTTTTTTCAATCTTCAGAGGGATATATAGAAAATGGAAAATACTTGGCATTTTTTAAAAGACTAGCTCAGTTCAGTTTTATCACTTAAACTCTCTGCATATTATCATGTTTAAAAGAGCTATTCTCCATTTCTAATATATCTCCTAATTAAAATAAAAACGCTCCTAAAGAGAAAAAAAGCATTCCCTTTAGACAAGTGATGGTTTTCACAATTAAGATCCTATACTGGGAGAGAAGATGAAATTCTAGCTTTTTCTTAAAAAAAAAAAAATTGGCCCCAGTTTCTACAATATTATTTACAATCAGAAATTATTTTCAATGATGTGAAAGTTATTTTCAATTGTGTGAAAGTGCAAAGAAAATAAAAGTGAACTTTCACAGAAAACTGAATCTAATCAAACTTAATTATCATAACTTTTTCAGCATGGTCTAAAATGGGTCAGTGATATGAATTAATTTCAATAATAAGTTAATCTTTAAATAGAGTAACAGCATTTTTACATCTATAGAATATTTGGGTTTTATTGCCATAATACTGGCTTAATATCTTTTTTTATAAATATATTTTATTGATTTTTTACAGAGAGGAAGAGAGAGGGATAGAGAGTTAGAAACATCGATGAGAGAGAAACATTGATCAGCTGCCTCTTGTATACCCCCTACTGGGGATGTGTCCGTAACCAAGGTACATGCCCTTGACCGGAATCGAACCTGGGACCCTTGAGTCTGCAGGCCGACGCTCTATCCACTGAGCCAAACCGGTTTTGGCTTAATATCTTTATTTTAACATGTACTATATCATGGAAGTGTTAAAAATATATGATTTCCTTATTCTTCCCACCTACATATACATCCTTAAAGCAAATGGAAAGACAAAATTAAAAAAAAGAACGTGTGCTTATTCCATATGAGCATTTTGAAAGTACACCAATAAATATTAAGATAAATGTCTTTATCTTTGCATATATTTTCTTATCCCTGAAACCTCTGAACTTAAGAGAATATAAAAAGCACTAATGATATCATAGAGCCCAAACCATTTTCTCTTTCTGTGTTTCCTTAAAAATTTAACATAACAGGACATGAAATCTAGTTCCTTTAGAGCTACCATTGTCTATCCTTCAACAACTCATCTTCATTTAGATCCCTGGAAAATACTCATATATCATATCTCTTACGATTCTGTCATTTTGAATTTTTTTATTTGCAATAAAGAAACCCTTCTAAAAACAGAAATATCCCATTAAAATAAGAAGAAACATAACTGAATGATATATATCAGAGAATATAGGTTTGAAACCTAAAACAATTATATATCTTAAGGATTTTAGTACCTTTGAATGGTAAACACTAATTTTTTCTGAGATTCTCTTAGAAAGCTGGGTATAAGTCATTAGTTTGATAAAATAACTGCAAAAGTAGTTATGTGTTTAACGGCTATAATCAGATTAGAATTATTTTTCTAAGATATAATATTCAGAAAGACAACTGACAGTATTATAATAAAACTAGAGGCCCGGTGCACAATATTTGTGCACAGGGGGAGGGTCCCCTCAGACCAGCCTGCACCCTCTCCAATCCGGGATCCCTCTCACAATCCTGGACCGCTGGCTTCTAACCGCTCAGCTGCCTGCCAGCCTGATCGCCCCTCACTGCTCCCCCTGCTGGCCTGGTTGCCCCTCACTGCCCCCCTCCCCCGCTGGCCTGGACGCCATTAACTGCCCCCCCCCTACCAGCCTGGTCATCCCTAACTGAACCCCTCTGCTGACCTGGTCGCCCCTCACTGCCCCCGCTGCCAGCCTGATTGCCCCTTTCTGCCCCCCTGCTGGCCTGGTCACCCCTCACTGCCCCCCCCCCCCGCCAGCCTGGTCATCCCTTACTGCCCCCTCTCCGGCCTGGTCACCCCCAACTGGTCGCTCCTAACTGCCCGCTCCCCGCCAGCCTAGTTACCCCTAACTGCCCCCCCCCCCAGCCGAGGCCCAGTGGCAGAAGGGAGCTCTGAGCCCCAGCTGGGGTGCAGCGTGGTTCAGGGAGCTTTGAACCCCAGGTTTGAAGGTTGGCCATGCCCCCGATCGCGGGAGACTCAGAGTTCCGCTGAGCCCCAGCTGGGGCCCAGAGCTCCCTCCTGCCACTGCGCCCTGGCCGGGGCCCAGGGCCCAGTCATTTGGTGGCCCCTCACTGCCTCCCCCCCCCACTGGCCTGGTCACCCCACACAGCCTCCTGTTCAGTCGTCTGTTCTGTAATTTAGGTCGTGATGGTCCCTGGCTTTTTATATATTAGGATTTTTGTGTATAAAGAAATTTGAGCTACCTTTCTCTGTAAATATGAATATTGATAAGAAAGTAAAGCCTGGCCAGTGTGGCTCAGTTGGTTGAGTGTCATCACATGCACCAAGAAGTCACCAGGTCGATTCCCAGTCAGGGCACATGCCTGGGTTGCGGGCATGATCCCTAACAGGCAGTGTGCAGGAAGAAGCTGATCCATGTTTCTGTCTCATCAATGTTTCTATCTCTCTCTCTCCCTCTCCCTTTCTCTCTCTCTCAAATCAATAAAAACATATTTAAAAATAAAGAAAGTAAAATTTTACATTCTAATGAACATACAATTTTTCTGATAGAAAATTTAAATGATTATAGCAAAAGTAGGATATCCAAGTGCATACAAAGTAGCGCCTCAAGTAAGTTAAGAAAAAATACACATTTTCACCACAAATATGAACCCAGAAGTACTGTTGGCTTGCAAAAATATGTATAATCTACATATATAAAAGGCTAATATGCAAAGTGTCCCCTTGGGAGTTTGACCGTGAGTTCGATCACTCGCTATGATGTGCGCTGACCACCAGGGGGTGACACGGAATGAAGGAAGGCCCTGATTGGCCTTGATTGCCAGCCAGGCATAGAGACCCTACCCGTGCACAATTTTGTGCACCAGGCCTCTAGTATAATATAATTAATATAATATAATATAATATAATAATATAATATAATATAATATTTAAAATAAGTGGATAAAGAAAACTAAAAGGGAAATATAAAACCAAGAAAGGTAAAGATGATACACAAAATGTATTATAAGAACCTCAAAAGCAAATATAATTTTTTTTATTTTTATTTTTTTTAAATATATTTTATTGATTTTTACAGAGAGGAAGGGAGAGGGATAGAGAGTTAGAAACATCGATGGGAGAGAAACATCGATCAGCTGCCTCCTGCACACCCACTACTGGGGATGTGCCTGAAACCAAGGTACATGCCCTTGACCGGAATGGAACCTGGGACCCTTCAGTCCACAGGCCAACGCTCTATCCACTGAGCCAAACCAGTTAGGGCAAATCTAATCTTTTTAATACTGAACACATACACACAAAAAGAGTGACAAAAAAAGTTACAGAAGCCATAATGACCACAGCATTGACACCAAAAGAGCAGCAGCACTACAATTCTTGATAATGAGATTCAGAAAAATGTGTCACACGCGTCAGGTCATCATATAAAAAAAAAAGTGTTAATGAATTAATAGAAATAACAATAATTATAAGCAGCTAATACTTATGGGAAGCTTACTAAGTGTCAAATACTTTACATAAATTAACTCATGTAATCCTTACATAACCCTAAGAGATAGATACAATCACTGCCTTCATTTTGTAGATGAGAAAACTGAGTTACAAAGAGGTTAAATGGCTTATCCAAACAATAAGAGAGAAGCCAGGCAGTCCTTAAGAATATCACTATGACAAATACAGCAACAATCTCAGAAAAGAAATTCCATAGAGAAAGAGCTGGTCCGGATTAGTCAACCCGTGGATATACTGTAGAGCTAATATACTAAATGCGCACCGCTCCGGCCACTCTTCCCGAAAGCTGTTTCTCCATCGAAGTCTTTGAGAATAGTCGGAAAGTAGTGACTACTCCCCGAAATGCCCCCAAATGCACCTCGTCTCCATTCCTGTTAAAATATGTTTAAGTATATATCCAAAAGAGTAAAATAAAAATGCTTTTAAAAATGCTTTAGTTAACAGTAATTGTACCTCTAAGTGGCTATGCTTTTCATTTCCTTATATCTAAATTAAAACTAAAAACAGCAGGTATTAATTTTTTTTGATTGGGGTAAATAAGTATTATTAATGATTTTTTTCCAGAAGAAACTAGCTGAAATTTTGTAGGCTTTCCAAATTTACCAAAAAATATCTTGCCAATAGTATAAATATTAAGAAAATCTGGAATTTAAGTGAATAAAAGAATACACCAAGAGTAGCAGATATAAGCCTCCAACTTTGCAGTAAGGGGTTTCTTATGCCTGTACTATTATTGGCAGAATACTGCATAAATATTGCATAAACACGGAATGTTAATAATTTTTAGGTCCCATAATAGAAATGAAGTCATTATTTACAGTCTAAGCATGCTCTGTGAACAGAATGCAAGGCATGCTGCCAAAATTCTTCAGTGTCATTTATGTTTGATCTCAGACAAAAAGGCCTCTTGTTTTACATCTACTGTAAAATTATTCATAAACACTTCCATGCTTCTCCCTCTGGTTCTTCCTTTAAAGAACTATTTTTAACCTGTCACACATAATAAATGCTCTCTTTATGTACATGATCATATTGTTATAGAGAACTATTATTATTTTACACTAGAGGCCCGGTGCATGAATATTCATGCACTGGATGGGGGGGGGGCGGTCCCTCAGCCCAGCCTGCCCCCTCTTTCACAGTCCGGGAGCCTTCAGGGGCGGGAGGTGACCCGGTGATCAGGGGAAAGTGACACCCCCATCACACCTCTGCTGCTGCCACTGCCGGCAGTGCAAGCCTCGGCCGGCCCTGGTTACCTGAGCCTTGGGCGGCCCTGGGTGGCTGGGCAGCTGCCATCCGAGGCTTGCCTGTGCCTCGGGCCGGCCCTGGGTAGCTGAGCAGCTGACATCTGAGACTTGCCTGCGCCTTGGCATCGGCTAGGCAGCCACCATCCAAGGCTTGCCTGCACCTTGGGCCGGCCCTGGGAGGCTGGGGGACTGAGGGGACTGGGGGACTCCGGAGGCAGGTGCCCGGCTTTGCTGCGCACCTGCTGCCCCGGTAGGGCTGTGGGAGCCACCATCTTTGAAGGCGGGGCAATCAATTTGTATATTCCCTCCTTATTGGCTGTGGGCGCCCCATCTTTGCGATGGCATGATGGTCAATTAGCATATTCCTCTTTATTAGATAGAATTGCTCTGTTATTGATGGAAAGAAGTTGATTTTGAATCATTTATAGCTCTCTTCATTGTAACCTGTGTGATCCATTTCAAGATATCTGTTCTAGTTAAAGATTTATTCTATGAACACTGAACAAACTTCTTCAGATTAAAGCTAACAACAGGGGATCCAAGATGGCAGTGGAGTAGGTGGAAGCTACACTCACCTCCTCCCAGAACCAAACTGTAATTACAACTAAATTACAGAACACTCATCCTGAATAACCAACTGAAGACAAGCTGAAGAGGTCTTATAACCAATGATTTACAGAAAATGAACATCCAGACTCACAGAAAATACAGGTGCAAAAAGGACTAGCCCTGCTCCCACAGGTGACAGTTGAGATCCAGAGGGATATCTCAGCTGCAAAGGTTCCTGCTGAGAATTGTGGGGTCTCAACCCCAAGTTGGGCTCCCCAGAAACAGAGATAGGAAGAGGCACCCACATAACACGTGGCTGTGAAAATCAGCAGTGATTCTGTCCAATAGGGAGAGACGGAAGTCAGTTAGAGATACGGGTGCCCTCTTAAAAAGCCAATGCACAAAATCTGCTTCGCAGTCATTCACCCTGGACTCCTGCAGAAGGAAGCCAAAGCAGACTAGAGTTATGCAAGGAGAGACTGGGGTTTGTGCCACTAGAGAGAGAGCTGAGGGGACAACCACCAGCATCCACTGTCCTGAGTCCCTCAACTGCACCACAGATGCCATCATTCTTGGGTGGAACACTCCCCTCCTTGGGCATCAGCCTGGGGGAATATAATACCCCCACCCTCGGATTCCTTGTAGACACACTCTGCAGAGCTTTGGCCCTGCTGAGGAGTCAGCTGCCTGGGCTGGGGAACAGAGGTCTGGGCAAACTCAGGGGGTGTCAATTACTGAGTTGTATGGTTTGGGGACAGAAGCCATTTTTCCTACTTCCCCATGAATCTGACTGGAACCTCCACTACATGTGAGATCTGCTAGCCCCACTCTATTGGCTCCCTGTGACCTCACTCTCTTGACTCTGGGTTGGTCCACCCTGCCAACGTCTAGGCAGAAACCAGGACAGACTGAACAGTGTGGCTCTGAGACAGGGACCATGACCATGACCCTCAAGTTCCCCCCAAGCCTGACCAGTAACTCCCCCTCTCAGGACTCGCAGCAAACCGTGCCCCCCGACTGCTGAGATCAGGCTCTTGGCAGGATCTGGGACAGACTCAGTTGTGTAGTTCTAGGAAAAGGGAAATTTTCCCATGCACACCCAACTGGTTCAACACCTTCCCTTCACAGGGCCAAGTCTTAGTCTGTTGGGCCTGATCAACTCAGCTGGCCTCACCATGATGACTCCCTGAGACCCTGCCCCACTGCAAAGGTGTGAGAAAACCCAGCAAATGGCAGCTAGACTTGGTACACCATGGGACATTTGCTGAGTGGCATCAGACCTGAACTGGCATCAAGTTTGAACCTATATAGATCTGGTGAACACCTCTCACCCCCACCTGGTGACTCACTGAGAACCTACTGCATGCAACTTGAATACTGCCAGAAATTCTGTTAGCTTCCTAATACCCTGAAATAAAGCCCTCTCAGTTTTAGACAGCCACAACTTAAGGATGATTTTTTAAAGTAAACCAATTTATGAAAGCTTCTGAAGAAATGTTCACAGACAGCTAAGTATATTTTTTAAAGGGTAAAGACAGTTTTAAAAAGAAAGGCAAAAAGCAGGAATGTTAGAGTAAAACCCCAGTAAACTCAAACTAAAGAATCACATTTTATTCAAATGGTACTACAGCCCAGCCATGGCTCAGTGGTTGAGCACTGACCAGAAGGTCTCAGTTGTATTCCCGGTCAGGGCACACGCCTGGGTTTCAGGCTCGATCCCCTATGTGGTGTGTGCAGGAGGTGGCCAACCAATGATTCTCTCTCCTCATTGATGTTTCTATCTCTCTCTCCTTCTCCCTTCCTCTCTGAAATCAATTAAAAATATATATATTTTTAAAAACCAACAAATGGAAAACAACACATGGTACTACAAACTATGCTGCATTTTATCGCAAATATAGCAGCATATGACTCTGTTAGGACAGGTGGGAAAGTAGCAATCAATTCTAGTTTAAATATCTGCAATAATATTTGCCTTATAATAAAAGTTTTTAAAAGGATGTAAATAGGATTTAAGATCAAGCTTGTTGTAAATACTATAACCTGTTCAGTATTCAGTAAAAACACCAAGAGCAGATGTGGCACTTGGCCTCACTCAACAACACTCAAATCCCTTCTCATCAGCCAATGTGGAAAGTAACACAATTGAAAGGGTGGGGACACTATGAGGAAAGCTGGGTTTCCATTCCAATTCTACCACTTCCTTATAATATGATAAATGGGTAAAGTAAGTAAAATATCTTTAGCATCAAATGAGATAATGTCTGGCACATAGTGGGTATTTAATAAATGGCAGCTGAACCTGAGGCAACTGAAAAAACAAATACAAATGTGTTAAAATTTAAATCTAACAGCTGTTAAGTTGACAGTTCAGGACACTATTAGAAGTCATATAACAATACTGAATGACAGCAGAAATTATTGTCTTAGAATTTAAAGAAAAGATAATATTTTAAAAAAGGTAAGAACTAGTAAAAATAAAAGTTGACAAAGGTCAGATCTGAGCTGGTTCCTTCAAAAATAATATAAATGTTTCAAAATTTATTTATCTACTCCTTCATATAGGAGTACTGACATAGAACAGGTACCGAGAACACAGCATTGAAAAAAAATAAACATGGATCTTATATTTCACTGGAAGAGAACAAAAATAGCAAAAGGAAAGTAGACAGAGGACAAGAAGGAAGGCAGGAAGATAGAGAGGAGAAACAAGAAAAAAATGTCATGTAGTGATCAGTGCTATGCAGAAAATATAGGATAATGTGATAGGACATGACTTCGTGGGTCAAGGATAATTTCTCTAAATATATTCAGGTTGTGATTTGAATGACAAAAAGCCATGTGAAGATCAGGGAAAGAGTATTCCAGGCCAAAAAATCCATCTGTGCAAAAGACCTGAAGCAGAAAAAAGTTAGACAGATATAAGGGGTGGAAGTAGCCAATGAGGCTGAAACATAACCAGCAGAAGGTGCAGGAGGGTGAAAGAAGGCTGGAGAGATAGACATGGGTTGGATCATGTAGGGCAGTGGTTATCAACCCTGGCTGCCTTTTAGAATTACTGAATACTAAATATTTTTTTAAATATACTAAAGTTCGGGTCCCAGCTCAGACTAATTACTTCAGACTATCTGGTGGTGTGGCCTAGACACTGGAAATTTACCAAAGCTCCTGAGTGGCTCTACTAGGCAGCCAAGGTTGAAAAGTACTGATGGAGGACTCAGATGCCAGGGTAAGGAGTTCTTACTTTACTCTAAGTATGACAGAAAGCCACTGAGTCTAAGCAGGGAAATGACAGGATCCGTATTACATTCTTAAACTGTTACTCCCACCATTCTTTAAACAATGCAATGTATTCTGATGAAATATCTAAGAATACTTAATATGTACAAATATGGCAGTGTTGTTTTTTTAGAAAAGAAAGTAGGACTTAAATGTTCTCACCAAAAATACAAGATAAATTTTTAAAAATTAAAGATATCTACAAATGTTCAATTAACATAACTAAAAATTATGAGACACTAATGAAATTGACAGAGGCACAAATAAATAAAAAGGTATTCCAAATTCATGAATAGGAAGAATTAATGTTGCTAAAATATACATACTACCCAAAGCAATCTACAAATTCAATGCAATCCATATCAAATTTTCAATAGTGTTTCTCACAGACATAGAACAAACAATCCTAAATTTTATATGGAACCACAAAATATACTGAATAGCCAAATCCTGAGAAAAAATAAAGTTGGAGGCATCATATTTCCTGGTTTCAAACTATATTACAAAGGTATTGTAATCAAAACAGGATGACATTGGCATAAAAACAACACACAGAGAAATCAATAAAATAGAACAGAGAACCTAGAAGTAAACCCATTCATACACAGTAAAAAATTTATGACAAAGGAGTCATTGGGAAAGGGAAATGGTGCAGGAAAACTGTATAGCCACAGGCAAAAGAACAAAACTGGACCACTATCTTACACCATACACAAAAATCAACTCAAAGTGGATTAAAGCCTTGAATGTTAAGACCTGAAACAATAAAACTCCTAGTAGAAAACATTGGTGTTAAGCTTCTTGACATTGGTCTTGGCAGTGGGTCTTTTTGGATTTGACACCAAAAGCAAAGGCAACAAAGCAATAATTAAACAAGTGGGGCTACATCAAACAAACAGTTCTGCACAACAAAAGACATCAATAAAATGAAAAGGCAACCTACTGAAGGGAGAAAATATTTTCAAATCATATATCTCATAAAGGGTTAATATCCAGAATATATAAAGAACTCATGCAACTCAACAGCAAAAAAAAACAAACAAACAAAAAACAGTTGTTAGAGTGTCCACCCAAGCACGAAGGGTTGGGAGTTCGATTCCCAGTCAAGGGCATGCACCTGGATTGCAGGTTCGATTCCTGATTCCAATTGGGGCCATGCAGGAGGCAACCAATCAATGTGTCTCTCTCACAATGACATTTTTTTCTCTCTCTCTCCCTTTCCCTCCCTCCTTTACACTCTCTCTAAAAATAAATGGGGAAAATATCCTCACGTGAGGATTAACAAAAAATAAAATAAATTAAATAAATGGGCAGAGAATCCGAATTGACATTTTTGTAACAGAGACATACAAATGGCCAACAGGTACATGAAAAGGTTCTTCACACCACTAATATGAGGGAAATGCAAATCAAACCATAATGAGATATCACCTCCCACCTATAAGAATGCCTATTATACAAAAGACAGGAGATTAATGTTGGTAAAGATATGGAAAAAAGGGAACCCTTGTGAACTGTTGGTGGGAATACAAATTGGTACAGTCACTATGGAAAACAGATGAAGGTCCCTCAAAAAATTAAACTACCATATGATGCAACAATGCCACTTCTGGATATGAAAAATGAAAACAGGATATCAAAGTGATATCTGCACTCCCATGATCACTGCAGCATTATTCATAATAGCCAAGATATGGAAACAACTTGTGTCCATCATCCCTAGATGAATGGATAAAAAAAAGATGTTTTATATATAGATATATAATAAAATATTCAGCCATGAGAAAAAGGAAGTTCCATTATTTGCAAACATATAGATGGATCTTGAGGACTCTATGGTAGGTGATTAAGCAGACAGAAAAAGACAAGTACTGTATGATACCACTCATATGTGAAATCTTAAAAAAAAAAAAAAAAAGTCAAAACATAGAAACACAGAGTAGAAAAGTGGCTGCCGGGGCAGGGTGTTGGGTGGGAGGGGTCAGAGTGGGGAGGAGGCAGCACAGGAATAGGAAGAGGTTGGTAAATGGTACAAACATTCAGGTATTAGATGAACTGAGGTCTGAGGATCTAATGGAAAATATGGTGACTATAGCTGATTCCACTGTATTACATAATTGAAATTTGGAGAATAGAACTTGAACTTCTCACCAAAAATAAATAAATAAATATTTACAAATGTTCCACCATAACTGATGTGTTCTTAAAAACTCTACAAAGTAAAATTCCATAGGCTAAATGCATTTTCCACCAAATTCTCTACAATGGGTCTACACATGATGGGTTAGAACCACCGGAGATGTCCGTAGCTATAGTTTTTCCTGCGAAAAGCAAATGATGTTAGACAGGTAATTGGCTGTGGGGGTAGGGTAGAAGAGGAAAAGGCTAAAAAGTAAGCCATGTCTCCAAAAACTGACAATTCTTTTGATTGGCTTAATGTGTCTCTTCAACTTTCCTCACAAAGCTAAAGCTGCCTTCCCAGAATTGCTTCCCCAGGGAGACACTATGCAGTAGGGGGCCAAACAGTTGTTCACTAGGTAGGTGATAGGGAAGAGTTGATAGGATTCACGGAGTGTTGTTAAGGATAAATGTGGAGTCTCCTTCCTGAAGCAGCACAGAAAGAGGCTTGCTAACGCTAACGAAACCGGCTGGTGGAGGTAACAGGGGAACCTTCCCACCCTGCTCAACTTCCCACCTATGTGAGGGAATAATGGGCATCATTCCTCTTCTGCACAGAGGCTGCTACCTAGAACTGAGGGGAAATGAGCAGTAAGCATCATAGAACCAGGCTGGTCAGGGCCCCTCCTCTGATTAGCTTTTCAGAGTAGTCAATAGAGTGTAAAATCAAGATTTTTGGTAGCTTCTATATCAGCTTAAATCACAAACTACCTCAACTCATTTTTTAAAATATTTTTATTGATTTCAGAGAGGAAGGAAGAGGGAGAGAGAGATAGAAACATCAATGATGAGAGAGAATCATGAATGGGCTGCCTCCTGCACACCCCACTTTGGGGATTGAGCCCACAACTAGGGCATGTGCCCTGACCTGGAATCGAACCATGACCTCCTGATTCATTGGTCGACGCTCAACCACTGAGCCACACTGGCCGGGTGTACCTCAACTCTTAGGTTGCCAGAGGCACTAGTTAAGCTCTGTTAAAGAGCACTTTCCCTTTGCTGTCTTTTTTTTCTATCTCTGTGGTTCTGCCCAACAGCTTTCAGCTCACACACCTCAGAAAGCCCTGTTTCTACTGGCTTGTAAATCAACAATAAAATACTATGCATTCGGAAAGTAGTTTGGATCCTGAGTAACTGAGGTTTTTTAATAGGGTAAGAGTAGAAAAAGAAAGCATTTAGGAATCATAAAAGGCAACTAGATGATAATCTGTGAACTACAGGTTTGCTTTTTATTTCCAAGAATAAAATGTTTAAAAATACATTACAAAATTTGTGAATTTCAAAATCAAATCAAAGTTCTATCCTTCTTTCTTTTCTTTTTCAACATACTCCCTATAAGGAGAATATACATATATAACTTCATCACTAATCTCATTAAGCTTCAGCAAACTCCTTACTCTTGCAGCAATCTCTGATGACTATAAAATCCTGAGGACCTGCCCTAGCCAGTTTGGCTCAATGGATAGAGCGTCGGCCTGTGGACTGAAGGATCCCGGGTTTGATTTCAGTCAAGGGCATGTACCTCAGTTGCAGGCTCCCAGGCCTGGTCGGAGGCATGCAGGAGGCAACTAATCCATGTGTCTCTCCCATATCGGTGTTTTTCTCTGTCTCTCTCCCTTCCACTTTCTCTAAAAATTAATAGAAAAAATATCCTCAGGTGAGGATTAATAAATAAATAAAATAAAATCCTGAGGACCTTTAAAAGATTGCCCTAAGAGCTCTAATCAAAATTACTATAAAGTTATTCGAAACACAACTACCAGCTAATGGAGATGGTCAAGCATAACAATGTGTTCTTACTAACAGTACTAGAACTTCATTACACAATGTCCTTAAGTTTGTAGCTATTCCACAGGAAAACCCCATATTTTAAATTCCTGCCATCTCCAAGTTTATGAATCCTATGTTTTTTGGATCAGCGAGGATGGTAAATGAAATACCTTTCAAGCTGGAGTTCCTTATTTGGTAGGGTTCCTTGGTGACTTTTTCCCCCCTTGGGCTAATGGATTTTGTTTTATTGTAATGTTTATTTTTGTACACATGCCCAAAAGCTTCCTAGTATGTTTTTATAAATCTAATAAATACCTCATGAAAACTAAATTTGTTAAGATAACACAAAAGACGTTATTCAGTACTTTTAAAAAGTACTGTTTCAATTAATGAGTCCAGTGCATACTTTCAAAGTTATAAAAGATCTGAATATCAAATTTTGATACGTTTTAAAAGTACTTACTGCTTTTTAAATGACCAATTTATGCAACATAAGATAGTTCTTCAAAATGAACCTTTATAACATATATTGCGCAGTTAAACCTTAAGACATACTTTGTGTTTTTGGAATGTACAAGTTTAAAATATTATTAAACCAGCAAATATATTTTTTTCTCAATATATAACTTTGTGCTATGTCCTATCATGTAAACACTTGAAGTAGTTCTAGTTGTGAGATTAAATTAAAATACTATAAATATCATTATACTCAACTTTTGAGATTATCTTTCTGTCAAAATGAGAACCTAGGATATGTTTAACGAAGTTTCAGTTATAAAAATAACACACTGGCCCAAACCGGTTTGGCTCAGTGGATAGATCGTCAGCCTGCGGACTGAAGGGTCCCAGGTTCGATTCCGGTCAAGGGCATGTACCTTGGTTGGGGGCACATCCCCAGTGGGGAGTGTGAAGGAGGCAGCTGATCGATGTTTCTCTCTCATCGATGTTTCTAACTCTATCCCTCTCCCTTCCTCTCTGTAAAAAATCAATAAAAAATTAAAAAAATATAACACACTGTTGAGATGGACTTCTATCAGTTGAAAATAATACTAATGTCTAGAAACTACTATATTATTCCATTCTATTATGTTGTTTTAACATTTATGTAAATATATATATGTGCATGTGATTATGCTTAAAGAGATTACAGGTTAATAAATATCAAATTAGTTTTTAAAAAATCTAGCAAGTAGAAAAACAGATCAATACTAAACTTAAAAACAAACTGATGTGACAAGAACACTAGCATTCTAAAGCAAATCAAGCTCATGTGAAGGAAAGCATCCTACATAATAAAATGGTAATATGTAAATTACCATCACTCCGCTACGCCCACGATTGGGCCAGCAGGAGGCGCAGGGGGCGGGACTCAGGGTGGCCGGGGTAGCTGATTGGGCCAGCAGGATGCTGAGCTCGCGGCGCCACTGGCGCCACGAGCTCAGCGTCTGTGCCATGGCTGCCCCGGAGGCTTTCAGAAGGCCTGGGGCACCGGCGGACAGCCGGCCAGGTCCCCCGCAATCAAAGGCCAAAGCGGGGGACCTGGCCGGCTGTCTGCTCCAGCGCAAGGCCTTTCGAAAGCCTCCGCAGCAGCCAGAGGCTTTCGGAAGGCCTGGGGCACCGGTGGACAGCCGGCCAGGTCCCCCGCGATCAAAGGCCAAAGCGGGGGACCTGGCCGGCTGTCTGCTCCGGCGCAAGGCCTTTCGAAAGCCTCCGCAGCAGCCGGAGGCTTTCGGAAGGCCTGGGGCACCGGCGGACAGCCAGCCCGCTGGTGCACCAGGTGCATGATTAAATCATGCACTGGGCCTCTAGTTCCAAATAAAAACGGCTGGTACTTGTAGGGCCTCAACGCAGTTCTTTCTTGTCTCAGAGTGAGCCTCATTATCTGCTGCTTATTGTTTTGAAAGATGTACAATTCAGCAGGCAAAAAAATAGGTTGAATTTTAATAAACTAGGGCCTGTTGTATTAGGTTTGGCTTAATTTGAGATATAAACTCTGGTACTTAACCTTTCTGATCCTTAATTTTGAAAGACAGGAAATTCTACTTTAGAAACCTATTTTAGAGTAATTAGTGGGTTAACATGTAGAAAATAATTTTGATTACTTCGAAGAGGCTGCAAAGAGATTATTAAATTATTGTAAAATTTTATTTTTGAAAAACATAGGAAATACATACAAAATTATAATTAAAGAACTGAAATGAATCTGTCTCAAAACAGAATCTCCTGTCTTATACTGTAAGCACTTATTAATTCTCAAAAATCAGAAATTGATCTAAATAATTCTATAGCTTTTCTACATTAGAAAATGCTATAACCAACTAAATGTTTTTCATGGGGAAAATGACAATGTTTGAAGAATCACACCTATCCCTTATTATATAAAAATCATTCTACTTAAAATATTTTCTGATTTCCCAAGCCTCTAGGATGAGGCATATTCAACTGAGTATCTACTTCATGTCAACCACAATGCAGCAGCCTATCTAACCAGCTGGTTCTCAATTCTGTTAGGCCCAATATTCTCATTTTACAAACAATAGTGTGTAATGTTTACTTTATAACCTGGAAAAAAATCCATAGGTAATATGATGGCCCATACATATAATTTCAAATAAAAGTTCAGGATAATGCTTAATCTTTATTACAAGAAAAATAACTTATAAAATAGCACATATTTCAATAAAGAAATGGGTACACCTATACAAAAAAATATAATGATGAAGTTGGATACTTTAAGCTATAAGTACAATCATTATGAATATGAAAACTATATGCCTTGGCCAGTGTGTTCAGTGGTTATAGCGTCGTCCCATGCACTTAAGTGTCGTGGGTTCGATTCCCAGTCAGGGCACCAAGGGCGGTGGGACTATATGGACTGGCACAGGTGTGCTCTATTTTAACTCAAATACTATGAATGACAATGCTCTCGATGGTGGGATCTTCCAAAATGGTCAGAGTGATAGGCAGATTACCCACAAAGATGTCTTAATTCCCAAACCTGTGAATGTTACTTTACATAGCGAAAAGAATTTTGCTAATGTGATTAAGTTAAGCACCTTGAGATGCAAATATTTCCTGGATTAATCATGTGGGCCCAATCTTATAACACCAGTCCTTTCATTTGGAGGACCCTTCCCAGCATTAGTCAGAGAGAGGCGACAGTACCTATCAATAATAACCTTAAATGTAAACAGATTAAATGATCCAAAGAGAGAGGTGGCAGTATGAGAAGGATTTAGTGCTCTGTTACTGGTTCTGAAATGTAAGGGGCTATTGTGCAAGAACTGAAGAGAGGTCAATCTACAAGCTGAAAAAGTCATGAGTTAATACCTCCATAATCTGGGTATGAGGAAAAACTTTCTAACTTAATTCAAATCTAGATGCAATAAAACAAAGTATTAATAATTTAACTGGTGATATTTAATTTTACAAGGCAAAAAATAACTTATTCATAAATAAAGTCAAAGGACAACTGGCAAACTGAGAGAAAATATATGCAGCATTTATCACAGATAAAAGGTAAATTATGCCTAACATTAAGAACTCAAAAACCAAGTGAAAAAAATACCAAAAATTCAATTGAAAAAATGAGCAAAAGGAATGAGCAGATAATTTACTAAGGAAACATTGATAATAACCCTTATAAATAGAGATTTTCAATTTCTCTCCTAATATAAGAAATGCAAATTAAAATTACTCCTTAGATGCAGTCCTAACTACCAAGTTAGCAAACATTAAAGAGCTTAGAACCCTCTCTGGTGTCATTGTTGGTGGAAATGCAAAATAGTATCCATATAGAAGAAAATTTGGCAGTATCTAACAAAACTATACATACATTTACCTATTGACCTAACAATCACACTTCTAGGAATTAATCTAGAAGATACAATTTGAACAAAATACATGCGCACAAAATATTTCATTGCAACTTAGTTTGTTATTAGAAAATACTGAAAACAACCCAACTATCCATAGGTAGATTGGTTAACTAAACTTTGGTACATCCATATAATGGAATAATATGCAACCAAAAAAAAAGAATGAGGAATATCTCTAGGAAAAGGAAAAGACAGCTACCTTTACTTTAATGTTTCTATTACAAAATTCATAAAGAATGTAGAATTTGCCAGCTTTACTTTTTCAATTAGACGTCAACTATGTGCCCATGAAGGGAATAGAGAACTGAACAGTGTGTTGTCACTGTCCTGAAGGAGCTTACAAATGATGGGAGAGACAAACTGATAAATTTCACTAATTCCAAGATACACACTTTTTACATTTTAATATCTCTGAAGTCAGGAGTACCACTCTCACCACTTCTTTTTAAATCATTTTTAATTTTTCAATTACAGTTGACATGAAATACTATATTAGTGTCAGGTGTACACCCCAGTGTTTAGAAATTATATAACTTACTAAGATCATCCCAATAAATCTCATACCCACCCGACAACATACATAGTTAAAAGAATGTTATTGACTATATTCCCTATGCTATACTTTACACCCCAATGACTATTCTGTAAGTACCAATTTATACTTCTCAATCCCTTCACTTTTTACACCCCTCCCCAACCCCCCTTCCATCTGGCAACCATCAAGATGTCTTCTGTATCTATGAGTCTGTTTTTGTTCATTTCTTTTGATTGTTTTAAATTCTAATTTTATTTATTTATTTTATTTATTAAGGTATTACATATGTGTCCTTACCCCCCTATGGTCCCCCCACCCCACACTCATGCCCTCACTCCCCTGTTGTCTGTGACTATTGGTTAGGCTTACATGCATGCATACAATTCCTTTGGTTGACCTCTCCCCCTTACCTCCACCCTACACTACCTTCCCTCTGAGGTTTGACGGTCTGATCGATGCTTCTCTGTCTCCAGGTCTGTATTTGTTCATCAATTTATGTTGTTCATTATATTCCATAAATGAGTGAGATCATGTGATATTTATCTTTCACTGACTGTCCTATTTCGCTTAGCATAATGCTCTACAGTTCCATCCATGCTGTTGCAAATGGTAAGAATTCCTTCTTTTTTTACCACAGTGTATTATCCCATTGTGTAGATGTACCACAGTTTTTTAAGCCACTCAGGCTGTTTTCAAAACTTAGCTATGGTGAATTGTGCTGCTATGAACATAGGGGTGCATAAGTCCTTTCTGATTGGTGTTTCTAGTTTCTTGGGATATACTCCTAGAAGTGGGATCACTGGGTCAAATGGGAGTTCCATTTTTAGTTTTTTGAGGAAACTCCATACTGTTCTCCACAATGGCTGCACCAGTCTGCATTCCCACCAGCAGTGCACCAGGGTTCCTTTTTCTCCACATCCTTGCTAGCACTTGTCATTTGTTGATTTATTGATGATAGCCATTCAGACAGGTGTGAGGTGGTACCTTATGGTTGTTTTGATTTGTATCTCTCAGATGATTAGTGACTTTGAGCATGTTTTCATATGTCTCTTGGCCTTCTGTATGTCCACTTTCAAAAAGTGTCTATTTAGGTCCTTTGCCCATTTTTTGACTGGATTGTTTATCTTCCTTCTGTTAATTTGTATGAGTTCTCTGTAAATGTTGGAGATTAAACCCTTATCAGAGATAACATTGGCAAATATGTTCTCCCAGGCAGTGGGCTTTCTTGTTGTTTTGTTGATTTGTTTATTTTCTCTTTATTTTCCATTGCCCTAGGAGTGGTATCGGTGAAGAAATTCCTTCGGCATATGTCTGAGATTTTGCTGCCTTTGGATTCCGCTAGTATTTTTATGGTTTCCCGTCTTATGTTTAAGTCCTTTATCCATTTTGAGTTTATTTTTGTGTATGGTGTAAGTTGGGGATCTAGTTTCATTTTTTTGCATGCATCCGTCTAATTTCCCCAATACCATTTATTGAAGAGACTGTCTTGACTCCATTGTATGTTCTTCCCTCTTTTGTCAAATATTAATTGAGCATAGTGGCTTGGGTCGATTTCTGTGTTCTCTATTCTATTCCATTGATATATATGTCTGTTCTTGTGCCAGGACCAGGCTGTTTTGAGAACAGTGGCTTTGTAATACAGCTTGATATCTGGTATTGAGATCCCACCTACTTTGTTCTTCTTTCTCAGGATTGCTGCAGCTATTCAGGGTCTTTTTTTATTCCAGATGCATTTTTGGAGAGTTTGTTCTAGGTCTGTGAAATATGCCATTGGTATTTTAATGGGGAGTGCATTGAATCTATAGATTGCTTTGGGTAGTATGGACATTTTAATGATGTTTATTCTACCAATCCATGAACATGGTATGTTCTTCCATCTGTTTATGTCTCCCTCTATCTCTTTTTTCAGTGGCCTGTAGATTTCCAGATACAGTTCTTTTACCTCCTTAATTAAGTTTATTCCTAGGTATCTTAATTTTTTTGGTGCAATGGTAAATGTAATTGCTTTTTTAGTCTCTCTTTCTGTAAGTTCACTATTGGTGTATAGAAATAACATAGATTTCTTGGCATTAATTTTGTATCTTGCTACATTGTTGAATTCATTTATTAAGTCTAATAATTTTTTGATGGAGTCTTAAGGGTTTTCTATGTACAGTATCATGTCATCTGCGAATAAGTACAGTTTTACTTCTTCTTTTCCAATTTGGATGCCTTTTATTTCTTCTTCTTGTCTGATCGCAATGGCTAGTTCTTCCAGTACTATATCAAACAGGAGTGGTGAGAGTGGGCATCCCTGTCTCGCTCCTGTTCTTAGGGGAAATGATTTTAGTTTTTGCCCATTGAGTATGATGTTGGCTGTGGGTATGTCATATATGGCTTTCATTATGTTGAGGTATGATCCTTCTATTCCCACCTTGCTGAGAGTTTTTATCAAGAAAGGGTGCTGAATTTTGTCAAATGCATTTTCTGCATCAGTTGATATGACTATGTGATTTTTACTTCTCAATTTGTTTATGTGATGTATCACGTTTATTGATTTTCAGATATTGTACCACCCTTGATCCCCGGGATAAATCCTACTTGATCATGGTGTATGATATTTCCGATGTACTGCTGGGTCCGATTTGCTAGAATTTTGTTGAGGATTTTGGCATCTATGTTCATGAGGGATATTGGCCTGTAATTCTCTTTCATTGTGTTGTCTTTATCTGGTTTTGGTATTAGGGTAATGCTGGCTTCACAGAATGAGCTTGAAAGTGTTCCTTCCTCTTGAATTTTTTGGAATAGTCTGAGGAGGATAGGTTTTAGTTCTTTCTTGAATGTTTGGAAAAGCTCCCATGTGAAGCCGTCTGGCACCAGGCTTTTGTTTGCTAGAAGCGTTTTGATGACTGCTTCGATTTTTTTCATAGTTATTGGCCTATTGAGATTTTTAGATTCTTCCTGATTGAGTTTTGAAAGGTTTTATTTTTCTAGGAATATGTCCATTTCCTCCAGGTTGTCTTGTTTGTTGAAATAGAATAGTTAATATTATTTTTTAACAAGCCTTTGTATTTTTGTGGGGTCTGTTGTTATTTCGCCTCTTTAATTTCTGATTTTGTTTATTTGGGTCCTCTGTCTTTGCTTCTTGGTGAGCCCGGCTAGAGGTTCATCAATCTTGTTTATCCTTTCAAAGAACCAGCTCTTGGTTTCATTGATCTTTTGTATTGTTTTTTTGTGTGTGTGTTTTTTATCTCTATGTCATTTATTTCTTCTCTAATCTTTATTATCTTCTTCCTTCTGCTCACTCTGGGCTTTTCTTGTTGCTCTATTTGTAATTCTTTAAGTTGTAGAGTTAGATGATTTACTACCACTTTTTCTTGTGTGTTTCTTTTTTTAGGTAGGCCTGTGGAGCTATAAACTTCCCTCACAGGACTGCTTTCATTGTGTCCCATATATTTCGTATTGTTGTGTTTTTATTGTCATTAGTTTCCAGGATGTTTTTCATTTTTTCTTTGATCTCTTCAGTAAACCAATCATTGTTTAATAGCATGCTATTCAGCTTCCAGGTGTTTGAATTTTTAGGATTGTTTTTATTGTTGTTTATTTCTAATATTATGCCATTGTGGTCTGAGAAGATGCTTGATATGATTTCAGTCTTCTTTAATTGAGAGAGATTTTGCCTGTGACCCAATATGTGGTCTATTTTTGAAAATGTCCCATGTGCACTTGAGAAGAATGTATATTCCGTGGTTTTGGGGTGAAATGTTCTGAATATGTCAGTTAAGTCCATCTGATCTAGTGAGTCATTTAGGATTGCTGTTTCTTTGCTGATTTTTTGTCTAGAGCAGTGGTTAGCAAACTCATAAGTCAACAGAGCCAAATATCAACAGTACAACGAATGAAATTTCTTTTGAGAGCCAAATTTTTTAAACTTAAACTTCTTCTAACGCCACTTCTTCAAAATAGACTCGCCCAGGCCATGGTATTTTGTGAAAGAGCCACACTCAAGTGGCCAAAGAGCTGCATGTGGCTCGCGAGCCGCAGTTTGCCACCACAGGTCTAGAGGATTTATCCAGTGATTCAGTGGTGTATTCATGTCTCCTACTATGATTGAATTGCTGTCAATCTCTCCCTTGATATGTTTCAGAAGTTTTTTTAATGTATTTGGGTGCTCCTGCATTGGGTGCATAAATGTTTAACAGGGTTATATCCTCTTGTTGTATCGATCCCTTTAGTATTATGAAGTGGCCTACCTTATCTCTTTTTATGTCATTCACTTTGAGGTCTATTCTGTCAGATATAAGTATTGCTACCCAGCTTTTTTTTCCATTTCCATATGCCTGAAAGATATTTCCCCATCCCTTCACTTTCAGTCTGTGTGAGTCCCTTGTTTTGAGGTGGGTCTCTTGTAAACAGCATATATATGGGTCATGTTTTTTTATCCATTCAGCCACTCAATGTCTTTGGATTGGAGCATGTAGTCCATTTATGTTTAAAGTTATTATTGATAGATACTTGTTTGTAGTCATTTTTATTTTTTGTACCTGTGTTCCTTATTACCTTTTTATTTCTTCTTTTTACACCAGTCCCTTTAGCATTTCTTGCATTGTTGGCTTGGTAGTGATAAACTCCCTTAACCTATTTTTGTCTGTGAAGCTCCTTATTTCCCCTTCAATTTTGAATGACAGCCTTGCTGGATAGAGTATTCGTGGATTCAGTCCCTTGCTTTGCATCACTTTGTAAATTTCCTTCCATTCTTTTCTGGCCTGGTGTGCCTCTGTTGAGAAATCATTTGATAATATAATGGGAAATCCCTTGTATGTAACTTTCTGTCTCTCTCTTGCAGGCTTTAAGATTCTCTCTTTGTCCTGAACATTTGCCATCATAATTATGATGTGCCTTGGTGTGGGTCTTTTTGGTTTCATCTTGTTTGGGACTCTCTGTACTTGTGTGACTTTTTTCTTCCCCACATCAGGGAAGTTTTTTGATATTATTTCTTCAAATAGGTTTTCTAACCCTTGTTCCTCTTCCTGTTGTTCTGGCACCCCTATTATTTGTATGTTGCTCCATTTCATGTTGTCCCATAGCTCCCTTAGCCTCTCCTCCTGTCTTTTAATTTTTTTCTCCAATTGCAGTTCAGTTTGGGTGTGTTTTGCTTCCCTGTCTTCTAATTCACTAATTCAGTTCTCTGTTTCTCCTAGTCTACTGTTGAAACTTTCCAGGGTGTTTTTTATTGCAGCTATATCACTCTTCATTTCTTCTTGATTCTTACATAAGTTGTTGATTTTTTTCATCCATCCGGTTTCTGAACTGTATGACCCTTATTCTGAATACTTTTTCTGACATATTGCATGCCTCCATTTCACTTAGCTGATTTCTGGTGATTTATCCTTTTCTTTCCTTTGGGGGTTTCTTTGTCTACTCATTTTTGTTCTCACCAATGAATCTAGACGTTGAGTCGTGCAGGGGCTGCTCCTCAGTTGGCAGTGACTCCTCTGGTGGGTGTTGTTCGCAGCAGTGGTGGCTCCTCTGGCTGGTGGGAGGAGGCTGCTCACACAGCTGCTGGTCCTCGGACGGGGGCAGTCTGCTCGTGTGGCTGCTGCTCCTCGGACGAGGGCGGACTGCCCACGTAGCTGCTGCTCCTTGGATGGGGGCTGGCTGCGCTTGGCTACTGCTCCTCAGATGGGGACGGGCTGCACAGGGCTGCTGCTCCTCAGTTGAAGCGTGCTACTCGTGCAGCTCCTGCTCCTTGGACAGATGCAGGGAGCGAGCTGCATGCAGCTGCTGCTCCTTGGACAGGGGGCAGGCTGCTCACACAGCTGCTGCTCCTTGGATAGGGGCAGGCCACGTGAGGCTGCTGCTCTTTGGCCTGGGGCAGGCTGCTCGCAAGGCTGCTGCTCCTCGGACAGGAGCGGGCTGCTCACGTGTCTGCTGCTTGAGTGGTCGCAGTGCCCTGGGATTTCTCCAGGGGTCCTCTACCCTTCCCAGCTGCAAAGTGCCTCACCAGCTGAGTCTCCTTCACCAATTCCGGGTGGATGTTATTCGTTTCAGCTGCTCATTCTACCTGCTCCGGGACAAGGCTCAGGACACTTCCATCTATTCCGCTGCCATTTTGTCCTCCTCTCTTTTGATTTTTAGATTCAATTGTTGATAATATGTATTTATTGCCTTTTATTGTTCATATTTTTTATCCTTTTTTTTTTCTTCTTAAAAAATACCCTTCAGCATTTCATATAATACTGGTTTGATGGTGATGAACTCCTTTAGCTTTTTCTTGTCTGGGAAGCGCTTTATCTGACCTTCAATTCTAAATGATAACTTTGCTGGGTAGAGTAACCTTGGTTGTAGGTCCTTGCTTTTCATCACTTTGACTATTTCTTGCCACTCTTTTCTGGCCTGCAAAATTTCTGTTCAGAAATAAGCTGACAGTTGTATGGGTGCTCCCTTGTAGGTAACTAACTGCTTTTCTTTTGCTGCTTTTTAAAAATATATATATTTTATTGATTTTTTACAGAGAGGAAGAGAGAGGGGTAGAGAGTTAGAAACATCGATGAGAGAGAAACATCGATCAGCTTCCTCTTGCACACCCCCTACTGGGGATGTGCCCACAACCAAGGTACATGCCCTTGACCGGAATCGAACCTGGGACCCTTGAGTCCACAGGCCGATGCTCTATCCACTGAGCCAAACCGGTTTCGGCTCTTTTGCTGCTTTTAAAATTCTCTCTTTGTCTTTAACCTTTGGCATTTTAATTATGATGTGTCTTGGTGTAGGCCACTTTGGGTTCATCTTATTTGGTATTCTCTACGCTTCCTGGACTTGTATATATATTTCTATCACCAGGTAAAGGAAGATTTCTGTCATTATTTTTTCAAATACGTTTTCAATTTCTTGCTCTCACTCTCCTTTTGGCAATCCCATGCTGCAAATGTTGGTATGCCTGAAGTTGTCCCAAAGGCTCCTTACACTGTCTTCATGTTTTTTTATTCTTTTTACTGTTCTGATTGGGTATTTTTTGCTTCCTTATATTCCAAATTGTTGATTCAATTCTCCATGTCATCTACTCTACTGTTGATTCCCTGTGACTTATTCTTCATTTCAGTTAGTGTATCCTTCATTTGTGACTGGTTCTTTTTTATGGTTTCTATGTCCTTTTTATGCTGCTGAAGTTCTCACTAAATTCCTTGAGTATCCTTATAACCACTGTTTTGAAATCTGTAGCTGGTAGTTTGCATGCCTCCATTTCATTTAGTTCTTTTTCTGGAGATTCCTCCTCTTCTTTCATTTGTGACCTGTTTCTTTGTCTCTGCATTTTTGCTGCTTCCTATGTTTGTTTCTACTTGAGGTAGAGCTGCTAGTACATTTCCTGGAATTGGTAGAGTGGCCTTGTGTAGTAGGCACTGTGTACGGCCCAGTGGCACAGCCTCCCCAGTCACCTGAGCTAGGTACTCCAGGTACACTCCTGTGTGGGCTGTATGCACTGCCCTGTTGTAATTGAGCCTTGAATGCTGTTGACATCAATGGGAGGGATTGTCCCTCAGGCCATTAATCTGTGAGATCTGGCTGCAACTACAGTGGAGAAGCTGCTGTGTATGAGACACCCCTATGGAGCAAGACTTGCTTCAGTGGGGCTTTGGTGGTCACTGAATTCACCTTTGTGTGTGTCACTCATGGAGGGTTGTATTCTACCATGGTCTAAGCTATCCACTGTGTGCACTGGCTTGGGGGACTCCTGTGAAGTGCAAAGACCACTACCTCCTGTGCCCACCAGGCACAAGCTACAGAGCAATTTGCAGATGGATGCTACTTGTGTTGGGCTTGGAGGTGCCCAGGAGAGGGCAAGCTGTGAACCAAGGCAGGCTACCACTAGTGGTGAGCCTGAGGTCACTTAGCAAGAGGTACAGGGTACACAGAAGCCAGATGCTGCTTGTTTGAGAGATTTTAGTAAAGGCCAAAGCATGAGTCAAGAGAGGTCACTTGTATGGAAAAGCCACAAGAAATTATTTGGATGGGCCCACAAGTTGAGTAGGAAAGGGTCTCAGGGAATTACCAGAGCGGGGCAAACAGTGTGAGCCAGGTTGATGGAGAGTCAGATATGGAGCCCGATTATGGGCTCAGTGGGGGAGCAGGGGGTCTCAGAAAAGAAACAATGGCCTCTGCCAGCACTTCTGTGTGGCAGAAAGTTGCCCCCCTGCCCACAGCTCTGGCCCTGATGCCAGACAATTCAGTTCCTACCATATGTCCCTAGCTCCTTTCAAGCTGCTGCCCTCATGTTAGAGCTCAGAAGGATGAGTCCAAATAAGTTCGTGCCCAGGCCCTGCCTAGGACACCAGCAGACCTCCATCTCACTCACACACAATTATTGCTGGTTTTGACGGACAGAAGTTATGGAGACTTGTCTTCCTAGAACTGGGCTGGGGCTCTGGTGTGGGGCTGGAGCCCCTCACTCCTCAGGCGGGACCCCCGCAGCCAAGATATCCCTCCCAATTTTAGACCACCACACATGGATATAAGACTAGTCCGTTTCACATCTCCACCGCTCCTACCAGTCTTGATGTGGCTTCTTCTTTAAATCCCTAGTTGTAGGACTTCCATGCAGCTAGAATTCAAGCAGTCCTGAATGATGGTTGTTTTGTAGTTTACATGTATATTGATGTGGATGTGGGAGAAATCAAGTACTGTGTTTACCTAGGCCACCACTTTAACAGGAAATGCCACTCTCGCCACTTTTATTCAACATGGTAATAGATGTCTTAGATAAAATAATTGGGTAAGAGAAAGAAATAAAAGGCATCCATATTGGAAAGGATTAAGTAAAATTGTCACTATTTAAAGATGACATTATACTATATGTAGAAAACCCTGTAGACTTCATCAAAACAGAACTAATAAACAAATTCAGTACAGTTTCAGGATACAAAATCAATAGCAAATATCTGTTGCATTTCTATACACTAATAATGAACTACTGGAAAGAGAAATTAAGAAAATAACACAGTTTACAATTGTATCAAAAAGAATAAAATAGTAAGAATGAATTTAACAAAGAAAGTAAAAGACCTGTATATTGGAAACTATGAGACATTAAAGAAAGAAATTGAAGAAGAAACAAATAAATGGAAAGATACCCATGTTCATGGATAGGAAGAATTATATTATTAAAATATCCATACCACCAAAGCAATCTACATATTCAGTGCAGTCCTATCAATGGATGGCATTTTTCATAGAACTAGAACAAACAACCTAAAATTTGTATCAAGCCATAAAAATATCCTGAATAGCCAGAGAAATCTTGAGACAGAACAAAGCTGGAGGCTTCACGTTCCCTGATTTCAAATTATATTATAAGCTATTATAATTAAAACAGTATGGTATTGGCATAAAGACAGACACATAGAACAATGGAACAGAACAGAGCCTAGAAATAAATCCATGCATATATTGTCAATTAATTTATGACAAAACAGCCAAGAACATGTAATGAGGAAAGGGCAGTCTCTTCAATAAATGGTGTTGGGAAAATGTTACAGCACATGCAAAAGAATGAAACTGAACCGCTATCTTACACTATATACAAAAATTAACTCAAAATAGATTAAAGACTTGAGTGTCAAGATCTGAAACCATAAAACTGTCAGAAGAAAATATAGGCAATAAACTCCTTGACAAAGATCTTGGAGACGGTTTTTGAATCTGCCACTTAAAAAAAGGCAACATCATACTAAAAAGCATCTGTGCAGCAAAGGAAGCCATCAAGAAAATGAAAAAGCAACATACTGAATGAGAAAATTTTTATGAATCATCTTACATAATAAAAAGGTAATATTTAAATTACCATCACTCCGCTACGCCCACGATTGGGCCAGCGGGAGACACAGGGGGAGGGACTCAGGGTGGCTGGGGTGGTGATTGTTGGGCCGCCGGAGCACGTGGCGGCGGCCCCAGCCTTCCTGGGCGGGAGGCAAAGGCAAGACCCCTGGCCTGGGCTCCGGCCGCAGGAGGACCACGCCCCCGCCCCGCCTCGCCCTAGGGGCCCAGGGACTTCGGAGCTGCCGACCAGCGGACAGACAGCTTACACGTGCATGATTAAATCATGCACTGGGCTTCTAGTATATATATATAATAAAGAGCTAATATCCAAAATATATAAAAACTCATATAACTCAAAATTAACAAACAGAAAAACAATCAATTAAAAAATAATATCTGAGTAGACATTTTCCCAAAGCAGATACATGGATATCTAACAAGTACATGAAAAGATACTCTACCTCATCAATCATCAGGGAAATGGAAATCAAAACCACATGAAATATTACCTCACATCTGTTAGAATGGTTATCATTAAAAAAAAACTAGAAATAACAAGTGTTGGTGAGGATGTAGAGAAAAAGGATCCCTGTGCAGTGTTGGTGGGAATGTAAAATGTTGCAGCCATTATGGAAAATAGTATAGAGGTTCCTCAGAAAATTCAAAATACAACCATATGACCCAGCATCTCACTTCTGGGTATTTATTAGAAGAAAACTGAAACAGTAACTTGAAATGTTATATACACCCTCATGTTCATTGCAGCATTATTTACCAAAGCCAAGATATGAAAATAGCCCAAGTGTCCATCTATAAATGAATAGATAAAGAAGATGTAATATATATGTATGTAAATAATATTCTATATCTATGAATATTATTCAGCCATAAGAAAGAATGAAATATTGCCATTTGCAACACCATTCATAGACCTCAAGGGCATTATGCTAAGTGAAATAAGTTAGACTGAGAAAGCAAATCCCACATATGTATTATGTATAGAATCTAATAAAATAAATAAACTACGCTTAGAGATACAGAATAGATTGATGGTTACCAGAGGTAGGGAATGGGGATGAGAGAAACAGGTGAATTTTTTTTTTAGTTTAAATAAACTGAATAATAATAATAAAAGGCCAGGGTAAAGTAAGAAAGAACAAATTCAGTGTTGGAAGAACAGATTAGGCAAAACCCAGGCTGGAAACAGAAGGAAAGCTTAGGAAGCTAGTGTTCATAACTAGGTGAGAAGGCCTGAGCATTAGAAACAAAGCTAAAGTAGTAGGAACACAGAGAAGTATTGACATTTAAACACTAATAAAAATGAGTTAAGGTACCTAGCAATTAAACAGAGCAAACTACTAGTACATGCAACATTGTGATGAATCTCAAATGCATTATTAAAGTGAAAGAAACCAGACTCAAGAGGCACAAACTATTTAATTCCACTCATATGCCAGTTTGGAAAAGGCAAAACTAATAGAAACAGAAAACATATCAGTGTTTGCCAGGAAAGAGGCGTGACTGAATATTTTTTAGGTGACAGAAATATTTTATATCTCAATCATGGTGGTTATATCTCAATGTGTTTGGCAAAATGGACTGGATTTTACTATATGTTAATTAAACCTCAATAAACATTACTTTAAGAAAAACCAAATGTGATAAGGTAGAACACAGCCAAATTTACTCATTTATATATTGCTTATGACTGTTTTTCCACTACAACAGCAGAGTTGAGCAGTTTCAACAGGGACCGCCAAGTTCACAAAGCCTAAAATATCAAAGCCTAAAATATTTACTATCTGGTCTTTAAAACAAAACAAAATGCCAAGTTACAAAGTGGTTAGAGCATCAACCTCATAACAAAGGGTTCGATTCCTGGCCAAAGGCATATACCTGGGTTGAAGGTTCGATCCCTGTCCCCCTGATGTTTCTCTCCCTCCCTCCCTCTCTTTCACTCAAGAAAAATCAATGCAAAAATAACTTCAGGTGAAAATTAACCAAAAAAAAAAAAAAAAAAAAAAGCTTTTCAACCTTATTATAAAGTACTATCACCCATTGGTTTGATTCTTTTTTTTTTTAATTTCTTTATTGATTAAGGTGTCACATATTTGTCCTCATCCCCCCATTCCCATCCCACACCCCTCCCCATGGATGCCCCAACCCCCTGTTGAACTTAACCATTGGTTAGGCTCTTATGCATGCACACAAGACCTTTGGTTGATCTCTCCCTTCTCCCCCCACCCTCCCCTATCCTCCCTCTGAGGCCCGATAGTCCGATCGGTGCCTCCTTGTTTCTGGTTCTGTTCTTGTTCATCAGTCCATGTTGTTCATCATTTCCCCTAGATGAGCGAAATCATGTGTCACTAGAGATGTACTTATAAGAATTGAATGTGCGACGGGCAATAATAGTTATGCTGACAGGCAAAAAATCAGTCTGTAGTGAGTTTCTTTCTGGACCAACAGTTCTTTTGAGACCCAATATCAATGTCCACCAGTTCCTTATGAGTACATGTCGGCACTGACCCCTCAGCTCTGGATGGTGGACAAATGGTGATAATGCAGGTCCGACTCCCTCTGGTTTGGTCTCGGCCGGACCCAGGGGGGGCACGGCTTCACCCGGACCCGGGACCCAGGCTCACCCGGATCCAGGGGCCCGCGGCCTCACCCGGACCCGGGACCCAGGCTCACCCGGATCCAGGGACCCACGGCCTCACCCGGACCCGGGACCCAGGCTCACCCGGATCCAGGGGCCCGCGGCCACACCCGGACCCGGGACCCAGGCTCACCCGGATCCAGGGGCCCGCGGCCTCACCCGGACCCGGGACCCAGGCTCACCCGGATCCAGGGGCCCGCGGCCTCACCCGGACCCGGGACCCAGGCTCACCCGGACCCGGGACCCAGGCTCACCCGGATTCAGGGGCCCGCAGCCTCACCCGGACCCGGGACCCAGGCTCACCCGGATCCAGGGGCCCACGGCCTCACCCGGACGCGGGACCCAGGCTCACCCGGATCCAGGGGCCCGCGGCCTCACCCGGACCCGGGACCCAGGCTCACCCGGATCCTGGGGCCCGCGGCCTCACCCGGACCCGGGACCCAGGCTCACCCGGACCCGGGACCCAGGCTCACCCGGATCCAGGGGCCCGCGGCCTCACCCGGACCCGGGACCCAGGCTCACCCGGATCCAGGGGCCCGCGGCCTCACCCGGACCCGGGACCCAGGCTCACCCGGATCCAGGGGCCCGCGGCCTCACCCGGACCCGGGACCCAGGCTCACCCGGATCCAGGGGCCCGCGGCCTCACCCGGACCCGGGGCCCGGCTCACCCGGATCCAGGGGCCCGCGGCCTCACCCGGACCCGGGGCCCGCGGCCTCGCCCGGATCCAGGGGCCCGCGGCCTCACCCGGACCCGGGGCCCGCGGCCTCGCCCGGATCCAGGGGCCCGCGGCCTCACCCGGACCCGGGACCCAGGCTCACCCGGATCCAGGGGCCCGCGGCCTCGCCCGGATCCAGGGGCCCGCGGCCTCACCCGGACCCGGGACCCAGGCTCACCCGGATCCAGGGGCCCGCGGCCTCGCCCGGACCCGGGGCCCAGGCTCACCCGGATCCAGGGGCCCGCGGCCTCGCCGGGACCCGGGGCCCTGGCTCACCCGGATCCAGGGGCCCGCGGCCACGCCCGGACCCGGGGCCCAGGCTCACCCGGATCCAGGGGCCCGCGGCCTCGCCCGGACCCGGGGCCCAGGCTCACCCGGATCCAGGGGCCCGCGGCCTCGCCCGGACCCGGGGCCCAGGCTCACCCGGATCCAGGGGCCCGCGGCCTCACCCGGACCCGGGGCTGGTTTGATTCTTATTCAACAAACTTGTCCATAAAATGAATAGGAAGAAGGTAACAGAATGTGCATAAATGTTCTATTCAAATTACTGGGGTATAGAAATGAGTTCTTTTCCATATACAGCCTGAATTAAGTCTCCAATCAGTTCTCAATAACAGCTACAGATATTTTAAAAGAAACTTTCACAAAAACTTCCCATTATAATCACCACATCTCCTATTTGGATCTACTGTTTATATTATAAACCTGTCAGATTTTGTTGTTGTTAAAGTGACAAAACGCTGGTCTTTTATTTAAGTAATTAGCTACAATCTACATAACTGCTTCTTTATATGACTTCTACCTGAAACAACTAGCTTTCTGGTGTATTTGAAGTATGAATTCAAATAATTAGAGAAGTATTATAAACTGACTTTCACTTCTTTTTTGAAGCTGGAAAATATGAATAACAAAGTGTGTGGCATTTTTACATAAGTAATAAAGCACAAGTACTATGTGAAGATTTTTTAAATGTGATAACAGAAATTATATTAGCTGCCTAAAAAAAAGCCTCCATTATATAACGTGTATTTATTTCATTATTTATTTTTAAAATGAAGAAATATTATAAAATATTAGTATGCATAGGCAATAATTATAATGGTGAATTATAATTAGTTGGGCATAAACTTGGGGTTGCATTACAGAGAGTCACCCATTCTCTATCATTTTCAATAAAGTATATTTGTGATGCAACTTATTGGAGTAAAGGTTATACTTTCTATCTTTACAATTTAATTTATAAAATTCCTTGTGTGTGCAATCGACACCTGCATACTAGTAGTTTGATGAAACTTACTGAGATGATTATTTAAACATGGTGTAATATTTATAATTTTACAATTATTAATAACACCATAATGCATTATAATTTATCTATTAAATTATGGCAAAGAACATGATAGTTATTGGCCTGCTTATAGCATGCCTCTGATATTATAGCCAGGAAATATAAAATCATATACTAGTATACTAAATATGTCCCTTCAAATTAGAAGGGAAATTTTACTCTCCTAACTTTTTAAATTTCACACTGTACTAAGTTTTATATTCATATAGATTAAAATAAAATTTAAAAATATATTCTACATAAAGAAGGCAGGAGACAAAACAACATTATTATCAAGGAAAAGCTGAAAAAGACATGAAATAGAAGCCTAAGACTAGGACTTGAAGGGATTACTTAAGTCAAGCATTTAAAGCTCTTATATGATAACTAGCGTTCCCGTTGCAGGAAGAATCCTGCAATAGGGTTTCCTGCTGCACTCTCCCCCGCCCCCGCCTGCTTTCCTCCCTTCTCCCTCGCCCTGCCTTCTCCGCCAGTCCGCCTGCTTTTCTCCCTTCTCCGCCAGCCCGCCTGCTCTCCTTCCTTCTCCCCCGGCCCCGCCTCCGCTCCTCCCTTCTCCTCCTGCCAAGCTTGCTTGCTTCTCCACAGCTTTGCTCCCTTCTGCAGCTCTTGGCTTCTTTCTATGCTGTCTTGATATGCAAATTAACTGCCATCTTGGTTGGGGTAATTTGCATACTCGTCCTGATTGGCTGGTGGGCGTGGCTTGGCCATAGCAAAGGTGCGGTCAATTTGCATATTTGTCTATTATTAGGTAGGATGGTATACATTGTTCTTTAAAAATAAATTTTATTTTATTTATTTTTTTAAAAAATATATTTTATTGATTTTTCACAGAGAGGAAGGGAGAGGGATAGAGAGCCAGAAACATCGATGAGAGAGACATCGACCAGCTGCCTCCTGCACATCCCCCACCAGGAGATGTGCCCGCAACCAATGTACATGCCCTTGACCGGAATCGAACCTGGGACCTTCCAGTCCGCAGACCGACACTCTATCCACTGAGCCAAACCGGTTTCAGCGAAAAAAAATAAATTTTATTTTTAAAAAATTTGAAGGAGTTGAGGTTTGTCAACTCTTTTTTTTTTTTAATTTCTTTATTGATTAAGGTGTCACATATTTGTCCTCATCCCCCCATTCCCATCCCACACCCCTCCCCACGGATGCCCCAACCCCCTGTTGAACTTAACCATTGGTTAGGCTCATATGCATGCACACAAGACCTTTGGTTGATCTCTCCCTTCTCCCCCCACCCTCCCCTATCCTCCCTCTGAGGCCCGATAGTCCGATCGATGCCTCCTTGTTTCTGGTTCTGTTGTTGTTCATCAGTCTATGTTGTTCATCATTTCCCCTAGATGAGCGAAATCATGTGTCACTAGAGATATACTTATAAGAACTGAATGTGAGACGAGCAATAATAGTTATGCTGACAGGCAAATGAATCAGTCTGTAGTGAGTTTCTTTCTGGACCAACAGTTCTTTTGAGACCCAATATCAATGTCCACCAGTTCCTTATGAGAACATGTCGGCACTGACCCCTCAGCTCTGGATGGTGGACAAATGGTGGTAATGCAGGTCCAACTCCCTCTGGTTTAGCCTCGGCCGGACCCAGGGGCACGGCTTCACCCGGACCCAGGGGCATGTGGCCTCACCCGGACCCAGGGTCGCGTGGCCTCACCCGGATCCAGGGGCCCACGGCCTCACCCGGACCCAGGACCCAGCCTCACCCGGATCCAGGGGCACACGGCCTCGCCCAGACCCAGGATTCAGCTTCACCTAGACCCAGGGGCGCATGGCCTCACCCGGACCCAGGGGTGCGTACCTCTCCCGGGCCTGAGACCCAGCCTCACCCGGATCCAGGGGCACACGGCCTCGCCCGGACCCGGGATCTAGCTTCCCCCGGACAAGGTTTGTCAACTCTTAAAATAACATTATGAAGGTTATTCTATGTGGGAAAAGAAAAAATTTCAAAGAAGACAGAAAGGATGACAGAGTGTAGCAAAATAATAAATCAAAAAACAAGAGGAGCTACAGAATGATGTAGAAAGTCAGCCTCCAATGTGGACTATAAACCACTTAAGACTGAATACAGATATCCTGAAATTTTGATGAGAGAAAAGTGCAAAAAGTCAAGGCAAAAATGAGAAGCAAGTAAGTAAATCCAAGACAAAGAAGTGAAAACAAACCAGAGAGAATAAAAAAAGTAAAAATATTTCCACTGTATTTGGATAAACAGGAAGAAGTAGGGATTATAGATTAGATGGAAGAGGGAGAAAAGGATTTGGTTTCAATTTAGCTATAGAAAGAAAAACTTAGCCAAGGAGCCCTGGCCAGTGTGGCTCAGTTGGTCGCAGTGTCATCCTGTACACCCAAAGAGTTCAGGTTGGATCCCTAGTCTGAACACATATGGGAGGCAACTGATCAATGTTTCTCTCTCACATCAATGTTTGTTTCTCTCTCTCTCCCATCTTCCTCTCTTTAAAAATAAATAAATTTAAAATTTAGCCAAGGGGTTAAAAATGATCCTAAGATTTCAACATGTTTTAGACAGTAATTATTTCATTAAAAGTCCCTTAAATGTATTTGATCTTAAATTGTGATTGGAGTTGACTTCACTTTTAATCCAACCAGTACTTAAACGGAAGAAAGAGATCTTAAATCTGGTGCTGTTTATGGTGTGGAAAGAAATCTGGAAATATGCCCTTATCTGGTTGTGAAGGAAAAGAATAATAACTTGTGTTTCTTCAATACTATGAAACCACTGGCTTCAACATTCAAAAAAGAATAACCAGTTAAAAGAATCTGACCTAACACTTGCGCCAAATTAACCTATTATGAAAATCATTTTATGTATCGCCACAAATTTGTGTTAAGATTCTGTTTTCCTTCATCTGAAATGCAGTTCTAAAAATAGTCAAGTCTAAAAATAAGGCAGAACCCACAGATTAAGTGTAGCTTTATACATGCACATGTAACAGGGAAATCTCCACATCTAGGAAAACAGATGTTGGGTTACTTATCTACACTGAATTCTCTGTCAGGTCTGGAAATTTTTCATTAATTCGGACTATATTATTATAAAACCCAAATCCATTATTTAACTATATTAAATTACTTCCTCTGTCCCAGAGAGATCAATGAGCTCTAATAAACATGAAATGTGAGCAATAAAAGTCTTATATTTGATCTCAGGAGCTTGGTTTCTATCATGAAAACCAAGTGATTAACAGTTTCAAAATCTGCAAATGTCAATACAGTGCCTGATATATGTTTTGGTCCAGTTCATGAAAAGAAGTCATGAGAAAGAAACAAACTCACTTAAAAATAAGTTACCATTATTATTTCTCTACTAGAGGCCCGGTGCACGAATTCATGCACGGGTGGGGTCCCTCGGCCTGGCCGGGGAGCGGGCTGATTGGGGCCGAGAGAGGTTGGCCAGGGGGAGGGGCTGGGGAGGTTGGCTGGCAGGGGGAAAGAGCAACTTTCTGAGTCCATACTTCCAGAAACCTCTTTTCTCCTAGACATTTATCTAAAGATTAATATAGAGAAAAGTAAAATTAGAAAAGGGTTTTCAGAATATGTGATTAATTTGCTTATCTCTGTACCAGTTTTCCAAATCCTTGTAGGATATCTAAAGGGTAGACAGTGTATATGCAGAGGATGAACAAAATATTCTTATGGGAGCCCTGCCTGATGTGGCTAAGTTGGTTGGGTGTTGTCCCATGCACTGAAAGATTACCAGTTAGATTCCTGATCAGCAAACATGCCTGGGTTTCGGGCTTGATCCCCAGTAGGGGGCATGCAGGAGGCAGCAGATCAATGTTTCACTCTCACATCAATGTTTCTCTCTCTCTTCTCTCCACCCCCGCTTCCTCTCTCTCTCTAAAAATCAATAAAATTTTTTTTAAAAAATATTCTTATGGGAAACTTAAATTCCTTTCAGTTATAATTACCTACGCTTTTCAGATAGAGGATTAATAAAATAAGATTAAACTAGAGGCCCGATGCACGAAATTCATGCAAGAATAGGCCTTCCTTCCCCCAGCTGCCAACACCGGCTTCCCTCTGGCACCTGGGACCCAGGCTTCCCTCTGGCCACCAGCAGGAACCCGGGACCCAGACTTCCCTAGCAGCCCCAGCTTTGTCCAGAAGGTCATCCAGAAGGATGTCCGGTCTAATTAGCAGATTACGTTTTTATTATTATAGATTATCTTATTCTGTGGCAGAATCTAGAAGAGACTGACTTCATATTTCAAAAGAGTTTCAGGAAATAGAATGCCTTCCCATAAACTTTAATGGTAGCATCTTCCTACCATTGTTTACCCATTAATCAACAAACTGAACATGAAAGTAAAAAAAAAAATTTTTTTAAAGTTTTGTAAGCTTATTGTCACTCTCCAAAAATATATACTTCTTTCACATATAAAGATAACATTCTCAATGGCAAGATACTTTAGATAGTTTTGCAGTGGAGCTGAGAGATCGGAATTGATGGCTAAATACATAATCTCTTGCTGCTTTCTTCTTTTAAAGGATAGCAGAATGAAGTGACCATAGTTTTAACAGCTCAAGCATATGATCTTAGGATAGTTTATCACTACAATAAAGAAATCACTGTAAACTAACTACAGAAATCTGATGCAGAAACAGGACTGTCTGGAAAAAGATGAGGCAGAATTTCCAGCTTTCACTAGAATGAGTTTTTATTTTCATGTGAAGAAAATAATCATGTATATAATTTTAGAAATAATACTAATAACAAATTGGGATGGAGTCAAAGAGAAAATAAATATCATCCTCAAAAGGTCTTTTCCATACGATTTCAAAGCAATGGCACCTGAATAGGTTAATTATGCTTGTATTTACCCTTGTCGTATAAGTGGAATATAATATATTTATAATAGAATTTAACCTGTTTTATACCCTGTACGACAGCAACTTTGCAGAGTGCCCTCTCGTACTCTGGGACCCCTCGGGGGATGCTGGAGAGCCGGTTTCGGCCCCATCCCCACAGGCCAGGCCGAGGGACCCCACCTGCCAGAGGGACCCCACTCACTCTGCAGAAGCCCTTCGAGCAGGAGGTTGGCTCCAGGGCATGTCCGGCCTATCTCACCCAGTCCCATCCCACCGGCCACCTTCTAATTAATTTCCTTTCAGTGTGCACAAATCTGTGCACGGGGTCACTTGTATATTTATAATAGAATTTAATCTGTTTTACAATAATATTGATGATTTTTTCTATCAGTATTTAGTAGAAAAGTATTTTCACTGGAAATTAGAAATTTGATGGTTAAAAGATTGATGAGCTGATAGAATGCCCTCCTCAGATCACTTCAAACATGATCTGTGGAGGGCAAAGGTCAGATGAACTAGCATACTGAGCTAACCACCTATCTTCTAACCTCTGATGAAGACACCAAGGGAGGTAATTCTATAAGAGGGTAGGGTATTCTTCATGGCATCTTCTATAAACTAAGTTAAAGATATACTCTCCCCTAAATTCCTTATTTCCCTTTAAAAAATCCAACAGACCCAGAATCAATATATAAAAATTAATTTCAAAAAATATTTTCAGTGAATTCTAAGACTTGCTGCCGGCTGTACAACGTAAACATTTATTTTCTTTTCCCTACATGTTTCTCTCTCAAGACTCAGGATATCACTACTAATTTAAGTACCTTCACCTTAATTCATATTCTTCATGACTTCATAATCTTGATCACATGCTTTTTCATTAATTTCATCTTTTAAGATCATAAAGTACTTCTTAGTAAATATTTGAACCTTTTAAGTTTTCCAATCAGTTAATAATCTATTTTCCTTTATCTCCTTTTTTACCTATGTACCTTTTACTATCTTTCTTGAAATATGACAATGAAAATTGTACAAAATAGTAAGGGTATAAAGCCACCATAGTTTTGTACAAAGGAAGGATATTTTCTCTTTGGTTTCTAAAATTATTTTCAATGCAACTCCAAATCCTAAATAACTTGGTGCTCTGGATGAGTTTAAACTACACAGAAGAAAGAAAAATTTAATTTCAGGGGGAATTCTCACATATCTTTTACAATAGATTATCTTGCTTATAGCCCAAAAGTTACCAGTACCATGTGATTATAATTCTTTCTAAATTCTGACCACTTCAACCAATAGGCACAAAGTACCTTAAAGCAGCACGAAGCAGTATCCTCAACATTATCATTTGAAATATGAGTTGTTAACAAAATTTTCTGTGATTTAAGGTCACTACAAGAAGCTGGTTTAAATGTCATTTTTCAAAAATAAGAACTTTTTGTTGTTAATCCTCACCCAAGGATATTGTTTAGAGAGTGGAAGGGAGTGAGGGAGGGGGAAAGACAGAGAGAGAGAGAGAGAGAGAGAGAGAGAGAGAGAGAGAGAGAGAGAGAGAGAGAAATAACAATGAAAGAGAAACAGATCAATTGGTTGCCTCCTGCATGTGCCCTGACCTGGGCCAGGGTTCAAACCCGAAATCCTTTGGTACATGGGCTGAAACTCTAACCACGAAGAACACTGGCCAGGAAAAAATTAAGAACATTTTATATATAAATATATTCAGTAAAGATAAAAATGTTTAACCAAAGAATAAACTAAAAACAAAAAAATGCATCCTAAAATGTAAATAAACAGAATCACAACCACTTCCAAAACTGTTCAAAGACTAAAAAGAGAGACTCTTCTTTAAGTAAAAAGATATCAAAATCACCCAAAGACTAATATATAAAATCAATAAATTAGAAGAATAAAAATGTCTTAGGATTCATTATCACCAAAAAATACATGACAGAAAATTTCACTCTGTAAAAACACAAGCTGTAAGTTTGCTGTTTCATCATATCGTGTACAACATGTACATCCACTAAAATAATCTACTAAAACACACATAGAAGTAAATTTAACCAAAGAGATGAAAGGCTTATACACTGAAAATATAAAACACTGCTGACAGAACTTAAAGAAGACATAAATAAATAGAAAAACATCCATGGACACAGATTGGAAGACAATATTAAAATGACAATACTATCCACCCAAAGTGACCTACAGATTCAATGCAATCCCTATTAAATTTCAACAGCATTTTTTTTTCATAAGTAGAAAAATATAACCTAAGATTCATATGAAATCTCAAGGGGCCCTGAATAGCAAAGCAATTCTGGAAAAGAAAACAAAGCTGGAGGTCTCACACTTCCTGATTTCAAAACTTACTACAATGCAATAGCAATCCAAACAGTGTGATACTGATATAATGACAGACATATAGACCAATGGAATGGAGAACCCAGAAATAAACCCTTCCATATAAAGTCAACTGATTTTTGACAAGGATGCCAAGACCATCCCATGGGAAAAAGACAGTCTTTTCATTTTCAGCAAATAGTGCTGGAAAAACTGGATATTCACATGCAAAAGATTGAAGCTGGACCTTTACTTTATACCATATATAAAAATTAACTCAAAATGGCTCAGAGATATAAATGGAAGTATTAAAACTGTAAAGCTATTAGAAGAAAGCATGGGGAAAATTCATAATATTGGGCTTGGCAATAATTTATTGAATATAACACCAAAAACACAGGCAACAAAAAGTTAAATTAGATTTTATCAAAATTAAAACCTTTGTGCATCAAAAGATACTATGAAGACAGTGAGAAGACAACCCACAGAATGAGAGAAAATATTTACAAATCATATATCTGAGAATGAATTTATATCCAGAATACATAAAGAACTCCTACAACTCAATAACAAAAAAAGACAACCCAGTTAAAACATTGGCAAGAAACTTAAATAGGCATTTCTACAAGTAAGATACACAAATGGCAAATAAGTACATGAAAAGATGCTCAATATCAAAACTACAATGAGTTACCACTTCACATCCTTTTGGATGGCTACTATAAAGTAGAAAATAACTATTGATAAGAATATGAAGGAATTGGAACCTGTGTATTGCTGGTGGGAATGTAAAATGGTGCAGCTACTATGGACTCCTCAACAGGTTAAACACAGAATTACAATATGATTCAGCAATACCAAGGGACTCAAGCAGATACTTGTACAATCCTACATAATAAAAAGGCAATATGCAAATTGCATCACTCCGCTACGCCCACGATTGGGCCGGCTGGAGGCGCGGGGGGCGGGACTCAGGGTGGCCGATTGGCTGGCGGTAGGAGCGGGGGGCGGGGACTCGCGAGTCCCCGCCCCCCGCTCCTACAGCCAGACTAAACGGCCGGCCGACGCTGTGGAAGACGCTGGTGGTGGCCGATTGCATGGCTGCTGGCAGCAGTTTTCCGCCAGCAGCAGTTTTCTGCTGGCCACCCGCCGATCGGAGCGCCTCCCGGATCGGAGTTCCTCTCGGGGTGGCCGATAGCGCTGGTGGGAGGCGCTCTGATCGGCGGGTGGTCAGAGGAAAACTGCTGCTGGCAGAAAACTGGTGCCAGCAGCCAGGTGAAAGTCTATTGCACGAAACTTCGTGCAACGGGTTTCTAGTTATTGTATAATAATCCTATCTAATAAAACAGTAATATGCAAATGTCTTATTACCTTTGCTACACCCATAAGCCACGCCCACCAGCCAATCAGGAGCAAATATACACATTAAACCAGCAAAGATGGCGGGGGGGGGGGGGGGGGAGAGGGGGAGAGGGGAGGGAGAGGGGAGAGCGCCTGCTGCAGGCGGTTAGCACTGGCAGCCGGCTGACTCAAAGCCCCTATCAGGGATCACGGACCAGGGCAGGCGGCGTGGGTTAGTGCTGACAGCTGCCTGACCAGGTCCACCATCACGGATCACGGACCAGGGCTGGCGATGTGGATTAGCGCCCGCAGCTGCCTGACCAGGTCCCCGATAGGGACTTGGAGTCTAGCATAACAAAAAGAATATTCAGCAAAAGCAGAAGACAAGGTTTCATAAGTTCTCCCCCAGGTCACCACTGTTCTCTTATACATTTTAATTATCCCAGACTTTGCCTGATGGGATTTGATTTGAATTATGCCTGATAGAGATTACATGGCATGAATTGTAGGCTCATTCTTTCTTTTTGTGGTTGCCTGACTGAGAAAGGCTTTGGAATGAGAGAAGGCACTTTTGTTTTCCTTTTTCATTCTATAGAGACTGAGGAATTACAGTTATATGAAGAAGTGAGAGAATGAAAGTCTCATGCTGTATTTTTTGGTAAGTTTTATCATGTGGACTATCAAAAACTTGGTGGGATCCTTTTCAAGAGGTGTTACAAAAATTATGTTGGAATTAACATTCAAGAGTAAAAGGAGAGAAGTGAGTGGTGGGTAAAGGAAAGAACTTTGTCCTAGAAACCAAATAGAAGCCACATAAACCTTCAGATTCTTACTCATTGTGCTTTGGAGGTATTAAAGGATAATTTTTTAAAAAGGTAAAATCATGACTCATAATCTGTATAGATAAAAGGCTAAGTGACCGACATTTGTCCATCCGTCCGACCAACTGGTACATATGACGCACACTGGAAATTTAAAAATAAACTTTGACTCGCACACGTGCCATACATATAAAGCTCTCGCTGGCACTAATTTGAATGTTGCATTTGGTGGGAAAGTTCTTTTCAGAGGGGATATTTGTGTCGCCATGCTATACGACTGGCCATAGTACAAACGAGTTTAAAGTACTGTAGTGTTTGGGGATGTTTCAGACAGTTGTCTCTTAAAACAAATATGAGATCAGAGGATTCTGCTTATAGTGAATGGTTAGTAAAACTTGGAGATGGCAAACTTGATAGCAGTTTTCATTTAGGAATGTATATTATTGAAATTCCCCATGAAAGGATTTTTAATGGATCTATTATTAAAGCCACCTTTGGAAATAGTATACCTATAGATAATATTAAAAATATATCTAAACGTGCAATTCTTTGTCCAAAAAATGGGCACGTTCAAAAATTAAATGAAGAAATTTTGGATATACTTGATGGAGATTTTCACACCTATTTGAGTGATGATTCCATTGACTCAACAGATGATGCTGAAAAGGAAAATTTTCCTATTGAATTTCTTAATAGTATTACTCCTTCTGGAATGCTGTGTCATAAATTAAAATTGAAAGTGGGTGCAATCATCATGCTATTGAGAAATCTTAATAGTAAATGGGGTCTTTGTAATGGTACCAGATTTATTATCAAAAGATTGTGACTTAACATTATCAAAGCTGAAATATTAACAGGATCTGCAGAGGGAGAGATTGTTCTGATTCCAAGAATTGATTTGTCCCCATCTGACACTGGCCACCCATTTAAATTAATTCGAAGATAGTTTCCCGTTATGCCAACATTTGTGATGACTATTAATAAATCACAAGGACAAACTCTAAACAGAGTAGGAATATTCCTACCTGAACCCGTTTTTGGACATGGTCAGTTATATGTTGCTTTCTCTCTCTCTCTCTCTCTTTTTTTTTCTTTTAAGTATTTTTTTAAAATATTTTATTGATTTTTTCACAGAGAAGAAGGGAGAGGGATAGAGAGTTGGAAACATCGATGAGAGAGAAACATCGATCAGCTGCCTCCTGCACACCTCCTATAGGGGATGTGCCCGCAACCAAGGTACATGCCCTTGACCGGAATCGAACCTGGGACCTTTCAGTCCACAGGGCAACGCTCTATCCACTGAGCCAAACCAGTTATGGCTGTTACTTTCTCTTGAGTTCAAAGAGCATGTTACGTTAAAGTTAAAGTTGTAAATACTTTATCTCAAGGGAAATTAGTCAAGCACTCTGAAAGTGTTTTTACTCTTAATGTGGTATACAGGGAGATATTAGAATAAGTTTAATCACTTTATCAGTCATTTGCATCAATGTTGTTTTTATATTATGAGTTTTTTGTTGTTATATCATTTAGTTATTATTTAGTTATTAAAAAATTATGTATTATTTTCATATACATTGTACTCATTTCCTTTTATCTCTCACACTTTTATTATAGAGAAAGGGCAAATAGCAATATTAAAATATTTCATCTAATTAATTTCCTTTCAGTGTGCACGAATTTCGTGCACCGGGCTACTAGTTTATAGTAGAATTACTTACAATAGCCAAAATTTATCAGTATGTGAATGGACAAACAAAAAGGGGCATATACATACAACCAAATATTATTCAGCCATAAAAGGGAATGAAATTCTAATATATGCTATAAATATTGAAAACAACATGCTAAGTAATATAAGCTAGAAACAAAAGGATAAAAAGTATATGATTCTACTTATATGAGGTACCTTGAATAAGCAAATTCACAGGGATAGAAAATTATACAGAGGTTACCAGAGTCTGAGGGAAGGGATGAATTGAAAGTTATTGTTTAATGGGTACAGAGTTTCTATTTGGGATGATAAAAAGCTCTAGAAATAGATAGTGGTGGCGGTTACACAACATTATGAATGTAATTAATGCGAATGAATTGTACACGTAAAAATGGTAAATTTTATGTTATGCACATTTTACCACAAAAAAATATATATATATATATTTGCTGAGTACCTACTTATATCTCACTGCTGCGAAAATGTACCTTGTTTAGAATTCCAAATTACGATTAAATGTACTGTGTGTTTATACATGCACATACAATGAATCTCCCATTAAAAAGAGATCCTGGCATGCTATGCCCACCAGATATCCTATAACATACCTTCAAAGTTCCAAATAATTATACTTGTACTCCAATTTTATTGCTATTTCAGTTATTTATCTACATTGAAAGTAATAGATCATAAGTTAAGGGAAAATACCTATCAATTCTACTGATGGTCTACACATACATGTTTATAATATAAGTGCTAAAATTGACATTGTACCTGATAGAGCATGATAGGTTCTATGTTGTATCCTAAGGTATCTGCAAAGTTCTTAGCGATGACTGTTTTTCCACAACCCTACAAACAGAAACACAATACTTTAAGAGAGAAATCAAAACAACCAAAAGTCAGGAAACAGAAGTTTACAGTGAGGCTGCCATTCTTACTTTTCCTCCAATTAAACATATGTCCTTAACCATATGAGACTGCATCATTTCAGCCAGTAGTTGTTTATGGCTTGAAGTCTGTATAAAACGTTCTGATGCATAAGGTTGACTAAATGGCCTAGTCCCAGCTGGCACCTGTAATAAAAGAGAGGTAAATATAATAAGCATATGTTTTTTCTCAAAATATTAGTAAGTAAAAGTGCATAACTGCCATTAAAAGCCCCTACTAATGTCCTGCTCAATTCAATTCTATAATCTTTTTGATAGTTCAATAGAGCAGCAACTATCTTCTCATTCACAGATCTGATGATCATCAACCAACCTCCAAATCAATCATCCCTCTAAAATGAAAGCCCCATGCTGGCAGATATTTTCATAAGAATCATGTAATCTTCATCCTATTTATAACTTATAATAGCAATGTCACTACTTGAGAATAAAGCCTTTTGTCCAAATTCCAGTTATAAGCACAGAATTTAAAATCAGTCCACTGGGACTCTCCAAAGTCACCAATGACCTGCTGACTTTTGAAATCCATGTCCGTAAATCCTTTGCCACTCTTGTTTTAGTTAACCACTCAGAAGCATCTGTTTTTAAAATCTCTCCTCGAATTCCTCATTACCTATTTCTTTTATTTCCTATCTCCTCCTTATTAGTCTCCTATCAGAAGAAGATCTCCATGCTCTGCCGAGGACTCTGGGCTTGATCATACTATATACACATGAACCCTAAAGAATTGTAAGTTTGGAAGTGACAAGATCAGATTTGCATTTTAAAAAGATCAGCCTGGTGGTAACATAGAAGGCTAACTGGAATCGACTGGAGGCAATGAAGTTAGAAAACTATCACTAAAAGGAAGGAAATAATGAAACCTCGCTCATACCTCATGTCTCTGGATTTACTGTTCAGAATGCCTGTAATGTCCTATCATCTTTCCACCCCTGGGCCACTGGGAAACTCTTATGTCATACTTCAAGACTTAGCTCAAGTCCCACTTCCTCTCTGAAATTTTCTCTACTCCTTCGGACTCCTTGTATTACTTCCTTCTCTATATCCCCATAGCCATTCCAATGCAGTCCTTATTTATCTACCTCTATCCTTGACCATCAGCTTGGTGAGGTCATTCATCTGAAGGCTACAAAAGGTATAGTGGAAAATAATCCTGTCTAGAAGTCCCAGCTGTGATATTTCCTAGCTGGTGATCATGGGTGAATTGAAACCTCTTTACATCAGTTTTCTAATCTGCAAAAGAAAGATAATAAAACTTACCTCCAGGGTTATTGGGAGATTTAATGACATAATACATATATACAAAGAGACAAACACAGTGACTAGTACACAGTAGCACTAGTAAAGCCTAATACAGAGCCTGGGTCATAGTAGACATAATCAATGTTGAGTTTGATGAATGAGTAAAACAGTAACATGAATAAGTATTAACACGTTAGGTGCCCAGCCTGTTTTGTCTTCCAGACGGAAAGTATAGTGTCAGTCACCAGTGACTGACTGGGCGCTTAACGTGATAATATCACATTAAAACACAACAAAAAGTCTAAATTAAAGTTTGGTCTTTCACAACATAAGAAGGCAAGCCTTTTCTTTCCTCTATTTATTTACAATTTATTTAAGTCAGGATTTTTTCCAAGTTGGGTTTCCTTGACATAGTTTTCCATTGCCTCTTAAGGTTCTTAGGGAGCTCAAAGAAAGGGTTAGAAAGGACGGTAGAGCAAGCAAATGGAGCTCTATGACCAAATATAACTCCCCTCCTCTGAAAACTATTCAACTAGAACAGCTCTTCTTTCAACTGTCCCATGTAGTTAGCAAAGATTTTATTTAAAAAGTGTTCCCTGCTGCTAAAATTTGTTTGAAAAGACTGACTGTTTCTTACTAAGGACTCAGACTACAAAATGCTTTCATTAATCAACACTGAACTTAATTTTCTCAGAGGTCAACTTTTGTGTTTGATAAAAGGCTATCCATATGTTTCTCCTGAATTTTTCCAGTTTAAAACATACATGACTTAGATAAATATAGATACAGATATGCAGATGCTATAGAGTCAAAGAATATTAATAAGGGGATCATACATCCAATTTAGGTCATAAAAATAGGCAGAACCAGGCACATCTTAGAAAGTATAAACTCTGGCCCTGGACACTGTGGCTCAGGTGGTTGGAGCGTCATCTCATATACCTAAAGGTGGCAGGTTTGATTCCAGTCACGGTATATACCCAGGTTGCAGGTTCAATCCCCAGACATGGTACTTAAGAGAGGCAACCAATTGATGTTTCGCACATTGATGTTTCTCTCTCTCTCTCTCTCTCTCTCTCTCTCTCTCTCTCTCCTTTCCTCTCTCTTAAATCAATTTTTTTTTTAAGTATAAACTCTGACTCATTACCTTAATGGTCACCTCTTTTTCTGCAATCCGGACAGTAACAGAAGCTTGGGAGATGTGGTTTTCAGTTATCCTCTCCACCCTCACAATCTCTTCAGGAAGCAAAGAGCTTCTTGAATCTTGGAGTTCAAAGCGCTGTAAAATTACAAGAAAAACATGTACTTTACTTTTCATTTTAGTATTAATGTTGGATATCTTGAAGATCCCATCTAAATTAGAACTGAAACTCACTCTACAGTATAAAGGTAGAGGTAAAAAAATTAATGAGAATTTTTTCCTACTTTCATGAATACCATTCTACTTACGCCAATTACTAAAAGTGATGTGAAAATTGCCCCCAAATTTTACTAAGGACAGGAAATGGAATTATTGAATTTCTGACTGGTAGACGTTTGTAGCCTACATTTCTTGATAATAAAAATGTTCAGTTTCCTAGAAAGGGATGATGAAACTCATGAAAACATGTCAAGTAAAATAAGGCCTATATCAGTTGATTTCTTAAATAAACTGACCTGAAATTCATGAAATCAGAACTTCCTAGACATAATTCTGCTGTTTGTGTGTGTGTGGTTAGCTTAACTCATTACAATAAAGTATAACAATCAGTCTTCCACCGTATCTGGCATAGTGCCTTCTACAGTGTAGGTTCTCAATATTTATCAAACTGGATTTAAAAGGCCAACACCATTGACTCTTTCTCCATGTGGGCCAATTAGCAATGCTCTAACAATTGGTTATACCCCCTAGTTATGTAAAAAGGCACAGAGAAAACACAAATAAGTATATGAAAAATGAGAATACTAATTTAAAATTAATTAAATACTATGGCCTACTAATAGCAGCACGTTCAATATGAAAAGCTTAATTCATTTTAGTATTAATTGCTCCCCCAATCCAACCATAACATTATCACTACAGTGAAAGGTTGAACCTCAATGAAAGAATAGATCACCACTTACTCAACAGACACAACCTGAGAAAATAGATTTTTTAAAAGAAAATTATTTTCAACCTCAACATTCTAAACATAGCGGACTAGTTCAAATCTTCGTTTGCTATCATAAGTACTTAAGACAATCACTCACTCCTTTCCCCAAACCTAAGAAAAGTTATCTGTTAGTGCTACTACACAGAGTAAGTTTTATACTTTATACATTTTATATATGCGAATTCCCATAGTATCACATAATTTGGAAGGAACTGCTTCCATGTTGTAGACATATGACAATTATTGACACCTCAAGTGCTTGCAAAAAATTACACTGTATTTTGAAGGACATTTAATAGGAAAGGAATAAGACCTTAGCCAAGTGTTTAAATTCATGAGACTTTAGAACCTAGAGCCATTACATTCTAAGAAAACAAACATACTGTATGTACTTAAAGGTATGTTTTTACCCCACCTATAATACTGTCAATCTAAGTTGATATAGGATTGATGTCAGAGCACTTATATTCCAGAAATGAACACTAATGCCTTGAACAATTTGCTAAACTGGTTATGTCATTATAAATAATTCAAGCTAAAATATTTCAGTAGAATAATAATAGTAGACTAGAATAAACTAAGATAGTAAAAAGAACTCAAGTTGCAAGGTGAATTACCATTGCCAGCATAGGAAATTTAGAAGACTGTTGATCAAAAAGGCAACTGAGGAGTAAAATCCTATATAATAAAAGCCTAATATGCTAAGTGTCCAGTCGACCATTCAACCAATCAAAGCTAATATGCTAATAATATGCTAAGGCCGCTCAACAGCTTGCTATGACATGCACTGACCACCAGGAGGCAGACAGTTGACCAGTTGCTATGACATGCACTCACCACCAGGGGGCAGACACTCTGACTGGGAGGTTAGCTTGCAGCTGGGGTCTGGCCAATCGGGACTGAGCAAGACAGGCCAGACATGCCCTGGAGCCCTCCTGTGGTCCCTCTCTGGCTGGCCAACCTCCTGTGTCCCTCCCTGGCCCTGATCATGCACTGGTAGGGTCTCTCAGCCTGGCCTGCACCCTCTTACAATATGGGACCCCTCGGGGGATGTTGGAGAGCCAGTTTTGGCCCAATCCCGCAGGCCAGGCCGAGGGACCCCACTGGTGCATGAATTCGTGCACTGGGTCTCTAGTAGATATATAATTATTATAGGCTACATGTTAGATGTAGAAAACCAAGTTTATTTACTTTACCATTTTATATTAATGACTAGAGGCCTGGTGCATGAAATTCATGCATGGGTAGGGTCCCTAGGCCTGGCCAGCGATCAGGGCCAATTGGGGCCTTCTGGCTGTCGGCCAGGGCCTTCTGGCTGTCGGCCAGGGCCTTCCTTCGTTCTGCACCGCCCCCCGGTGGTCAGCGCACATCATAGCAAGTGGCCGAACTCCCGGTTGGTCGAACTCTACAAGGGACAATTTGCATATTAGCCTTTTATTATATAGGATTATTTCCTGTGAAATCTTGAATTTCAATTAAACAAACAGTACCAATGGTACACTTTCTTTGGGATTACATTATTTAAACTGTAAAGTATAATTAAATAAAAGGAAATGTAAATCACAAGGGTGTTGGTCTGTAAGGCCTCCATATTCACCCTCATAATTCCCAATCCTGACCCACCAAGCTATTTATTTTCTTCATACCTTTTTCTCAGCTTTTGAGCACTAAATGAGAAAATTGCCATACCATATTGTTGAACTACCAAATAAATATGATGTAGCCTCCAGTCTCTGCTGGGCTTTTCCCAAAGCCCTTTAGCAACTGACATAAACCATTACTCTTGTCCTTAGGAGTCCATCTGAACTCATTCATCCCTGTCTCAGCAGGTAATCTAGCTGCTTCTGCCACCCACATCAGAGCCTTCAGGCACATACACCTTCACACTTCACAAGAATATTAACTCCATTAGAGCAATATCAATATGTATCTATTTGGTTCACTCTACATCTCCAGAACCTAGAATCAGACACATGGAACATAGTCAATGGTCAGGAAAGGTTTGTTAAATGAATAAACAAATTAAATTATTTTTCCTTCATCCTTAAAATCATCTACATTTCCATCAATCCTTAATTCTTTCCCACTGTCTCAGTAAAAAAGGACTTCTCCTTTCATTATGAGTTGATGGAAAATCAGTAGAAGTCTACTTTCTCCATCTCAGTTTATGATCATTCCAGTTGGTAGGTACAAAATATGTTTTCCACTATTCCAAAACAGGGTACAATGATGCTCTGGAAATTTCCTTTCCTGCCTCCCCAGACCATATTTCCATAAATATTTTCCATGCTCTCCACAGATTTTGTCCCTTTTTCCTATGAAGTCATTTGTCTCCCCATTTCAAGAAACAAAAAGCCATTTCTTAATTCTATGTCATCCTTGAGTGACCCACCACCTATTTGTTTCTGCTCACCATCAAACTTATTTTACAAGTAAGTAAATAAACACTGTTTCAACTTCCTCATCTCTGAGTTACTATTTGGCCCACTAATTTATGGCTTACAATCCCACCACTCTACTTCCACTGCTGCTCCTGGTAAGTCAACCAATAATATCCTATTTACCAAATTAAATAAATTACTTTTCTTATTTTACTGTTTCCTCCTTCTCAGTCTCTCTTGCAGGTCCTTCTTCACTTCCTGAGCAGTACATGTTAGGTTACTTTAAGAGTAGATCTTTTATATTTCCTACCTATGTTCACTTCGTAAATAATCTTATCCAGTTTTAGACTACAAACCATCTATATATTCATGACTCCCACTTTTCTCTCTCCTAGAAATGCAAACTATTCTCCTAAACTCCTGATTTGTATATTCAAGTGTCCCTTGACATTTCCACTTGCAGAGCTAATAGGCATTTTAAATTCAATAAACATAAGACTCAGGTCTTGATCTTCTTCACATGTTCTCTGTCTCCAACTTCATCATTCCAGGTGCTCAGTCCAAAAAGCTTGAAATCATCCTTAACTCTTTGTCTCAACCCTACTTCCAATTCTTCAGCATATCGCATTCTATCTTCAAAATATGACCCAAAAGCAACCACTTCTTACCAAGCTCAAAGCTGGTCAAAGCCACACTCTCTTAACTAGATTACCACAACAACCTACCAACTGTTTTTTCCCTGCTTTCACCCTTATTCTCTACAGTCTACTCACTTTTTAGTAACCTGAGTGAGCCTGTTAAGATGTTCAGTTCAAGAGCTTCCTATGTTCAAAATCCTATAATGACACTAGTGCCTGGTGCATGGATTCGTGCACAATGAAAGGAAATTAATTAGAAGAAATATTTTAAAATCACTATTTGCCCTTTCTCTATAATAGAATTGTCAACCAAATTCAACCTGAAGTCATTTTCAAGGTCCACCATTTCTTACTTCTTTTCAGTCAGGTCAAGTTTCTAAGCTTTCTAAATCTCCATTTTCCAGCTAATGAAAAGAAAATAGGACTCCACTGAGTCGCCTTTCTACCTACTCCAGGACTTCTGTAAAGATCAAATGAGATGGGGCACGGGAAAACGCTTCACAGACATTTGGTTCAAGTGTGAAATGTTTCCACCTGGCTATAAAGCAAGTTGTGTTCCTGGGCTGAAGAAACTCCAAGGAGACTAGTCGCTAGGGAGAGGAAGCCGGGCGTTGCTATGTAACGTCATTACCTGGCGCCCACAGCCACTGTTTCCGGGCTGGGCTGTGGGCCACATTTTGCGCCACGGGGTCTCAGCAGCATCGGCTGTGATTTGGTGGTGTGTCACTCTGGGGTGATGGCAGAGCCAGTGTCCCACTTGGGGGAAGCTGAGTGTTGCTCTGTGGGTGCCAGGTCTGCAGTGCCATTTATTATTAAACTAGAGGCCCAGTGCACAAAATTCGTGCACTGGAGGTGGGGAATATCCCTCAGCCCGCCCTGTGCCTTCTTGCAGTCTGGGACCCCTTGGGGGATGTCCTATACAGCTCCACATGACCTAACATCCTTTATCTTGTGACCTCCTGTCCTCCTCACCTCTTCTTCCCTCACCCTGCCCCCCTCACACTATCCTTTGCTATTCATAAGATACCCTAGGAGTGCTCCTGCCTCAGGGCTTTTACATTGATTATTCCTTCTGCTTCAAAAGCTTTCCTCCCAAAAATGGAACTCCCATTTGACCCAGTAGGAATTCCCACTCCTAGGAATATGTCCCAAGAAATAAGAAACACCAATCAGAAAGGATATATGCACCCTATGTTCATAGCAGCACAATTTACAATAGCTAAGATTTGGAAACAGCCTAAGTGCCCATCAGCAGATGAGTTGATTAAAAAACAGTGGTACATCTACACAATGGAATACTACGCTGCTGTAAATAAAGAAGGAACTCCTACCATTTGCAACAGCACGAATGGACCTGAAGAGCATGATGCTAAGCAAAATAAGCCAGTCAGAGAAAGAGAAATGTCACATGATGTCACTCATTTGCAGGATATAATGAACAATATAAACTGATGAAAAAAATAGATAGAGAAACATCGAACAGACCATCAAACCTCAGAGGAAAGGCAGGTGAGGGGGTGAGTGGTAAGAAATCAACCAAAGGACTTGTATGCATGCTTATAAGCATAACCAATGGACACAGACAGTAGGGGGATAAGGGCATGTCCTATAGGGGTGGGGAAGTGGCCAGGAAGAGGCCAATGGGGGGAAAAGGAGACATATGTAATTTTTTAATCAATAAAGAATAATCAAATACTCTAAAAAAGGACAAAAATGGTATGTAAGCAATAACATGGATGAATCTCAAATGCATTCTGTGGAGTAAAATAAATCAGACTCCAAAGGCAAAAAAACACCAAACTTTCCATGTTCGTTCTTCAGATCTTAGATGTCATCTTCTCAGAGAGGGCATCCATTTCTCATCTGTATTTACTTATTGATTGATTGATTGTTACCCTTTACTAAAAAATAAGCTCAGTGAAGGTAGAGACTTCTGTCCATTTTGATTACTCCTACATCTCAAACACAAGTGTGCCTGGCTAATTGATTAAATGGAAGAAATGGAAAGAATAAAAACTTTTTTGAATGAATAATCTAAAAGTCTTCATTCAACAAGACACCTCTGAAGCATTTGAAACTGGCTATTCTTTCCCTCTTAAAACAGTCTCTCTCCATGCTCATAAGAATATTCTCTGCTACTCTACTTAGATATCTCTGACTGGTCTTCCTCTGCCTAATTTGAGGTTCTTTGCCCACTGCCCAATCCTGAAATATTGGTGCTTACAGGGTTCAGTCTTCAAGAACTATTTCTCTTCACTATGTTCCTTTTGGGTCCTTTCATCCATTCCCATTAATTCCTTTAACACCATACATTAGTGACTCCCAAGTATTTACCTTTAATATAAAAATAGCTCCAGATTCAGATACATATTTTCGAGTTGGCCACACAAACCCACTCTAGAATCTCAAATTTAAAAAGACACCACTGTATTGAACTATTTAGCCCCCACCCCAATGTGCTTATTTTCTCTACTTTCTCATGTTAATTAATGGTATCTACATCTCAGTTATTCAAGCTAGGATTCATGGACATTCTAGAATTTGCACCTTCTCTCAGAGCCTCCCTACCCATCTTACAGTTTATCAGTTAGCAAGATCTATCATCCCACCTCTGAAACATTTCTCATATCCATTCAATCTCTATTTCACTGACCTAATACAGATCTTTATAACTTTATCAGAGTTATTGATCATGATGCTACACTACTATGAAATCATTACATTAAAATGGTTATTTATTTGTATGTGTGATGCCCCAAACAGACCATAAATTCTTCAAGAGCAGAGATCAGATCATATCCCTTTCTGTTTCAATAGATTTTTGTATGAACATCATTTGCCAAATAATGAGGCTCAATTAATGCTTGTTAAACTGAAATGAAAACACTAAATGCAAGTCCTTCCAAGTTTCCCAGTAAAGACCACAGTTCATTTTATATTATCAGTAGGTAAGTTGCAGCATAGTCTTTCTAAATCACTGAGGAAACTTCTGAACTTAACCACTGTTATGTTAAAGTCCTGCCTAAGAAGGACCAAGAGCCACGACATGGTACTACAAGCCTGGATGTACTTGTTACTATACTGTAACAAATATCATCCTCAAAGTACAGCAGACTCAGAATGAGGGTATTTTCTTTAAGACATCCTAACTAAAAGCTAGAAGTAATTTTGTGACTATAGAAACATGTTTTTAGAGTATGAATATCGTAAGATGAGCACCATCTGGGGAATGAAAGACATTCGAGCCATTTTTATAGCTTATTTAAGAGCATAGAAAGCTGTTCTAAATTTTAGCTAACTGCATTTTCAGTGAGTAATAATTTTGCTTAAAAAATAAGGAAACTGGCTATTCCTTATTCTAATTAAGTGATTACACTAAAATCCAAATGGATAGCTAATTCAAATACAACTATGCATTAATTTCTATGACAATTTTAGGTCAGAATATAATTATTTGTCAAGGAAAAGTTATTATAGGTATTGTAGTATGTACTTTCTTGGTTTGCTATTATAATAGATATATCTATTCTTTAATTCAGCATTTTTTTTTAATTCAACAGTATTTCCTTAATTTTCGTCACTCTTAAAAATTATTTGAGGATACAAAAAATTGTATCTGTAGCCCACTGGACATGCTCAGTGGTTGAGCATCTACCCATTAATCAGGAGGTCACGGTTTGATTCTCGGTCAGGGCACATACCCAGGTTGCGGGCTCAATTCCCAATGTGGGGCATGCAGGAGGCAGCTGATCAATGATTCTCTCTCAGCATTGATGTTTCTATCTCTCTCGTTCTCTCCCTACCTCTCTGAAATCAATAAAATATATTAAAAATAAATAATAATAATAATTTTATCTGTTAACATTAGCATGAGAAAATAGAGAAACTTAGAATAAAAAACAGGCCACACAGACTCCCAAGATATAGCAGAAAGAATTATACCAATTAGTAGACTTCCATTTTTAGGGAGAGAGATTTAATACTCTAATGTGGATATATGCACCAGTGTATAATGATCTTATAAAAGAAAGTTCTTAATTAGGTTCAGCCAAATGAATCTAAGCTCTCTGTTCCCCAACTCTCTACTGAAGAACTGAAAAAAAGAAGTACTATTCCTTAACTAGCACTTCACATAATTAAGGCAAGAAAAGACAATCACTTTTTATTATTTTATCTAAGTAAGATCATTCCCTTTTATCTTTTTTAAAACTCTACAATCAAATTTGAAATAATTTATGTCTGTCATATAAACTTTTAATCATTTTTCTATGTTCCCCTTAATTATAAAAGTCAAAATAAAGGCCAAACAAAATAAAGCAACACTAGTTACTTTCTTTACAAAACTCAATTTTTTTTCTTAATCTTCATCCCAGGATATTTTTTTTTTATAGAGAGAAGAAGGGAGGGAGAGAGAGAAACACCCATGTGAGAGAGAAACATCAATCAGTTGCCTCCTGTATGCCCCTGACCGGGATCAAACCTGAAACCTAGGTATGTGCCCTGATCGGGAATCAAACCGCAACCTTTTGGGTTATGGGATGATGCTCCAACTAATTGAGCCACCCAGTCAGAGCTACAAAACTCAACTCTTAAAATGTATTCTATAACTTTATCTAATTTGTATAACTAGTTTTGAAATTAGAGACCAGAAACACAAAAAGTAGGGGGTTTTAGGTAAAAATAAAGACCTTTGTTCATAACCGACTTATCTAGGTTCTGAATATCTTCTCTTAGTTGTATCATAAAAAGCTTTGCCTCTTCTGTGACATTTTCTTCCTCCCTATTTATCCTGTTCCCTAGGCATTGGGTATTGTACTAATGGGCATCAAGGGAACTCATCTAAATCACAGCCTTTTCCTTAAATGCTAAGTGCACTATTTCAATGACAATGCCAACTTAGCTTAGATATTGATTAAATCAAAGATGAGTTCTAGTTTTCTTTTTTCCAGCTCTGAAATAAAACTTAAAGTAAACAATAGTCAGAATATGGTAGTTTCCTGACTCCTTGAGCCTATGAATTACTTTCTCCACTTCCAAATGGTTCTTCATTATGCCCTTAATATTCTTCCACCTTCTCCTCCTCCCTCTCCCTCTCTTCTTTTCCTCATTCTCTCACCCCCTACTTCACCCCCTCTTACACACACAGAATTATTTTCCCTTATGTCAGTGGCTGCGATTTCACTGTCCCCAGCTCTGCACCTAAGTTCTGCTGTCTCTTCTACATTACTCTGCCTCTCTATTGGCTATTATTTTCCCCTTGCTTCTTTATGCTTTACTTTTAGATACTGTCTCTAACTATACTTCTTGGCATCTATAAAGAATAGCTTTTTATTATTTTTATTTTATTATTATTGGCACCACCAATCAATAAAAATATTGGAGGTTTTTTGGCTAGCTGATATGTTTAAAAATCCCACTGAAGTAACTAGAATCTATTGTTCCACTCTTCTGAGTTCTTCTCGCTGTTACCACCTATGTAGAGAATAAGTACTCTGTACTCCCAAAATCCCTGTGTAGATTTAGGGGTAAAGGAGAAACAAATACCATGTCATATGCTTAAGGTTGTCAAATTCTGGCTTCTAGAAAATGAAGGGCCTATCTATACACATAATCACACAAGCTTGCTGTTCACATTCTACCTATGACTCAGAAATCTGCACCTTGAGTCAAACTATAAAAGAGAAAGGAAAGATAATCTAGAGAGAGGGAGGATCCAAGATGGCGGCCAGGCTTCAAGATAGTGTGTGAGTGAGAGAGTGAAAGGAGAGTGTGTGGACCTGTGGGGAGTGTCTGTATTTGTGAGTGAGGGAGAGCTATATTCCACAGGACTGTTGTAGACTGGCAGACAGGCTCCCCTGGCCAGGCAGCCTCTACTACTGCTGAAATCTCTCCCAGAGCGGCCGGCTCTGCAGAAGAGACCGCGCCATCTTGAAGGGGAAAGCGGCTGTGATGGGAAGCCAGCCTTACCTTCAACCAAGGAGACCTTGGATACCTCCCAGGACCCTATAACCACAATGCCCAGGGACCAGCTGCCTCAGCTGCCAACCCACAAACACCAGCCTCCCCGGCCACAGGCACCTAAAAAGTTTGTCCAGGGGGAGACAAAGTGGCACTTAATAGAGGACAGGAACTGCACCTTCTCACAGAGCAGATAGAAGGAACAGCTGAATGGAATAACACTGACCCAGAAGTGGCCAATTAAAAACAGCTGGTGAGGCAATCTGTGGACAGAAAGGTCAGAGATTGCCTAGAGAGAGATTCAACTGGGTGTTTGTTGTTTGCATTTTTTGGATTAGTTGTTGGTTATTTGGAGTTTTCTCCCCATATACATATATTTTTCCCCTTCTTTTTTCTTCTCTTTCTTTTCTCTCTTACCTTTTTTCCTTTTCTCAATATCATTTTACACTCTTTTCTCACCCCTAATTCTCTTTTCTCTGGTGGTAACCTTTATTTGGGGTTATTGGTATCATGACTACATTTGTGCTTAATGCCCTGTGCGTTGTATCTTGTCGTGTTGTATTTTGTGCCTTTAAGTCAACGCAGGAGAGACAGAGCTACATAACCAGACACCCTGAGAGGAGCAAACATGGGGAGACATAGAAACAGCACCCATACGAAAGAAAGGAGGAATCACCAGAAAAGGAAGTAAACAAAATGGAGGAAATCAATATGTCAGGGGAAGAATTCAGAGCAATGGTCATAAGGATGCTAAAAAGGTTGGAAGACAAATTCAACAATATGTGTAAGAACCAAGAGGAAATGACGAAGAACCAAGAAGAAATGAAAAATGACATCGCTGCAATAAAGAACACAATAGAAAGCATCAACAGTAGACTAGAAGAAGTGAAGGACCACATCAGTGAGCTAGAAAAAAAGGTAGGGAAAAATACCCAAGCAGAGCAGCATCTAGGAAAAAAAAACACCTTAAAAAACAGGAAGAGAGCCTTAGTGAACTTTGGGACAACATGAAACGAAACAATATCCACATAATAGGGGTCCTAGAAGGAGAGGAAACTGAGCAAGGAATAGAAGACCTGTATGAAGAAATGACAGAAAACTTCCCTGATATTGGGAAGAAAAAAAAATTCACACAAGTCCAAGAAGCTCACAGAGTCCCAAACAAGATGAACCCAAAAAGACCGACACCAAGACTCATTATAACGAAATTGGCAAACACCAATGACAAAGTAAGAATCTTAATGGCTGCCAGGGAGAGACAGAAAGTTACCTACAAGGGATCTCCCATCAGACTATCGACTGATTTCTCAACAGAAAAAGATCAGGCCAGAAGGGAATGGAATGAAATATACAAAGTCATGCAAAGCAAGAATCTGCATCCAAGAATACTGTACGCAGGAAGGCTATCAATGAAAGTTGAGGGTGAAATCAGGAGCTTCACAGACAAAAAAGTACTAAGGGAGTTTATTACCACCAGACCAACATTGCAAGATACAGTAAAGGGCCTGCTGTAAAAAGAAGAACTAGGAAGGGAAGAAGGGACACAGGCATAAAGAATCAAAATGGTGACACAAAAGTACCCAAAATAAAACCTTTACATGTAAATGGATCAAATGCCCTAATCAAAAGACATAGGGTAGCTGAGTGGATACGAAAACATGACCTATATATCTGCTGTCTACAAGAGACCCACCTCAGAACAAAGAACTCACACAGACTGATGGTGAAGGGATGGAAAAAGGTTTTTCAGGCAAACGGAAATAAAAAAAAAAAAAGGCTGGGGTAGCAATACTTATATCTGACAAATTAGACCTCAAATTAAAGGCTGTAACAAGAGAGAAGGAGGGCCACTTCATCATAATAAAGGGATCGATGCAACAAGAGGATATAACTCTGGTAAACATAAAGGCACACAATACACGAGCACCCAAATACATTAAAAAAAAAAAAACTTCTGAAGGATATCAAGGGAGAGATTGACAGCAATACAGTCATAGTAGGGGACTTTAATACCCCACTAACACCACTGGACAAATCCTCTAAACAAAAAATCAGCAAAGAAACATCAATCCTAAATGACTCACTAGATCAGATGGAATTAATTGACATCTTCAGAACATTTCACCCAAAGCCACAGAATATACATTCTTCTCAAGCTCACATGGGTCATTTCAAAGATAGACCACATATTGAGACACACGCAAATTCTCAAATTCAAGAATATAGAAATCAGATCAAGCATCTTCTCAGATCACAATGACATAAAATTAGAAATCAACTACAATAAAAACAATGAAAAAAAAATAAAACACCTAAAGGCTAAATAGCATGCTATTAAATAATGATTGGGTTACCAAAGAAATCAAATAAAAAATAAAAAGCATCATAGCAACAAATGACAATGAAAACACAACAATCCAAAATCTTTGGGACACAGTGAAAGCAGTCTTGAGAGGGAAGTTCATAGCTGTACAGGCCTACCTCAAAAAACAAGAAAAAATGGTAATAAATTATCTAACCCTACAACTCAAAGAGTTAGAAAGAGAGCAACAAGAAAAGCCCAGCATAAGCAGAAGGAAGGAAATAATAATGATCAGAGAAGAAATAAATGTCATAGAGACAAAATATATATATAAAAGATCAACAAAACCAAGAGCTCGTTCTTTGAAAGGATAAACAAAATTGATGAACCTCTAGCCAGGCTCACCAAGAAGCAAAGAGAGAGGACCCAAATAAACAAAATCAGAAATGAAAGAGGTGAAGTAACAACTGATCCCACAGAAATACAAAGGATTATGAAAAAATACTATGAACAACTCTATTCCAACAAAATGGACAACCTAGATGAAACGGATATATTCTTAGAAAAATACAAGCTCCCAAAACTCAATCAGAAAGAATCAAAAAACCTGAAAAGGCCGATAACTACGAAAGAAATTGAAGCAGTGATCAAAAATCTTCCAGCAAACAAAAAGCCTGGTCCGGATGGCTTTACAGAGGAATTTTACCAAGCATACAAAGGAGAACTAAAACCTATCCTCCTCAGACTATTCCAAAAACTTTAAGAGGAAGGCACACTTCCAAGTTCTTTCTATGAAGCCAGCATTACCCTAATTCCAAAACCAGATAAAGACACCACAAAGAAAGAGAACTACAGGCCAATATCCTTGATGAACATAGATGCTAAAATCCTCAACAAAATTCTAGCAAATCGGATTCAGCATTACATTAGAAAGATTATACACGATGACTAAGTGGCATTTATTCCAGGGATGCAAGGATGGAACAATATCCACAAATCAATAAATGTGATACATCACATAAACAAATTGAGAGACAAAAATCACATAATCATATCAATTGATTCAGAAAAAGCATTGGACAAAATCTAACACCCTTTCTTGATAAAAACTCTCAGCAAAGTGGGAATAGATGGATCATACCTAAACATAATAAAAGCCTTATGACAAACCTACAGCCAACATCATACTCCATGGGCAAAAACTAAACTTATTTCCCCTGAGAATTGGAACAACACAGGGATGCCCACTTCACCACTCCTGTCCGATATAGTACTGGAAGTGCTAGCTATAGCGATCACACAAGAAGAAGAAATAAAAGGCATCCAAATTGGAAAAGAAGTAAAACTGTCCTTATTCGCAGATGACATGATACTATACATAGAAAATCCCAAAGACTCCATCAAAAATCTACTAGACCTAATAAATGAATTCGACAATGTAGGAGGATACAAAAATAACACCCAGAAACCTATGGCCTTTTTATACACCAATAAAGAACTCCCAGAAAGAGAAACGAAAAAAACAATCCCATTTAACATTGCAACAAAAAAATTAAGATACCTAGGAATAAACTTAACTAAGGAGATAAAAAGACCTGTAATCAGAAACAGGACATTGAAAAAAGAGATAGAGGAAGACAAAAAACAAATGGAAGAACATACCATGTTCATGGATTGGTAGAATCAACATCATTAAAATATCCATACTACCCAAAGCAATCTACAGATTTAATGCAATCCCCATAAAAATACCAACAGCATACTTCAAAGATCTAGAACAAACTCCCCGAAAATTAATCTGGAATAAAAAAAGGCCCCGAATAGCCACAGCAATCCTGAGAAAGAAGAACAAAGTTGGAGGGATCACAATATCAGATATCAAGCTATATTACCAAGTCACGGTTCTCAAAACTGCCTGGTACTAGCACAAGAACAGACATATAGACCAATGGAACAGAACAGAGAATCCAGACATCGACCCAAGCCATTATGCTCAATTAATATTTTACAAAGGAGGCAAGAGCATACAATAGAGTCAAGACAGTCTCTTCAATAAATGGTGCTGAGAAATTTGGTCAGATACATGCAAAAAAAAAATGAAACTAGATCACCAACTTACACCATACACAAAAATAAACTCAAAATGGATAAAGGACTTAAATGTAAGATGGGAAACCAAAAAAATCCTATAAAACTCCATAGGCAGCAAAATAGCAGACATATGTCGTAGCAACATCTTTACTGACACAGCTTCTAGGGCAATGGAGACTAAGGAGAAAATAAACAAATGGGACTACATCAAAATAAAAAGCTTCTGCACAGCAAAAGAAACCAACAACAAAACAAGAAAGCCCACTGAATGGGAGAACATATTTGCCAAAGATATTTCAGATAAGGGATTAATCTCTAAAACTTACAGAGAACTCATACAACTTAACAAAAGAAAGATAAACACCCCAATCAAAAAATGGGCAAAGGACCTAAATAGACACTTTTCGAAAAAGGACATACAGAAGGCCGAGAGACATATGAAAACATGCTCAAAGTCACTAACCATCCGAGAGATGCAAATCAAAACAACAATGAGGTACCATCTCACACCTGTCAGAATGGCTATCATCAACAAATGACAAGTGCTGGCGAGGATGTGGAGAAAAAGGAACCCTCGTGCACTGCTGGTGGGACTGCAGACTGGTGCAGCCACTGTGGAGAACAGTATGGAGTTTCCTCAATAAGTTAAAAATGGAACTCCCATTTGACCAAGTAATCCCACTTGTAAGCCTATATCCCAAGAAACCAGAAACACCAATCAGAAAGGATATATACACCCCTATGATCATAGCAGCACAATTTACAATAGCTAAGATTTGGAAAAAACCTAAGTGCCCATCAGCAGATGAGTGGATTAAAAAACTGTGGTTCATCTACACAATGGAATACTATGCTGCTATAAAAAGAAGGAACTTTTACCATTTGCAGCAGCACAGATGGAACTGGAGAGCATTATGCTAAGCAAAATAAGCCAGTCGGAGAAAGGATAAATATCACATGATCTCACTCATATGTTTGATATAATGAGCAACATAATTTGATGAACGAGAATAGATCCAGAGACAAATGGCAGGGAGGTGGGTGGGTTAAAGAGCAACCAAAGGACTTGTATGCATGCCTATTAGCATAACCAATGGACACAGACACTGGGGCTGTGGGGGCTTGCCCGGGGTGGGAATGGCTGGGGGAGCGGGGTCAATCGGGGAAAAAGGAGACATATGTAAAACTTTAGACAATTAAAAAAAGTGGGGGAGGGGGAAATGAGAAACAAAAACTAAAAAAATGAGTTCATACCAATTTCTCCAATTCCAATATAATACCTGATAGTTCTTTCATCCTCCCTTTCTGTTTATAAATTCCTTCTCCAACAGTGAAAAATGCAGATCTTATTCTCCTCAATATATTCACTTATTTGCTCAATTGATTTACATATTTACTCTATAAAACCAATCTCCCAACCACACCAGCCACCTCAATGCATGCCAATGGCCCCATGCCTACAAAGTAAGAGAAGGGAAAGTTAGGAAGATAGAGACAGAAAAGTAGGAAAGCAGGAAGGAAGATATGGGAAGAGGGTAGAAAAGGAGAAGGGAAGGGAAGGGAAAAGAGAAGGGAAGGGGGAAGGAGGAGAAAGGGAAAGGGAGAAGATACTTACTTTTAATACATCTTCCACAGCCATCTTCCCTTCCTGTGCTAGTAAAATAGTGTACGGGTAAAGCCAGTGGATTGCATGTTTGATTGACATCATAGGAAAGGAATTCTATTTAGGAGCAAAAATATATATGAATGAGGAACATCTAAAATAAATTTGAACAATTATCTGAAATGTATGTACATATGACATTAAAATTGCCTTATAAACAATAACCAATAGGCTACTCATATTTCCCTAAAGTCTACATAAGCATTTATTTCCGCTTTTCTTCCTGTTCCACTCCCTTTCCTTTGGTAACCTCTCCCACACCCATCTTTCGACTACCATCTATGTGTTGATAGCTTCCATATTTATATCCCTAATCCTGACCTCTTTCTTGAGCTCTAGATTTGAACTCTCAATTGCACATTGGACGTGACTATATGAATATCCCATTGACCCCCATTCAACATGTCTGAAATTACATGTCTGAACACATCTTCCTACCCTACTTGTCCCAAACTCCCTTCTCCTCCATCTTTATTCCTAAATTTAATTAATCTCATCCATATTCACCTAGCTTCAAAGTTATAAATTGCTTTCCCAATTCAGTTCACCTTACTTTTAAAAGTCTATTAACAGAAAATTAGGGAAAATTTAGTATAGACCCTCTATTAGATGATATATAATTATTGTTAATATGGTAATGGTGTTTGGTTATGTAAGAGAATGTCCTAATTCTGAGAACAAACAGACTGTCAAATTACAGGGGGAAAGTTAGGGAGAGGTGGGGGAGATAAGAAATCAAACGAAGGACTTGTATGCATGCATATAAGCATAAACAATGGACGCAAAACTCTGGGGGGTGAGGGCATGTATGGGTGTGGGGTGGGGGGGTAATGGTAAGATATGTACACATATAATACCTCAATAAAAAAAAAAAAAGAAAAAAAAAAGAATGTTAACTGTTGTGTACTTTCAAATGGCCCAGAAAAAAAAATGAGAGAGCAAGCAAACGTGGCAATATGTTAACAATTAGTGATTCTATTTGAAGGAATTAGATATGTTCATTTGAATATTTTTAACCTTTTTAGGTATAAGAATTGTCCAAGTAAAAAGTTCTGAGCAAAAACAAAAAGAATGAAAAGTAAAAGACATAATAAAAAGGATAAGAAAAACTGTTCTAGATGTATAGAACAATGTGAGCAACACCTGGGAAACCTAACTCACCAACTCTCAGGAAATATAAAACAAATTGCAACATAAGTTTTAAAAATGTCTCATCTAGGTGATATCTCATTGTGGCTTTAATTTGCATCTCTCTGATAATTAGTGACATTGAGCATCTTTTCATGTCTATTGGCCATCTGTATGTCCTCTTTGGCGAAGTGTCTATTCAGGTCCTTTGCCCATTTTTTAATTGGATTGTCTTCCTGGTATTTAGTTGTATGAGTTTTTTATATATTTTGGAAATTAACCCTTTATCAGATGCATCATTGTCAAACATGTTCTCCCATCCAGTGGGCTCCCTTTTCATTTTGTTGATGGTTTCTTTTGCTGTGCATGAGCTTTTTAGTTTGATGTAATCCCATTTCTTTATTTTTTTCCTTTGTTTCCCTTGACCTAGGATGCAAATTAAAACCACAATGAGCTATCACTTCGCACCTGTCAGAATGGCTACCATCAATAAATCAACAAACAAGTGCTGGCAAGGATGTGGTGAAAAGGGACTCATGCACTGTTGGTGGGAATGCAAACTAGTGCAGCCATTGTGGAAAATAGTATGGCATTTCCTCAAAAAAATTAAAAATGGAAGTGCCTTTTGACCCAGTGATACCACTTCTGAGAATATATCCTAAGAATCCCAAAACACCAATTAAAAAGAATATCTGCACCCCCATGTTCATAGCAGCATTATTTACAATAGCCAAGATCTGGAATTAGGCCAAGTGCCCATCAATAAATGAGGGGATAAAAAAAAGTGGTGGTACATTTACACAATAGAATACTACTCGGCCGTAAAAAGAAAGAAATCTTTCCTTTTGTGACAGCATGGATGGACCTGGAGATTATTATGGTAAGTGGAATAAGCCAGTCAGAGAAACACAAATACCATATGATCTCACGGATATGTGGTATTTAATAAACAAAGTAAACTGACAAATAAAAACAGTAGCATGGATACGAGGAACAGACTGACAGCTGTTAGAGGGAAGTGGGGAGGGAGACTGGATACAAGTAGATGAAGGGATTAGCCAAAGAACATACATGTATAACCGATAGACATAGACAATAGTACGGTGATGACCAGAAGGAAGGGGGGATGGAAGCTGGGTGGAGATGGGCAAAGTGGAAGAAAAATGGGGTCATCTGTAATAGTGTCAAGAATTAAAATAAATTTTTTAAAAAAATAAAATTAAAATGTCTCATCTAGGTGGTGTTCCCACTACCTCGAGTTACGCTCCTTGGCAGAGTCTCTAACTATTTTAATAGTCTATGTGCTCCCTGTGCATCCAGTCTCTCCCCATCCCTCCTCCTGTAAACAGAGCTATCTTCCTCCAACCTGTAAATGTACTTTTGCCCACCCCTGTATCTGATTGCTACACACCTGACCTACTTAATAATGTTTGATGGGCCACTTCTTCCACATAATAAAACCCAGACATCTTTACTCACCATGTAAAACACTTCACACTAAGGTTCTAATACCTCTCTTCACTATACAGGCTTGCTCTAGTGATACAACTTATTCACCAAACATACCAGGCCCTTTTATGATTCAACACCCTTGCAAGTGCTGTTCCCTCTGCCTGCAGGGTCTTTCCACCCTCCAGATACTACTGTCATGACTTTTGTGATACTGTAGTGGACAATGTCAGTGCTCCACCAAATCCCCTCAGATCTGTCCTTATCTTTTCTGTGCATCCAGCTTTCCCTTCCAGTTGCTATAGGTCTCCCTCCATCTGAGCCAGCTTTGCTCAAGTCTGGGAGATTAGCTAGTGCCTGGGAACTTGTGTACTCTGGGACAGCCATTTACCAATGACTAATGGTGCTAGAGTGTGAAAGCCCCAGCTCCCTCACATCAGGTAGGGGCAAGTCTGAGGCACAACTTGCACTAGAGCATACCTCTGTGTGATCAGGCTAAAGTTTTTCTCTCTGTGGAATTTTTATTTGAGTTGCATCTCTACCTTCCCCCCCTCTAAGACTGTAAGCTCTTTTAAGGGCTCAGAACATACCATTGGTCTCTGTCCAGTCTGCTGCACTGCACAATAAATTAATATGAGTTCTGGCAATATTTAAAAAGGCAGACTGAAGTGATGAATATCCAAGGATGAACTTTTAAATTCTTTGCCACATTTGGGTACACCAGTCATTAATTTATTCTATACATACCAGGATTTGAACTGCAGCTGGTAAACTATCTAAAGGAAAATCTGGAAGTCCTAGAGTAGAAGATTCTTGGGAACAGAGTGTGGTAGCAAAGGACAAAAGCTGAGAAACTCTAGGGGAAAAAAGATAAATGGTATTAAAGTTTTATTCTAATAGTTTTCATATATAATGTGCACAAATATGTTAAATTTAAGAAGATGACATCTACTATTAAATTATTAAGGAACAAGAGCTCCACATTAAAATAACCCATTTAAAACTCAGAAGATGATTAGATAACATCTGTTTTTGACATCCATCAAAATATGTGAAGTTTTTCATAACCTGGAAGCCTCACATCCCAATCTCAATCTAAACCTATCTCTAGCCACCAGCAGCTTTTTATAGCCTCAAAAATGAGACATACTCTCGTATCCCATGCTTTTAAAAATATTCTTGGAATTACTTAATTCCATTATCTATCTGGCAAAGCATACTCATTCTTTAGAACCCATCTCAATGCCAATGCCTTTATGAAGTCCATATAAACTCTTAACCACAACTTTGAAAGTATTACCTTATTATACTATGTTAAACTATGTTAAACATTCAAATATCTTTAACCTCTTCTAGATTTTGAGTTTCTTACCATCAAATATCATGTCTTTACCATGATTTTATCTTTATCATCTTCTTTGTTATTTTTATCATCAGCACTTACCACAACTACTAAAAAATTTCTTCAAAGAATTATTGTCAATTGAATGAATCATTCAATCAATGGGCAATACAAATTCATGTTAAGTGTCCAGATATTTATATAAAAATATATAAATGTATAGCTGACTTACTTTTCAGCAGAAACATTGGATCCAACAGAATATAACAGTTTAAGTTGGTCCTAAAATACATAGAAACATCAAAACAATTAATAAGGAATATAATGAATTAAATACAAATGTTTTCTCAACAATCCAATCTTTGAATTAATCAGACACTAAGTAATTAAGAGCAAAAAATAATTTATTGATACATTCCATTTTCAAAAAAAGTAACCTTCTTAAAAAATCTGTTAGAGCTCTGTTCCACATTTCTCAGTGGTTAGAGCGTCAGTCTGCAGACCAAACGGCCACAGGTTTGATTCCAGGTCAAGGGCACATACCTGGGTTGCAGGTTCGTTCCCTACCCAGTCAGGGGGTATATGTGGGAGGCAACCAATTGATGTGTCTCTCTCATATCCATGCTTCTCTCTCTCTCTCTCCCCTCTCTAAAAAAAAAAAACAAAAAACAATGGAGGAGTGAAGATGGCAGCTGGCAGGACAGCAGTGAGGGAGAGAGTGTGAGTGAGGGAGTGAAAAGGCAGTGTATGGGAGAGAAACCAAGATGGCGGCATAAGGTAAACACCTAATTGTTGCCTGCCATAACAATTTTGAAACTACAACTGGAAAACAGAGCGCACACCATCCAGAACCACCGGAAAGCTGGCAGAGTGGAAAACCTACAACTAGAGAAAAAAAGAGAGGGGGACGCTGAGCCTCAGGAGCTGTGGAGGTGCGGAGATCCGTGAGCGCGAAAAGGGCGGGCGGCTGAATACACGGCAGGCTTGCTCGCAGCGGCGCGGAGAGGGAGGGCAGCAGACACTGCGTGGCTAGCTTTCTCATTTGGGAGAAAAACAAAACCTCCTGACTGCACTGAAATCCAGCTGCGGTCGGGGAGAAACTGGTCTGTTTGGCAGCGGGCGAGGCTCGAAAGCTGCCTTCTCTCAGAGGCGCGCAGCCATTGATTAGGGCACGGAGAAACCTGCCCTCTTAGGGCGGCGCGGACGGAAACCAAGTTTGTCTGCAGCATTCTGAGACTCCGCCCCATCCAAGCTGAGCACAGCCCTCCCAGTGACTGGATTTCTCGTTCGGGAGAAAAACAAAACCTCTGGTCTGCACTGAAATCCAGCCCCAGCTGGGGAGAAACTGGTCTGTTAGGCAGCGGGAGGGGCTCGAAAGCTGCCTTCTCTCAGAGGCGCGCAGCCATTAATTTGTGCACGGAGAAACCGCCCCTCTTAGGGCGGAGCAGACGGGAAACCAAAGCTTGTCTGCGCCATCCTGAGACTCCACCCCATCCAAGCTGAGCACAGAAGCTCTCCCAGCAGAGACACTGCTGATCCTCACAGCCAACTGGCTTGGAGATCAACTCCCGCCAGTGATACCAACAATCCCAACCACTCTGAACTCCAGTTTCTGGGGACACGCGGGGGACCCAGACGCCTACGGGACTCTCGGCCATCGGTCGGAGAGTGAGAGTGACTTTTCTGTCGGTGTGTACGACACCAGATTTCAACCACTCTCATAAGGGACACATTCAAGAGGCAGACTCAGCGAGCACCAAAGCCCTACTGTGTCTCCAGCACAGCAATTCTTCCGTTATAGACACAGCAGGCCCTCACAACCAATTGGACCGGAGGTCAATTCCTCCCAGTGTACCAACAGCAATCAGGGCTTTTAACTACACCAAGACTTTCCACTCAGCCCACAAAGGGGAGTACCAAGAGCGACCACCTAGGGTGAATGGGGAAGCTGAGCTACCAGCCCCTATAGGTCACCGACCACACAAAGCCACTCCATTAACACAGGGAGGCAGCCAAAATGTGGAGACATCGAAGTATGTCACAAGTAGGAGAGATAGATGAAAGCAAACTAATGGACGACACAGTGTTCAGAACCATATTTATAAGGTTACTCAAGAATCTTCTAAAAACCGCTGAGAAACTTGAAGAGACCCTCAAGGTCCTAAATGAGAATACCAAAAAAATGGAAAAGGACCAGTCAGAAATTATGCATACACTGTCTGAAATAAAGAATATACAGAGTAGACCACCGCACCCGAAGAGTCAAACCAAAGATCTGGAATATGAGGAAGAAAAAAACACCCAACCAGAGAGGCAGAAAGAAAGAAGAATCCAAAAGTGTGAGGATAGCATAAGGAGCCTCCGAGATGGCTTTAAGCGTACCAATATCTGAATTTTTGGGGTGCCAGAAGAGAGAGAGCAAGATACTGAAAACCTATTTGAAGAAATAATGACAGAAAACTTCCCCCACCTGGTGAAAGAAATAGACTTACAGGTTCAGGAAGCACACAGAACCCCAAACAAGAGGAATCCAAAGAGGACCACACCAAGACACATCATAATTAAAATGCCAAGGGCAAAAGACAAAGAGAGAATCATACAAGCAGCAAGAGAAAAACAGTTAGTTACCTACAAGGGAGCATCCATACGACCGTCAGCTGATTTCTCAACAGAAACTATGCAGGCCAGATGGGAATGGCAAGAAATATTCAAAGTGATGAATAGCAAGAACCTACAACCAAGACTACTCTATCCAGCAAAGTTATCATTCAGAATTGAAGGGCAGATAAAGAGCTTCACAGATAAGGAAAAGCTAAAGGAGTTCATCACCACCAAACCAGTATTATATGAAATGCTGAAAGGTATTCTTTAAAAGGAGGAAAAAGAAGAAAAAAGTAAAGATAAAAATTATGAACAACAAATACATATCTATCAACAAGTGATTCTAAAAATCAAGTGAATTCAAAATCTGAGGAACAGAATAAACTGGTGAACATAATAGAATCAGAGGCATAGAATGGGAGTGGATTGATAATTCTCAGGGGGAAAGGGGTGTCTGTGTGGGGGGTACGGGTAGAGACTGGACAAAAATCATACACCTATGGATAAGGACAATGCGGGGGAGGGAACCGGGTAATGGGGAGATATGGGGGGAAAAAAGGAGAAACAATTGTAATAATCTGAACAATAAAGATTTATTAAAAAAAAAAAAGAAAAGGCAGTGTATGGATGTGTGGTGACTGTGTGTGTGTGTGTGTGTGTGTGTGTGTGTGTGTGTGTGTGTGTAAGGGACAGTTAGATCCTGCAGGAATATCAGGGGCTGACAGAATGGGCTCTCCTAGATGGGGAGCCCCTGATACCACTGCAAGCACTCCAGGGGAGGCTGGCTCTGGCACAGAAACCATGCAATCTTGAAGGGGAGAGCTGCTGTGACTAGGAGCCCAGCCTCACCCCCACACAGACAGGCCTCAGACACCATCCGGGACACTGTACCACTCCAGCCAAAAACCTGCTACCTCAACTGCAGACACACAGCCTCCAGGAATGCAGCGTCCCTGGCCACAGTCTCCTATGAGCCCCGGAGTATGCTTCCTCCCGCCAAGGCTGCAACTTCAGCCACAGGATCTATACAACTTGGCACCTGGACCGCTTGGTGGGACTCAGAGTGCCCACCCCTACTGCCAAGTACACTGCGGGGTCTGCCCCCTGGCTCAGTCAGAGTATTTGGGCAGGCTCCGCCTTCTTGGACAAACAAAACTGTCACATGGCGCACGTCCTACCCCCGGCCCAAGTCAGAGCTGCTGGTGTGACCTGGTGTGCCCAGCCACAGGTCATAGAACCACACTGCATGTGCACTGCCAGAGGGACCTAGGGCGCCATCTTGCCTTGGGTGCTGAGGCTGCAGAGTAAATTGTATGCCAGAGGGCTCTGGGCCCTCACAGGGAGTCGCACACCAGAGAACTGTGCATACACCCCTGCTGACGCGAAGAATCTGAAGTGGACAACTAAGAAACCAGAACCAGGGGAGAAGGCGGGGGGCAACTCAGAGCAGAGACAATAAAGCGATGAAACAAAAGGCAGACCCAGCCTCCAGTCTAGCGAGTCCCAGATCACTGAACCACTAGGGGCTTCAATACCTCAGACACCAAGCAGGGAGCCCAGGGCCAGAACAAGATAGCAAAAATGGGGAGACAAAGTAACAACCCCCAAAGGAAAGGAAAAAAGTAATTGCCAGAAAAAGGAACTAAATGAAACAGAGGCATGCAATAGGTCAGAAAAAGAATGACAAGTAAGGGTCATGCCGTTCCTAAACTAGCTGGATAAGAAAATCAACAACTAATGTAAGAATCAACAGGATATTAAGAATGACATAGCTACAATAAAAACACAATGGAAGGTTTCACTAGCACACTAGAAGAAGCAGAGTTATAAGACAAGGCAGAAAACACACCCAATCTGAACAGCAATTGGAGAAAAAAATTAGAAAGCAGGAGGAGAGCTTAATGGAGCTTTGCGACAACATGAAACCAAGTAACATACATATAATAGGGATGCCAAAAGAACAAGAAGAGGAGCAAGGGTTAGGAAAACAATATGAAGAAATAACAGAAAACTTCCCTGATTTGGAGAAGAAAACAGTCACATAAGCACAGAGTACCACATTAGATGAACCTCAAAAGACCCACACAAAGACACATTGTAATTACAATGGCAAACGTTAACAGCAAAGAGAGAATCTTAAAGGCTGTAAGAGAGAGACAGAGACAGAAACACATCAGGCCAAAAGGGAATGGAATGAAGTATACAAAGTGATGCAAAGCAAGAAACTGAATCCAAGAATAATGTATCCAGCAAGGCTATCATTCAAGATTGAAGGGAAAATCAAGAGCTTCGCAGATAAAAAAAAGACTAAGGGAGTTTATCACTATGAAGCCAGCAATGAAAGAAATGCTAAAGGGATGGTTGTAAAAAGAAGAAATAGAAAGGGAAGAAGGAACACATGCATAAATGATAAAAATGGCTACAAACAACTACTTATCAATAATAACCTTAAACATAAATGGATTAAATGCTCCAATCAAAAGACATCAGGTGGCTGAATGGATAAGAAAACCTGACCCATGTACATGCTGTCTAAAAGAGACCCATGTCAGAACAAGGGGCTTACAAAACCTGAAAGTGAAGGTATGGAAAAATATTTTTCAGGCAAATGGAAATGAAAAAAAAAAAAGTTGGGGTAGCAATACTTACATCTTACAAAATAGACCTCAAAGTGAAGGCCATAACAACAGATAAGGAAGGCCACTTCATAATACTAAAGGGAGCAATTCTACAAGAAGATGTAACTCTGGTAAACATATATGTACCCAATACAGGAGCACCAAAATACATAATAAAAACTTCTAGAAGACATCAAAGGATAGATCGACAGCAATATAACCATAGTAGGAGACTTTACTACCCCATTGACATCACTGAATAAATCCTCTAGACAAAAAATTAGCAAAGAAACATCAATCCTAAAGGACTCACTAGATCATATGGACTTAATCGATATCTTTAGAACATTTCACCCCAAAGCTACAGAATATACATTCTTCTCAAGCGCACATGGGACATTTTCAAAGATAGACCACATATTGGGAAATAGGCAAGTCTCTTCAAATTCAATAACACTGAAATCATATCAAGCATCTTCTCAGATTACAATGCCATAAAATTAGAAATCAACTACAATAAAAACAATAAAAATCTTCAAACACTTGGAGGCTAAATAGCATGTTATTAAACATTTATTGTGTTACCAAAAAGATCAAAAAAGAAATAAAAAACATCCTGGAAACAAATGACAATGAAAATGGCAATCCAAAATCTTTGGGACACAGTGAAAGCAGTCCAGATAGGAAAGTTTATAGCGCTACAGGCCTACATCAAAAAACAAGAAAAACTGTAGTAAATTATCTAACTCTACAACTTAAAGAATTAGAAAGAGAGCAACAATAAAAGCCCACAGTGAGCCGTAGGAAGGAGATAATAAAGATCAGAGAAGAAATAAATGAAATAGAGACCCCCCAAAAATATAAATAAAATACAAAAGATCAATGAAACCAAGTGCTGGTTCTTTGAAAGGATAAACAAAATTGATGAAACTCTATCCAGGCTCACCAAGAAGCAAAGAGAGAGGACCCAAATAAACAACCTCAGAAATGAAAGATGCGAAATAACAGACCCCACAGAAATATAAAAGATTGTAAAAAAAAATACTATGAACCACTCTATTGCAACAAACTAAACAACCTAGAGGAAATGGACATATTCCTAGACAAATATAAACTTCCAAAACTCAATCAAGAAGAATTAAAAATTTTCAACAGGCTGATAAATAAGGAGGAAATTGAAGCAGTCATCAAAAAACTTACAGGAAACTAAAGCCCATGGCCAGAAGGCTTCACAGGGCAGTTTCCTCAGACTATTCCAAAAAGTTCAAGAGGAAGGGACACTTCCAAGCTCATTCTATGAAGCCAACATTACCCTAATCCCAAAACCAGATAAAGACAATACAAAGAAAGAGAATTACAGACCAATATCCCTGATGAACATAGATGCTAAAATCCTCAACAAAATTCTAACAAATCAGATCCAGCATTACCTTAGGAAGATCATACACCATGACTAAGAGGAATTTATTCCGGGGATGCAAGGCTAGTACAAATATCCGCAAATCAATAAACTTGATACATCACATAAACAAGTTGAGAGACAAAAATCACAATCATATCAATTGATTCAGAAAAGGCATTTGACAAAATCCAACAAACTTTCCAGATAAAAGCTCACAGCAAAGTGGGACTAGAGGGATCAGACCTCAACATAATAATAGCATTATATGACAAACCTACAGCCAACATCATGCTCAATGGGCAAAAACTAAAACCATTCCTCCTAAGAACAGAAACAAGACAGGAATGCCCACTTTCACTACTCCTGTTCGACACAGTACTAGAAATGCTAGCCATAGTGATCAGACAAGAACAAGAAATAAATGGCATCCAAATTGGAAAAGAAGAAGTAAAATTATTCACAGATGACAGGATATAGTACACAGAAAACCCTAAAGACTCCATCAAAAAACTACTAGAACTAATAAAATGATTTTGGCAATGTAGCAGGATACACAATTAACACCCAGAAATCTATGGCTTTTGTTCACCAATAATGAACTCACAGAAAGAGAAACTAAAAAAACAACCCATTTACCATTGTAATAAAAAAAAATTAAGATACCTAGGAATAAATTTAACCAAGGAGGTAAAGGACCTGTACTCGGAAAACTACAGGACGCTGAAAAAAGAGATGGAGGAAGACATAAACAAATGGAAGAATATACTATGTTCATGGATTGGTAGAATCAATATCATTAAAATGTCCATACTACTCAAAGCAAGCTATAGATTCAATGCAATCCCCATTAAAATACCAATGGCATATTTCACAGACCTAGAAAGAACTCTCCAAAAATTCATCTGGAATAAAAAAAGACCCCGAATAGCCATAGCAATCCTGAGAAAGAAGAACAAAGTTGGAGGGATCTCAATACCAGATATCAAGCTGTATTACCAAGCCACGGTTTTCAAAACTGCCTGGTACTGGCACAAGAACAGACATATAGACCAATGGAACAGAACAGAGAACCCAGAAATTGACCCAAGCCATTATGCTCAATTAATATTTAACAAAGGAAGCAAGAGCATACAATGGAGTCAACACAGTCTCTTCAATAAATGGTGTTGGGAAAATTGGACAGATACATGCTAAAAAATGAAACTAGACCACCAACTTACACCATACACAAAAATAAACTCAAAATGGCTAAAGGACTTAAACATAAGATGAGAAACCATAAAAATCTTAGAAGAATCCATAGGCAACAAAATATCAGATATATATTGTAGCAATATCTTTACCCATACAGCTCCTAAGACAATGTAAACTAAGCAGAAAATAAACAAATGGGACCACATCAAGATAAAAAGCGGCATCAAGAGAGAAACAGATGGAGACCGGCAAGATGGTAGAGAGGGAGAGTATATGAGAGAGTGAGAGAGTGATAGAGGAGTGTGTGGACATGTGTGGTGTGTGTGTGCATGTGTATGAGAGAGGTAGGGACAGTTAGATCCTGCAGGTCTTCCAAGGGGCTGCCAAACCGGGCAGTCTTAGATGGCGAAACCTCGCAGCACTGTGAACACTCCAGGGCTGGCTAGTGAGGGTACAGGGACCACACCATCTTGAAAAACAGAACTGCTTGAGACTAGGATCCTAGCCTCACCACCACCCAATCTGGTCTCAGGCGCAAATTGGGACCCTGCAGCCACTGGGGACAGAGACCTGCGACCACAGCTGCAGACCCACAGACACCAAGAATCCAGACATCCCGGCCACAGATATCTGTGAGTCACAGAGCTCATTCCACTCCCCACGGGCTCGCTGCAGTGCCATAGGAACTGCTGGACCAGTCCCATGCAAGCAGGCCTCCTGCCCACACAGGGCAGCTCCTCTGCCAGAATTTGAGCCTGGGGGCGCAAACACTGGGAATCTGTTTCACACAGCGCACAATCGTGCGACCAGACCCCACGCCCACACAGCGCAGCTCCACTGCCTGAATCTGAGCCTGGGCAAGCAGACACTGGGAATCTGTTTCCCGCAGAGTGCAATCCCGTGACCAGACCCCACGCCCACACAGGGCAGCTGTGATACCTGAATTTAAGCCTGGGTGCATGTACACTGGGAGGCTGTTTTACACCGCACAGGAGTGGACCTCCTGCCAACACAGGGTGGCTGTGCAACCTGGTCCCCTAAGCAGACCAGAGACCCTGATTCTCTGCACGAGAGGCAGCACTGAGCACCAGTGACTTGACTCTGTTTCTCATCACACACGTCTGGAATACCTGATTCCCAGTGCACGCACAGTAAGAACCAGTGACTTCAATTGTAGGTGCATGCGCACAAAGGGACCCTGATTCTAAGCGCAAGGCCACACCAAGCAACAGAGATTCCAATACTCGATTCTCGGCACAGCCACAGGGGGACTCTGACTCCTGGCATGTGCTAGGGGGCTCTGATTTTCCGCACACGCCAGAGGGGTTTCTTTTTCAGCGTAGCACAGGCGGGGTCCCTGATTCTAGGTGGCACACGAGGCTGCACTGTGCACTGGTGACTCTGATCCTGGGTGAGCGTGGATCCCACCAACCCACAGCAGCCACACATCTTGGTGTCGGAGCTCTTCAGTGACACTCGGGTAGCGTGAAGCTCCCATTGCACATGTCCCAGGCCCCCGCAACTCAGCGTTTGAACCTTCTGGTGATAGTCAGAATGGAAAGACAATGAAACAATCCCCAGAGGAAAGAAAAAGAGGAATCACCAAGAAAGGAAATAAGTGAAAAGGAGGCATGCAACATGACAGAAAAAGAATTCAGAGTAATGGTTGTACAATTCATTCACCGGATGGATGAGAAAATCAACAACCTATGCAAGAATCAGGAAGAAATGAAAAGTGATATAGCTACAATCAAAAACACCATGGAAGGTTTCAACAGTAGATTAGAAGAAGCAGAGGACCGAATTAGTGAGTTAGAAGATAAGGTACAGAAACAAGCCCAATCTGAACAGCAACAGGAGAAAAAAATTAAAAAGCAGGAGGAGAGCCTAAGGGAGCTTTGGGACAACACAAAATGAAGTAACATATGTATAATAGGGCTGCCAGGACAAGAAGAGCAGCAAGAATTAGAAAATCTATTTGAAGAAATAATGACAGAAAAATTCCCTGATATGGAGAAGAAAAAAGTTACACAAGTACAGAGAGTCCCAAGCAAGATGGATCCCAAAAAACCCACACCAAGACACATTATTACAATGGCAAATGTAACGACAAAGAGAGAATCTTAAAGGCTGCAAGAGAGAGACAGAGAGGATCCTCCATGAGATTATCAAATGATTTCTCAACAGAAACACATCAAGCTAGAAGGGAATGGAAGGAGGTATACAAAGTGATGCAAAGCAAAGGGCTGAGTCCAAGAATACTCTATCCAGCAAGGCTATCAATCAGAATTGAAGGGGAAATCAAGAGCTTCGCAGACAAAAAAAAGCTAAGGGAGTTTATCACTACTAAGCCAGCAATGCAAGTAATGCTAAAGGGAATGCTGTAAAAAGGAGAAATAGAAAGGGAGGAAAGAACACAGGCAGAAAGTACAGAAATGTCTACAAACAACTACCTAGCAATAATAACATTAAATGTAAAAGGATTAAATGCTCCAATCAAAAGAAATCAAGTGACTGAATGGATTTAAAAAAAAAAAAAGACCCATATATATGCTGTCTACAGGAGACCCACCTCAGAACAAGGGACTCACAAAGACTGAAAATGAAGGGATGGAAAAATATCTATCAGGCAAATGGAAATTAAAAAAAAGCTGGGGTAGCAATACTTATATCTGAAAAAATAGACCTCAAAGTGAAGACCATAACAAGAGACAAGAAAGGCCACTTCATAATTCTAAAGGGATCGATGCAACAAGAGGATATAACTCTGGTAAACATTTATGCACCCAATGCAGGAGCACACAAAAACATAAAAAAACTTCTGGAAGATATCAGGAGAGAGATGGACAGCAACACAATCATAGTAGGAGACTATACTACCCCATTAACATCACTGTATAAATCCTCTAGACAAAAAATTAGGAAAGAAACATCAATCCTAAATGACTCACTAGATCAGATGGACTTAATTGACATATTTAGAACATTCCACCCCAAAACTACAGAATATACATTCTTCTCAAGCACACATGGGACAGTTTCAAAGATAGACCACATACTGGGACACAGGCAAAGTCTCTCCAAATTCAAGAAGATTGAAATCATATCAAGCATCTTCTCAGATCACAATGCCATAAAATTAGAAATCAACTATAGTAAAAACAATCACAAAAATTCAAACACTTGGAGGCTGAATAGCATACTATTAAACAATGAGTGTGTTACCAAAGAGATCAAAGAAGAAGTAAAAAAACATCCTGGAAACAAATAACAATGAAATCACACCAATCCAAAATCTTTGGGACACATTGAAAGCAACCCTAAGAGGGAAGTTCATAGCATTACAGGCCTAACTAAACACACACACACACACACACACACACACACACACACACACACGCAAAAAAAAAAAAAAAAAAAGCCAGCAAAAACACACACACAAGAAAAACTGGTAATAAACCATTTAACTCTGCAACTTAGAAGAATTAGAAAGAGAGCAATAAGAAAAGCCCAGTGTGAGCAGAAGGAAGGAAATAATAAAGATCAGAGGAGAAATAAATGACATCGAGACTAAAAAAAAACAATACAAAAGATCAATGAAACCAATAGTTGGTTCTTTGAAAGGATAAACAAGATTGATGAACCTCTAGCCAGGCTCACCAAGAAGCCAAGAGAAAGGACCCAAATAAACAAAATCAGAAATGAAAGAGGTGAAATAACAATAGACCCCACAGAAATACGAAGAATCGAAAAAAATACTATGAGCAACTGTACTCCAACAAACTGATCAACCTAGAAGAAATGGACATATTCCTAGAAAAATACGACCTTCCAAAACTCAACCAGGAGAAATAAAAAAATCTGAATAGGCCAATAACTATGGAGAAAATTGAAGAAGTAATCAAAAAACTTCCAACAAACAAAAGCCCTGGACCAGATGGCTTCACAGGGGAGTTTTATCAAACATACAAAGAAGAAATAAAACCTATCCTCCTCAGACTATTCCAAAAATTTCAAGAGTAAGGAGCACTTCCAAGCTCTTTCTACGAAGCCAGCATTACCCTAATTCCAAAACCAGATAAAGACAATATAAAGGAAGAATATTACAGGTCAATATCCCTCATGAACATAGACGCCAAAATCCTCAACAAAATTCTAGCAAATCGAATCCATCATTACATCAGAAAGATCATACATCATGACCAAGTGGGATTTATTCTGGGGATGCAAGGATAAACAAGTCAATATCCACAAGTTAATAAATGTGATACACCACATAATATCTGCAAGTCAATAAATGTGATACACCACATAAACAAACTGAGAGATAAAAACCATATAATCATATCCATTGATGCAGAAAAAGCATTTGACAAAATCCAACACCCTTTCTTGATAAAAACCCTCAGCAAGGTGGGAATAGAAGGATCATGCCTCAACATAATAAAAGCCATATATGACAAACCCATAGCCAACATCATACTCAATAGGCAAAAACTAAAACCATTTCCCCTAAGAACAGGAACAAGACAGGGATGCCCACTCTCACCATTCCTATTCGACACAGTACTGGAAGTACTAGCCATTGCAATCAGACAAGAAGAAGAAATAAAAGGCATCCAAATTGGAAAAGAGGAAGTAAAACTGTCCTTATTTGCAGATGCCGTGATATTGTACATAGAAAACCCCAAAGACTCCATCCAAAAACTACTAGACTTAATAAATGAATTCGGCAATGTACCAGGATACAAAATTAACACCCAGAAGTCTATGGCTTTTCTATACACCAATAATGAACTCACAGAAAGAGAAATCTAGAAAGCAATCCCATTTACCATTGCAACAAAAAAATTAAGAAACCTAGGAATAAACTTAACCAAGCAGACAAAGGACCTGTACTCAGAAAATTTCAGGATGCTAAAAAAAGAGATAGAGGAAGACATGAACAGATGGAAGAATATACCATGTTTATGAATTGGTAGAATCAACATCATTAAAATGTCCACACTACCCAAAGCAATCTATAAATTCAATGCAATCCCCATTAAAATACCAATGGCATACTTCAAAGACCTAGAACAAATTCTCCAAAAATTTATCTGGAATAAAAGAAGACCCCGAATAGCTGCAGCAATCTTGAGAAAGAAGAACAATGTTGGAGGAATCACAATACCATATATCAAGCTATACTACAAAGCCACGGTTCTTAAAACTGCCTGGTACTGGCACAAGAACAGACATATAGACCAATGGGACAGAACATAGAACCCAGAAATCGACACAAGCCAGTAAGCTCAATTTATATTATCCAAGGAGGCAAGAGCATACAATGGACAGTCTCTTCAATCAATGGTGCTGGGAAAACTGGACAGATACTTGCAAAAAAATGAAACTAGATCACCATACACAAAAATAAAATCAAAATAGATAAATGACTTAAATGTAAGATGGGAAAGCAAAAAAATCTTAGAAGAAACCATAGGCAGCAAAATAGCAGACACTTGTCATATCAATATCTTTACTGATACAGCTCCTAGGCCAATAGAAACTAAAGAGAAAATAAACAAATGGGACTACATCAAAAGAAAAAACTTCTGCACAGCAAAAGAAACCAACAACAAAACAACAAGAAAGCCCACTGAATGGGAGAACATATTTGCCAATGTTATCTCAGATAAGCGTTTAATCTCCAACATTTACAGGGAACTCATATAACTTAACAAAAGGAAGATAAACACCCCAATCAAAAAATGGGCAAAGGACCTAAATAGACACTTTTCGAAAGAGGACATTCAGAAAGCCGAGAGACATATGAAAACATGCTCAAATCACTAATCATCCAAGAGATGCAAATAAAAACAACAATGAGGTACTATCTCACACCTGTCAGAATGGCTATCATCAAAAATCAACAAACGACAAGTGCTGGAGAGGATGCAGAGAAAAAGGAACCCTCCTTCACTGCTGGTGGGAATGCAGACTGGAGTTTCCTCAAAATATTAAAAATGGAACTGCCAATTGACCCATTAATACCACTTCTAGGAATATATCCAAAAATTCAGAAACACCAATCAGAAAGGATATATGCACCCCTATGTTCATAGCAACACAATTTACAATAGCTAAGATTTGGAAACAGCCTAAATGCTCATCAACAGATGAATGGATTAAAAAACAGTGATAAGACAGAGGAAGGCCAAGAGACATATGAAAACCTGCTCAAAGTCATTAATCATCAGAGAGATGCAAATCAAAACAACAGTGCAGTACCATCTCACACCTGTCAGAATGGCTATTATCAACAAGTCAACAAATGACAAGTGCTGGCGAGGAGGCGGAGAAAAAGGAACCCTCCCGCACTGCTGGTGGGAATGCAGACTGGTGCAGCCACTGTGGAGAACAGTATGGAGTTTCCTCAAAAAACTAAAAAGGAAACTCCCATTTGACCCAGTGATCCCACTTCTGGGAATATATCCCAAGAAACTAGAAACACCAATCAGAAAGGATATATGCACCCCTATGTTCATAGCAGCACAATTCACCATAGCTAAGATTTGGAAACAGCCTACGTGTCCATCAGCAGATGAGTGGATTAAAAAACTGTGGTACATCTACACAATGGGATACTACGCTGCGGTAAAAAAGGAGTTCTTACCATTTGCAACAACATGGATGGAGATGGAGAGCATTATGCTAAGTGAAATAAGCCAGGCAAAGAAAGATAAATATCACATGATCTCACTCATTTATGCAATATAATGAACAACATAAACTGATGAACAAAAACAGATCCAGAGAAAGAGAAACATCAATCAGAACGTCAAACCTCAGGGAAAGTAGGGGACAGTGGGGGTAAGGGGGAGAGATCAAACATAGGACTTATATGCATACATATAAGCCTAATCAATGGACACAGACAACAGGGGGGTGGGAGCATGAATGGGAGGTGGGGAGTAATGGGGGAATATGGACACATATGTAATACCTTAATCAATAAAGAAATAAAAAAAATAAAAATAAATAAAAAAAATAGTGATACATCTACACAATGGAATACTACGCTGCTGTAAAAAAGAAGGAATTCTTACCATTTGCAACAGCATGGATGGAGCTGGAGAGCATTATGCTAAGTGAAATAAGCCAGTCAGTGAAAGAAAAATACCACATGATCTCACTCATTTATGGATAATAAAGAACATTATAAACTGATGAACAAAAATAGATACAGAGGCAGGGAAGTATCAAACAGACTGTCAAACTACAGTGGGACAGCTGGGGAGGGTTGAAGGGGAGAAGTAAGAGATCAACCGAAGGATATGTATGCATGCATATAAGCATAACCAATAGACACAAGTCACTGGGCGGGGGGAGGTGAGGGCATGTTCTGGTGGGTAGGGGAGGCCAGGGGAAGGTCAATGGCGAAAAAAAGAAGACATACGTACTACTATTTGTAATACTTTAAACAATAAAATAAAATTTTTTTTAAAGTAGTGTCAAAATAAAAAGCTTCTGCACAGCAGAAGAAACTATCAACAAAACAACAAGAAAGCCCACTGCATGAGAGAACATATTTGCCAATGTTATCTCCAATAAGGGTCTAATCTCCAAAACATATAGGGAACTCATACATCTTAACAAAAGGAAGATAAACAATCCAATCAAAAAATGGGCCAAGGACCTAAATAGACACTTTTAGAAAGTGGACACACAGTAGGCCAAGAGACATAAGAAAACACTAGTGGCCCGGTGCACAAAATTTGTGCACGGGGTGGGGGGGGGGAAATGTCCCTCAGCCTGGCCTGCACCCTCTCCAATCTGGGACTCCTCGGGGGACGTCCAACTGCCGGTTTAGGCACGATCTCTATGGGATTGGGCCTAAACCGGCAGTCGGACATCCCTCTCACAATTGGGGACCGCTGGCTCCTAACCGCTTACCTGCCTGTGTGCCTGATCTCCCCTAACCACTCTGCCTGCTGGCCTGCTCGTCCCAAACTTTCCCCCCCCACCAGCATTCTCATCCCCAACTGCCCCCCTTGGCCGCCTGATCACCCCCAACTGCCTCCCCTCAGGCCTGCTCATTTCCAACTTCCCCCAAAGCCGGCCTGATAGCCAACTGCCCCCCCGCCAGCCTGCTCGCTCCAAACAGCGCCCCCTACCAGCCTGATCGCCCCCAATTGCTCCTCCTGCTGGCCTGATCGCCCCTAACTGCCCTCCCGCTGGCCTGCTTGCCTCCAACTGTCCCCCCTGCTGGCCTGATCGCTCCCAACTGCCCCCCCCACCGGCCTGCTCACTCCCAGCTGCCACCCCTGCCAGCCTGTTCATCCCCAACTGCCCCTCCCTGCCAGCCTGATTTCCCCCAACTGCCCCCCCGCCAGCCTGCTTGGCCCCAACTGCCCCCCCTGCCAACCTGATCATCCCCAACTCCAACCCCCGCCGGCCTGCTTGCCCCCAACTGTCCCCCCTGCTGTCCTGCTCATCCCCACTGCCCCCCCCACCTGCCTGATCACCCCCAACTGCCCTCCCCTCCTGGCCTGATCGCCCCTAACTGCCTCTGCCTCGGCCCCGCCACCATGGCTTTGTCCAGAAGGACATCCAGGATGGTCTCCCAGTCTAATTAGCATATTACCCTTTTATTAGTATAGATGCTCAAAGTCACTAATCATTCGAGAGATGCAAATCAAAACAACAATGAGGTACCATCTCACACTTGTCAGAATGGCTATCATCAACAAATCAACAAACGACAAGTGCTGGGGAGGATGTAGAGAGAAAGGAACCCTCCTGCACTGCTGGTGGGAATGGATACTAGTGTAGCCACTGTGGAAGACAGTATGGAGTTTCCTCAAAAAATTAAAAATGGAACTCCCATTCGACCCAGTAATCCCACTTCTAGGAATATATCCCAAGAGATCAGAAACACTAATCTCTTGGGATATATTCAGAAAGAATATATGCACCCCTATGTTCATAACAGCACAATTTATCATAGCTAAGATTTGGAAACAGCCTAAGTGCCCATCAGCAGATGAGTGGCTTAAAAAACTGTGGTACATCTACACAATGGAATACTACGCTGCTGTAAAAAAGAAAGAAGTCTTACCATTCACAATAGCCTGGATGGATATAGAGAGCATTATGCTAAGCAAAATAAGCCAGTTGGAGAAAGATAAATATCACATGATCTCATCATTTGTGGAATATAATGAACAATACATACTGATGAGCAAAAAAAGACCCAGAGATAGAGAAGCATCAAACAGACTGTCAAACCTCAGAGGGAAGGTGCGTGTGTGTGTGTGTGTGGGGGGGGGGGGGGGGGGGGGGGGTTAAGAGATCAACCAAAGGACTTGTATGGATACATATAAGCATATCCAATGGCCACAGACACTAGGGGGATGAGGGCATATGCTGGGGGGTGGGATTGGCCAGGGAGGAGTCAATGGGGGGAAAAGGAGACATATGTAATACTTTAAACAATAAAGAATTTAAAAAACAATAATGGGGGGGGGAAATCAATGGAAAAAAATATCCTTGGATGAGGATTAACAACAAAAAAATCCTGTTAGAAAAATGATACCACAATAATTTTTCTTCCTCATTTTCAGAGATTTTCTTCACCATATATCTTTTTTCCTTACAATTAGCTAGTGAGAAGGACATCTACAAACATAGTAACATTTTCATAGTAATTGAATTTATTATGAATAGAAAAACTGTTTAAAAAATAAATTATTCTTGTTCATACTTACCTTGAAGGGTAGATAATAAATATCTCTGGCTTGAAATCGAGAACGGAGAGGGGGGTCTAATGGATTCCCAGAGTACCTAGGCACTGGCAAGCCCAAAGCAATCACTCGGAAATTTTCACTAACTCGAACAATCTTCCACGCATCCAGTTCTGCTTTGGTATGATCCTTAAAGAGTATGAGATCAAACATTACATCATAACTAATACAGATTACAACTGCACAAGCTTCTAGGCTAAGAAATTTGGGCCCTGACTGCTGCGTAACCTATCTGAGAACACTCTCAAAGTCAAACTGCCAAGGAAGGAAGCAAAGTGAAAGGAGGATCAGGATGCCAGGGACGGCTCTCAATGCGAAGACTAGTGCTAAAAGGAGAGGCCGTGAACATATCGAGGAACAAAGGAGATGGGGGTCAGTTTCTAAGTCCAATGCAGTAACACAGAGTAACAGTGTTACGAGGGTAAGGACAATGTACTGGCTCAGATCAGAGGATGTAAAAAGGTAATCCCAGAGTGCAGACTGCTGGCAGAGCAGAGCCTGCCCATGGGCCTTAAGCAGAGAATTATGTCTACGGGTATATTTCTACCAAGGTATAATAATAGTAATAACAAACATGTATTGAAAACTTACTACATGGTAAGCACTTTCCATGAATTTTTCTCACTTAACTTTCACCAGGATCTAAACAGTCATTTAATTCCTTTTTATGAGTGAACCAACTGCTGTTCAGAGGAGTTATGTAACTTTCCCCTGATCCTGCAACTAGTATATGGTGGAGTTGAGAGACTGTAAACAGTACAGGTTTTAGATTTCTAAATCCTGGCTCTGGTGCACCCTCTGAGCCTCAGCTTTCTCACCTAAAAAGTGGGAATAATATCACCAACATTATTATGGCTTTATGAAAATTAAATGTGATTATATAGGTAAAAGAAACTGGTCCATAGCAGGCACCTATTAAATGCCATTCCTTACATCTGCCTGACTTTATCAATGGCTCTTCACTATGCTCAACTGTAGAATCCACGGAGCTTACAAAGTTGATATGAATGTGGCCCACATGACAGTGTAGAAACTCTTAACATGAGTCTCAAGGCCTTTCCTGGCCAGATTCATGTCTGATTCTCCCAGCCTTGGCAACCACTTCACACCCACCCCCTCAGCCCGCCTTCCGTGACTCTGTGCTTGTGCCCATCTCACAACCGTGGCTCTCCAGACACATCATGCTGCTTCACCAATACTGCTCTACTTGTTTGGAACACTCTTTCCACTTTGCACAGCCTAAACACAAGTATTATTCAAAGTTCAGCACAAAAAATATCTTCTTTAAAAGGGGACCCTTTCTCATCCCCTCCTTCCATCAGAACCACTTTCATACCCCTCCACTATGTCCGATGCAAGCGTCTATCATCATACATTTGTGAACTGACTTCTGTACATGACTTTCTCTTGCTGGATCCAAGGACTTATTACCTCTAGCACAGTGGTTCTCAACCTTTCTAATGCCGCGACCCTCTAATACAGTTCCTCATGTTGTGGTGACCCCCAACCATAAAATTATTTTCATTGCTACTTCATAACTGTAATTTTGCTACTGTTATGAATCGTAATGTAAATATCTGTGTTTTCTGATGGTCTTAGGCGACCCTGCTGGCGGTTCTCAACCTGTGGGTCGTGACCCACAGGTTGAGAACTGCTGCTGTAGAGCCTATACCATCGGAAAACACAGATATTTACATTACGATTCATAACAGTAGCAAAATCACAACAGTAGCAAAATTATGGTCTTAGGCGACCCTGCTAGCGGTTCTCAACCTGTGGGTCGTGACCCACAGGTTGAGAACTGCTGCTGTAGAGCCTATACCATCGGAAAACACAGATATTAACAGTAGCAAAATTACAGTTATGAAGAAGCAATGAAAATAATTTTATGGTTGGGGGTCACCACAACATGAGGAACTGTATTAAAGAGTCGTGGCATTAGAAAGGTTGAGAACCACTGCTCTAGCACATAGCAGGACAAATATCCATTGATTGAATGCATGAAATAATTAAAAAACATAATGAACAATTGTTTCTAGCATTACCAAAATCATGAACCTACATTTAATTAATAGGACTAACACTAACACTATGTCATATGTACTAAAAAACAAGAATCTGGATATAACCCTGTCTCAGAAACCAAGACTATAATTTTCAGAAAGCTAAATATTTCTATTTTCCACTTATCTGAAAATTATAATCGGAATATAAATAAAATTTATATAAGTCAATTGTATGTTTCCATAATAATATTCTACTATAATCACCTCTATGAAATCATTTAATTCTAATTTAGTATATTGAATCTAGCTAGAAATAAGTGGGACTTCAGTTATGCTGTTCAAATCCTTTTATCATAGAAATTATCTTAAAGTGGTGGTGTTTTGTGAAGAGATCTTGCCTATATTCTGTAAGGTTCCCATGAGACAGATGCTATGAATACAGAAATTATACTTACCAATAAAAATTATGTATTTATACTGATGACTACATTGGAAAAAATGTAGTATATCCTTCTCATCCTATCTAATAAAGAGGGAATATGCTAATTGACCCTCATGCCATCCCAAATATGGCGGTGCCCATAGCCAATAAGGAGGGAATATGCTAATTGACTGCCCCACCCTCAAAGATGGCAGCGCCCACAGCGACAAGATGGCGGCGCCCAGTCTCCTCAGGCCCCCAGCCACCCAGGGCCAGCCCAAGGTGCAGGCAATCCTCAGATGGCGGCTGCCCAGCCGACGCCCGAGGTACAGGCAAGCCTCAGATGTCGGTTGCCCAGCTGCCCAGGGCCACCCAAGGCTCAGTTAACCAGGACCGGCCGAGGCTTGCGCTGCTGGCAGTGGCAGCAGCAGAGGTGTGATGGGGCGTCGCCTTCCCCTGATTGCCGGGTCGTCTCCCGCCCCTGAGGGCTCCCAGACTGTGAGAGGGGGCAGGCCGGGCTGAGGGACCCCACCTCCAGTGCATGAATTTTCATGCACTGGGCCTCTAGTATATATATATATAAAAGTCTAAGCGACTGGCCAACTGGTAGCTATTATGCACACTGACCACCAGGGGGCAGATGCTCAATGCAGAAGCAGAAATCACAGGCATGGAAACATGGAACAGACTGATGAATCTCAGAGGGAAAGGGGGGACGTGGAGAGGACGGGAAGAGATTAACCAAAGATCTTATATGCATACTAGAGATCCAGTGCATGGATTCGTGCACCAGTGGGGTCCCTCGGCCTGGCCTGTGGGGATCGGGCCGAAACCAGCTCTCCGACATCCCCTGAGGGGTCCCAGATTGCAAGAGGGCACAGGCCAGGCCGAGGGACCCCACTGGTGCACGAATCCATGCACTGAGCCTCTAGTATAATGTAATATTTGAGCAAAGACTTTAAGTAAGCCGGACAGATATGTGGGAGAAAACCATTCCAGAAGAGTCAAGTGCTTGTGCAAAGCAACAATAAGGTAGGAGAATGCCTATCTAACATGTTTAAGATGTAGTAAAGGGAATTCTAGCAGGGCCAGGGTATCTTTTAAATATCTACTAATTTCTGTCAATATCTACTGGACTTTGCGCTTCCTGAGGCCAAGAACTGACCTTTTTTCAGCTTTGTATTCCCACCACTGTCTAGAAGCCATTAGGCTTTTAGTAAATAGTTGTTGAGAGATGGAAAAAAGGAAGAAAGGAAAGGAGAAGGAAAGGGAAGAAGAATTAAAAGGAGAAAGAAAGAGAGAGAGTTAGGAAAGAAAGAAGGAAAGGAGGGGAGAAGGGAGGAAGAGAAAAAGAAAGTTATTAGATTGGCAAGATAAAGTAAAAATCTTGGATGTCTTCTAAAATGGCCAGCAAATATTAGAAGAGTCTTGTAAAACTGCAAACTCATGACCTGGCTTAAGCAATTTGCCACAGATATGGGCCCCCTGAACATGTGTCCTCATTCTGATACAGTTGTGTCTTACACAACAATGGCACAACCCACAGCTCAGCAGCTAAGACAGAACAGCTGAATTTTTCTTTTCTTACCTTGAGAAGTTTGTCATAACGCTCTGCAGACATTAGGAAGCGTCCATCTTCAAGCTGCATCTCCCTATTTTCCAGCAAGTTGTTCAAAACAGGCAAAACATTCCTCTCCGCCTTTTCCAAGCCTTCCAAAACGAGAGTTCTGCCTTCTGTGGCTGCACGAACTGCACACTATTTCCAAGAAACAAAAGCAACATGAAAATATAGAAGATAGCAGAGCATGGCCACATTTTCTTGTAATGTAAATTATACTTGTGGTTCTTATAGGGACTGGAAATCAGGAAAGCTGGGTTCCAGTTCTTGATTTTGCTTTATCTGCCTAAATGACCTTAGGCAAGTGATGTTTGTCTCTTTAGGCCTGTTTCCTCCATTTTTAAAATGAAGAGATTAAAATAAACAATCTCTAAGGTTCCTTTCAGTTGTAACACTTCAGATAACACCCAATGAAATAGAAAACTCAGAGCTCTCTTTGAATTGGTAACATCACTAAACAAGGAAACCGAGTCCTTAACTAGAGAAGGGAAATGAAGATACAATCTGTCCTGTCCATCCCACAAACTTCTTGGGAGGATCAAATAAGCAAGGTGAGAACACATGGAGACTGTAAGGCTTTAAACAAGAGTCACATTAAAATGAATTCCGGTTTATTCTAATGTTCAATGCTGCCAACATTACAAACTTACCAAAAATTTCTAGTGAAATCTTTTTTAAAAAGAAGGGAGCAGTGCACAGATATTTTATGTGATCATTTCTCAAAGCAGAAGTTAGATCAACCAGCTGAAACCGGTTTGGTTCAGTGGATAGAGCATGGGCCTGCGGACTGAAGGGTCCCAGGTTCGATTCCGGTCAAGGGCATGTACCTTGGTTGCGGGCATATCCCCAGTAGGGGTTGTGCATGAGGCAGCTGATCGATGTTTCTCTCTCATCGATGTTTCTAACTCTCTATCCCTCTCCCTTCCTCTCTGTAAAAAATCAATAAAATATATTTTTAAAAAAAAAGAAAAAAGAAATTAGATCAACCATAAGGATCCTTTCCTGCCCTTCCAACTACAGAACTTCCAGAGACCTAGTTTTCTTAGAGAAATCAGAAAAAAACACAGCAAGATCCTTCTGGACAAACCATCTCATACAACAGGTTTAACAACCCAACACGTGGACACAAAGCATTTCAAGATAAAAGCAGCTGCATGACCTAAAATCAAAAACTGTCTAAGCTCCTGTCCTAGATTTGCTTCTGATTTGATAAAAGACCTTAGGCAAACAATTATTCTGGAGGTCTGTGTCCTCATTTCCTAAATGAGAATATCCTCAAGGGGTAGTGTACACTATGAATCAAAGCAGTAGTGGAAAAAATGTTAAAGCTGTCAAACCCATTAAAATAGACATTATTATTAATACAGACATGATTTTGTCCCTAAAGAAAAGGGCACTGACCCCGAGCACACACACAAAGCTCCTTTGGGTCCTGAAGGAACTGGCAGAAAGGAGACAACAGGTTGGACTTCTAGCACAAATAGTGCCAAGACTCGGGCCCGGGTGCTGAGTGTGGACAGTATCACAGCAGCCTGTTTGAATGACTCCAATGGGCTAATGGCACCCGAAAGTATAAAACCTTCACCACTTCAAAATCAGACCTTGAGGCCAAAGGAGAGGTGCGAGATGAGCTATCTTTATTGGGACGGGCTTCCCAGTTAGACAGTCACTTGATCTAGGAATAGCTTGACACACCAAGTTGCATTTCCTGAAGGTGAAGAGCAAGATGCAGTCAGTGGTGCCTTCAAGATGGGCAGCAAGGCCAGCAGTCCACAACCCAGGTCAACAACGCCCCTCCTTCCCATGCTGCAGTGCTCAGTGCTAGTGCCTCCTTGCTGGTGAGAAATGGGAGTGTCCAATTGGAAGCATCACATGACAATGCACCTGCTGTAGACCACAGCAGTTTGCATGATGAACTTGGTATGCAGGCCTTACGTAATCTTGATTATAGAAACTTTAATGCAGCAGATAATGGGCCCCAAGGGAACCCCCACCTGATCCGGGACACCCTTCAGGGCAAACCAGCTGGCCCCCACCCCTGTACCAGGCCTCTATCCTATCTAATAAAAGAGTACTATGCAGATTGATCATCACTGCAACACACAATATAGCTGCCCCCATGTGGTCAAAGATCCTGCCCCCATGTGGACACAAGATGGCCACCACAAGATGGCCAGCAGGAGAGGGCAGTTGGGAGGCACCCGGCCTGCAAGGGAGGGCAGTTGAGAAGGACTAGGCCTGCAAGGGAGGGAAGTTGGAGGTGATCAACCCTGCAGGAGAGGGCAGTTAGGGGTGACCAGACCGGCAGAGGAGGGAAGTTGGGGGCAAACAGGCTGGCAGCAGAGTGGTTAGGGGGTGATCAGGCTGAGAGGCAGAAGCGGTTAGGGGCAATCAGGAAGGCAGGCAGGCAAGCAGTTGGGAGCCAGCAGTCCTGGATTGTGAGAGGGATGTCCGACTGCCCGTTTAAACGGGCAGTCGGACATCCCTTGAGGGGTCCCATATTGGCGAGGGTATAGGCTGGGCTGAGGGACAACCCCCCTCCATGCACTAATTTCGTGCACCGGGCCTCTAGTTTATAAATATAAGTTATTAAATAGTTAATTCTCAGAGGAGTTGTATAGTCTAAAGCCTTAATAATGAATATCCACTCAAATACCAATTTCGTGCCTTAATGACAGTATTTTATAATACTTTGATTTTTATTTCTCCGTACAATTTCTCTTTCTTGTGTTCAGAATGCATATTAATACCAATTTAAATAAATATAATGAAATTCTTATTAAAGAGTACACATTTGAAAAGAAAAAAATATATATATAGACATGATTTAATGATAATAAGATTCCAAAGAGCTTCAAATTACTCAAAGAAGCTACAATTATAATATATTCAGGAAGCCAAAGAAAAAATTTTTTAATTTTACATTTCAAGTTTTTTATTTTAAAATATTAAAATATCAATGACTTAGGTTAGTCACTTTACCTCTCTGGGTCTCCATTTCTTTTTAAAGGTACTCTATGGTACATATCTCATTGATTATGGTGACGATTAAATAAGATAACCTGTGGCACACAGTAAGCCTTTTAAAAAGGATTGGCTGTTATTATTATGAATACTATTATCCTTGTAGTCATTGTCATCATTATCATCATTTTTTCAGGGAAGTAGCATAATATGGTAGAAAAGAGCTAACTCTAAAACTGGACAAATTCCACCTCTGCTATTTATCAGTTGTATGGCCATGGCCCTCTAAGGGTCTGTTACTTCACCTATAAACTGAGGAAGTCACCTCCTTCCTAAGGATGTTTTGAGAATTAAATGCACCTACCACAGCAGAGGTCTCCTCAATAGAAGTTATGTTTATGTCCCTTGATTTTTTAAAATGAATTATACAAATCTGCCAAACAGTTAACATTATATGAGTAGAAAAGAATTGGCCTGTGCAAGATGGCAACATGGTAAGGAGCCAAGGCCTGAGTTACTAACACAGAGGCCACAGTAAACACAGACAGATTTTCTCCAGTTGTGCAAGTGACAATTAGAAACTATTAGACAATGTGGCTGCAAAGGGTCTGATGCAAGTACCAGAATTCAGCCACTCTAAAGAGCCTGCTTCTGAAGGAGATGCTTTCCAAATTCCATGTACTTAATTTATGAATGAACTTCTGAAAGACTACTTTGTAGTTTTCACAGTGGTTACATGTGGAAAGTGGCTTCAGCATTCATAAATGAGATAAAGTTTACAATATAAACTTTTCTCCTACTTGCTAAAATAAGTAAAAGAAATTTAGACAAGATAAAAGTATTTTCTGATCAATAACACAATTATTCAATTTATTATAAAGAATTGCTTTTGAGGACCTGTAATATTTAAACAGTGCCTTTAAAAAGTGAATCCTTATTTTTTTTCTATTAGAAAGAATCAAGAATAATCCAAAACAGAGTACACAGTAATATCAGATAATTATTTCAAGTGCATCGTTATACTTACTATTAACTATGTATATTGTACATCATGGAAATTCACAGTATTGTGTCAACCAAATTAACAAGATACAAATGTGAAAAGAGTTCCTAGCTAAAAAAGTTGAAGAAAATCATTTGAATTTCCCATCCTGGCTTTCTACTCCCAAAATTAACTTAAGAATAAAGAGTGTTTCCTCACAGTTAGACATAAACCTAAATGTTGTTTATTTGTAGCTTAGCTAATTTGTATTGATTTATATTTGAGTAATCCAAGCAATTGTATATTGACTTAAAGTCCTCCTCTCTTTAGAGTCACATGGCAATAAACAGAATAAATAACTATAATGGCAGTAAATAAAGTAAGAAAAAATGAGGACAATAATCAATTTTTAAAAGATTAGAATATTGATTTGGGCTTTTTCAGGTTATTTTCTCTTCTGAGGCAAATAAAAATCTCTCATTTCTCCATTGTGTCATAATATCAGCCATAAATTTTCATATTTCTGGTTCTTAACCAATTCTTCCAATTCTTCAATGTACAATCTGCTTACCAAAGTAATTACATTAAAATATTTAAATTAACTTCATATCAACAAGTAGATAAGTTATAGCAAATATTTACATAGATAAACATGGTGTACATTTCAACCTTGTTTTATATTCTATAAATTATCAGTACCACTCTCCTTTCCTTATCCACTCAATTCATCGACATCTTATAGAAGCAATAGTCAATAAACATAAAAATATTCAACCTGGTTAATAATTTTTAATACAAATTAAAGCCTATCAATTTGGCAAAGTACATACATGGAAATACTTAGTACTAACATTTTTCCTTTTGTAATTAATAGTAATCTATGCAACATGTGAATATTCTGGTCTCCAGAATATTCTGGTCTCAAAAATTTTTTTCACTCAGTTTTTTACAATTATACTTTTTTAAATTATAGAGTAATTGTGTGCTCATGTGATAGCTTCAAATTTAAAGAACCATGAAAGTTCCTTTCTCACCCCACCCCAGATGTCCAATCACCTTTCCACAGAGGTGAGCTCTGTTAGCTGATTCTTGTGTTTCCTTCTGGAAATTTCCAAGGTATACACAAGCACTTATAGATTTACTAGAGGCCCTGTACATGAATTCGTGCACAGGGGGGAGGAGGAACTGCGGGAGGTTGGCTGCCAGCCCCGAGGAGGGAGCTGTCCCTCGGTCCCCCTGGGAAAGGGGCCGCGTCTGCCACCATCCACCCCCGGTTCCCTGTCCCAGCCTGGGCCCGAAGGCCCTGGCAGGGTCAGGAGAGGAGGTGACAGTCACCGGGCCGGGCGTGGAAGGAACAGATGCCAGACTCGGGCACCACCATCGGCCCCCACCACCGCATGGTTCCCTGCCTCCCTCCCTCCCTCCTTCCCTCGCCGCCGCGCTGTCACCGCAGCAGGCGGGCGACCCCTGGGGAAGGGAGAGCATGGGAGCTAGACAAACCTTTGTGTCAAGGGCTGACTTTCAATAGATCGCAAGAGGGAGCAGCTCTGCTACATACGAAACCCCGACCCAGAAACAGGTCTCTACAAATGGCTTAGCACCAGGGGCTAATGGGGGCCGGCCGGCCAAGTGGAGGGGCCACAGGAGGTTGGCTGTGGGAGCGCACTGACCACCAGGGAGCAGCTCCTGCGTTGAGCATCTGCCCCCTGTGGTCAGTGCACGTCATAGTGACTGGTCAACAGGTGGTTCTGGTCGTTCCGGTCGTTTGGTCATAACGGTCACTTAGGCTTTTATATACATAGATTTTTTCACTTTTATCACAAATGGAATCATATTATATACACTATCTTGCAACTTAATTTTTTTTCATTCACATACTGGTCTTCTTTTCTACCACCACAAAGAGATTCATCTCATTCTTCTTAACTCTACTTACCACTTTTTATTTACCTCCTAAATGTACATCATTATAATTTCATTTATATGATATCAAACAATACCATAATAAACATCCTTGTATATATAACTTTGCATGCTTGTGTGAATAACAATTAAAAGAAAAATTGCTAGAAACATAACTGCTGGGTCAAAATGTATTCTTTACCTAGATATTGATTGCTAAATTTTCTTACAAATTGTATAAATTTATGACCTCATCAACAGCAATGCTCTTTCCTCAGCCCTTTTTCCTCATCAGCAATGGACATTAACAAATTCTTTAATCTTTGCCTATCTGAGAGATGGAAGAAAAATAGCAGCTCACTATTGTTTTAATTTTTATTTTTATAAATAAAATGGTCAAGCATCTTGTCACAAATGTGTTGAACATTTAAAATATTTTCTCTATGAATTGCACATTTAAAAACTCTGTCCTTTTTTTCTCTAGGTATTTTAACAAAGAACAATATTTAATATTTGAAGCAATAATTTGAAGAAATGTATAACAAGCTTCATTATAATATTAATAAAATATTATTTTAGTTGGTAATCTGTACCTAAGAACCCCCCCCCAAAAAAAAAAGTAGAAAGTAATTGAAAATTAAGAAAATGGCAAATGATCTTTAGCCAACATTTTAGAACCATTAATTTTATCTGTGGTTTCTTATTTAGTACCAAACCAAAAAGGCATTTCCAAGAACAGAAACTAAAAAATATCGAAATCAAATCTGTCTAGAGAGAATACAGTACAGCTATCTTTCACTACTACATGAGCTACCACTCTCTTTCTACTTTAAAAATCAATTCCGTATAGACCTGGAGTAAACAGTCATGTGTTAAGCGTGATCAGAACTTGCCTGATCGATGTAAAAGGCCGTGCCTGCACGGATCTCTCGACGCTGTTTGAGATCGGTTTCTGTGGTGTCCCTTGACAAGGCAATGTATTCGACTTCCCGTTTGGTCAGCTCCTGCAGAGCAGAGAGTGAAATTGTTCCAAAATAAAATCAAATTCCCAACATATGCTTTGAAGCTGACAATGCCACCGCCCTAGAGAAGTGTATTTAAAGGTAATTCTGGATTAAAACCTTTTGAGTCTCAGCTTTGAGAAAAATGCAATAAATTGAGCATTAATCAAAACATGTAGAGTTCTACTTTTACTGCACCCCATAATTTACCACTTAATAATTATTTACTATTTAAACAATAATAATCAAAATTAGATCTTATAAAACTTAATGTCTCCTATAGAATTCTTTTTAAATGTCATGAGTAATAATTTGGCTACCTGGTTCTCCCAATGATAGCCATTTCTGCAAGTAATGTTCATCTTCTTTTTAAGGGTGATTTAAATTAATTAATTCCATGAGCCAATGTTTACCAATTGTATACAATATGTTAGGTATTTTACCATGTGTGAAAATAAGATATATATATACCAACAGTCAGAAGAGAGAGATACATACACAGCTATTCAGAAAGGAAAAAAAAGAGAAAAAAGGGATGAAAAGGAGAGGGAGAGAAGGAAGAGGAGGCAGAGGAGGAAGAGGGAAAGGAATTATTTTACCCCCCAAAAAAAATCCCATATGATTTGAAAGGGAAACCATCTAGAATCCATTTCTTTTAGAATAATTTATCCATTTCTAAAGTTATTTTGCCCTACATGTAGTATCTATGAACAAAATTTTTTTAACATTATCCTTGATTTTACATTGAATTGAAAACAATGACATTCTCCAGTTAAATAAGGCATACAAGATGTTTTTACTAAAAAGGGAAAACTAATTTGTTGGAGTACAAAGAAAAAAGTTGAATGAGCATGCTATTAATGGTCCTTAATCACAAGCTCATTCAACTTATTTCTTTATATAGTACTCCAGTAAATTACTTTATACTCCAGAAAAGGGATTTTTTTCTCCACCTTATCTCCGTGTGATGGTGATAAAAATAAATTATTGTTTTTAATTTGTTTTCTTGAAATGTGCCAGTTGCAATGTGCCCATAAATTTAAGTATACATGGAAAGAAGGAAAATTTTTTAAATAGAGAAAACACACATCATAACAGTGATTTTTTTTAGTAAGAATGAATTGCTTATGAGCACACAATTGCAAGTAAAGTAGCAAGTTTTCTTTTTAGCAGAGACCCACTTCTTGTTTATGAAGCCCTGTCATTCACATTGCTTGACAAAGTGATGCATGCCTTTTATCACTAAGCTAGAGGCCTGGTGCACGGATTTGTACACTGGTGGGGTCCCTCGGTCAGGCCTGCAGGGATCGGGCCGAAATGGGCTCTCTGACATCCCCTGAGGGGTCCAGGACTACAAGAGGGCAGTTCTCCAGTGACACATCCCAGAATCAGCGCCCTCCTCTCTGGTTCCAGGTGAGTCTCCTGAGAACCACAGCTGCTAAGTCATGGCAGCTCAGGAGCTCCTGCGTTGAGCGTCTGCCCCCTGGTGGTCAGTGCACGTTATAGCTACCGGTTGGACGGTCTAATGGTTGGCCGGTTGCTTAGTCTTTTATATATATATAGATTGTACCACCGTAATAGCCTGAACTGCTACATCAAGGACAGCAGTCTTGACAGCTTCCTAAGACTCTGCATCAGCCAAAATGAGCACACAGTGCCCCAGCTGCTGCTGCACAGAAGCAGTTTGAGCGAGCTCAGAAACAGCACCCGAGCAGCAGGTAGAGGAGGCGGCAGTGGTCTGAGTTTTTTTTTTTTAATTATCTATAGAACCACTTTTATATGACGTAAATGTAAACACGACCATCAGATTATTTCTACTTAATTTCTCACTGATTCAGCAGGCTTGCCCCCACATTTCTGCCTTCACAGACCTCCTTTTCTGTGGCTGATACTAAGTTAAGCAGAGTACCCACTGCAGAGTCTGCGAGGCAGCTTGGGCTGGTAAGTTTTCTTAGGTGCATTTCCACATCCTAAAGCTGCCGCAGATCTATTTCACAATTTAAAGTTTATTTTATTTTAACATAAAGACATCACCCTTATAAGCTTATGTTGCATTTTTAACCAAGAAGATTCCTAAAATCTCCTACCCCTTCTCATTCTACATTCCTTCCAAACAAGCTTCCAAGTCTTGCCAGAATCAAAACAAAGTGAGATATTGTAGTCTTTGAAATTGGCCAGGTGGAAAGTGCACATCTTAAAATGAAAGAGGTTCTAGAATTTGAATTCTCAGTAGCTGGCTCTGCATTGTTAAACAAGACAGATTTGCCTTACATATTAATAAAGTGAGAATAGAGGATACAATGCATACAATGGCACATTATACCTCACAAACTGGTTCTAGGAACAAAAGATATGAGACGTATGGGCTAGAGGTACTTAAGTTCTGAATTGCTCATTATATTATCATTCCTGTCCTACATGATTTTGTGAGCAACAAATTCACCAGTGACATAAAAGAGTACACAAAGTATATTTCAACAGCATATTAATAAATTAATATCGAGAACACAAGGAAGATTTAAGAATGATTTTTCTCTTCATCCTAAAAAGTATCTTCAGAACAAAACAACTTCATTTGATAACATTCTTCCTCGAATCACTAGAACAATGCCTATTAATGAAGACAAAATAGAAAGAAGTCTTGTAATATTTTTTGTTTTGGGTTGAAAATTGAGTACTTCAACTCACTTTACAATATGCTTATAGAACTGCAAACATTTAAAAGGATAACGTGTCAGAAAGGGGAGATAATATGAGATTTAAAGTCTAGCTCCATCATTTCCTAACTGAAGAGAACTTGAGTAAGTTATTTAATGAACTTGTTTTCTCATCTATTTAAAGAAAAAAAGAGAGCATATAACACATGAGATAGTCTACAAACCCTAGGCTCTCTTTCTAAAGACCATATACCAGTAATATCAAAAAGTCAAGAGAATTATTTGGCCTTTTAAAATGTGGATGTGAGATAAGAGAATGTTCCCTAAGTATTATAAAACTAAGTTTTGTTTTGTAATCTCAGAGTTGCTGATTCTATCTGCTATACATTGACTAAATTTGTATTTCCTTTCCACTGGAAGTGGAGAACTTTCTAGTTATAACAAAAATTTGCTAAAGCTATGAAAAGTAATACATTTGCTTCACAAATAACTTATTCCAAACTCTTTGTAAACAAATCAGCCTCCAACATTAACAATTTTTTCCAGTAATGACTAATCCTGATATTTTTATAAATTCTTAATCTTAATTAATCTTCCAACATAATTTATCAAAGTTAAAACCCTTAGGAATGCACAAGAATCGACTGCTCACCAGGTACTGCATAGCAACGGCGCGTCGAAGAGGCCCAGGAGGTCCTATTAGAAAGACATCCTGCCCCAGAAGATCCTTCTGCATTATCCATCTTAGATGCTGAATTACAGATTGAGCCAGAGAATCTGAAACTTTAAAGGGAGGAGAGGGGGGATATAAAGTGAAATGCAGATCAAACTACTACATATAATATAAACCTCCAAGCAATCAATGAAAATTGTATATTATATTAAAATACATTGATACATACACCTGGTGAATTTTCACACTGTTTTACAATAAAAACATCATTACCAATATTAAAACAGGACAAAGTTTATGATATCACAAAGAGGTACATAACACTTAAAAGCTTATAAGAACATTTGAACACTCATCTGTAAGTGTCACTAAAGGAATGAAAGTGATTTTCAAGTATGATATGAAGAACAGTATCTTATTTTTCTCAGTTTTATAGTCCACCCCTTTTGTTCTAAAAGGGGGTATGATGAAATCATCCCAGACGATTAATGATTATTGTAGTCTTTTAAAATTTAAGAAAACTGTATTATAACTTAGTTAGCAATGAGATGTGAGATCTCACACTTCACAGTTAAAAAGTTTTATGAAGACTTAAATGCCTTCTTTAGAATTTGTTTCTTCTATACCAACTCTTTTGAGAATAGAAGATTACTCCATTCAATGCCCTTCTAAGTCTACTATTAAATCACCCATCAATCTGCTCATCTTCTGCCTAAGCATTTTCTGAAATGTTTGAGTTAATACAATTAATTTGTGTTTGCTCATCTGTAAATCACCCAGTGAACCAGCAGGTGCATTCCTAAGTATATAAGAAAAACTCTCACTCTTGTACATTAGGGGACACATCATAGCAGTGTTATTCAAAATAAAATTGGAGGTAGGAGATGGATAAAACACACACAATGGAATGTTATATAATGACAAAAACATTATAAACTACCACTACTTCAAACAATATGTTTAACTCTTAAAAGGTATAATATTGAGTGAAGAAATTAATTCTCATAATAAATCACATTTGGTACTATTTTTTTTTTCAATTTTTTTATTAAGGTATTATATGTGTACATATCTTACCATTGCCCTCCCCACACCCCACTCCCATATATGCCCCCACCCCCCAGAGTTTTGCATCCATTGGTTATGCTTATATGCATGCATACAAGTCCTTTGATTGATCTCTTATCTCCCCCACCTCTCCCTAACCTTCCCCTTGTAATTTGACAGTCTGTTTGATGCTTTACTGTCTCTGTATCTATCTTTTTGTTCAAGTTTATAATGTTCTTTATTATCCATAAATGAGTGAGATCATGTGGTATTTTTCTTTCATTGACTGACTTATTTCACTTAACATAATGTTCTCCAATTCCTCCCAGGTTGCTGGTACTATTTTGATAAAACTCAATAAACTGGCAAATTGAATTCATTAAAAATATACACATATACAATAAAACAGTGCTTGAAAAAGCAAAAATACAATAAATGATAAATTCAAGAAAATTGATATCTGGGCAAGGAATCAGATTCTCATAGTTACAATAGTATTGGTAATATTTTTCCTTCTTTTACCTCCCCTCAATAATAATGATAATAGTTATAATTTATTGCTTTCTTGTCAAGTGCCAGGTAAAAATACAAATGATTTTTTGCACAGTGTCTCATCTGGATCTTACAACATATAGTATGTAAGGATACAGACCTGAACTGAACTGCTCAAATCCCAATTCTGCTTACTAGCTATGTAACCTTACTCAGCTATTTAAACCCTCTGTGCTCCATTATACAGTTTCTCCAACTGTATAATGGAGATGATAAATGTACTGAGTTATAAAGTTGTTATGAGGATTAAATCAGCATTTAGAAGTGTCTGGTAATAGTAACTACCATATAAGCATTTGTTAAATACTCATTACCCTTTGTCCACCGATGATAAATGCATAAACCAAGAGTTAGACCTAAACTGTTTGAGTCCAAGCTTGCATTCCAGCCATATGTCCAATTGCCCTTCCAAAATCTTTTTAAAGGCTCTCCCTTCAGGTTCAATATTTTCTATAAGTGAGGACCTCACCTGGCTCCATTAAATTTAGTAGACTTGCTTTTCTGGACATTAATACTATTTCTTGGATTTTGGTGATAACAATAGCATATTTAACTCTTTTTATTAAAATTTTAAATTCATTCTATTGTTCATATTATTATCAAAGGACCTACTTCTCCAAAAAAATAAATCCCATTTCCACTTATATTTTAGTATAGTGTATTTTGTCAAAGAAAATATTTGTCAGGAAATTGCATTAAACCACTGAGAGAAAGCATTACGTACTGCTGTGTGGTGTCTGTGGTGTATTTTACATTAATGCTTGAAACTAGCTGTATTTTTAGTATAGCCTCAAGAAGGCATGAATCATACTTAAAAGCATTCCAGAAATAGAAACAAGATGTAAGACTGTACATTAGGAACATCTGCAAAACAAACTGCCAAACTGCCATGCATAACCTAATATAAACACAGCTCAGTGCATGAGAGAAATCCCCAACCTCAATGTTTTCAGGCACAAGATGCTACCTTCTAGGAGTCCACATAGTAATAAAATTATGTCAGAATAATACCAGAGAGCTTGATCCTATATTCTATAATTTCCTTCACTATGTAAGAATAAAACATCTGGTTCATGTTGAGGTAAATGCCTTATTCAATTCCTAGCCAATTTCAAAAAAATATGTACTATTTTTGCCCAGGCATATTCAAGGACTTTAAAATAATTCTACCAAAGGTACATAAATTATAATTTTCTCCCTCCACAGACTCAAATTTGTGAGATATATATATAAATTAAAATTTTAGAAAATTATGCATAGTTCAAATTCTATTATAACAAATCCTTCAAAACTAGTGAGGTTTTCTTACTGTCCCAAGAGACAACACAATATACCATAATGGAAAGAAAAAGTATTTGAAGCCAAACAGACCAAGTTGTGATTTCTCATTCTGTCCTTTACCAATATTCTTGGACAAATATTCTGAATCTTCTGGGACTATCTAAGGTTCCTAATTTTCAAAAGATAGGGAATAATACTTACTGCAGGATCAGAGGGAAAGCCCCTCGTCCAGCCCTTCAGTCAGTAAGAACCAAGTATGGAAGGGGATTAAAGAGACCGATCGTACCAAGAGCTAACAAGAATAGGGAAGAACTATAACTCTTTCTCGTTACTGGTAGAAATATAAAATAATACAACCACTTTGGAAAACAGAATGACAGTTGCTTAAAGTTCAACACTTATCTCGTGATATAGCCATTCACTACTAGCTATTTACACACACAAAGAGAAAGCATATGTGCATACAAAGAATTGTACATGAATGTTCAGAGCAGCTTTATTTCAAGATCCTCAAAATGGTAACAATAATCTCTATCAACAGGTAAATGAATAAACAAATTTCAATATTTCCATACCATGGAATACTACTCAGCAAAAAAAGAAATGAACTATTAAGACATGTAACATGGAAGAATCTCAAAAAAAAGTATGCTGATACTAGTGATAGAAACTAGAAAAAAAGGGAATATATTGTATGATCCCACTTATATAAAGTTTTTAAAAATCCAAATAAATCTATAAGCAGATAAATGATTCCCAGAGAATATAGGAACTAGGGATATTATAATGGGTACAATTAAACTTTGAGTAAATAATGAATTTATTTAATCAATATTTTTATTATAGTAACTAGAGGCCCAATGCACGAAATTCGTGCACGGGGGGGGGGGGGGGGTGGGGAGTGTCCCTCAGCCCAGCCTGCACCCTATCCAATCTGGGATCCCTCTCACAATCCAGGCCTGCTGGCTCCCAACTGCTCACCTGCCTGCCTGATTGCCCCTAACTGCTTCTGCCTGCCAGTTTGATCACCCCCTAACCACTCCCCTGCCAGGCTGATCAACGCCTAACTGCTTCCTTGCTGGTCCGATTGCCCCTAACTGCCCTCCCCTGCTGGCCTGGTCACCCCTAACTGTCCTCCCCTGCAGGACTGGTCGCCCCCAACTGCCCTCCCCTGCTGGCCCTGTCACCTCTAACAGCCCTCCCTTGCCAGCCTGGTCACCCCTAACTGCTCTCCCCTGCTGGCCTGGGTCCCCCCCAACTGCCCTCCCCTGCAGGCCTGGTCCCCCTCAACTGCCCTCCCCTGCAGGCCTGATCACCCCCAAATGCCCTCCCTTTCAGGCCTGGGTCCCCCCCAACTGCCCTCCTCTGCTGTCCCAGTCACCCCTAACTGCCCTCCCCTGCCGACCTGGTCGCCTCTAACTGCTCTCCCCGGTGGCCCGGTCACCCCTAACTGCCCTCCCTTGCCAGCCTGGTTGCCTCTAACTGCCCTCCCCTGCAGGCCTTGTTCCCCCAACTGCCCTCCCCTGCAGGCCTGGTCACCCCTAACTGTCCTCCCCTGCCGGTCTGGTCACCACCAACTGCCCTCCCCTGCTGGCCATCTTGTGGTGGCCATCCTGTGTCCAAATAGAGGCGGCCATCTTTGACCACATGGGGGCGGCCATCTTGTGTGTTGGAGTGACGGTCAACTTGCATATTACTTCTTTATTATATAGGATGTTTCATGATTATATACATATGCCAAAATTTAGGAAATTTTACATTTTAAAGATATGAAATTTATTATATGTAATTTATATTTAGTCACATTGTTAAAAATATTAGAATTGTGCATTAAAATTTAACAATGTTTATTATTTGACTTATGAATGATTGGGTTTTATCCTTTATGTTTTTTAGTGTTTTACAAGTTTTTTATATTGACTGTTTTATTTTTGTAATAGGAACAAATGTTTTTTTAAAAAACTATATTGCAAAATAATAATAGCCATACTGGAAGTAGGGGAAAACTGTGATAGAGAAAGTAGCAATATAATACGTGACATATATTAGGATATTTTGACTGAAAATTAGATCACAAAATACCCAAAGTTCAATTTGTAACTCAGTCTCCCAAAGTGCTTATCTATAAGGTGTTGCTAAATTAAGATAATTTACTAAAGATGTATTTGTTGGTCTTAGTACTCGTGACAAGACGTTGACAACTGTAAAATGAAACCAAGGAATGACCTTTGGTTATGAACATTATCTCAGAAAAAACAGGAATTTTCAGGTCCTGTCAAATGAGTCCAAATTCTTTAAACATAAAGTATGAACTTTCTATTTTTATAAGTCAGATTACAGAAAAAGCAATTAAAACATAATGAATGTATTCCTTACTTTGAAAAAAGTTTCCTTTTAAACCTGGGTTTTTTATTAGATTTGGCTAATACATACTTATCATAAGAAAAAAATCCAAAATGTAAAAAAATTTTTATTTATTTTTATATTTTTTTTATTGACTCAGAGAGGAAGGGAGAGGGAGAGACAGAAACATCAATGAGGAGAGAGAATCCTTGATTGGCTGCCTCCTGCACACCTCCTACTGGGGATTGAGCCCGAAACCCGGGCATGTGCCCTTGACCAGAATCAAACCCGGAACCTTTCAGTCTGCAGGCCGACACTCTATCCACCGAGCCAAACCAGCTAGGGCTATGTAAAAAATTTTTTAAATGATCTATTTTTAACACCTCCTATTCTTAATCCCACTCCTAAGGCAATACCCCAGAAGGAAATAAAAGTTTAAGAGCATGAAGTATATCCTTCAACACTTCTCTCTGAATATAGAATACCTGTAAAAGGTTTAAAAAAATTTTTTTAAACAAAAATGGTATCAGACTTTATATACTACTCTACAGTCTGCAATTTTTTAACAATATCACATGGACAGCCTCTTGGTTGTCTAATCTTTTTAAACAGCTGCAGAAGATAACACGATATGGGTATATAATAATTTATTCAATCATTCCTCTTTTTTTTTTGTAATATAAGTTGCATATATATTTCCAGCTTGTTGCTTAACTTCTAGCACTTCTAATATCATTTTCTTTCATCATCTCTTTTTTTAAATAAATCTTTATTGTTCATATTATTACAATTGTTTCTCTTTTTTTCCCCCATAGCTCCCCTCCAACCGGTTCCCACCCCACTCTCTGCCCTTACCGCCTGCACCCCCCCCCCACTATCCTCATCCAAAGGTGTACGATTTTTGTCCAGTCTCTTCCCACACCCCCCACACCCCTTTCCCCCCAAGAATTGTCAGTCCACTCCCTTTCTATGCCCCTGGTTCTATTATATTCACCAGTTTATTCTGTTCATCAGATTTTTAATTCACTTGATTTTTAGATTCACTTGTTGATAGATATGTACTTGTTGTTCATAATTTTTATCTTTACCTTTTTCTTCTTCTTCTTCTTCTTAAAGAATACCTTTCAGCATTTCATATAATACTGGTTTGGCGGTGATGAACTCCTTTAGCTTTTCCTTATCTGTGAAGCTCTTTATCTGCCCTTCAATTCTGAATGATAACTTTGCTAGGTAGAGTAATCTTGGTTGTAGGTTCTTGCTATTCATCACTTTGAATATTTCTTGCCATTCCCGTCTGGCCTGCATAGTTTCTGTTGAGAAATCCGCTAACAGTCGTATGGGTGCTCCCTTGTAGGTAACTGTTTTTCTCTTGCTGCTTTTAATATTCTCTCTTTGTCTTTTGCTCTTGGCATTTTAATTATGATGTGTCTTGGTGTGGTCCTCTTTGGATTCCTTTTGTTTGGGGTTCTGTGCACTTCCTGGACTTGTAAGTCTATTTCTTTCACCAGGTGGGGGAAGTTTTCGGTCATTATTTCTTCAAATAGGTTTTCAGTATCTTGCTCTCTCTCTTCTTCTGGCACCCCCATAATTCAGATGTTGGTACGCTTGAAGTTGTCCCAGAGGCTCCTTACACTATCTTCATATTTTTTTATTCTTTTTGCTTTTTGCTTTTCCGGTTGGGGTTTTTTGCTTCTTTGTATTTCAAATCTTTGACTTGATTCTTGTGTTGCTCTAGTCTGCTGTTGGATCTCTATATTATTTTTTATTTCAGTCAGTGTATGCTTAATTTCTAGTTGGTCCTTTTTCATATCCTCAAGGTCTCACTAAATTTATCGGCCTTTTCTAGAAAATTCTTGAAAAACCTTATAACCTTGGTTTTGAACTCTATATCCAGTATTTTGCTTTCCTCCATTTCTTTCATTTGTGACCTGTTTCTTTGTCTCCACATTTTGGCTGCTTCCCTGAGTTGACAGAGTGGCTTTGTGTGCTAGGTGTCCTATAGGGCCCAGTGGCTTAGCCTCCTCAGTTACCTGAGGTGGACACTCTTGGTGCACCCCTTTGTGGACTGTGTGCACAGTCTTGTTGTAGTTAAGCCTTGATTGTTGTTGGTATCACTGGGAGGAATTGACCTCCAGGCAAATTGGCTGTGAGGATCAGCTGTGTCTATGATGGGAGAACTTCTGTGCTGGAGACACCCTTATGAGGCAAGACTTGCTTCAGTGGGGCTTTGGTGCTCACTGAGTCTGCCCCCTGAGTATGTCCCTTATGGATCTGAGGAGTTGTAATCTGGATGGTCCCACTGTGACCCCTGGGTACACTGGCTCTTGGATCTCCAAGGAGGTGCAAATTTAGCCTCTGCCTGAGGCCACCCAGCAGGAGCTATGGAGAGATCTGCAGATTCCTCTTCTTTGTTTGGGTTTTGGAGGTTCCCAAATGAGGCCCAACTGTGAAGCAATGCAAGCTGCTGTGGGGCCTTGGGCCTTCTTTTGGATGTTCTGGGTCTCACTGACTCAGCTGCAGTTTGTTAGGTAAGTTTAGAATTCAAAGGACCAGGCCATTCACATGCAAAAGCCTCTGTGCTCAGCTTGGATGGGGCAGTGTCTCAGGGCGGAGCAAGCAGCAATGGCTTCGTGGGGCGGGATCTCAGGGCGTAGCAAACCGCAATGGCTTCCCATCCGCCCTGCCCTAAGAGGCCCCTGGGTCTCAGTGTCCCATGGTAATCGCTGCAAGCACCTCTGAGAGAAAGCCGCCCTCGAGTTCCACCTGCTTCCAGACAGTCCAGTTTCTCCCCATATGAGTCTGGGTCCCCAGAGTCTCGCCCAGAACTGGAGTGCAGAGCAGTCGGGAGCTTTTGTCTCCCTCCCGACTGAGAAAGCCAGCCGCATCCTCAGTTGCCAGCCCTCTCCATGCGCACACCTCCGTACCTCTGCCTTCCACAGCTCCTGTGAGTCTCAGTGTGCTTTTCTCTTTCCTTCTAGTTGTAGAATTTCCACTCAGCCAGCCTTCCTATGGTTCTGGATGATGTCCATTTTGTCTATTAGTTGTAGTTTGTTTTTTGTGTGTGGTTTTTTTAATATATTTTATTGATTTTTTACAGAGAGGAAGAGAGAGGGATAGAGAGTTAGAAACATCGATGAGAGAGAAACATCGATCAGCTGCCTCTTGCACACCCCCTACTGGGGATGTGCCCGCAACCAAGGTACATGCCCTTGACCGGAATCGAACCTGGGACCTTTCAGTCCGCAGACCGACGCTCTATCCACTGAGCCAAACCGGTTTCAGCTTTAGTTGTAGTTTTGAAATTGTTGTGCGAGGCAGCAGTTCAGGTGTTTATCTATACCGCCATCTTGGTTTTCTCCTCCAATCATTCCTCTTGATTCACTCAGATAGCTTCTTGTTTTTGTCACTACCAAAAATGCTGCAATATATGTTGTGTACAAATATCCTCTTTTATGTGCTGGTTTTTTCCTTAATGGATAGAACCTAAAAATAGACTTCTACATCAATAGCTACTACCATATTATTTTCCAAAGAGATCATATGCACTCATGCTTATACCAGCAATGTATGAAAATGCCATTTCTCTGCAACCTTGTAGATACCAAATATTACAATACTTTTAAATTTTGACCCACGTTATGCATGAAAAGTTCTATCTTATTGTATAATTTGTATCTCTCTAACTATTAACCATTGTTATAACATATGTTCATACACTTATTGTCCACTTGGACTTCATTTCCCGTGGCATGCTACTTAAATCCTTTGCCTGTTTTCTACTGGATCACATGATGTTTCTCATCAATTTGTAAGGTATACTTGTATATTATGGGTATTAATCCTCTAGCTATTGTATGTATTATGTATACATTAAAAATGTGATTTTTGAGTTACAGGGTTTACTGCTTGAAGTCATTTTCTCTTTAAACAATGTCATAAATGGTGACTGAATTACCAGGTGGATCCAAAGAAGCCTATATAACATATTAGAAAGCTCAAAAAGTGTATGTCTGCAATGAAAGTTGCAGAAAACAACAACAGTCATTCAACAGAAAAGAAAATGTATCGAAAATGTTAAGCTATCTTGAATATGGTGCCTGGGAGAAAGAAGACTGAAGAAAAATTAGGCACTAAATAAAGATTGCAGTAGAGACTCTAGAGCAGTGATGGCGAACCTATGACACACGTGTCAGCACTGACACACGTAGCCATTTCTGATGACACGCGGCCGCATGCCGAGGATGAAACATTTGCTGCTCCTGAGGATGAAACATTTGCGACTAGAGTCTTGGAGTTAGTTTTTTCCTCAAAGTGACACACTACCCGAGTTATGCTCAGTTTTTTGGCGAAGTTTGACACACCAAGCTCAAAAGGTTGCCCATCACTGCTCTAGAGGAAACTTCAGGCCACCTTAAAGGGTTTTAAAGTGCTGGACTCTTGATGGAACTCTTCCTTTTGAGGGCTCTATTTTTAAAAATACATCTAAAGAAATCTCAAAGGAAATCCTTTCCTCAAATTCTAGTAAAATGAGAGGTGATTAGTGCAACGATTAAAAATAAGGTAAAGCTTAAGGATTGGAGGCCTTGTTTCTCAGATTGTTTTTCAAGCTCTGACTCTATTAGTAAGAGAATCTTAGTCACACCTTCCAGGAGGCCATCTGTGTAACCTTTGTCACTAATTCATTACAGCTGACAAGTGCTGCAATGGCTGTTCCACATCATCTACATTTACACAAAAATGACAATTTTTTCAATAGTGTTCTGTCATTTATGATGCTGATAAGTTTCTCAAACCTTTTAAAATTATTTATAAACTAAAGACAAAGGATACCCTGCCCCCCAAAAAACAACACACACAAAAAAAAAACAACAACATCTCATCCTGTTGACTTTATGCCAAAACATTTTAAAAGCAGTTTTGTAATTCTTGCAAAATATCTTTGTTGGCCCTAACTGCCTGGATAAGAGGTCAGTGTGTCCAGTAAAACTTAAATGACCTCACATAATTAATCCACAGACTGCAACAAGAAAGTTATATAAGGAAGTTGAAATATCTCTGAGGTCAGGTTTAAAGTCATCTATTGAACACTGCTACCCAGGAGCACAACCTCATAAGGCAAACCTGGAAGAAATACCAACTTTGATACTATATAGTTTAACTTCAAGCACAAAAACATGAAGGAAATCTCTTATCAAAAGCTGTCAATTTCATCTAAGCGATAAGATTCAGCTTTCATACAAAAGGCAAGAAAAGCTTTAATTATCCACTTCAATACTTGCAAGTGAGAGACCAGGGGCTAAGATGATAAGTGGAAGTTCTAATGGTCAAGGCAGGAGGTGAAAAAACCTAGATAATAAAAAACTGAAGAGCAATCCAACTCCTGTGTCCACTATATGCCAGGCACTGGACTATATAGATACTGGAGACAGAAAAGATGGCCTGCCGTGCCCAACACTGTGACAACTGACTATAAAATATAAGCATTCATTACCTCAATCAAACAGTCACCAATTGAAGAAATTTCACTGTGATGAGGTAATATGCTTTCCTGTGGTTTTTAATAGAATTTCAGACTTCCACTTACGAATATTTCCAGTCTACAGTATCGGCCAGGCCAGTTAGAAGGATTTCTACCCTTCTATTGGATAGATGTTAAATTTGAATATCAAAGTTCATATTTCAACATTGTGGTTTTCATTTCTTCATTACTAAAAGACAATAGTGAGTTTCAGTGCCCCGAATACTAACTTTGATAAAGACAGAAATAAATAGCACTGCCATGCCTCTGCTATTCCAATATTTTCCAATATCTTTTCACACTTAATTCTAAAAGAGTTTCTTTCATACTCCAGGAGTTATTTTATTTTGTTTTATGTTTGTTTTTGTGTTTCCTGCCCCCCAGGAGTTATTTTAAAGAATAGTAGCCAGAGACATTGAGACAGACTATGAAAGGAAAATCAAACTGAAGTCAGGAAATTTAGGTTTCGCTACTAATTAATGAGTCTTTGGACCTCTTTCTCATGGTCCTACCTTTCTGGCTATGAAAGGAGTTTCAGAGAGAATAAATGCTAAAATTCCTTTCCTTAACCAAAGTCTATCATTTTATGTTTCATTTGAAAATATTAAATATCCAAAAGGCAAAAAGCTAAATTGAAGCATAAATACAGGAAGTAAAGCAATGTATTATCAAAGTTCAACAGAATACCATTTCCAAAATATTTTTTAAATGGCTCCAAGAGAGGGGAAAAAAAATCCATCAAAGTTTTCTAATAACCAAAACCCATAATTTCTAATCAATCATGTACTAGCAAACAAAAGAACTATAATTTTCCCATTGGGAAATTGTCCCCAAGAGAAGGCAGAAATAGTTCAAAGAATACAATGTTTTAACTTAATACAGTAAACAGATGTAAAAAATATGTTATAAATACCTGTCCAACCAATATGTAGCAACCACATAATACTTATGTAGATGCATAAGATTTAGTTGATTTAGCTCAGCCACTATTTCAAATTAAACAAACTCCCAAACAGTCTTTTTCTAACAACTGGGCACAGTTGTTCATAAGAAAATCTATGTAACAACCTACTACTGGGTAAAACATAAGACATGCACCATCATCTTTTTGCTGCTGTTGTTGTTAATCCTCACCTGAGGATATTGACATTTTTCCAGTTGATTTTTTTTTTTAGAGAGAGAGTGAAAGGGAGGGAGGGGGAGTGAGAGAGAGAGAAAGAGAAACATCAATGTGAGATAGACTCATCAATTGGTTGTCTACCACACCCATTTCCAGGGCCAGGGATGGAATCTGCAACCCAGGTACAAGCCCTTGACCGACAATGGAACCTGAGACACTTCGGTGTAATGGCTGACACTCTCACTAGAGACACACCAGGTGGGCTGCACCATTATCTTGATATACAAAAAATAACAGATAAGGATACTTATCTTGTGAATATGGTAGGAATAATAATGAATAAATAGCAAGCACAGAAAATGCAAATTGGTGCCTATGGACCATCCAACTGCTTTCAATATAAACTCTCTTCAGACAAATTTCAAAAGGCAACACAAAAAAAAGTGAAACTTTTTGATTATATAAGAGATGCATGAAAACAGTAATAAAAATGGAAAATAACCAAAATGGGGTTTTGGTAACAATTTATGTGAGTTTTCCTATATTTAAAAATAGATATCTTTTACACTTGCAAAATATAAAAATACATTCATTCAAAGCCTATGCTTATAAGTTTAAAAATTTATATTATTGCTAAGATCCACTGAATCCTTGAAGCTAATATAGCCTTATTAATTCTCTCACTTAATAAGATTCCCCCAAGTGATTAAACATTTGTGACTATGACAAAATATGTCAGATAGTAGACTACAGAATCTTAGTTGTTAAAAGAAGGGATACCCTTGCCTTAACCGGTTTGGCTCAGGAGCATTGGCTGTGGACTGAAGGGTCCCAGATTTGATTCCACTCAAGGGCACATGCCCAGGTTGCGGCTCAATCCCCAGTAGGGGGCGTGCAGAAGGTAGCTGATCAATGATTCTCTGTCATCGCTGATGTTTCTATCTCTCTCCCCCTTCCTCTCTGAAATCAATAAAAATATATTTTTTAAAAATAATAAAATAAAAGAAGGGATACCCTGTAATATCTGATCACTGGGGTGTACACCTGAAACTAATACAACAATGTATGTCAACGGTAATTAAAAATAAGAAATGATTTTTAAAAACAAAAGATAAATAAGTAAAAGAAAAGAAGGGATGCCCTGGCTGGGTGGCTTGGTTGGTTGCAGGGTCATCCGTGCATCAAAAAGGTTGCAGGTTTGATTCCCAGTCAGGGCACATACCTAGGTTGTGAATTTGATCCCGATTGTGGCTGGTACGGGAAACAACCGTTCAATGTTTCTTTTTCACCTTGTTGTTTCTCTCTCTCTTTCTCTTTCTTCCTCTCTCTCTAAAAACCAATAAAAACATACCCTCGGGTAAAGATTGAAAAAAAAAGAAGGGATAGATTCTGAGATCAATCCTTCTGAGGCACTCTTGATCTTCACTGACATGGCCTCTGAAGAACAGAGGCAGGGCAATAGGACAAGAGAGACCTGATTCTATCCTCTGTTGAAAGCTATCAGGCAATGATTATGCTTCATGTTTAGGTGAGACTGAAAATGCCAACATTATTTCCAAACTATAAATTCATTAAGTTTGGTCTTTGAAATGAAATTAAAGCTTATTTGAAGAGTCTATGCTATTTATGACCCTGCAAACAACCTGAGGGCAAATTCAAAATCAAATCTAGATAAACTGTACTCCAGATTAATCTTTCAAGAGTAAGACTGAATAAAGAAGAAATATTTTTAGCACCTGGTTTAAGCAAAATCAGAGCAACCCTTAGTAATCCCATATTCAACAGAGTCATCAGCATGGAATGATGGAAAATGAAAAGGAACAAGAATCAGGAGACTGGGAAAATGGGTGTGTCAGGAATTCATATTTATTTGAGCCCTATGTGTCAGGCACTATCCTACACACATCACATATGCTATTTGATTTAATCCTTATGATATATCCATAAGGTTGAAATGATCATCCCCATATACTCAAGGAGACTCAGAACAGTTAAATGACTACAGAAATTAACATATCTAAAAAATAAAAGGAAAATGAATTCACACATCTAAAAAGTAGTACCGACAATATTTTAAATATAATTTCCCTCTAAGTAAGTTGTTACCCTATAGAACTCAGACTACATAAAAGTCTTCCTATTGTCTATTGTCTATTAACGGTGGATATTATTACTCATTTCTGAAGTTTATTTAAAAAGTTAGCCACATTCATAATAAAAAAGGCAGAAATCAGAAAAATGAGTGATTTTTTTCAATTACTATATACCTATGGCATGTAAGGTGTTAGAGATATATTTTGTTAATTTTTCTCTAGATAAGTATAATAACTTAAGAATCATGTCACTAGTCTCATCCCTGAAAAGAAAGCCTAATTAATCAATCTAAAACAAGTTTCTTAAAACCCATCATACAAGTAAGGATATAAAGAAACCTAACTGAACTAAATTCTAAAAAGTAATGAGCCCTCTCAAGGAGAGAAAAGACACAGAGCTGGTTTTCATCCCTGGTAGAATGGCAAGAGGAGGAAGAATCTGCCATAGATGTGTCATGATAAACAAGGTAAACTTTATTTTAAAAAAATTTTAAAACAACAAACAAGGTAAACTTTTAACAAACTTATAATGGACACACATGGCCTAGCAGATAAATTAATCTACTGAGAAGTCCCAGTCACAGAGAAAATCTCCACCTACCTACCTACCTACCAAAATCTCCAACTCTTTTCCATTGGCTTTCACTAAGTATACTGGGGTACACAGTAAAAACTAGATGAAGGACAAAAGCTGAGAAATATCCTTCCTGAAGCATGCTGGGCCTTTCTCCTTAAAGCAAGTCAACAACACACAAAAGGCTGAAGGCCGGGACAGAAAAAGCAGCAGAAATCCCTCCAAGGCACTTCAGGTCTTTACCCAGTGCAAGGTAGCAGTTCTCAAGGATGGGGTTGAGATAAAGAGCTGAGATCAATCCTTCTGAGGCACTCTTGATCTTCACTGACAAGGCCTCTGAAGAACAGAGGCAGGGCAATAGGACAAGAGAGACCTGATTGCAGAAAGCAGAATATAGGACTGAATAGCAAAGAGAACTCCCCAGAAATCCAAATTTCTGGCAGCTATAAAGCAAAGAGATTGGCTATGGTTTGTAGAGCTTGAGATTGAGATATAAAACATTAAAAGAACTCTGGAATCTCACCAGAATTCAGATCCCAAACCCTGCTGAAGGGAAAATCCTGATCCTTTCCTCAAAATATGTAAAGAAAGCTCTTTAGCTTTAAACGGAATCTAATGAAAGTATCAATAAAGCTCAGGACCTCTGAAACCCACTCTTCCATCCTATGTAATAAAAGCCTAATATGCAAATAGAACGAACAGCAGAACTTCTGGTCGGTGGGGGGCGGGCCGGCGAGCGGGCAGGGCCAGCTAGCCAAGGTGGGTGCCAGGGGGCAGAGTGAGGGGATGGCAATCAGGGGGCAGTGGTGGCTGGTGGCAGTGGGGCAATGGGGGGCGGGGCCAGCCGCTCGCTGGCTGGTGTGGTCCCCCGATCTGCCCGCTGGTTGCCTCCCGCAGAGGGAGGCCAGACTGTGGCTTAGGCCTGCTCCCTAAGCCATCAGTCGGACATCCCCCAAGGACTCCCAAACTGTAAGAGGGCACAGGCCGGGCTGAGGGACCTCCCCGGGCCTCTAGTAAAAATAATAAGAACACTTGCAAAATTTGTCAAAAATCAACTTTTTCAGAACTCTAGTAATTAACAAAAGACTTTCAACAATCTGACAATCATTTATCCAAGAAAAATGGGTGAACCGCCCTAAGAACAGTGAGCTTTGTGGTGTTTTAACTTGCCCTGTTCCATCTCTCTCCCCATCTCTGTAATAGTCTTGAAAACCAACTGCTCACAACAATGGTGAAAACCAGCAGTCTGGCAACCACTGAGGGGGCCAGAACAGGGTCAGAACTCCTCAAAGACCCACCTCCAAGGAACTATCTATACTGACCTATCTAGCAGCTCCCTGAAAAGCTCCATTCTTAGAATTTGTCTTTATGTGACCCACTCAGAACTCCCTGTGTGCAAACAACACTACCCTAAGGTCTTTGCCAAAGAAAAATCAGCAACACTTGCTTAACAGCACAGCTGCCTGAGGGAGCAAAACCTGTTGGAGCTAAGGTAAGGATGACAAAAAGACTTAAACACACACACACACACACACACACACACACACACACACACACACCAAAAAAAAACCTTAAAAGGAAAACCTGGGAATGAGATGTCCAAAGGAAGCTTTGAAAAGCTCCAGTGTATGCTTAGCTGTCTAGAAGGCCATGTACACGTCAGGAAAATCCTGAGAAGGGCCTAATCTCACACAGCTGGCTGACTCTAAAGCTTTACACAAGCAGGAAATAAAGGCTAAGACACACTTGTAAGCCGTCTGTGGAACACTAAAATCATGCCCAACATGCACACAGAGATCCTAGGCAAAGCTGAGAGAACTTACTTGTTCAAGGCATTTAAGAAATTTCTATCCAATCAACACTTCAGTGGCTGCACATGACAAAGAATACAGACATTAGAAAAATAACCTATGAAAGTCGGTGAACAAACAGCAACAACAACAAGCAAAAACAAACCTTGGGGAAGGAAGGAATGTGATTTCCAGAGTTGCCACATTATACTATTCAATATGTCTGCTTTCCCACAAAAAATCCTAATATATAAAAACCCTGGGTCCGTCACATCCACAATGACTGGGAGGCTCAACCAACCGAAAGTCAGTCCTGCAGTCAGCACTGGGTTACCGTGGCAAACCAGCACTGACGGCTATGGCTGCAGGCATGGTGACCCAGCACTGACTGCTGAAGGGGCTGCAAATCAGGCCCGGAGAGAGGCCTGAAAAGAGAAACAGGTTCTGAACCATAGCCTCTGTGGCAGCTGTTGATCAGCACTTGCCTCTCTCTTTCTTTCCAGGCCTGGTCAGCAGCCGCGCCTCCATTTCTCTCTAGGCCTCCACCAGGGCTACTGATCAGCCCCACCTTTCTGATAAGGCCCTGTTGATAGGCCCAGAGAAGCTGACTGGCATAGAAACTAACCAATCAGAACCAAATCTGGGTCAACTGTGAGGAGCCAATGGCTGCCTAGGAGGTGAAGCTTTTGATGCTGACTAGCATAGAAACTGACCAATCAGAACCAAATCTGGGTCAACTGTGAGGAGCCAATGGCTGAGTAGGAGGCGGAGCTTTTGATGCTGACTGGCACAGAAACCGACCAATCAGAAGCAGATTGGCCGGCAGAGGAGGGCAGTTGGGGGTGAGATCAGGCCAGCAGTGGAGGGCAGTTAGGGGTGATCTGGCAGGCAGAGGCAGTTAGGGGTGATCAGGCCGGCAGGGAAGAGCAGTTGGGGGTGAGATCAGGCCAGCAGAGGAGGGCAGTTGGGGGCGATCAGGCCGGCAGGGGAGAGCCATTGGGGGCGAGATCAGGCCGGCAGGGGAGGGCAGCTGGGGGCAATTAGGCTGGCAGGGGAGAGCCATTGGGGGCGAGATCAGGCCGGCAGGGGAGGGCAGCTGGGGGCAATCAGGCTTGCAGGGGAGGGCAGTTAGGGGCAACCAGGCCGGCAGGGGAGGGCAGTTGGGGGTGAGATCAGGCCGGCAGGGGAGGGCAACTGGGGGTGAGATCAGGTTGGCAGGGGAGGGCAGTTGGGGGTGAGATCAGGCCAGCAGGGGAGGGCAATTGGGGACAACCAGGCTGGCATGGGAGGGCAGTTGGGGGCAATCGGGCCAGCAGGGGAGCAGTTAGGTGTTAATCAGGCCAGCAGGGGAGTGGTTAGGGGGTGATCAGGCTGGCAGGCAGAAGCACTTAGGGGCAATCAGGCAGGCAGGTAAGTGAGTGGTTAGGAGCCAGCAGTCCCGGATTGTAAGAGGGATGTCCGACTGCCGGTTTAGGCCATAGGGATTGGGCCTAAACCGGCACTTGGACATCTCCCGAGGGGTCCGAGAGGGTACAGGCTAGGCTGAGGGACACCCCCCCCCCGCAGTGCACGAATTTCATGCACCGGGCCTCTAGTCTATAAGAAACACATAGAAATAGGAAATTCTAGCCTCTACATAGAGGAAAAAAGTCAGTGAATAAAAACTATCTTTGAGGAAGCCAGACATTGCACTTAGTAGACAACATTTTAAATTAGCTATTACAAATATGTTCAAAGAACTAAAAATAAGCATGTCTAAAAATTAAAGGAAAAGCCTATCAATAATATCTCACCAGAAAATATCAAAAAGAAACAAGTCATTTAAAAAATTCAAATAGAAATTCTGAAGTTGAAAAGTACAATAAGTAAAATTTAAAAATTCACTAAAGGATCTCAACAACAGATGTGGGCAAGCAAACTTGAATATAGGTCAACTAAGTTTATCCAGGCTAAGAAACAGAAAAGAAAAAAATTAAAAAGGGCCTCAGAAATCCATGGGAACACCATCTAATATACTAACATACACATAATGAGAGTCCCAGAAAAAAAAAGAGAAAAAAAGAAAGAAATAATAAAGTAATAACAAGGAAAATAATTTTCTACCAACAATGATGGTCATTTTAAAAATTGCTCTCTAAAGCATGGTAACTTAAGTACCATTACCTTTTTAGGATTACCTTGGTAATAAATCAAATATATTAGTCTTGTTTCCAATTTAATTTTTTTAAATTATATGAAACAATAAAGAATAATTGCCAAAACAACTCCCCCAAAATGATGGGGAAAAATTAATCTGCACATGCAAGAAGCTCAACAACCTCCAAATAGGTAAAACCCAAAGAGATTTGTTATCACACATACCATAGCCAAACTATCAAAAGCCAAAGCCAAACAGAGGACCTTGATAGCACAAAGTAAAGTGATGCATCTCATAGAGGAGGATCCTTAATAAAATTAATGACTCATCAGAAACTATGGAAGCCATAGGCAATATTATGGCATATTCAAAGTACTAAAAGAAAAAAAACTGTCAAACAACAATTCCATATCCAGTAAAATTATCTTTCAAACAATAAAGGCAAAAACAAGAAATTTCCAGATAAACAAATACTAAGAGAACTCATCCCCAGCAGATCTCCCCTACAAGAAATACTAAAGGAAGTCTTTCCTTCATGCTGAAATTAAAGCATACAAGATGTAACTCAAATCCACACAAAGAAAGAATACCAGTAACAGTAACTACATCACATCCTCAATTTTGTGGACCTCAATTTAATGGACCTCATATTAAATGGACAAAATTTCCGGTCCATATGTCTTATGTGAAAATTAATACCCTATTAATTTTAAATGCTTTTAAACAAGATTTGCTTATAATTAAATTAACAGGTTATTTTTTTGTTATTAATTCACTATTATTTTCAACAAATTTTAGCAAATAGGTCATATGTTGGAAAAAACACTATAGTAATTCGCGGACATCAGTAAATATTACATTCCTACAACTATAGTCTACATATTTAAATCCAAGAGTCACCACTCATAAATAATGTTCAGGGAATAAGTAGCATGTGATCACACCGCATCAAGCCTTAATTGATTCTGTTGTTGCTTGGCGGGACTTTCTGCAGCAGTTTTAACTAGTGCTGGTAAGCCACGCCCTAGCCATGTGCATTTGTTTACTAGAGGTGAATAGTGAGTGCACACATTTACTAGGCCTATTCAATATAAATTTAAAATTATAGTAATACATATGGAAAACTTTTCTGTGAAATTAAATTTTTCATACGTACTTAATTATAATTACACAAACGTTTCTACATAAGTAAAAACAGTAAACTAACTTGTCAATTTTTTAACATACATGTTTGAAAACCTACTTTGTTATATAATGAACTTTTGGCTTTAACGAACACCCCCTCGTCCAAATTAGTCCATTATATCAAGGTTTTACTGCACATATGCAAATAGAAAGACAGCATAAACATATTTTTGTTTGTAACTCTTCTTGTATCTAACTTAAAAGACAAGCTTTATAAAATGATAATTATAAAACTGTGCCAGTAAACTTTTAATGAATAAAGCTATCCTATCTAATAAAAGAGTAATATGCAAATTAACCATCACTCCGTCACAAAGATGGCAGCGCCATAGCCACAAAATGGCGGTGCCTAGTCCTCTCAGCCCCGCCGGAGTCCCCCAGTCCCAGGGGGGCGGCACTGAGAGCTGGCAGCGTGAGTGGCCTGGCAGAATGCTTGCTCTGTCACCGCAGCCTCTGGCCAGGCCGCGGCGCGGAACGCTTGTGTTGTCACCCCAGCGACGAGGCAAGCATTCCGCACCCGGCCACAGATGGGCCTCTGGGCCACAGAGAGCCTCTGGGCAGCGGGCACAGAGTGGCCAGGCCCCACAGAAAGCTACTAGTGCACGGATTCATGCGCAGGGCTACTAGTAATTAGTATAGCAATGATAGCACAAAGGAAGTGGAAAGGGAACAGAGCAAAGTTTTTGTATACTATTGAATGAATTTAAGTTAGTATTAATCTGAACAAGTTTGTTTTAAGTTAAATTGTTAATTGTAATCCTTGAGTGGACCACTAAGAAAATATCTCAAAAAGCAGAGTAAAACAAGAGAGCCCACTGCATGGGAGAACATATTTGCCAATGTTACAACTGATAAGGGTTTAATCTCCAAAATTTATAGAGAATTCATACAACTTAACAAAAGGAAGATGAACAATCCAATCAAAAAATGGGCAAAGGACCTAAATAGACACTTTTTGAAAGTGGACATACAGAAGGCAAAAGAGACATATGAAAACATGCTCAAAGTCACTAATTATCCAAGAGATACGAATCAAAATGACAATGAGATACCATCTCACACCTGTCAGAATGGCTATCATCAACAAATCAACAAATGACAAGTGCTGGTGGGAATGCAGACTGGTGCAGCCACTGTGGAAAACAGTGTGGTGTTTCCTCAAAAAATTAAAAATGGAACTCCCATTTGACACAGTAATCCCACTTCTAGGACTATATCCCAAGAGATCAGAAACACCAATAGAAAGGATATATACACCCCTATGTTCATAGCAGAAAAATTTACAATAGCTAAGATTTGGAAACAGCCTAAGTGCCCATCAGCAGATGAGTGGATTAAAAAACGGTGGTATATCTACACAATGGAATACTATGCTGCTGTAAAAAAGAAGAAACTTTTACCATTTGCAACAGCATGGATGGACATGGAAAGCATTATGCTAAGCGAAATAAGCCAGTTGAAGAAAGATAAGTATCACATGATCTCACTCATTTGTGGAATATAATGAACAACATAAACTGATGAACAAAAATAGATCCAGAGACACAGAAGCATCAACCAGATTATCAAACTTCAGAGGGAAGGCAGAGGAGAGGAGGGGGGTAAGAGATCAACCAAAAGACTTGTATGCGTGCATATAAACATAACCAATGGACACAGACAATAAGGGGGAGAGGGCCTGTCCTGGGAGTGGCAGTGGGCTGGGAGAGGTCAATGGGGGGGAAAAGGAGACTTTCAACAATAAAGATTTAAAAAAAAAAAAAAAAGTAGAGTAAAAGAGCCTAACTGGTATGACTCAGTGGTTGAGTGTCAACCTATGAACCAGCAGGCCACGGTTTGATTCCCAGTCAGGACACATGCCCAGGTGGCGGGCTTTATCCTCAGTTCAAGAGGCAGCCAATCAATGATTCTCTCTCATCACTGATGTTTATATATATCTCTCTCTCCCTCTCCCTTCCTCTCTGAAATCAATAAAAAATGTATTTTAAACAAAATACAGTAAAAGAAAAATGGAACAGAGTAGGGAAGACAGATTACAGAGCCATTTGGGAGGTAAAATAAATGAGAATTTATGTTAGATGAAAGTGAGATATTCTCCCTCAAGGAGTACGTAGTCTAGAGGAAGAATATGGAGAATGAACAAAAAGGAATTCTGTATTGTGCCTAATGACTGAAACATAGAATAGGGGAAGGAAAGTGGCAAAAGATGAGGCTAAGACTTGATCATGAAAGGTAAGGATTGACTTTTGTTCCTAAGATATTAGTCATGTAAGGAATTTTGAGAAAAGAAGTGGCATGATTTAGAGCAAAGAAGTGACTGTGAGTCATTAGTGGACTGCAAATCAAAACAGCAGTATCACTTCACACCCACAAAGATAGATGGCTATAATAAAACAAACAAATGTAGTGAAGATGGGGAGAAAATGGAACACTCATACATTGTTGGTGGGAATGTAATATGTGCACCTTGCTTGGAAAACAGTGTGGTAATTCCTCAAAACATTAAACATGGAGTTAGCAATTCCACTCCTAGTTACATACTCAAAGGGTAAAATGGCACAACTACTTTGTAGAACTGTTTGGCAGTATCTTATAAAGTTAAACAGGCATCTATCCTATGACACCTCAATTCAACCCCTATTTACTCAAGAGAAGTGAAAACTTATGACCACGTAATTGTACAGAAATGTTTATAGCACCTTATTCATAACAGTCTAAAAATGGAAACTATTTAAATGTCCATCAACTGGAGAACAGATAAACAAAATGTGGTATATTTATACAACAGAATAATACTCAGCAATAAAAACAAACTGATAGGTACAGCAACATGGATGAACCTAAAAATCATTACCTTGATGGGAAGAAGACAGTTACACACAGACACACACACACACACACAGACACACACACATAAATACCATGCTACAGAATTATATTTATATACAGCTGAAGAACAGGCAAAACTAATCTGTCATGGTAGAAAACAGAACAGTGGTTTCCAAGGCAGAGTAGATGGAAAGGGGCACAAAAGAACACTCAGTGATGAACATAATCTTGGTGGTTATGCAGGTTTATAACATTATCAAAACTAAACAAAATGAATGCTGTGCATTTTATTGTATGTAAATCTATCCTAATTAAAAAAGAAATAATCTATACTAACGAAAGTATAATGTGCTAATTAGACCAGACAGCCAAACAACCTTCTGGACGTCCTTCTGGACAAAGCCACTGCAGCGGGGGCCGAGGCAGAGGTGGTTAGGGGTGATCAGGCAGGCAGGCAAATAGTTAGGGGCAATCAGGCAGGCAGGCGAGTGGTTAGGGGCCATCAGGCAGGCAGGCAGAGGGGTTAGAGACGATCATGGAAGGCAGACAGAGTGGTTAGGGGCAATCAGGCAGGCAGGCGAGTGGTAGGGGCCATCAGGCAGGCAGGCAAGTGGTTAGGGATGATCAGGCAGAGTGGTTAGGAGTGATCAGGCAGGCAGAGTGTTTAGGGGCGATCAGGCAGGCAGGTAGGCGAGTGGTTAGGAGCCAGTGGTCCCGGATTGCGAGAGGTATGTCCGATTAAACCAGCAGTCAGACATACACATCCCCCAAGGGGTTCTGGATTGCGAGAGTGTGCAGGCTGGGCTGAGGGACTCCCCGCCCTGTGCACGAATTTCTTGCACCAGGCCTCTAGTAGTATATAAAAAAATAAAAGTTTTACTAATATATTCATGGATGAAGTGATACACTTTGTGGGACAGGTTTTAAATACTCCAGGACAAAAAACTGGGAGTCAGGTAAAAGAAAACTGGCATATGCTGATAAATGCTAAACCTAAATGATATGTACACCAGGTTTATATTATTCTCTTTAGTTTTGTATATGTTTAAAAATTCACCTAATGAAAAGTTAAAAATTATTAATTCATAAATAAATAACTTCCTTACTGTAGTTCTGTGGCACAAGTTCTGGGCTCTTAGGAGTTTTCAACTTGTAGGATACATCTCCAATACTAACTGTGTCACCTAAAAAGAATAAAGAAACACAAGCATTACAAGAGACAAGTGAGAAAACCATACGCTGCGCCTTCCCCAGCAATGATTCTACTGACCTACAGAGAGGGATATTACAAAATGCACCACACATCAGTCTCTGTCAAGCACATAAACGCTATACTCTAAACCAGCGGTCACCAACCGGTGGTCCGCAGACCACTGGTGGTCCATGAGGTCCAAAAGATTGGCGACCGCCGCTCTGAACTTCTATCAAAAGTACAAGTTCTGGAAAGAAGTGAAACATCAGTGAAATTCACATTTTAAATGCTACATTAGCAAAAAATGTGAAATACAATAAAATATGCATATTAGCCAGCTTTATTTTCTCATTAATAGCAATACTAATAGAGTCTATAACAATACAGAAGGAATTATTTTGTTTAGGATCATCCAAAGCATCCACAGGGGTTAAGGCATATCTTCAATCTTTTTAGGTTCTTATTTTCGCTACATACAACTTCAAGTTCACTAGCAACATAACCCCAAAATTCAATATTTCTAGGTCCATAAAATGAACAAAAGCCCAGTGGCATACATGCTAAGAATCCTACATGAAACAAAACAGAGCAAAAGTTCTCAATAACTTCTACATGGTTCTAATTTTGTTTTTAATAACATTAATTTCTGGCTTATCTTCTAAAGTGCCGGACTAAATTGAACAATCTCTGTTTTGCTCTCTCCAACAGCGAAATAGGCATATTGATACCATCTGCACCTGGAACTTCATTTGGAAAGGGCTCAAAGATTCAGTAAAAGAAGCTGTGACACATCTTTTCACACTGCCGGGTTTTGAGCCAGTAAGATATCCTGGAGACTAAGGCCTTAAATCATGGTAATAATAACAACAGTCAACACTTGTTAAATGATTACTATCTTCTAAGTACTTCACACATTCCCAAAATAATCCCATGAGACAGATTTTACAAATAAAGATTTTGTAAATCTGTGGGGAAAATAGTTTTAGTAGATGAACAAATGTATTACAGGTATGTTGTAAATTGACAGAAATGTAGAAACACTGTAAAACCCAAGTATACTTTCTAATACAGAAGATGTATATTTACAGTTCACTTGTACAAATCAAAAGAATTTTCCTCTGAACTAGTCTAATCAGCTAACTGAGGACTTACTGAGTACTGGCTATTTGGCAAATATTGTTATAGATACATTATTTATTTATTTGAGGCTAGTAGCCCTGTGCACGAATCCGTGCGCGAGTAGCTTGCTGCCGCTTGCCTCAGCTGCCACCCGCCCACCGCCGCTGGTAGCTCTCTGCTGCTCCTAGCTCGCTGCCCCGCCCTCTTGGAGCTCCCCCGGCCCCTCCCCCTCATAGCTTGCTGCCCTGCTCCCTCCTATAGCTCTCCCCTGCCAACCGCTTGTAGTTCACTGCCCCAACCTCCTGCAGATCCGTGATCTGGTCTTCATGTGGTTGGTCATTACACCTCAGGGCGTAATGGATAATTAGTATATTCCTCTCTTATTATATAGGATAGAGAGTGGAAGGGAGGGGGAGAGACAGAGAGAAACTCTGATGTGAGAGAGACACATCGATTGGTTGCCTCCTACACATGCCCCGACCAGGGTTGAGACTGCAACCGAGGTACATGCCCTTAACCAGAATCGAACCCAGGACCCTTCAGCCCGTGGGCGGACGCTCTATCCACTGAGCCAAACCGGCTAGGGCTATACATACATTATTTATGTTATTTCATTTAATCCTGACTCTAAGTAACCTTGGTTTCTGTGATCTCCTTCATATAACTACTGTAACAGAAACACCATCTCAAAGTAGCTTAGTAAAAGGTTCTGTTACAGCAATTATATGAAATAACTCACAGAATCATGGGTCACTGAGGAGACCTAGGCTCAGAAACTAGTCCAAAGCACAGCAGGAAGGGAATAGGAAACACAGTCAAAGTCACCTCCCAGGAGAAACACACTGAGATACTGCCCCTGGCAACACTAAATCCACCGTGAGACACCAGGAGCAGAGGACAACTTTTTCCTATTTTAGTTTGATATTTTTCAAACCTGTAAAAACACTATCTTAAGCTGCAGAAATCATGATTCTTCATCTTAGTCTAAAGTCTTCAGAAGCATCTTCTTATAAGAACACTGCCATAAGCGAACTGCTCCTGCAGCCTCTGTGTAACCCCCTCATGATCAGTCATGGGAAGGGGCATTTAATTAGCCAAACCTAAGTTACTGTCCACAGCCTCGCTGCCAAGCGGCAGGTCCCTGTGATTTCTCAAGTGGACTCAGGGCCCTGTCTCCTGTCAAGACTCACAATAGGCGATTCCACCTCACTCTCCATGCCCTTTCCCTCTCCTCCTTGCTCCCTCATCTCCTCTATTTTCAGTTCAAGAGGCAGCCAATCAATGATTCTCACTCCGACTTCTCAAGTCATCTTTGCTTTCTCTTCCTCTTCTCAATTTCTTAACATTGGGTGCACAGGCCCAGTTCTAGCCTCTTTTCTTTGTTATCTATAACTTCTCCTTGATGTGTTCACCCAGTCTCATGCTTTTAAGTGCAACTAATATATATTGCTGATTCCAAGTTTATATCTCTAACCCAGACCACAGAACTCCAAACATCCACACCAACAGACAATAAGATACCTAACAGTCAACTTAGACTTAACATTCAAAACTGCCTAGCCGGCCAGCGTGGCTCAATGGCTGAGCGTCGACCGATGAACCCGGAGCTCGTGGTTTGATTCCAGTTGGGGCACACATCCAGGTTGTGGGCTCAATCCCCAATGGGGGGTGTACAGGAGGCAACCGATCGATGACTCTTTCATCACTGATGTTTCTATCTCTCTCTCCCTCTCCCTTCCTCTCTGAAAATAAAACAAAAAAACTGAACTTCTGATCTTACCACAAAATGTGCTCCATCCACACAATATTCCACAGTTCTGCTAATGGCAATGTAATCCTTCCAGTTACTCAAACCAGAAATCTTGAAGACATTCTTTTTGGTTTTGTTTATTTGTTAATCTTCATGGCAAGTGGGGAGGGGAACATCAATGTTAGAGACACATTGATTGGTTGCCTTCCTCATGAGAGGATGGAACCTGCAACCTAGGTATGTGCCCTGACCTGGAATTGAACCTGCAACCCTTCAGTGGCTTGGCCGATGCTCTAACAACTGAACCACACTGGCCAGGGCTCTTGCAGCCATTCTTAGCTTTTCTCTCTCATACTCCATCAGAAAATCCCATTTATTCGGTCTTTAAGATATATCCAGTATCATCCACTTTTCACCACATCCTCTAACACCACAATGCTGGTGTTTAACTAGTAAATTTCTAAACCCAAGTTAGAAATTTACTAGTTAAATCGTTTTCTCATTTAAACAGCATTCTCTCTCACCTCCTCACAAATCTCCTGTTTCAACCCTTGCACCCTACAGTTTATTCTCAACAGAGTAGCCACAGTGATCATAATAAAATAGGAATCAAGTAACGTCAGTCCTCGGTCAACCCTCCAGTCTTTGCAATGGCCTAAAAGGCGATTCTGATGAGGCTCCCCCATTTCCTCTCTAACCTCATTTCCTCCTAGTGTCCTCCTCACTTAGCCTACTTCAGCCTCACTATTCCTTAAACACGTCAGACACATACTCATTTCAGGCTTTTGGACTGGATTTTCCCACTGACTGAAATGCTTATCCTAAACATATCCATTTATCAAACAGATGGTACATTCAAACTGAGAAACTGAGGACAGTATAATAAAAGAACTATGCATGCAGGTCTGGGCAGAGCTTAGGAAAACCAACAAGAATGGGACTAGCAGTAACAGAAAGCCATTACCACCCTAAGCCTGGAGGCGCAAGGGAAAGAGCAAGCAGAGGAGGCATATTTAGAAAGTTTCCTAAAAGGAGTTGTGACTCTTTGTGAAGGAACACAGCAAACCTATGGTGGTGACCTGGCCAAGAGGGCACTGAGGAATAAGCATGAACCAGAAACTGGCAGAAGTTTCTAAAAGTAGAAATTGAAAAATCCAAAATCATTTGGATTAATATATTAATACTAGAGGCCCGGTGCACGAATTCGTGGACCAGTGGGATCCCTCAGCCTGGCCTGCAGGACAGGGCCAAAACCAGGTCTCTGACATCCCCTAAGGGGCCCCAGATTGCGAGAGGGTGCAGGCTAGGCAAGGGGATCCCACCCATGCACAATCGGGGCCAGAGAGGGATGCAGGAGGTTGGCCAGCCGGGGAGGGACCACAGGAGGGCTCTATGGCGTGTCCAGCTGGTCTTGGTCAGTCCCGATTGGCTGGACCCAGCAGCAAGCTAACCTACCAGTCTGAGTGTCTGCCCCCTGGTGGTCAGTGCACGTTATAGCAACTGCTCGACTGGTCAACTTTCTGCCCGCTGGTGGTCAGAGCACTTCATACTGAGCGGTTGAGCAGTCTTAGCATATCATTAGCATACTAGGAGCCCGTTGCACGAAGTTTCGTGCAATAGACTTTTCCTTCACCTGGCTGCCAGCACCAGTTTTCCGCCAGCAGCAGTTTTCCTCTGGCCACCCGCCCATCAGAGCGCCTCCCGCCAGCACGATCGGCCACCCCGAGAGGAACTCCGATCGGGAGGCGCTCCGATCGGGCGGGTGGCCAGAGGAAAACTGCTGCTGGCGGAAATCTGGTGCCGGCAGCCACGCAATCGGCCACCCCGAGTTCCGCCACCAGCGTCTTCCGCAGCGCCGGCCTAAGCAGCGCCGGCCGTTTAAGCCGGCGGGAGGAGCAAGGGGCGGGGACTCGTGAGTCCCCACCCCCCGCTCCTACCGCCAGCCAATTGGCCACCCTGAGTCCCGCCCCCCGCTCCTCCAGCCGGCCCAATCGTGGGCGTAGCGGAGTGATGGTAATTTGCATATTACCATTTTATTAGGTATGATTACACTTTGATTGACTGAATAGACGACCGGACACTTAGCATATTAGGCTTTTATTATATAGGATATTTCTCTTAGTGCTGACAGAAGAGTGCAGCATGGAGAAAACAGAAGGATAGGGAAGTAAAGACAATCCCTTCTTAAACTTTTGGCTAAGATTAAGAATAGAAGTAAGAATAGAGAGGATAGCCCTAACTGGTTTGGCTCAGTGGATAGAGTGTCAGCCTGTGGACTGAAAGGTTCCAGGTTCGATTCCGGTCAAGGGCATGTACCTTGGTTGCGGGCACATCCCCAGTAGGGGGTGTGCAGGAGGCAGCTGATCGATGTTTCTCTCTCGTCAATGTTTCTAACTCTCTATCCCTCTCCCTTCCTCTCTGTAAAAAATCAATAAAGTATATATTAAAAAAAAAAAGAATAGAGAGGATATGAAAACACTATTAGCCACTCAGCCTAAATGACCTTTTATAGAACACTCTACTCAACAAGAGCAGAATACATATTCTCTTTAATTGTTCATGGAACAGTCACCAAAATAGATCATAGACTGAACCATAAAGCAAGAATTATTAAATTTCAAAGGACTAAAATCATACAAAGTATGTTCTCCGTTCAAAATGGAATCAGTAACAGAAAGCACTGGAAACAACTAGAAAGTCTCTAAACATTCAGATATCAAGCAACAGGCTTCTTTAAAAATCCAAAAAAGAGCCCTGACTGGTGTTGCTCAGTAGTTAGAGCATCAACCCAGGCACCAAAGGGTCGTAGATTCAATTCCCAGTAAAGGGCATGTACCATTGCAGGTTCGATCCCTGGTGCAGGTCACGGTGCGTGCTAGAGGCAACTAATGGATGTGTGTCTCCCTTATCAATGTTTTTCCCTCTCTCTCCTCCTCCTCCCTCCCTTCTACTCTCTCTAAAAATCAATGGAAAAATATCCTCAGGTGAGGATTAACAACAACAACAACAAAAATCCAAAGAAGAAATCAGAATGGAAATTGGAATCATTGAGAAGTAGCGCAGCCCAGTTGGTGTGAATCAGTAGTTGAGCATTGACCCACGAACTATGAGGTTACAGTTTGAATCCAGGTCAGGCACATGCCCTGGTTGCAGATCAATCTCCAGTAGGGGATGTGCAGGAGGCAGCCAAACGATGATTCTCATCATTGATGTTTCTATCCCTCTCTCCCTTTTCCTTTCTCTCTCTGAAATCAATAAATACATATTTTTAAAAAGAAAGAAAGAAATAGGGCAGTGATCAATTAGCCATGCTTGCTACTGCAGGCAAAGAGGAAAATGACATTCATATGGGTGAGGCACTTGCCCTCCCTGCCTCAGACCTTGCTGTTCTTGGCCATCTTCTGTTTCCATGCTGCACTTTCCTGAGTCATCTAATCTATGCAAATGGCCCAACTCTGACACTGTGATTAAAGGGTTAAACGTCTACCTCTCTCCTGAATTCCATATCTGTCAATAAACTACTGGACATTTTACTTAGATATTAGAGACACCTCAACTTTAACATGAGAAAAACAGAACACTATATTCTCTGTTGTGTACTGTCCAGCCATCTCTAACCAGCTCTACCTCTTGTATTCCTTTCTCAGTGACTGATTATTTATTTCCTCAGCCTAGAAGACCCTTCAAATCTCTCACACCACTTTCCCTTCACACAACTACCCCTCAAATATTTTCACCTCTCCACTGAACCTTCCCTAATTTTTCCTTTTGCACAATTTCCACCTCCCACAAGAATTGATCACTCCATTTCTGTCTTTCTGCTAGTATAATATCTGGTTCCTTTTCTGTAATAACATTTTTCATACTATATTACAATTATTGATTATGTCTCCTCTACAGTAATGGTTTTATTTTATCATCATTTTCTGTGGACATTAAACAGCAGCCTCTAGGTGAGAAAGTAACCATAGCCATTTGATATATTTTGTTAAAGACTTTTTAGTGAACCTCCCTAATATAGTGATTCAATAAGTGATGCAAGTCAAGTGGTTTCTGATTCTTTGTTACCTACAAATTTGAAATAGACTGAAATAAAGTTGTCAATTGATAGACCATTAAAAGTAACATTTTTATAATAAATCAACATAGTATTATAATAAAGTGTGCAAAGAATTGAGTGTTATTACTATATAAACATTTTTCACAATAATTAATATTCAACCATTCATGTCATCGACAGGTATGTTTCTACTAAATTTTCGTTTTTATGAAAATTTGGAACCTTTTGATGTTCTTGTGAACAATGTGCTCTAATAAACGTAATGATAGAAACATTTTAACGTTTAAACTGTTGCAGAAACGTATGATAAAAATAAAACTTTCAAGAATAAAAAGAATAAAAATATATTAAGTTAAAATTATGAGAAGCATAGTTAAAATAAAAATTCATGGAAATAAAAATAATGTATATTTTCTGGCAATTAAAGAAGAGCTTTTCATCTATTTTCAAAATAGAGATCCTAGCTAATAAATTACTAGGATATTCTGATTCTATTTAAAAGATATACTTTAAAAAGGACTGTAACCGTTATTTTAAATGTCAATATTTATAACACACTGGAAACATTATCCTCTGCAAGTATTTATTCTTATCAGGAACATTTTTAGACATCAACCTAAAATTTTCAAAGGGATACATATTTGCAAAATCCTTTTAGAAGACAAGTGAAAAAAAAGTTTGTTTTTTGTGGGGTTTTTCTTGACTTTGAAGTTTTAAGGAAACACTCATAAGGAACTTAGCACACACTATCCTATATAATAAGAGCCTAATACGCTAAGTGTCTGGTCGTCTGGTCAGCCATTCAACCAATCAAAGCATAATATGCTAATGATATGCTAAGGCCGCTAAACTGCTTGCTATGACATGCACTGACGACAAAGGGGCAGATGCTCCAACTGGTAGGTTAGCTTGCTGCTGGGGTCCGGCTGATCGGGACTGAGTGAGACGAGCCAGACACGCCTGGAGTGCTCCCACAGTCCACCCCAGCTGGCCAATCTCCCACGTCCCTCCAAGAAAAATCAGCAATAAACTATTTAACCCTACAACTTAAAGAACTCGAAAGAGAACAACAAGAAAAGCACAGAATAAGTAGAAGGGAGGATATAATAAAGATTAGAGCAAAAATAAATAACATAGAGACTAAAAAAAAAAAAATACCAAAAAAAATCAATGAAACCAAGAGCTGGTTCTTTGAAAGGATAAAAAAATTGAAAAACCATGAGAGAACCCAAATAAATAAAATCAGAAACGAAAGTGGAGAAGTAACCACTGACATCACAGAAATACAAAGGATTGTAAGAAAATACTATGAACAAGCCAACAAGCTGGACAATGTGGATGAAATAGACAAATTCCTTGAAAAATACAACCATACAAAACTGAATCAGGAAGAATTAAAAAACCTGAATAGGCCAAACCAACCAGTGAAGTAGAAGCAGTAATCAAAAACTCCCAGCAAACAAAAGCCCAAATCCAGGTGGCTTCACAGAGGAGTTTTTCCAACCATTCAAAGAAGAACTAACACCTATATTCCTCAAACTATTTCAGAAAATCCAAGAGAAAGGAACACTCCCAAACTCTTTTTATGAGGACAGCATTATCCTAATTCCAAAACCAGATAAAGACACTACAAAGAAAGAGAATTACAGGCAGATATCCCTAATGAACATATATGCTAAAATCCTCAACAAAATATTAGCAAATTGCATCCAGCAATACATTAAAAAGATCATGCACATGATCAAGTAGGATTTATTCCAGGGATGCAAGGCTGGTACAATATTTACAAATCAATAAATGTGATACATCACATAAACAAATTGAAAGACAAATATCACATCATCAGATCAATGGATGCAGAGAAAGCATTCGACAAAATCCAACACCCTTTCTTGATAAAAACTCTCAGCAAAGGTGGAATAGAGGGAGCATATCTCAATATGATAAAGGCCATATATAACAAACATACAGTCAACATCATACTCAATTGGCAAAAATTAAAACCATTTCCCCTAAGAACAGGAACAAGACAGGGATGCTCACTTCATCACTCCTGTTCAACATAGTGCTGGAAGTGCTAGCAATAACGATTAGACAAGAAGGACAAGAAGAAGAAACAAAAGGCATCCAAATTGGAAAAGATGAAGATTGTCATTATTTGCAGATGACGTGATATTGTACATAGAAAACCCCAAAGACTCCATCAAAAAACTACTAGACTTAATAAATAAATTCAGCAATGTAGCAGGATACAAAATTAACACTCAGAAATCTATGGCTTTTGTATATAACAATAATGAACTCACAGAAAGAGAAACTAAAAAAACAATTCCATTTACTATTGCACCAAAAAAATTAAGATACCTAGGAATAAACTTAACTAAGGAGGTAAAAGACCTAGACTCTGAAAACTACAGAATGTTGAAAAAAGAGACAGAGGAAGACATAAACAAATGGAAGAACGTACCATGTTCATGGATTGGTAGAATCAACGTCATTAAAATGTCCATACTACCCAAAGCAAGCTATAGATTCAATGCACTCCCCATTAAGATACCAATGGTATATTAATCAGACGTAGAACAAACTCTCCAAAAATTCATCTGGAATAAAAAAATAAATAAATAAAATAAAAAACCCTAATAGCTGCCAGCAATCCTGAGAAAAAAGAACAAAGTTGGAGGGATCACAAGAACAGATATCAATCTATAATACAAAGCCACTGTTCTCAAAATTGCCTAGTATTGGCACAAGAACAGACATATAGACCAATGGAACAGAACAGAGAACCCAGAAATCAACCCAAGCCATTATGCTCAATTAATATTTGACAAAGCAGGCAAAAGCATATAATGGAGACAAAACAGTCTCTTCAATAAATGGTGCTGGGAAAATTGGACAGATGCATGCAAAAAAATGAAACTACACTACCAACTTACACCATACACAAAAATAAACTTAAAATGGATAAAGGACTTAAACGGGAAAACATAAAAATCTTAGAAGAATCCACAAGCAGCAAAATATCAGACATGTGTCTGTGTCATAGAAATATCTTCACTGATACAGCTCATAGGACATTGGAAACTAAAGAGAAAATAAACAAATGGGACTACATCAAAATAAAAAGCTTCTGCACTGAAAAAGAAACCATCAACAAAACAACAAGAAAGTCCATTGCATGAAAGAAATATTTGCCAATGTTATCTCCGATAACGGTTTAATCTCCAAAATTTACAGGGAAATCACACAACTTAACAAAAGTAAGATAAACAATCCAATCAAAAAATGGGCAAAGGACCTAAATAGACACTTTTTGAAAGAGGACATAAAGAAGGCTGAGAGATGCAAATCAAAACAACAATGAGGTACCATCTCACACTTGTCAGAATGGCTATCATCAACAAATCAACAAATGACAAGAGCTGGAGATGATGAGGAGAAAAAGGAACCCTCTTGCACTGCTGTATCCAGCTGGTGGGAATGCAGACAGATACAGCCACTGTGGAAAACAGTATGTCGTTTCCTCAAAAAATTAAAAATGGAATTTCCATTTGACACAGTAATCCCTCTTCTAGGAATATATCCCAAGAAATCAGAAACACCAATCAGAAAGGATATATGCACCCCTATGTTCATAGCAGAACAATTTACAATAGCTAAGATTTGGAAACAGCCTAAGTGCCCATCAGCAGATGAGTGGATTAAAAAACAGTGGTACATCTACACAATGGAATACTATGCTGCTGTAAAAAAGAAGGAACTCTCACCATTTGCAATAGCATGGATGGAACTGGACAGTATCATGCTAAGTGAAATAAGCCAGCTGGAGAAAGATAAATATCACATGATCTCACTCATTTATGGAATATAATGAAAAACATAAACTGAACAAAAATAGAGCCAGAGAAAAACAATATCCTATATAATGAAGAGGTGATATGCTAATTGACCGTCAAGCCCTCGCACAAGATGGTCACCCCCATGTGGGTCACGTGATGTCTGCTCCCATGTGGTCACAAGATGGCCATGCCCATGTGGTCACAAGATGGCCACCCCCATGTCATCACAAGATGGCCACCACAAGATGGCCAGCAAGGGAGGGCAGTTGGGGGCGAATAGGCCAGCAGGGGAGGGCAGTTGGGGACGATTGGGCCGGCAGGACAGGGCAGTTGGGGGCGACCGGGTCGGCAGGGGAGGGCAGTTAGGGGCAACCAGGCCAGCAGGGGAGGGCAGTTAGGGGAAACCAGGCCAGCAGGGGAGGGCAGTTGGGGGTGACCAGGCCTGCAGGGGAGGACAGTTAGGGATTATCAGGCTGGCAGAGGAGGGCAGTTGGGGGCGATCGGGTCAGCAGGGGAGCAGTTAGGTGTCGATCAGGCTGGCAGAGAAGTGGTTAGGGGGCGATCAGGCTGGCAGGTAGAAGCGGTTAGGGGCAATCAGGCAGGCAGGCAGGCAGGCAGGCAGGCAGGCAGGTGAGCAGTTGGGAGCCAGCAGTCCCGGATTGTGAGAGGGATGTCTGACTGCCGGTTTAGGCCCAATAAACGGCAGTTGGACATCCCCCGAGGGGTCCCAGATTGGAGAGGGTGCAGGCTGGGCTGAGGGACACCCCTCCCAGTGCACGAATTTCATGCACTGGGCCTCTAGTTTTAGAATATAATAGAAGTAATCCTGTTATTTGCAGATTTTTAATATTTCCTACAACTTTTGTGATATCAAACTATGTTAGTAGAGTTTTGGAAATATTATTATACTTACAATCCGTTTATTCTTAAAATATTAATGTTTATTGCATGTAATATTATATTTAAGATTGTTTTTCTTGAATAATTAGTATTTATTGCACGTAACATTATTATATTTTAAATTGTTTTTCTTGAGATAATAAGGTTTATTGCATGTAATATTAAGATAATTTTTCTTGAAATATTAAAAAATAATAAAATATGTAAACAGACACAAAAAATAATAAAAAAATGAAAATTTTGTAACTTAATTTTTACAATATCCTGTTATACATAATTAATAACGAACTACAACGTTCGCTAATGACTGATTACTATAATTGTGTTGCATTCATTTCCCTTACATGCCTTACACACAGGCGCACCATTTCTCTCCACTAATACTAACAGTGAATATTTTAGCAGCCGATTGCCACATCATTAGTCTTGGACTGACTTGTTTGGTGTATGCAACAGGAAATATTTTGCTTTCGGAGAACAAAAAAAATAGGTTCATTTGCGTTATGCTTACTAATTTGTGCAGTTACTCAGTGTCTGGTAAGTTAATGTTCAAGAAAAATATTAATATGTTAACGATTTCTCATTTATTTCAGCCCTTTGTATTCAGCATGTCTCTATCGAAATAAACCTACGTTTCTATGAAAATTGAAGCTTTTGTTTTTTTGTGACCCACATAAACTTAACCTTTTGCACTCGGATGTCGAGTGTGACTCAACACGGTTAGCATTAGAATAAAGGAATCGAGAAAAAAGCAAGCGAGTGCAAAGGGTTAAACCTTGTTTATTTGGCCCATTAGCCTTTGAGTTTTACATGCTTGCTGTACAGTATACACACTGTCACATAAACACTACTAACAATAAATTAAATTATATATTTTATTCAGGCATGAAGCATATGTACTTGAGAATTAAAAACACTGAAAAGACTCTAGTCCTGGGTGGCATGTCTCAGTGGTTACAGCGTCAGCCTAACAGAGAGTTAGAAACATCGATGAGAGAGAAACATCGATCAGCTGCCTCTTGCACACCCCCAACTGGGGATGTGCCCGCAACCAAGGTACATGCCCTGGACCGGAATCGAACCCGGGACCCCTGAGTCCGCAGGCCGACGCTCTATCCACTGAGCCAAACCGGTTTCGGCCTATTTTTTTGTTGTTGTTGTTAACTTATTTTTTTTATTAATCTTCACCCAAGGATTTTTTTCCCCATTGATATTTAGAGAGAGTGGAAGGGAGGGAAGAAGAGAGAGAGAGAGAGAGAGAGAGAGAGAGAGAGAGAGAGAGAAGGAGAGAGGAACATAGATGTGAGACAGATCAATCAGTTACATCCTAGATGCAAGAGAGACAGATCAATCAGTTACTTCCTGAACACACCTGGACCCGGACTGGGATCAGGCCTGCACACCCTTGACTGGAAACCGAACCCGGACCCACTGGTCCTCAGGCTGGCACTCTAACCACTTAGCGAAACCGGCCAGAGCTTTCCCCTTTCTTTTGACAGAATCTCTTCCTCCAGTGGAGAACCCACACCATTTGGTTTGAGTAGAGTTTATACCACTCATCCCAACCTTTATTCCTAAACCTAAAACTCCAAAAGTAAGTACCCTGCACAAGAACATTCCACCCTCAGGCCACATTTTAGAGATGGGCACATGAACGTGGCCCATGAAAGTTCTCTCCAGGATTTTTGTCAGAGCTCACAGGAAAAAATGTTCTCTCTTCTTCTGACACTGTGAATTGTAAGGACAATGAAAGTCTTGGTCCGAAAGGCTATCACTGCTTCCACTTGAAAAAAGCCTGCCAGACATTTAAACGAGCAGAACAAAAACAGTAGATCTTATAAGTGGAGAATGAAATGTAGGAAGACCATGGGGAAAGCAGAGAGAGCCCAAGCCCTAAGCTATTTGACATCCTGCATCTAGCCTGATCTAAAGCCATTGGACCCACCACCTTTGTGAACCAATCAATGCATTTTTCTGTGCACATATCTGTCACTTAAAGCCAAATGATTGCTAGCTAATCATCCTATATAATAAACACCTAATATGCTACATGTCTGGTTGTCTGGTCAACCAATCAAAGCATAATATGCTAATAATATGCTAATGATATGCTAAGGCTGCTAAACCACTCGCTATGACATGCACTGACCACCAGGGGGCTGGCAGTCGACCGGTTGATTAGTCGCTGTGACGTGCACTGACCACCAGGGGGCAGACAGTCGACTGGTCGACCAGTCACTCTGATGTGCACTGACCACCGGGGGGCAAACACTCCAAATGGTAGGTTAGCTTGCTGCTGAGGTCTGGCCAATAGGGACTGAGCGAGATGGGCTGGACACACCCTGGAGCCCTCTTGTGGTCTCTCCCCGGCTGGCCAACCTCCCGTGTCCCTCCCTGGCCCCGATCGTGCACGGGTGGGGTCCCTTGGCCTGGTCTGCCCCCTCTCATAATCCGGGAGGGACCTTCCCCACCCTCCCCCCAGAGTGTGCGAATTTTGTGCACCGGGCCTCTAGTTTTTTATAAGGTAAAGGCAGACAAAGCAAACGTAACTATTCCTATTTTACAAAGAAGATAAATGCTCAAAGAGCAATATAGGACATTTTGCCCCTGTGGATATTCTGAAAACAAACATTGTAATCAGAATAATATTAACATTCATAAATTTTCATCAAGTAATTAGCTTTCAGAAAAAAATTAAGCCAAAGGATTCCACTACCAATTTTTATACAGTACATGTTATTAAAGCACTAGTAGCCCATCGCGCGATATCACGCGCAGTAGGCCACCCGCCACTTCCGCGGGAGCCAGAGGGAACCACAGCACGCCACCGGGAACCGCACTGCTTCCACGGGAGCCGGGAGGGACCTGCGCCGATTCCGCAGGAGGTGGGAGAGACCCGCGCTGATTCTGCAGGCTACTCTTATAGGGAAAATATTTCCCACACTGACTGCACTCACAAGGTCTTTCTCCATTGTGAAGTCTCTGATGACAACAGAGGCCTTCACTAGGGTTAAAAGATTTCCCACACTGACTGTGGGAGGGACCTGCGCTGCTTCCGCAGGAGGTGGGAGGGACCCGCGCCGATTACGCAGGAGGTGGGAGGGACCTGCGCCGATTCCGTGGGAGGCGGGCCCGCCCTCTCCTCTCTGGGCCTGTGCTCAGCTGTGGAGGCTGTGGGCCGGCCCCCATCCCTGTCCGTGTCCGCTCCGGCTCTGGGGGGCCGGCCCAAGCTGGGCGCAGCAATGAAGCAAGCATTCTGCCAGGCCGCTCACGCTGCCTACCCTCAGCAGCCACCCCCCCTGGACTGGGGGACGCCAGCGGGGCTGAGAGGAGTGGGTGCCGCCATCTTGTGGCTATGGGCACTGCCATCTTTGTGACGGAGTGACAATTAATTTGCATATTACCCTTTTATTAGATAGGATTATTTTAGAGAGAATAACTTTTTGTCCATATAAAATTTTACTAAGTATTTCATCTAAAACTCTGTTTTCCTTTGTGGCCATCAACATGGGTTGAATACCAAAAAGATTTTAATCTTTCATCAATGTTTAATCAATAACAAATTTTTCAGTACATAGCATTGTCAGAATTTTATTTAATATTGTTGGTGCCTAATAATTCTTAAATAATTTTTATGACTGATAGTTTTTATTTCATTGTTAGCTAACCCATGAGAAATCGGTATATTTTCCTTAGATATTTTAAAGTTGTTACATTGTTAAGATCTTTACCAGTCTCAAAAACGCTTTTCTCAGTTACATATCTCAGATACATCTGTGGTAGTCCATCTAAAATGTGCTTTTAATGCTCCTAATCCACTCAAAATTATAAATTACAGAATATACATACTTTAGGATATTCAAAACTATCAAATGAGCTCATAATTCAATGACTTGTAGCTCTGACAAACAAGTTGCTTTGGTTCAGGGTTTCTCAACAGCAGCATTATTGACGTATGGGGCAAGATAATTGTGAGGGCTGTCCTGTGCATTGTAAAATGTTTAGCAGCATCCCTGGCCTTTACCCATTAGATACTAGTAACACCCTCTTTATCCTGGTTATGACAACTAAAAATGTCTTCAGATACTGCAGAATGTTCCCAGGGGGAAGGGAATCACCTGTGGTTTACTAGGTCTTCCCAACGATTAAGTTATAATTGTTCTGGAATTTTATTGCTAAATTCTTTAATACGCAATAGGATCACAATGTTCTCAGGGTCAAACTAGCCTGCTGCAGGTTCAAAGTAGTTAATAATTTCCCAAAGTTAACACCTAGTGCAAGGCCTGAACCATTATATAGTTTTTCCCTTAATACCATATTTCTCAGTTGAAACCCCAGTTCTGTATTTCCCAACCCCAAAACCATCAGTTCTATTGTACCCCAAGAATATAATCTTAAAAATCACAAAAATGCTGATAGATATTTATTGCACTCTTTATATATTTAAAAATAGACAACCTGAATATCCAAAAAGGGAAAATGGGTAAAATATATATTATATAGGTAAATATATGAACTTAATGCCTATCTACACTAATAAAAGAGAAAGATGTAAATTGACCGTACCTCCACAATGCCCACCAGCCAATCATGAGTATGCAAATTAACCCAGCAAAATGGCAGGTTAATTTGCATAAGCAGGCATGTAGTGAAGACTGAAGACTGAAGGCTCCACTGAAGGCTGAAGGCTTGGCTCTGCTGCGGCCAGAGCCAAACCTGAAGGCTGAAGGCTTGACTCTGCTGCAGCCCGGGTCCCAGGTGCCGGAGGAAAACCGGTGCCGGCAGTCAAGGGAAGGAAGGCCTATTGCACGAATCTTTGTGCAATAGGCCTCGAGTTTAAAATAATCATGTATAACAATATTTATCACTATGTTAACCTTTAGCACTCGGATGTTGAGTGTGACTTGACACGGTTAGCATCGGTAGCAGCTCTTTGAAAAAAGCAAGCGAGTGCAAAGGGTTAATATGTTTGTAATAGGCTAAGTCAGAATAAATTATAAAACACAAATGACTCCCAATTTAAAAAAAGAAATATGTGTTTGTATTAAAAAAATAAATACTATATATTATAAAATCTGATAGGATTAACACCAAAAAGTTGACAATTATGAGTTTGTATGGGAAGATTATGTTTTAGGGGATTTGTCTGTATTTTTTTCTCTTCTACAATGAACATAGATTTCTTTTTAAAAAAAATAAATATTTTTATTAAAAAATTACTTCATACACAAAAATCATAAAGATAAAAGTGAATTCCTATAATAGTAATGGTGTTAAGGACAGCGCTATATATGTCACAATGGATTTATAAAGTTATGTTTCCAAGTTTATCATTTGATTTTGATCTATGGTATATCTGAACATATTCAACATCAGAGTCCTACTGAACCAACTTGATGGGCTCCATCTGTGAAAACACTACAATAATTTGTATTGAAAACTCTGTAGTAGCTAACCTCCTTGTTAACCTATTTGTTCCTAAAACCAAAATACAATACTACTATGAAGTAAAGAAATACAAAGAATTTACAAATTATAGATACTAAGACTATCTGACAGGCAGGGATAAAAAACTGTGGTCTTGGGGATTTTTTTTTTTCTTAACATAAATGACCCCCTCTTCCTTCTGCTCACCAAGCTTTATAAAGCTCCTATCTTGAAAGCCAACAAGACAATTCCAGCCTCTCCTGCTCCTTCTCTGTATGAACTTTAACAGAATAAGTCACTGAATGCTTATTAGATATAAAGTGTTAATAAGATAGGCATACAGTACAGACAAAATAAGAACAGCATATAACTTGCATTTATTGTTTTATGTACCTTGTTGCTCTTTTCCCAAACTACATTTTAGAAAGCAGGGTCAATTCTATGCAGAGAGGAGGTATCGAATTACTGTTCACATGTGTGAGTGCTCCTGAGAGCATCTTTCCAACCTAAATTGTACTTCATTAAGGCACACTGCTTTTTGTGGTTTTACATTTGTCTATGTATGACTTCTGATTTAAAATGGGACACTCCAACCTTGATGGCCATCATCATGGCCCAGGGTAGCCAAGAGTTTGCCTCCTGTTTACCTGGATCAGAGATGTCCTTGAGTCCAGATTTCTGGTGAGTTCTCAGCTGCATTTATCCATACCCCTCATGTATATGCCAGAGTCAAAGACTGAATTTAAGTTAATATGTTGTCTGTAATGTGTCCATGTCTCTCACATTTGAAGCAAAGCTTATACATTGATTTGCCGACATAACACAAATTTTGAGGACATTTACAAGTAATCACCAATCCTATATAATAAAGAGGTAATATGCAAATTAACCCTCACACCCTCACAAGATGGCTGCCTACGACCAGGCTGGCAGGGAGGTTAGTGAGGGATGACCAAATGACTGAACAAGCAGGCTGTGTGGGGCAACCAGGCCAGCGAGGGGGGAAGTTGGGGGTGACCAGGCAGGCAGGCAGGTGAGCAATTAGGAGCCAGTGGTCCAGGATTGTGAGAGGGATGTCCGACTGCCAGTTTAGGCCCGATTCCCAGGATCGGGCCTAAACCGGCAGTTGGACATCCCCTAAGGGGTCCCGGATTAGAGAAGGTAAAGGCTGGGCTGAGCCAAAACCGGTTTGGCTCAGTGGATAGAGCATCGGCCTGCGGACTGAAGGGTCCCAGGTTCGATTCCAGTCAAGGGCATGTGCCTTGGTTGCGGGCACATCCCCAGTAGGGGGTGTGCAGGAGGCAGCTGATCGATGTTTCTCTCTCATCAATGTTTCTAGCTCTCTATTCCTCTCCTTTCCTCTCTGTAAAAAATCAATAAATTTTTTTAAAAAAAAAGGCTGGGCTGAGAGGAATTTTGTGCACTGGGCCTCTAGTACCTATATAAATACAGACTTTAAAAATTCACACCCACATGGATTTCTAATGTTTTTATAACCAACATGTATTATTCATATACAAAGAACATTTTTTTTCTTTTTTAGGAAGTTCACATGAATTGACTCGTTTCTGTCTGCATACCCAGATAGTTCTGATAGTTCTCAACCTACAAGGAACTGGTTCAGTTCTTTTAAAGCCCAGGAAACAGAATAACTCTCAAATAGCTGAAAATACATATACTAAGAATAATAAAGAAGCTTACTTTATTGAACATTAATATGTGCCAAGGATTGTATTAACTAATTAAATCCTCACAACAACCCCATTAGATATACTCTCCTTATCCTCATTTTATAGTTAAGAAACCTGGTCACAAAATTATGTAACCTAGCCTCAAATCTCCAAATCTAGACAGTGCAGAAATGGACTGCAACCCACACTAACTCCAAACCCAAGTTGCAGGTTATACTACACTCCTCCCCTTGACCTTTGCCTTCTAAGACAAAGGAGCAACAAACAAACAAAAACTCAAGGAGTAAAAAATAAAGGAATAGCCGAAACCGGTTTCGCTCAGTGGATAGAGCGTCGGTCTGCGGACTGAAGGGTCCCGGGTTCGATTCCGGTCAAGGGCATGTACCTTGGTTGCGGGCACATCCCCAGTGGGGGTGTGCAGGAGGCAGCTGGTCGATGTTTCTCTCTCATCGACGTTTCTAGCTCTCTATCCCTCTCCCTTCCTCTCTGTAAAAAATCAATAAAATATATTAAAAAAATAAAAATAAAAATAAATAAAGGAATAAACAAATACTCTAGAAGTCATAATAATGGATAAGGGGCGCAATGTGACATAACAGGGGAAAAAATTTGTTCAGTGAATGAATGAATGAATGAATGAATGAAATGTATGGGACTTAAACTCCCTCATTTCCTGGCCAGAATTATTTGGAGCTCAGAAAACTAGGAAAACAAGAGGAACAAATAAAACCTACAATTTCGTAGTAAAAACCTTCATTATTCTAAACCACAGTAACTGACAAAATCTTGCCTAGCATCACTTTCCAATCAAGAGCAGCAACAATATACATGCCTTCCTTTAACCAGAACAAATGCTCTAACTTCAACACGCGAGAGATCCCTAAAACAAGTTCAAATAGAACCAAAAAATACTGAGCTTAGAAATCAGAGCCTAGTTAGCTGTGTGATCCCCGGCAATCCACTGGTCCCTCGGTCTCAGTGACCTCAATTGCCGCGTCAGGGGGGTTAACTGGAGTTGTAATGTTCAGCTCTAAGAGAAGGTGAACCTGTGAGAAAGGAAACTCCTGTAAAACTTGAAAAAGCTCATGGATACATTTAAAACACGGTGAACGATGGGTTCTTTGCCGAACCAGCCCTGGCTGGAACATGGGACAAATCGGCTTCCAGGCCCTTGAGACTCAGAGAGCAAGGTCAAGTTTGGCTTTCAACTACCTCTGCGGGCTGCTGCTTTAACTTCTGCGTGAACTGTGATCAAGTAAATCACGTCGGAGCTGGGGGTGGGGGAGAGAGCGGGGGTGAAAGCAGCAGTGCGGGAGGAGAAAGCACTATTCCCAGCCGTCAAACCCCCCGTGCAGACCCCGGGGGCTACGGAATGAGGCCAGGAGCGTGCAGCTCCCCGGCGCTCCCAGCAGTGAGCCGCGCGGCGAGCCTGGACCCTCCGCGCCTGGGCTCCCCGCGCCGCGCTCCTTCCCGGCAGCGGGCAGGGCGAGGCGGGGGCGCGCGGAGCTCCGCACGGAGCGCGGGGGAGCCACACCGGACGCGGGGAGCCCGGGTTACCTGTCTCGGCCCCCGCCCCGGCGTGCAGCAGTCTGACCTCCGGCCGCCCGTCGCCGCCCGGCCGGCCGCGCACCACCTGCCGCAGGAGCAGCCGCACGCGCCGAGCGGCCGCGCCGCCGGGGCTGCCGGGCGTCCCGAGCAGCAGGAGCCGGGACTGCATGGGGCCGGGGTGTCGCCGGCGACGGTTTGGGGCTCCGGGCGAGCCGTGTCCCGAGCGGCAGCGTGGGCCGGTGCGGCAGGGGGACAGGAAGCTCTCCGCGCCGAGTCCGCCGGAAACTCCTTCCCCCGGCGCCGCGGGCCTGCGGGCTCGGGCCCGGGCCACGGGGGCGGAGACGCCGCCCGGCCGCCGGGAGGGACGGCGGAGCCGCGCGGGGAGCCCGGGCCGGGCCGGCCTGCGCTGCGGGCCCTCGACTCCCGCGCCTCGCCTCGCCCTCACCCGTGGCCTGGCTCCCCCGGGCCTCCCTCCGATCCCCCGCGATCCCGTGGGCGCCCAGCAGTGCAAGGAACGCGGCGGGTTAGGGCGTTTGATGGTGTGACTTCACATGTTCCTACTAAGTCTCCGTTTGTTGATTAACACCCGGTCTTACCGCGCACTTTCCCCGTGCGCTGCTTCAGATCCTTCCCAGACGTAGAGCATATATTCACAAGATTGCAGAACTTTCACCTATCTTGATTCACTGTATCCACACCAGTGTGCCCATACAGTATTTGAAAACCTTGCGCCTTATCCTTTTCCCTACTGTTTTTCCTAACTTTTAAATAGAAAACCCGTATCATAGTGATATGTAGAAATTGCCAAAATGTCAGAAAGGACCCAAATCAAGCACTTTTTAATCACTCTGCGGTGAAGCGTTATAAGCATGATTTATGAGTTTAAGTAAGAGAAAAGTAGGACACTGGCTAAAGCTGCCTCCCGTTCATACTACCAAAAGCAGAGGTGGTCCTACCAGAAAGCAAACTAATCCTAATATAATTATAGTGCATCTCCAAAACGTCAGGCAAACTGTTCAAATCGAGTTCTACAAAACAAAGGCAGAGCCCTAGCCGGTTCGCTCAGTGGATAGAGCATGGGCCCATAGAGTGGAGGGTCCCCGGGTCCATTCCTGTCGAGGGCACATTCCTCCGTTGCAGGCTGGACCCCTGCAACCAATCTATGCATCTCTCTCACACTGATGTTTCTCTCTCCCAATGTCTCTCCCTCTCCCTTCCACTCTTTCTAAGAATCAACGGGAAAAATATCCTCGAGTATTAACAACAAAAAAATAATAATAAAAAGACAGAGGCTTCACTTTTAGCTAAAGGACTTGTTAATTCTAGAGTTGTAATAATAAAGGTAAACATTTTGTAGTGCATTGCAACATGGTTTTACACATATGCTCTCATAATCTTCACAACTCTAAGAGTGCTGGGGAAAATGACATGAATGCAAGATGTAACAGTTTATGAAATGCTTACCTACTTGGAATACCTATGTTTGGGATATTTTTGCTTCAAGATGCTCTGAAGTGGAGCACTCCGCCTGGGAGAGGTCAGTGAGGTTTCACAGAGAAGGTAATATTTGAAATAATTTTTGAAGGAGATGAAAGAGTTTTTCAGGCTGAGAAAAGGGCAAATTATATCTGGCAGAGTGAAGAGCATATGCAAAGATACAGAGAACTGAAAATACATGACAAAACAGAATCAAGGAGGGATGCCCTGTGTCTGGAGTTCAAGTACATAAAGCAGTTTGTAGAGATAAGCCTGGAAAGAAAAATTGGAACCAAGTTGTTTGCAAGGGGTAAGAGTTTGCACATTAACCTCCAGGAAATGGGAAAATGGAGAAAATTTTTTAGAATGACAAATCTACAATGTGAAGGAGAAATTTGAGCCAGAAATAAAGGTGGCACCAGAACTTTACTTTGAATACTATTTTAGATTTGAATAAACAGATTAGGAGTATAAAGCATCAATACAGGCTTAGATGCCTAACAAGCATGGTTAGTTTAAGAACAGTGAGACTAGTGAAGTAAGAGGGTGTAATCTTTGGAAAGTAGAAGGTATTGTCAGAGATGGAGGAAAAGATTGAAGTGAAGAATAGAGTGAAGAATCTTGAATGGCTGGAAGAATTTGAACTTCAACTTATAGGCAAATTGGCTAACCACCAGACATTTTTATCATTTTTAAGGCAGTGACATGAACTATGAATTAAGAAAGATAAGATAATTTTACTGGCACATAGTTCTAGCTATGTGGCAGCAAAAATAGTCTCTTGCTCAAAACAGTGAGATTCTGTTGGTGAATGGGAAGGAATGGACCTTAGCAATGTATGAAAGATGAACTGGAGGTATTTGGTTTTAAGAGATATCCATCATGCATGGCCAGTGTTGCTCAGTGGTTGAGCGTGGACCCTTGAACCAGGAGGTCATGGTTCAATTCCCAGTCAGGGCACACAGCTGAGTTTCAGACTAGATCCCCAGTAGGGGGCGTGCAGGAGGCAGCTGATCTATTACTCATCTTTGATGTTTCTATCTCTCACTCCTCCCTTCCTTTCTCTGAAATCAATAAAACATATTTTTTAAAAAGAGACAGAGATCCATCACAACCTCTACATAACTTCTCGCAACTTCTTACTAAAATAATTAGTTATATATATTTTTAAATCACACTACCAAAAACTGGTATTGAGTGTTAAACTTCTTCCAGAGGCTGAGAGGAATATTGTTAACCTACCACACTAATGTAACTGGATGGAAATGCAATGAATCCATCAGTGCTATGTCCAATTACAAGAAGGTAGGTGCTTCAACCCTCCTTACTGTCCACCCCACTGAGAAATCACAGGTCCGTACCAGTGGTTCCCAGACTCAGTGTGTAGCCTGATCATCTGGAGAATTTGTTAAAATATAGATTCTCAGGCTTTACTAGCACCCCCACCCTGAGATTCTCATTCAAGAGGTCTGAAAGGGCCCAAGAAAATGCCTTTTAAGGTATACATATAGGAGATCAACTATATGCCATGCATTTTAGTCATGAAGCTAGAGAACAGTTCTCTCTTTGGTCCCGTTTTCCTGCTAAGGTTGTCCCACCTCTTCATCCTCTTCAGCACTTTTTGTAAAACAATTTGTAAGTACCCTCTCCTTATTGCAAGCAATAAAATAAAACTGAGCAGAGAATGGGAGAAAATAGGAAAGAAGAGAAGAAGGCCCCTTTATATCATAAAACATTTTTAAAGGAGAACATGGGCAGAAAAACAGCCCAGAGAAAACTTGGAACTGTAGTTTTTCTTGAATCCCATCTATCCAGAGTATGGAAAAGTCATGTATGTGATAGGATATGAAAATATCCCATCTATTTTATTATATCGGTTCATCCCAGAGGAACCACAGGAGCCAAAGACTGCTAGATCTGAAGATCTGCAAAGGAAATTGGAGCACAGAAGTGGATAGAAAAGAGAATCAAAACCAATTTATCCAGTCTGTCTGCTGGCAAACCCCAGGTCAGCATAGATCATTTTATATTCAAGAATAAGTAATAAGGGGGAAATGGAAACTATTTTAAAAATACTGTGGAACAAAAAATAAAATAACATACTGTCAATTCAGAAAGTATGTAAAATGCTGAAAAATTTTTACAATGATGTCGAGGGGAGGGATATTGCTTGCTAATTTTAAAAAGGATACAAGAATAGATAGCCTTCGTGGGCCCCTGGATCCGGGTGAGCCTGGGTCCCGGGTCCGGGTGAGGCCGTGGGCCCCTGGATCCGGGTGAGCCTGGCCCCGGGTCCGGGTGAGGCCGTGGGCCCCTGGATCCGGGTGAGCCTGGCCCCGGGTCCGGGTGAGCCTGGCCCCGGGTCCGGGTGAGGCCGTGGGCCCCTGGATCCGGGTGAGCCTGGCCCCGGGTCCGGGTGAGGCCGTGGGCCCCTGGATCCGGGTGAGCCTGGCCCCGGGTCCGGGTGAGGCCGTGGGCCCCTGGATCCGGGAGAGCCTGGCCCCGGGTCCGGGTGAGGCCGTGGGCCCCTGGATCCGGGTGAGCCTGGCCCCGGGTCCGGGTGAGGCCGTGGGCCCCTGGATCCGGGTGAGCCTGGCCCCGGGTCCGGGTGAGGCCGTGGGCCCCTGGATCCGGGTGAGCCTGGCCCCGGGTCCGGGTGAGGCCGTGGGCCCCTGGATCCGGGTGAGCCTGGGTCCCGGGTCCGGATGAGGCCGTGGGCCCCTGGATCCGGGTGAGTCTGGCCCCGGGTCCGGGTGAGGCCGTGGGCCCCTGGATCTGGGTGAGCCTGGGTCCCGGGTCCGGATGAGGCCGTGGGTCCCTGGATCCGGGTGAGTCTGGCCCCGGGTCCGGGTGAGGCCGTGGGCCCCTGGATCCGGGTGAGCCTGGGTCCCGGGTCCGGTTGAGGCCATGCGCCCCTGGGTCCGGATGAAGCTGAATCCTGGGTCTGGGCGAGGCCGTGTGCCCCTAGATCCGGGTGAGGCTGGATCCCGGGTCCGGGTGAGGCCGTGGGCCCCAGGATCCGGGTGAAGCCGTGCCCTAGATCCGGCCGAGACCAAACCAGAGGAAGTCGGACCTGCATTAACACCATTTGTCCACCATCCAGAGCTGAGGGGTCAGTGCCGACATGTACTCATAAGGAACTGGTGGACATTGATATTGGGTCTCAAAAGAACTGTTGGTCCAGAAAGAAACTCACTACAGACTGATTCATTTGCCTGTCAGCATAACTATTATTGCTTGTCTCACATTCAATTCTTATAAGTATATCTCTAGTGACACATGATTTCGCTCATCTAGGGGAAATGATGAACAACATAGACTGATGAACAAGAACAGAACCAGAAACAAGGAGGCATCGATCGGACTATCGGGCCTCAGAGGGAGGATAGGGGAGGGTGGGGGGAGGGGGGAGAGATCAACCAAAGGTCTTGTGTGCATGCATATGAGCCTAACCAATGCTTAAGTTCAACAGAGGGTTGGGGCATCCATGGGGAGGGGTGTGGGATGGGAATGGGGGGATGAGGACAAATATGTGACACCTTAATCAATAAAGAAATTAAAAAAAAAAAAGAATAGATAGCCTTCATGAAATAAGAATTAACCTATATAATAAAGAGGAAATATGCAAATTGACCATCACTCCATCACAAAGATGGCTGCACCCACAGCTGAAGCCAAGTTCCCTTAAGGAGCCTTAATGAGCAATCAGCAGGGACCTGAGGCTACGCCCTATCCCACCCCCATGGGGCTTGACAGGGGACCTCAGGCTGCGCCCCCCGCCCTGGCGTCAGGCTGGGGGACCTCAGGCCGCACCTCCTGCCTTGGCACCAGGCCAGGGGAGCTGAGGCCACACGCGCACGCCCAGCTGGGATTGATGGGGGACCTCAAGGTGCACTTCCCATCCTGGTGCTGGGCTAGGGGACCTCAGGCTGCTCACCCCGCCCCAGTGCCAGGCTGGGGGACCTCAGGCTGCACCCTCTGCCCCAGCACCGGGCCAGGGAACCTGAGGCTGCGCCCCCCCCTACCTGGTGGGGCTTGACAGGGGACCTCAGGCTGTGCTCCTCACCCAGAGGAGCTTGATGGTGGACCTCAAGGTGCACTCCCAGTGCTGGGTCGGGGGAACTCAGGCCATGCCCCCCGCCCAGTGGGGGTTGACGGGGGACCTGAGGCTGCACTCCCCCGCCTGGCGGGGCTTGATGGGGGACCTCAGGCCATGCCCCCCACCCAGCAGGGCTTGACAGGGGACCTCAAGGCATGCCCCCTGCCCCATCTGGGGGACCTTAGGCCACGCCCCCATCCTGGCTCCAGGCCAGGGGACCTGAGGCTACGCCCCCTGCTGGCAGGGCTTGACAAGGGTGGGACGGCCGGGTCTGGATCTAGCCCAATGCGGGGGGGGGGGGGACAGCTGGATCTGAGTCTCACGTGATTTTGAGGCTCATGTGGGTGGGTGGGGACTTGACTCTGGGTCCCCCTTTTAATGTGCACAAATTTCGTGCACCGGGCCACTAGTTAAGAATATTACCAGTTGAAGAAGGGGGATGAAGAGAGGGACACAGAGAGAGGAAATTTACTTGCAGAAACTCTCCAAAGGCAAAACACCTAATGCTGGATAAAATATTTTTAAATACCATCTTAAATAAAATGTTAACCTTATATAATGCCGGAAGCCAATTCCAGCATGTCAGCAAGGGCTGAATCATCTGGGATGGCTAAAGGCCGTGGTCGGCAAACTGCGGCTCGAGAGCCACATTCGACTCTTTGGCCCCTTGAGTGTGGCTCTTCCACAAAATACCATGGCCTGGGCGAGTCTATTTTGAAGAAGTGGCATTAGAAGAAGTTTAAGTTTAAAAAATTTGGCTCTCAAAAGAAATTTCAGTCATTGTACTGTTGATATTTGGCTCTGTTGACTAATGAGTTTGCCGACCACTGGCTAAAGGTATTTCCCCAAACCTGAAAAGGATGCATTAAATTGATTGTTTGCTGCCAGACAGCTCAGGGCATCTTAATCTGCATGTTATTGCCTCTCCTGGCCAAACACCTGAACAGCCGGAGGTAATTCCCCAATCTGACAATGGACTCTGTAGACTAACCCTGGCCTTTGATGTGTATATCTCTACCTTGCCTTAGGACAAATTGTGTTAATAAAAAGCAGGGGTCCTGAGACAAGGAGAACTTGGTTTCTTCAGCCAAGCTCCTCTGACCCCCCATATGCCTTTAAAAATTATGTTTCATCTCTGGACTCTTATTTAATTTACGCACAGCCCCTTCTCCAGATTCCTGAACCCTTCTAGATGCCAGATCAAGACCCACCGGCATTAAATGGCACCCAACGTCTGGCATTAAATGGTGCTCGAGACAAGGACGGAAATCTGGAAAAGAAGTATTCACCTGAGGGGATAAAACAGCACTAGTGATGGTGGTAAGATTAATTGTGCTTAGAGCCCATGTCAGCTTTGGAAGCCCATAGATCCACAAGTGCGTGGGTGATACTTTTTGTTTAAGTCCGATTATAATGGGGAAGAATTTGTTTAAAAGGCAAAATTATAAACAAATTGGAATATCAAAAGGTACTTTTAAAAAAATGTGGTTTCTTGTTCAAATTAAAATCCTAATTCGTATTTGGAATAAAAACAATCCTACCTAATAAAAGAGTAATATGCTAATTGACCGTACCTTCGCTATGCCCACAGCCAATCAGGGCACTATGCAAATTAACCCAGCAAAGATGGCGGCCCCCACGCACTGCCCCGCCCCCTATTGCTGAGCCACTAATGGACCCAGGCCGGCTGCCCCGCCGCTGATGGGCCCAGGCGGAGGCACCCAGATAGCGGATGGCGGCGTGGGGCTGCCCCTTGCCGCCGCCACCGCCACCGCCACCGCCGCCGCCGCCCGGGTCCAAGCCCTGACCCTGAAAGCAGGCGGAAGGCGGTAGCCAGAGCCAAGGCCTGGGTCCCCGGTGCCGGCGGAAAACTGGTGCAGGCAGCCAGGTGAAGGAAGGTCTATTGCACTAATCTTCGTGCAATGGGCCTCTAGTATGTAATAAGAAATAAAACCCCGCTGCTGAATTCGCCTCTGGTGTGGAGAGATTCAGAGGTGGCTGGAGAGGGCAGAGCTATCAGCTCTCCTGCAAAAATATATCTTTATGTTTTGTTTAAAAATTATAGAAGAACTCGTTGGGAAAACCAAAATTTGGCGAAAATAACCTTAAGTGCTAGTTATTACTTTGGAAAGCGAAATAGGAAAAAATTTAAAATCTGTCTTTATTTATTAAGCATGCCTTTAATTGGGAAAAGAAAAGCGGCCAGGTCAATTGCTGAATCTCCCCCAAAGCACAGGATGTGGGGGAAGGGACACACGTGGCGATTTAATATGGATGCCCCCTCCCTGAGAAAGCTATTTTAAAAGGTCTCATCTTCGCCATGCTTTTTTCCGGCTAGTGACTTAAAAGTTTTACAAAATTTAGAAATGCAGCTGGGATTTCTGTGCAGGTGTAAAGAGAAAACCTAGCTTAAAACAAATGTGCACAGCTGTCCGATTTTTGGACATTTAGATAGAGTCTGAGCTGAGTTTAAATCTCTTGGCAAATGCTACAGAATAAAGCCCCAAGGACTGTTTTTTTCCTCAGGAAGATGGCAGATTTGACCTAGGGGAAAAAAATACAGGCTAGGTTCAAGCATCAAGACTGGTATTTCTATAATAAAGAGTAGTTTTTAAAATGCTAATGAACCATATTCAAAAGTTAACTTTAAGGCCGCCAAGAAAATCAGTAAATTGTGTTACAAAAATTTGCCAAAGAAAATGCCTTAAAATAATTATAATTGAATTTAAATCTCATAAGTATTGTTGAAACATAGATAAATAATATATTAATTATAAAAATCTAAGTAGCCTAGGTGAAGACTGGCTACGCCCTTTGTTAATTAAGAAGGCTGACTTCCCAGGGCCATCTTTAAGGAAGGAATATGACAATTTTGATTATGACAATTTTGCATTTGAATGGCTACAAACTTCCTTCAAACTGGTTTGGCAGCTTGAAACTTTGGAAGTTTGCTAAAATAAATAAATAATCTAAATATTTGACTTGCCAGCTCTAAAAGTTCAAGGTTCAAATTAAATTGGGAAAAATTATATAGTTGTGGCAACTAATGCCTAAAATACAGAAATTTATTTTTGAAAAAATGATTTTTGTGTTTTCTCTGAAATAATTAGGAATTCAAAATATGTTGCTTATTGGTCTAATTAAAAAAGAGGATTGACCTAACCGGTTTGGATCAGTGGGTAGAGCATCAGCCTGTGGACTGAAGGGTCCCAGGTTCGATTCCGGTCAAGGGCATGAACCTTGGTTGTGGGCACATCCCCAGTAGGGAGTATGCAGGAGGCAGCTGATCGATGTTTCTCTCTCATCAGTGTTTCTAACTGTCTATCCCTCTTCCTTCCTCTCTGTAAAAAAATCAATAATATATATATATTTTTTAAAAGAGGATTAATTCTGTGATCTCAACCAAATTTTTAATATAATAACCAGTTTAAATTTAATTGATATCTTAAGATAATTATAAAAAAATATAACCTTTAAATATATATATTTGATGGTCTTTTCAAGTTAAATTTCAAGGCTATAATCGAGAGATGATTCTTGGAAAACTCCAAGGGCCCGGAGTGATTCAAAGAGTTTGTTCTCTCTCTTGAAGGAAATATTTTAAATTAAACAGATTTAATATACTTGAAATCACATGGAAAGCTTTAATTAAAAAAATAATCAATATATTTTACTTATATACATATATTTGAAATGTTATGAAGGTTTTGGCCTCTAAGGAGGGCAAAATAAAGTAACAAAATATTTCTTAAAATCCAACAGCAATATTAAATTAGGGAAAATTCTCTAAAACCAGGAATGAAGCTGGAAGAAGAGACTGGGAAGGAAAGGAATAATTGAAAGTGCTGAGTGCCTTGGAAACATCAACTTCTACTATCTCTGGTGCCTACAGCACCAATAGGAAGGAAGGAGGTCAAAGATTCCAGCATAACACCAGGACTGGCAAAGGGGTATGCAGTTAGCTAAATGGTTGACTAGGAAAAAGATTTTTTGCAGAGGTAGCAGCAAGAAATAATGTTTGTCTATTTGATTCTAGGTATAATTTTTTTTCCTCTAAGAATTTGTGGCTTCTACTTGAAACTCAGATGGGTTTGAGGCATGAATATACAGTATTTGCTTGTTATTAAAAATATATGTCAATAATTTTAACTTAAAATGGAATTAGTAAATATATAGGATATTCAAATAGTGCCATTAATAAGCTTTATTTGATGAACACCAAAAAATGAACAAGGATCAGCAGGATAGTATACATTATTTGCAAGAACAAATAGAACATTAGAAATGGGTTATATTAAAAGACATAAAACAAGTTTCAACAAAAATCAAAGAATAGAGAACACAATTTCTGATATTAATATAATTAAGTAAGAACTAAATTTATGTCAATTTTTAAAAATAAATAAGCTTTGACATACTCATGGATCAAAAAATAAAATAAAATTGGGAAACACTAGGAACTGCACAATCATGAAAATGTCTTTTATTAAATCCTGTATGTGGAGCTAAAGCCATTCTGCGCTTAGAGGCTGAAAATTAATGGGAAAATTATTCAACTTAAGTATAAAAAAAAGAATAATAGATTAAATCTAAAGGAAGTTGAAAGAAAAAAATAATAAAGACATTAAAATTATTTAAAGATATAAAAATAAATAAAAAAGAATCAACAAAGACAAAAGTTCATTGTGTGTGAAGACTGCTTTTTATAGCAGAAATAAAATATCAATAGTAAGTGAATATCAAGACATTAGCAAGACTGTTGATGACTGCCTGGCTGGTTTAGTTCAGTGGATAGAGCATCGGCTTGCAGACTGAAGGGTCCCGGGTTCAATTCTGGTCAAGGACACATGCCCCGGTTGTGGGCTTGATCCCCAGGGGGCCATGCAGGGGCAGCCAATCAATGATTCTCTCTCATCATTGATGTTTCTATCTCTCTCTCCCTCTCCCTTCCTCTCTAAAATCAATTTAAAAAATATATTTAAAAGGACTGTTGATGACTGCCATTACTCCCACCAACATTAGATTCCATAACACAAACTATGGATAATGAGGTTGGTAAATAACACAAGGACAATTACACTGTTGTATTTGATTATTGTCTTCACAGCTAACTTTAGAATGTTTAATAGGTAAGATTATTAGTTGGCTTTCTTAAAATTACTTCCAAATTTTAAAAAAAGTTGTGGCAAAATGCATGTCACATAGAATTTGTTATCTTAACCATTTAAGTGTACATTAATGCATTGATGTACGTTACTACCACCCAGCCACAGAACTCTTTTCATCCTGGCAAACTGAAACTCTGTACCCATTAAGCACTAACTCTACTTTCTCCCTGCTCCTGGCCTCTGCCAACCATAATTCTACTTTCTGCCTCTATAATTTGACTACCCCAGGTACTTCATATGTATTAGTCAGGGTTCTCCAGAGAAATAGAACTAACATATTAGATAGATAGATAGATAGATAGATAGATAGATAGATAGATAGAGAGTTACTATAAGGAATTGGCTCACAGTGATGGAGGCTGATTTGCAGTCAGTAAGTAGAGATCAGGAGAACTGCTGGTGTTGTGCCAGTCTGAGAGTTGGCAGCTTGCAACCAGGAAGAGCTGATGTTTTTATTTTGAGCCCAAAGGCAGGAAAAGGCCAATGTCTCAGTTAGAAAAGTCAGGCAGGAGAAATTCCCTGTTACAGGAGGGTCAGCCTTTTTGTTCTATTCTGGCCTTCAACAGATTGGCTAAAGGCCACCCAAATTAGGGAGGGCAATCTACTCAATCTGCCATTTCCCATGTTAATCTCACTCAAAAACAGCCTTGCTGAAACACCCAGAATGCTTGACCAAATAACTGGATAGCCCCTGGCACAGCCAAGTTAACACATAAAATTAACCATTACATCATATAAGTGGAATCATACAGTATTTGTCCTTTTGTGACTGTCTTATTTCATATTGCATGATGTCCTCAAGATCCCTCCATGTTGTAGCATGTGTCAGAATTTCCTTCCCTTTTAAGGCTGAAAAATATCCCTTTCTATGTATGCAACACATTTTGTGTATCCATTTCTCCATCAATAGACACTTGGGTTGCTTCCATATTTTGGCTATCCTAATATATAAAAAACCAGGGGCTGTCATGACCGAAACAACCGGACAGACGACTGAACAGCAGGCTGCATGGGGTGACCAGGCCGGCAAGGGGGTTAGTGAGGGATGACCAAATGACTAAACAGCAGGCTGTGTGGGGTGACCAAGCTGGCAGGGGGCAGTTGGGGGCTATCAGGCCAGCTGGGGGAGGGGGGCAGTTGGGGAAACCAGGCCAGCGGGGGGCGGGGAGGGCAGTTGGGGGTGACCAGGCTGGTGGGGGGAGGCAGTTGGGGTGACCAGGCCGGCAACAGGGCACTAAGGGGCTACCAGGCCAGCTGGATGGGGGGCAGTTGGGGATGACCAGGCCAGCAGATGTGGTCAGTTAGGCGCAACCAGGCCAGCAGGCAGAGGTGGTAAGGGATGATCAGGCTGGCAGGGGTGGCAGTTAGGGGACACCAGGCAGACAGGCAGGTGAGCAGTTAGGAGCCAGAAGTCCCAGATTGTGAGAGGGATGTCCAAACCGGCAGTCAGACAACCCCCGAGGGGTCTCAGAATGGAGAGGCTTCAGGCTGGGCTGAGGGGACCGCCCCTGTTCACAAATTTTATGCACCAGGCCTCTAGTTGTAAATAAAGCTCCCATGAACATGGGTTTACAAATATATCTTCTAGTCCTGGCTTTCAATTCTTGTGAGAATATACCAAGCGTGGAATTTCTGAGTTACATGGCAATTCTACTTTTAATTTGAGGGGAATAAAATTTTCCTATTCCCACCATTAGTGTATAAGGGTTTTAGTTTCTCCACATCCTCAACAACACTTGTTATTTTTTGTTTGTTTATTTGTTTGTTTTGACAGCAGCCTTCCTAATGGGTATGAGGTTGTTATTAGTTTCCTTGTAGTTACATTTCAGTCACTTTCTGTCCATTTTTGTCACTTTCACTAGATTCTTTGGCATTACCTCCTTAAGGCTACAGGTGTCAGAGATGATGCGCCCAATTATAGGAGCACCTAAATATATTTTTAAAAAAACTTCTAGAGGATTTTAACAGAGAAATCGACAATAATATAGTCATAGGGACTTTAACAACCCTCTGACTTCACTGGATAGATCTTCCAGACAAGAACTTAACAAGGAAACAGAGACTCTAAAGGACACACTGGATCGATGGATTTAATTGACATTTATAGAACACTAGAGGCCTGGTGCAAGACATTCGTGCACTAGGAAGGGTCCCTCAGCCCAGCCTACACCCTCTCACAGTCCAGGACCCTTCAGGGGATGTCCGCCTGCCAGCTTAGGCCTGCCGCGGGCCTAAGCTGGCAGGCAGACATTCCCCAAGGGGTCCTAAGCACTGCTGCAGAGGTGGGAGAAGCTCCCATCACTGCCAATGTGCTCGCCAGCCATGAGGCCAGCTTCTGGCTGAGCGGTACTGGGAGCACACTGACCACTAGGGGGCAGCTATTGCATTGAGCATCTGCCCCCTGGTGGTCAGTGCATGTCATAGCAACTGGTCATTCTGCCGTTCAGGCAAATTGCTTATTAGCCTTTTATTATATAGGCTATGGCCCCATCGCAGCAGAGTATACATTCTTCTCAAGTGCACATGGATCATTCACAAAGATAGACCACATGTTAGGGCACAAAACAAGTTTCTACAATTTCAAGAATATTGAAATCATATCAAGCATCTTCTCAGATCACAGTGGAATGAAATTAGAAATCAACTACAGTAAAAACACCCAAAAACATTCAAACAATGGAGGCTAAAGAGCATGTTATTAAACAATAAATAGGTTACCAATGAGATCAAGAAAGAAATAAAAAACTTCCTGGAAACAAATGAAAATGAACACACAACAACTCCAAACCTCTGGGACACAACAAAAGCAGTCGTAAGAGGGAAAATCATAGCACTACAAGCATACCTCAAAAAACAAGAAAAATCAGCAATATTTAACCCTACAACTTAAAGAACTAGAAAGAGAACAACAAGAAAAGCCCAGAGTAAGTAAAAGGAATGAAATAATAAAGATTAAAGCAAAAATAAATAACATAGAGACTAAAAAACAATACAAAAAATCAATGAAACCAAGAGCTGGTTCTTTGAAAGGATAAACAAGATTGATAAAATGTTAGCCAGACACATCAAGAAACAAAGAGAGAGGACACAAATAAAATCAGAAACAAAAGTGGAGAAGTAACTACTGACATCACAGTATTACAAAGGATTGTAAGAAAATACTATAAACAACTATATTCCAACAAGCTGGACAATGTGAATGAAATAGACAAATTCCTAAATAAATGTAATCTCCCAAAACTGAATCAGAAGGAATCAGAAAACCTGAATAGGCCAATAACAACCGATGAAATAGAAACAGTAATCAAAAAACTCCCACCAAACAAAGCCCAGGTCCAGACGGCTTCACAGGGGAGTTTTACCAAACATTCAAAGAAGAACTAACACCTATACTCCTCAAACTATTTCAGAAAATCCAAGAGGAAGGAACACCTCAAATCTCTTTTTAGGAGGCCAACATTATCCTAATTCCAAAACCAAATAAAACTACTATAAACAAAGAGAATTACAGGCCAATATCTCTAATGAACATAGATGCTAAAATCCTCAACAAAATATTAGTAAATCAGCCCTAACCAGTTTGGCTCAGTGAATAGAGCATTGGCCTGCAGACTGAAAGGTCCCAAGTTCGATTCTGGTCAAGAGCATGTACCTTGGTTGTGGGCACATCCCCAGTAGGAGGTGTTCAGGAGGCAGCTGATAGATGTTTCTCTCTCATCTATGATTCTAACTCTCTATCCCCCTCCCTTCCTCTCTGCCAAAAAATCAATAAAATATATTTTAAAATATATATATTAGTAAATCATATCTAGCAATATATTAAAAAGATCACTCACCATGATCAAGTGGGATTTATTCCATGGATGAAAGGCTGGTACAATATTTGAAAATCAAAAAGTGTGATACATCACATAAGCAAATTGAAAGAGAAATATCACATGATCATTTCAATAGATGCAGAGAAAGCATTTGACAAAATCCAACACCCATTTTTAATAAAAACTCTCAGCGAAGTGGGAATAAAGGGAGTATAGCTCAACATGACAAAGGCCATATATGACAAACCTACAGCCAACATAAAATTCAATGGGCAAAAACTAAAACCATTTCCCCTAAGAACAAGAACAAGACAGGGATGCCCACTTTCACCACTCCTGTTTGACATAGTATTGAAAGTGCTAGCAATAGTGATCAGACAAGAACAAGAAATAAAAGGCAACCAAATTGGAAAAGAAGAAGTAAAACTGTCCTTATTTGCAGATGACATGATATTGTACATAAAAAACCCTAAAGACTCCATCAAAAAACTACTAGACTTAATAAATGAATTCAGCAATGTAGAGGATACAAAATTAACACTCAGAAATCTATGGCTTTTTTATACATCAATAATGAACTCACAGAAAGAGAAACTAAAAAAACAATTCCATTTACCATTGCAACAAAAACATTAAGTTATCTAGGAATAAATTTAACAAAGGAGGTAAAAGACCTGTACTCAGAAAACTACAGGACATTGAAAAAAGAGATAGAGGAAGACATAAACAAATGTAACAATATACTTTGTTAAATGTAACAAAATAAAAAGCTTCTGCACAGCAAAAGAAACCATCAACAAAACAACAAGAAAGCCCACTGCATGGGAGAACTTATTTACCAATGTTACATCTGATAAGGGTTTAATTTCCAAAATTTATAGAGAACTCATAGAACTCAACAAAAGGAAGATAAACAATCCAATCAAAAAATGGGCAAAGCACCTAAATAGACACTTTTCGAAGGAGGACAGAAGGAAGGCTAAGAGACATATGAAAACATGTTCAAAGTCACTAATTATCCGAGAGATACAAATCAAAACAACAATGAGGTACCATCTCATACCTGTCAGAATGGCTATCATCAACAAATCAACAAATGACAAGTGCTAGCGAGGATGTGGAGAAAAAGGAACCCTCTTGCACTGCTGGTGGGAATGCAGACTGGTGCAACCATGGTGAGAAACAGTATGGAGTTTCCTCAAAAAATTAAAAATGGAACTCCCATTTGACCCAGTAATCCCACTTCCAGGAATATATCCCAAGAAATCAGAAACAGGAATCAGAAAGGATATATACATTCCTATGTTTATAGCAGCACAATTTACAATAGCTAAGATTTGGAAACAGCCTAAATGCCCATCAGCAGATGAGTGGATTAAAAAACCGTGATACATCTACACAATGGAATACTATGCTGTTGTAAAAAAGAAGGAACTCTTACCATTCGCAACAGCATGAATGAAACTGGAGAGCATTATGCTAAGCGAAATAAGCCAGTTGGAGAAAGATAAATATCACATGATCTCACTCATTTGTGGAATATAATAGAAGTAATTCTGTTCTTTGAAGATATTTCATATTTCCTACAACTTTTGTTATATTATATTTTGTTAGTACAGTTTTTGTAATATTATATTTAAAATATTTTTTCTTGAAATATTGATGTTTATTCCATGTAATATTATATTTAAAATATTTTTTCTGAAATATTAATGTTGATTGTATGTAAATGGCTAATTATTTTGTATCTATAATCTGGTAATAGATTTATTTTATATATCATAAAAAATAAAAAAATAAAATCAATAAAGATATAGTAAAATAAAATTAAAAAGGAAGGAAATTTTGACACAATACACCATAAATAAACCTTGAGGGCAACATGCTAAATGAGGTAAGGCAGTCACAGAAAAGACAAACGCTGTATGATTCACTTATCGAGGTCCCTAGAGGAGTCAGATTCATAGACAGAAAGTAGAATGTTGGCTTCCAGAGGCTGGGAGGAGAATGGGGAGTTGTTTCATGGGTACAAAGCTCCAGTTTTACACGATGAAAGTAATTCTGGGGATGGTTGGTAGTGATGATTGCACAACAATGTGGGTGTACTTAATGCCACCGAACTGTATGTATAAAAATGGTAAAGTTTGTTATGTATGCTTTACACAATTTAAAATTAATTTAAAAAATTTTTTTAAATTAACATTGTTAACCTTTTGCACTCGGATGTCGAGTGTGACTTGACACGGTTAGCATCGGTAGCAGCTCGTATGTCAAATTGTATTGAATGTATCAATAATTTGAAATATAAAAAAATCCAAATAAATAAGTTTGTATGAAAAGAAACTCCAGTTTTTTATTCTACTGCCGCACTTTGTAAAATCTGAGGTATTTTAAAAAATTAAATCCCGAGTAGAATAAAGGAATCGAGAAAAAAGCAAGCGAGTGCAAAGGGTTAATTGTTTGTGTTATGATGAAATCATGTGTGATATCTGTTTTCTTTTCTTTTTTTCCATCACTAGTATCATTTGGAGGAAATTATTCTTTGAGCATCATGCATTGTGATTACTAGTATTCATAAAGTAGGATTAATTTGTTTAATAAGCATTTATCACACCCTTAGTCAGAATATACAAAGGCCTCTAGCTTCCAGGAGCTTACAGAGTAGATAAAAGGAAGGGAAAATACATATTGGTGCTAGAAATAACTAGGGAAAAAGTCATAGGCTACAAATGGTTGAGTTTAAGGAAACTTTCATTCACTTTTACAGAGTGCCCACTGTATGCTATGTATTGTGTTATTCACTGATGGAAGAGTAGTGAATAAACCAGTTCTCTGCCCTCAGGGAATTTATAATCTTTTTAAGCTGTATTATATTTAAAAGCTTAGCTTTGCTCTATTAGTGGTTTTCCTTTTTTGTTTGTTTGTTTGTTAATACTCACTCGAGGATATTTCCCATTGATTTTTAGAGAGAGTGGAAGGGAGAGGAAGAGACACTGAGAGAGAAACATCAATGTGTTGATTGGTTGCCTCCCACACGTGCAGACCAGGGCCAGGGACCAAACCAAGGTACATGCCCTTGAGGAAATCGAACCGGGGGCCCTTCAGTTGCAGGCTGAGGCTCTATCCACTGTTAGTGGTTTTCTAGTTGTGCTTTGGAACCTGTCTTATAATAAAGAATTTGTCTCAGGTTCCTGGCACAGATAGAAGTGTTTTTATTATTCACTAGAGGCCCAGTGCACAAGATTCGTGCACTGGGTGGAGGAGGGGCAGTCCCTCAACCTGGCCTGTGCCCTCTCACAATCCAGGACCCCTCAGGGGATGTCTGCCTGCTGGGGATTGGGCCTAAGCTGGCAATCAGACATCCCTCTCTCAGTCCTGGGCTCTTGCAGTCCGGGACCCCTCACTCCTTACTGCCCACCTGCAGCTGAGGCAGGAGAGGCTCCTGCCAAGGCCACTGCACTCACCAGTCATAAGCCCGGCTTCTGGCTGAGTGGCGCTCCCCCTGTGGGAGCACACTGACCACTAAGGGGCAGCTCCTGCATTGAACGTCTGCCCCCTTGTGGTCAGTGCGTGTCATAGCAACCAGTCGTTCTGGAGTTGGTCGATTTGCATATTACACTTTTATTATATAGGATGAACACCTTGATCACACCTGAGTTTATGCTAATGAGGTGAGTCTTATAGCTTGGCTGGTCATGCAGGAAAGACCAACTAACTGAGATTATAGGGATGGGGGCTTTGAACCACCATATGGTCAAAACTCCAATAAAAATTCTGAGCACCAAAGTTCAGGGAGCCTCCTGATAGTGAGCACACTGATGTGTTGGAGGCTGATTCACCTGGTTCCCAGAGAAGAGTGCACAGAATATCTGTGGGACCCCCCTCCACCCCCAGATCTCACCCTATATGTCTCTTCACTTGGTTGCCCTTGATTTGTAGCCTTTATAATAAAACTGAAATCATAAGTATGGTGTTTTCTTAAAGGCCTGCTGGTATACACAGTTGTTGCCTCTGGGGAAGAAAAGGATCTGGGGTGGGAGGCAGATGAACATTTTACTGCATATGTTTATACCTTTGAACTTTGTACCATGTGCACCTGTTACTTTATTCAGTTAAAAGTTATTTTAAAGGGAGGAGAAGTAAGTTAGACTATGTATATTGACTAGAAATGATGTGCATGATGTATTGTTAATAAAGCAAGCTATAGAGTAATGAACATAATGGTAATAATAGTAATAGACATAATAATCGGCATAATAATAAAAGGAAAAGAAGCGAACAGTCCCCCAAGCTCATGTGGGTACATGTTGTGTGAGTTCAGCTCTGAAACATGGGGAGGGTCACATAGCAGTTGGCTAACTTGATTAGCTCAGAGGGGTGGATGACAGGATAAGGAAAAATTTCTGTTGTTTCCTTTTGTATTATTTTAAATGACAAAAACAACACATGCTTGTTGTGACAAATGCAGGTTGGAACAAGTGTATATTATTTTTATAATTTGAAAAAGGAAGGGAAGGAAGAGAAGGTTGAAGAAAAAACCATCACCATGCCCACATTACAAACCCAAGGAACAAATAAAACGAACAGGAGTTCTCATCCACAGATGTGCTTGCCACCAGAGGCAGACTTATCTACTCCTTCCTTTGTTCTGACAGTTGGTTGGTCGAGTTTCAGGAACACATACTAGAAACAAAACCAAAATTTAAATGCCCATCTGTGGTTAAGAACTTTGGCCTTACCCAATATCTATCAAATCCTTGGAAAGCAAAATATGATAGGGAACAAAAGCATAATGATGCTGGATGATGATGCTGGATGCACCTGAGACAGGGGACGTTGTAGGAGGCAACAGTGTATACAGAAATGCTGTGGTTTGAACCCACTTTACAGTCCTCCCCATGGTACCCAGCCTGGCAGCCCGGAGCACAGATCAGCCTGAATCCTTTTCCTTTCCCACTGTAGCAATGGGCATTGTAGCCCTTGGAAAACAACTAATAACACAAATTTTATTGCCCAACTTAAGGTGAAAAAAAAATGCTTATGCACATCAAACAGGCAAAGATTTTTTTAAAAAACCTTGACAATAAAGGTGAGAAAGGGGTAAGCAGTTCATCTGACACGTTACTGGTGGGTGTGTAAATTAGTATAGTTAATCTGGGATGCAATATGGCATGCATCAGGGACCTAGAAATATTTTACACCCCTCTAGGATTCTAACTTTGGGAAATATACAGAAATGCTATCAGAGATTTGGTCCAAGGGTGTTTTGTGCAGCATTATTTATACTGAAATACAGAAGACTAATTGTTCAATAGGAACAACTAACTAAATTATATTGCAGTCATAAAATCTTCACAATGCAATGTTTAGAAGGCTATGAAACAAAACTATGTATCCAACATGATTCCAATTTTTTAAAAATGTATAATAAGGATATATATCTAAGTTACATCTAAGTGATCAGCTCATGAATAATAAATTTGTTTATCCTTTTTTGTGTTTCAAAAATATTTCTACTACAAACATATATTCATTTTATTATTTAAAGTAATAAAATGAAGGTGAAGAACATCAGCTCTATTCCTATTAGGAGCATGTGTAGAAAAGAATTCACCTTGACACATTTAAATCCACGAATGTAGGACAACCCAATTTGACCAATTTTAGGTAATTGAAAAGTCTGTTTTTGGATTCTTAGATTTCCCTAAGGTCCTAAAAGATCTACCTATTTAGCCACAAAGGAGCCATTACTCCCAAGAAAAAATAGAGCCCCAAATAAAAGTGTCATATTTTTATCTTTTTCTTAAGGAAGCTTTTTTATACATATAAGAATTTGATAACAGTTTGTGCCCCTTATGCATTTTTAAGAACTGGCAGATGGAATTCTGAATAGAATTTGTGCAGATGGAATGTAAATATCACCCTGAACTGAATTTGGGCCCTCATCCGGTCCAGCCAATCTGGCAATGTCTAGTAAGCTGTTATGATGTGAGCCTAGAGCTCAGGAGAAGGTGTGGGCTGAGATTCAAATCTGAGTACATTAGCATATGCATGGCAGATGAAACCCTGGGAGCCATCACTATCTAAATCAAAGATTCTCAACAAGGAGCAATTTGCCTCTCAAGGAACATTTGGCAATGTCTGCAGGCATTTCTGATTTTCAGAATTGGGGATAGGGTAGTACTGGCATCTAGTGTGTCAGGCTAAGGATACTACTAAATTAAACATTCTACAATGAACAGGACAACCCCTTAACAACAATGAATTTTCTGGCCTAAAATGTCAATTAGTCTAAACTGACTAATCCTAATCTAAACCACTGACAGGTACCTTAGACTCAAAACTGAATTCATCCTTCGTCCCCAAAACTGAATTCTCCTACTATATCCCTATCCTCCTCAGAAGCAACCCATTTTAATCTGTTGACCAAATTAGAAACTCAGGTGCTCCTTAAACCTTTCCTTACCTTTGTTTCTTATATCCAAATCATAGCCAAATCCTGTCAAATTTACCTCTCTCATAGCCATCGACTCTTTCCCCTCCTCAGTCTCCCTGCCATTGCCCTGGTTCAGACCTTAATCACAACTTTTTGGTTTGTTGCAGGAACCTCTCTCCAAACTTGTCATCCTCACATCTCTTCTCCACATCATTTCCTGGATAATCTTTCTAAAATGCAAATCTAATCACATCATGATATCTGACTGATTTCCCTTCACCCTCAATTATACAGTACATATAATTGTATATACTAGTACTTGTGTGCATGTATATGTGTGTGTATTTGTATGTATTATATATACATTGTACATATTTAATAACTATACATATAATAATGAATATGTCCTATTCATTATTCCAACCCAATTTCAAATTTCTTAGGGAAGTCTACAACTTTTCTAAGTCAATTTCCTGATTACATTTTCTTATACTACTGTGTATCTTTCCTTTATAGCATTAAGCACCACTGCAATTATATGTTTGTTTGTGATTCTTTGATTAATACCTGTCTTCCCACCACAGTGTGCACCCTATGAGGAAAGGAACTATGTCTTTGTGGTTATTGTATTATGTTAAATTTATAGTATCTACTACACTGACTGGCACATAGTAGGAACTCAATAAATATTTGTTGAATGAGTGAATGCCTGAATAAAATAAATAAGATCATATTTTGAAAGCTCTTGGCATAGTACCTGACTTTTAGTAAGCTATCAACAAATAATAGCTGTTAGAGATAGTTAAAATTCCAAAATGCATTTACCATAAAATTGCTTTTTAATACCTTGGAACTAGTATTCCTTGGATGCTTTGGAAAATGAAGATTTTGGCTATGAAAGAAATGAAAGAGGTTAAAAGTATCTAGGTAAGGATTCAGGATCAATGAAAAGTTTTAGTTTCTTGATTAAAAAGTCTTGGGGTATTAGGACAGAGAACCTTGGAAATATTTCATCAAATTATTTCCTTTCCAACTAGAATATTTTTTAGTAAACAAATTACACATAGCATCTTAAAGATACAGTATCTCTGAGAGTTCCATTGACTTCAGGAGTTTCTGTCAAAATCCCCTCCCATTGGAGCCAGGTGGGTGTGTAATTGACCCTGACAGGAGTGTAGACCCCACCGCTACACAATAGGGGCAGGGTAGACTGTTTGGTCCTAAAGTAATCCTAGGAATATCTCTTATTCTCAGTTATTCAGTTTAATAGTAAGTGAACAAATACAAAAGCTGCAAGAATGGAGTCTGAGTCATTGTACTAGGCTAGCCATCTAGCCCAGCATGGGTGCCAACTGAGGTTAAAGGGAAGCTAGAATGTGTGAAGGAAGAGGTGGATATTGAGTATCAGTTACTGCCTCCAGATCATCAGTAGGACTTTTGTTCTTTCCACTGACCTTTTCTTTTAAGTTTCCCCCAAAACAAGACCAACCAGAATCCTGAGGAAGCTATTTTCAGATAAAGTGAATTTACTATTAAAAAAGTACATGGACCCTGGCCAGTGTGGCTAAGTTGGTTGGAGCATCCTCCTGTACACAGAAACGTGGGTTTGATTCCCAGTCAGGGCACGTACCTAGGTTTTGGGTTTGATTCCAGGTCAGGGTGATTACGGGAAAGCAGCTGATCCATGTATCTCTCTTCTCTCTTCTCTCTTCTCTCTTCTCTCTTCTCTCTCTCTCTCTCTCTCTCTCTCTCTCTCTCTCTCTCTCTCTCCTCTCTCCCTCTCTCTGTCTCCCTCTCTCTCTGCATTCACCCCTTCCCCTCTCTCTAAAATCAATAAGCATGTCCTCAGGTGAGGATTAAAAGAAATAAACACATGAGTGGCCCAAGAGCGGACCTTAGCAGATTCTGTAGTGTTCTGCTCAGACATTCTCTTCAGGGTCTATGCTCCCTTACCTCAGATGCTGGGAATATCAGCTGCTGATGACTCACAGCCGTGTCCCTCACAAGATAATGCTCTCCACAACAGGGAACTGCACCCTCTCCCCACCCCCACCAAGAGCATCCTATGGCCAATGACTGGCTACTGCAGGAATACAAAGACCCAGCTGGCTTGCCTTTCAATATGGGACAACATTGAAAGGCTGTCCTACCTCCCAAGTTGATCACAGGACTAGCTGAGCTCTGAGCCTCTCCCTCCGCTCAATCTGCCTTCCTTCTTTATAGGTGTAGATCCTGAGAGCGTTCCACATGCAATTCTCCATCTCAGAGTCTGTTTCGAGGGAACCCTATCCATGGAAGCTTGGAAGACAGCACCCTTGTCATGAACTTTGACATTCTTGGTATGGCCACCATGACTTATGATACTAGGAAGAGACTCCAAGTGACTTTGTGATTAGAGGACAGGACAGAAAGATGTGAAACATCCACTGCAGATGCTCAGAAATATCTGAACAGCCTTACTAAGAAGATAGAAGACCTGAGTGAGCAGTGGGGTTAAGGAATGAAATATTTTAATTGTTAATGTCAATGAGGTCTTATTTGTTGGAAGATGATGGTGAGGTCCCAGGAAGATCTAGGAAGTATTCTAAGAAAACAGTACAGCCCAGCCAGTGTGGCTCAGTGGTTGACAATCAATCTATGAACCAAGAGGTTATGGGTTTGATTCCCGGTCAGAGCACATGCCCAGGTTGCAGGCTTGATCCCCAGTAGGAGGTGTGCAGGAGGCAGCCAAACAATGACTCTCTCACCATTGATGTTTCTATCACTCTCTCCCTCTCACTTCCTCTAAAATCAATAAAAATATATTTTAAAAAAGAAAACAGTCCCTTTACTACATATGTGTCTTTTCTAAAATTAGACTGCATTGTTTTACATTTAAATAGCTTTATCTTTAGAAGAGTTACTCAAAATGTGCTTTGGGGGCCACCTGGGACAGAAACACCTGGGACTTGTTAAAGATGCAGATTCTAAAACTCCAACCCATGCCCTAACCCCGTGGTCGGCAAACTGCGGCTCTCGAGCCACATGGGGCTCTTTGGCTCCTTGAGTGTGGCTCTTCCACAAAATACCACGACCTGGGCGAGTCTATTTTGAAGAAGTGGCGTTAGAAGAAGTTTAAGTTTAAAAAATTTGGCTCTCAAAAGAAATTTCAATCATTGTACTGTTGATATTTGGCTCTGTTGACTAATGAGTTTGCCGACCACTGCCCTAGCTGGTTTGGCTCAGTGGATAGAGTGTTGGCCTCCAGACTGAAAGGTCCCAGGTTCAATTCCAGTCAAGGGCATGTACCTTGGTTGCAGGCACATCCCCAGTAGGAGGTGTGCAGGAGGCAGCTGATCGATGTTTCTCTGTCATCTATGTTTCTAACTCGCTATCCCTCTCTCTTCCTCTCTGTAAAAAAATCAATAAAATATATTTAAAAAATAAAATAAAATAAAATAAAATAAAACTCCATCCCATGCTTGGGGAATTCAATTATTGAACAAACCTTTAATATAAATATTTCCAGACTGCTTAACGGGTATGGAGTTTCTTTTGCAGGTAATGAAAATCTTCTGGAATTAGGTGGTGGTGATGGTTGCACAACATTGTGAATATACGTTAATCACTTAAAATGGTTTAAATGGTCAATATTAAGTTATATGAAATTTATCTCAATAAAAAAAATACAACTATAGGAAGAGAAATTACATCCATGGTTGCCAAGGACTGCAGGTAGGGGAAGAAGATGAACTACGAAGGGTAACGAAGTAATTTTTGGGGGGTGATAGAATTTTCTATATCTTTTTAAAAATTATCTATTCATTGATTGATTTGATAGAGAGACAGAAACATTGATTAGTTGTTCCACTTAGTTATTGGTTGATTCTTGTATGCCCTGACCTGGGGTAGAACCCACAACCTTGGAGGAAGGGGAGGAGGCTCCAACCAACTGAGCTACCCAGCTAGGGCTCTATATCTTAATTGTAGCTGTAGTTAAACACTCCGTGGTCCAAACACATAGAACTACATAACTAAATAGGTAAACTTTACTATATGTAAATTATTCCTCAATAAACCTGATAAATGAATAAATAACTTTCAAAATACACTTTGACACTCTGATGTTTGAGAACTACTGCTCTGAAGTCGTGGCCTTCAAAGTGGGGACACATCCCTGGGTTTTGGAATACAAACCACTGGGATATAGGAAGAAAATAATAGAGATGCTCTTTGTATAGTTTTAAAGCTAGAGATGAGGAAATCATTATTTTGAAGTCCCACTCTAAAGGCTTCACTAATATTTACATGCAGAGTGACACTGTTGCCCCTCTCCATCTGTGCCAGGTCGGGTGCACAAGACGTCTCAGGGAAGACTGAGAATTACTTAATGAGGAAGTTGACCTTTGTGATCTCCTTCATTCATTTGCTTTCAGCACATTGCCACAAGCTGCTGTTTACATGGATTATAATACCTAGTTTTAAACAAACTAACCCTCAGAAAATGGACAAAGGGTTTTAAAAGTCACTGCAAAGAGGCTAGTGATTGAAGCTGATACTAACACTTTGAGCCAAGGGAGCAGGACCTGGCCGAGCTGACCTCGCAGTAAGTGCTCTGCCATCAGCCACAGTAGGAGGGAAGCAGCAATGGTCTAATCATGTCTAAAATGAAGTCAGCCAAAGAATGAGACACTAATTGGTTTTCAGAATAAACTCATGCTATGAAGAGAGCTTATTTTTTCTCCAGCATCCAAAATCTTTTTAATAACAAGGTAGGATCTGCGGTTAGTTTTTGTAGCAGGGGCTGGCCCGTGGCCTCTTGCACGCTGGGTCTTCGGCCCTTGGAGCTCACTTAGGGTTTGGTGGGGCCCTGTCGAAATGCCTGGACACTTCGCTGCCCTGGCAACCAGAAAGCAACACGGTGCCACAGCCCTTGGGGGAGTCCAAGGCCAGCTGGTCAGAGGTGAGGACCCTGCCCCTGGCCTTCAGGTGGCTCCGGGTGCACACACCTTCAGTTCGGGCCCCTCCTGGACACACGCGTCATGAGTTATAGTCCCCTCAGCCACAGCGGTGCTGCCCTCGCCAGGAAGCATCATCTTCCTGATCCTCGGGAAGGGACAGGCGCCAAGTTGGTGCAACTCATGAACGATCTCTTCGGCACCATATGGTTGAAGGAGGAGTTGGTTCCTCTGGGCACAGGTTGACCAACAGCCTCAGGCAGACGCCCTGCTCTTGGGCTCCTTGCCCAACCTCCTGTGGTGGCCGCTGTGGACTCCGAGGATAGCCCTGCTGCACCCGGTCCGAAGGCTGAAGAGAGCATTTTCAAAACAGAAGTTGGCAGTTTCTTTCCATCGTGAAGTGATTTTGTTGCCTAATCAATGTAAACAGGACACCTACTAAAATGTTATCTGCTCTGAGACAGCATGGAGGGACCTACAGAGTATTATGCTAAGGCTCAGTGGTCGGCAAACTCATTAGTCAACAGAACCAAATATCAACAGTACAACGATTGAAATTTCTTTTGAGAGCCACATTTTTTAAACTTAAACTTCTTCTAACGCCACTTCTTCAAAATAGACTCGCCCAGGCCGTGGTATTTTGTGGAAGAGCCACACTCAAGGGGCCAAAGAGCCCCATGTGGCTCTCGAGCCGCAGTTTGCTGACCACGGCTAAGCAAAATAAGCCAGTCAGAGAAAGACAAGTATCACATGATCTTACTCATTTGTGGCATTTAATGAACGAAATAAACTGATGAACAAAAAAGATCCAGAGACATAGAAGCATGGAATAGACTGCGGAATCTCAGAGGGAAGGCGGTGTGTGGGAAGAGATCAACCAAAGAATTTGTATGCATATATGCATAACCCATGGACACAGACAACAGTGTGGTGAAGGCCTGAGGTGGGGGCGGGAGCAGGCTAGAAGGCGTCAACAATACTTTCAACAATAAAGATTTTAAAAAATAAAAAACGGACCATGAGCAGCAAACAAACAAAAAACCACTTTCATATCAGCACACCTAAAAAGTTAGAAATATAATTTGCTAACCCAGTGGTCGGCAAACTCATTAGTCAACAGAGCCAAATATCAACAGTACAACGATTGAAATTTCTTTTGAGAGCCAAATTTTTTAAACTTAAACTTCTTCTAACACCATTTCTTCAAAATAGACTCGCCCAGGCCGTGGTATTTTGTGGAAGAGCCACACTGAAGGGGCCAAAGAGCCGCATGTGGCTCGCGAGCCGCAGTTTGCCAACTACAGTGCTAACCAATTAAAAAACCTACCAAATGAAGAGTTTCAGTGGGCTTTGAACCCATTTTTGGGCAACGTTTTCTAATTAATTTGCAAGAACAACCAACTGGTCTCAGGGAAGACAAAAATTGACCATCTGGATTTTAACAGAAACTTTTGCATAATTAATGCATAGGATAGAAAAAATGAGTATTGTTATTTAGTTTGTGCTGCCAATGATGCACTTTTGCCTTTTGATTCTGTGTATCTTCGTGAGATACATTACCATTAAAATGAAATATAGCAATAAGTCACATTAGAAATAAGCATTTAGATCAATGTATCACAAAATGTGCAACCAAAATACTGCAAAATAATGCAGCATGTTCAGCTACATTGCTTTCTCTAAAAAACGTTATTACAATAGTTTAATGAAGTCCTTCTTTAACATTCACTATAGGCCTCTTCTTTCTTCACTCTCCACCTCATACGTTTTTCCTTTCACTCTCACAGCTTTAGTTGTTGTCTGTAAGGGGATGAACTCCAAAATCAAGTCACTAGCTCTAAGTCTTGTATTTCCAATTATTGAATTAGAATCTCCTTCAAACACAATATGTCGGAGACTGAGCTCAATGTCTCTTCTTACCTCTTGTCTTGCTGTTTCTCATCTGGATTAGTGCTAATCACTTTCTAATGAGGTTTGAAACCTCTGTGTCTGCCTTTCTGCTCTGACTTTGTCTTTCTTTACCTTTCCATTTGTATATTGACTTGTCTGTGTCTCTCTGGCTCTGCATCTTTCCCTCATTTTATTTCTAAGTCTGTTCCCTCCCTCATTCTTCCTTATCCTCTGTCTTCCCTGCCACATGAAGAAAGAACATAAGTATCTTTTAATTTGCTGCATTTATTAAATAGTTATCGTGTTAAAGCATGAAATAGAATACTTTATATTTCTATTTTTAAAACCCATATTAAATTACTTATTTATATAGACCTTGACTGATTTTTGTTGTTGTTATTTCTGTGGGCTTGGATAGAAAAAAAGAATTTCCACTCCAGAATTAGTAAATTAGTGTTTCCCTTGTAGCATGACATCGTTAATTCATGGACACGGCCAACTCCTAAGGAAGAAAATTTCTTTGGCAAATGATCCTGTTGCCAGGAATTTGGGTCTAGTTTGGTTGCTCTTGTATTGAAAAAGTGCTATTTTTTTAAATCCTCACCAGAGTAGTGAAGATATCTTTTCCATTGCTTTTTAGAGAGTGGAAGGGAGGGAAAATTGGGGGGAGAGGGAGCAAGACAGAGGGGGGGGGGAAGAGAGAGAGAGAGAGAGAGCGAGAGAGGGAGAGAGAGAGAGAGAAAGAGAGAGAGAAAGAGAGAGAGAAACATTGATGTGAGAGAGACATGTCTATTGGTTGCTTCCCACACGCGCCCCTGGCCAAGGGAGTTGGGGCAGGAATCAAACCTGCAACCCAAATATGTGCCCTTGATGGGGAATTCAACCCATGATCCCCTCGTGTGCAGGCTCTAACCACTTAGCTACGTCAGCCAGGGAGAAAAATTGCTATTTTTAAGAACAAGATTTGCTTGGGAGGAAAAAGTTTTGTAAATTTGAAGGAGGTTCTTCCTGTACAAAAGAAAGTCTTAGTGAATACTCTTTATAAAACACTATTCAGCAGAGTTTGTTTCAGAATGTACATCTACACTAATAAAAGAGTAAGATGCAAATTGACTGTAACTTTGACGCCCACCAGCCAATCAGGAGTGAGTATGCAAATTAACCCAACAAAGATGATGGGTTAATTAGCATACTCAGGTGCCCAATGGCTGGGAGCAGGGAGGGGCAGGATGCTTGCGTTGTCACCATAGTGACGACACAGGAGTTCCGCAACGCCCCAGCCACTCCGGGCCTCTGGGCAGCGTGGGAAGGCGGAAAGGCGGCTCCAGGCTGGAGCAAAGGTGGTACCAGCAGCCAGGGGAAGGAAGGCCCATTCTTGCACTAATCTTCGTGCATCGGGCCTCTAGTTATATATAATTATATATGCATAGATAGATAGATAGATGATAGATAGATAGATAGATAGATAGATAGATAGATAGATAGATAGGGATGTATATGTAGATATTTGTTTACATTTGATTTTAGAAGTGTATCATAGGAAGTTTTTTTTTTCACAAGAATTACTGCATTTCACAGAATTTTAAAAGCAAGACATATATTTAGCACTCATTTTCAACAGAGCTTATAAGACTAAAGCATTAGAGTTGTCATACTAATTTTTAATATTTGCATTTTTATGTTGTGATATAGTACAGCAAGAGTACCGGAAGTTCCTGGCTTCCTTGTAACCAATTTAGCCTGCGTTCCTTGCCTGTGCTCTAGCGCCTGCTGTAACAGGGGCCCCTGCTCCTATCAGCTGCTGAGAATTGCCCTCTCACTCAGGATGCTTTCCCTCATGCTAATTCAGATCCTCAGCCACCCCGAATGACACATCTCTCCTGCATGTGCTGCATTTCTTTCCCAGAGTCACTCCTGGTCACTTCTCACCTTGTTCCAAGGTTTCACCTTACTTGTCACCACGTCCAAAACTGGTAGTAAAGTGGACTCTCCTCAAGTGGGTCCCAGTCTAGTAGGAGAAACAGAAGGAAACAATGGTCGGGTTGGGGCTATAGGAGGCCTACTCGACCCAACCTGAGGGTCCAGGAAGCAATCAGTCAGATGAAATGGATGGGGGGTGGCAAACAGATGTGGCTCAAGAAGTAGCCAGGACCCAGATATAAAGAGTTTATATTTGATCTCCAAAGTATTGGGGTCCTTAAATAGGAAAGCAACATGACATTTGTCTTTTACAGGATGGAGACTGAATGGGAAGCATAACAGTAGAGGCAGGGAAAATCATGAGGGCTGCAGGTAAGAGATGATTAGAACCTGGTGCAGGTGATGACCATAGGATGCAAAAAGGAGATAAACTGGAGAAGAATTTAAAGGTAGAAACAATACAACATAAGAAATCAGGAGGCATGTGGCTCAGGGAAGAAGACTAGTGAGGCTTTTGAAAGAAAGGGGAGGAGAAGATGGAGGAGAATAAGGAGGAAAATACAGTAGGTCCTCCGGTTACGTCGGATATCCGTTCCTACTGTGCTCAATGTAACACGATTTTCGCCGAAAGTCGGAACCCACCTTCGTAAGCACCTACGTCACTCACATGGAGCACATACACAGCAGTAATGAAGTGAAACAGTAAAAAAATTTAAAAGAAAGATAACAATTCTTGACCTTTACTTGTGGTAAATAAATAATAAAAAACATAAAGCACATATGGACATACATCGAAATGACGGAACTTTTTTTTTTATATATATAATAAATGGGAGATGGTGACATAACCACGAAATGACGTACGTGGAGTCCGATGTAACCCGAGGACTGCCTGTAGAGATGAAAGAGGACACTGGAGGCAGAGGGGAAAGGGAAAGAGAGGGAGGGAGGGAAATGTCTATTATTGCCCTTCCCACGGGTTGGTGTTTGCAAGGTAACTGAACGGCACTGGGGGGATTAGGAAATGGTGAAAGCCAAAGCAAATCAAAATTAGAAAAGAGGACAGGGAAAGTTGTCCAGGCTTTCTCCTCACATCTCCCCTCCAAGCTGTTGTTCCCTCCTCCATTTTGAGTTTCTGTTTCCAGCTTTGAGTCTTCTTTGTGCTCCTACTAGTCATATTGAATTGTATTGTGAAGGGGGTGAATAATAGTCTGTTTAAAAATGTTTTGATGACCTAGCCAGGTGGCTCAGTTGGTTGGAGCATTGTCTCATACAGCAAAGGCTGCAGGTTCAATTCCCAATCAGGGAGACAACTGACCAATGTTTTTCTCTCACATCGGTCTCTCTCTCTCTCTCTCCCTCTCTCTCTAAAAATTAATATTAAAAAAAACGTGTTATTGGGTGAGGATTAAGAAATGTTGTTCCTGCGGAATACTCACTATTTGAAAGTACATGATAGTTATATTTAGAATGAGAGTGAGAAATTTGACCAAGAATGTTTCCATACATTCATAAATATTTGGCACTATGTAGATATTCTCTTGCATTTACATAGAAAACAAATCTCAAGGCACTTTTCACACATATTGTTTATTTTTTAATAAGGTTCCCTGGATGGAACTGAATTCCAAGAGTATGGCCCCTTGAAGAGAAGAGACTGGTAAGCATTTTTATGGAAATTGGCACAGTGCCAGTTGGATTAGTTGTCAATATGCCACATGTGATACTTTTCAAAATAGAATATCCCATATTTGGAAAATACAGATTGTCCCTTACTTATGATGGTTCAAGGTAAGATTTTTCAATTTTATGATTATACGGAGCAGCTATAGGGTCAAGCCTCGGACTGACCTGTGGCAGAGCCACATACAAGTCCCAGCTTGGAGGGCAGAGCCCTTCTAGCACAATTAAGCTTGACCTTATAGTCCTCCCTTGTTCCTAGGTTGCTAATGGGCTGTGGGAGGTGCAGCAAGTGCTGCCAAAACAAGGCTTGAGTAACGAAATAGATTTGAAACTCGCAAGAACACTGTAAACAGTTGACCACTCCCTTTGTTTTGCTTTGTGTGTTCTGACTATAAAATAAAGCTTCAGCTAACAGGCTGTGTCACTGTTTCCTCATCCAGGCAGTGATCCACCTGGCCCTAACTGTATTCTCTTGTCTGTTTTCTTTAATCCTTCACCGCCCCTCCCTAGGTTCACCCCTGGCCGTGCTGGACACAGTTCATATGATGATGTGAAAGTGACATGCATTCAGTAGAACCCATACTTCAAAATTTGAAATTTGACCTGTTTCCAGGCTAGCAATATATAGTGCACCTCTCTCATGATGCTGGGCAATGGCACGGAGCCGCAGCTCCTACTCAGCCATGCAATCATGAGGGTAAACAACCAACACTTTTTAGTGTACTATGTTGTCAGCGTTTTTTGGATATTGTATTTTCACATCCCATCATGTCTACCAAATGCCCATGTGAGTCTCCTGCTTCTGATGAGAAGAAGAGGAGGAAGTCAATTACAGATGCTCCTTGACTATGATGGGGGTCCGTCCTGATAATGGAAGTGTTCTGAGCACATTTAAGGTAGGTTAGGCTAAGCTATGAGTTTGGTTGGTTGGGTGTAATAAATGCATTGTTTACTTACAGTATTTTCAACTTACCATGGGTTTATCAGGATATAACCTCATTGTAAGTCGAGGAGCATCTGTATACTAATATTAGACTTTTTTGTTATGGTCTTATTAGGGCCATAGGTGAGTCACATTTTTGAAGGTGGCAGTAGGATTTCCTATGAGTGGAATGGACATTCCCATTGCCAGTCACATGGGGGAGAGGTCTGTCTCGGGGCAGAGCATGAGGATATAGGAATCAGGCCTACGATTTTCTCTCCTCTCTGGACTCAGGGAGCAGTTTGGCTAGATTGGGGAGCAAAGTGTTGCTGAGGCATTTCTGATTATTCGGAGTGGGTACCTAGCTGTGTAGAACTATGTGGTGGATGGGGACGTATGCTGCTCAGAGACCCCTTTAAGAAAGAATCATTCGGGAAACCATAAAAATCTTAGAAGAATCCACAGGCAGCAAACTATCAGACATATGTCGTAGCAATATCTTTCCCGATACAGCTCCTAGGACAATGGAAGGATGTGGAGAGAAAGGAACCCTCATACACTGCTGGTGGGAATGCAGACTGGTGCAACCACTATGGAAAACAGTATGGAGTTTCCTCAGAAACTTAAAAATGGAACTCTATTTGACCCAGTAATCCCACTTCTAAAAATATATCCCAATAAATCAGAAAGGACATATGCACCCCTATGTTCATAGAAGCACAATTTACAATAGCTAACATTTGGGAAACAGCCTAAGTGCCCATCAGCAGATAAGTGGAGTAAAAAACCATGGTACATCTACACAATGGAATACTATGTTGCTGTAAAAAGGAAGGAACTCCTACCATTTCCAACAGCATGGATCGACCTGGAGAGCATTATGCTAAGGAAATAAGCCAGTCAGAGAAAGATAAATATCACATGATCTCACTCATTTGTGGAATATAATGAACAACATTAACTGATGAACAAAAACAGATCCAGAGACATAGAAGCATCAAAAAGACTGTCAAACCTCAGAGGGAAGGCAGGGGAGGGTAGGAAGCGGGGGGGGGGGGGGGTAATAGAGCAACCAAAAGACTTGTATGCATGCAAATAAGCATAACCAATGGACACAGACAGTAGGAGGGTGAGGGCATGTGCTGGGGGGTGGGAGTGGCCAGGGAGAGGTCAATAGGGGAAAAAGGAGACATATGTAGTACTTTAAACAACAAAGAATTTTAAAAGAAAGAAAGAAAGAAAGAAAGAAAGAAAGAAAGAAAGAAAGAAAGAAAGAAAGAAAGAAAGAAAGAAAGAAAGAAAGAAAGAGGAAGGAAGGAAGGAAGGAAGGAAGGAAGGAAGGAAGGAAGGAAGGAAGGAAGGAAGGAAGGAAGGAAAAGAAAGAAGGGAGGGAGGAAGGGAGGGAGGGAAGGAGAGAGGGAAGGGAGGGAAGGAGAAAGGGAGAATGGGAGAAAGAGAGAAGAAAGAAAGAATCATTGCCCAGCTCTGAGGAGTATGGTCAGCTAACTGCCTCCAGATGTTAACTGCTTCAGGTCCACCTCAGCAAAGACAGTCTTTGTTCTGGAGCTCCTATTGGATAAGAGAGACTTTGTTGAAGGTGGCTGATGGCTCAGTCTGATGGCTCTCATACTACACAATCCCAGTTCTCCCCTGTTCTTCCCACAGGTCTTATTTGCCAATAAACCTTTTATATTCCTAATTACCAAAGGGCTCAACTAGCACATGCTGCCTCAGGAGGCAGGTCAGGAAAAAGATGGGGAGTGGTCACTCTGAGAGGCCCTTAAATATCCCTTAAATATCATGAAAAGCCATCATGCTGTGGGGGAAGAAAGAGGAATCTGTTCACAACTTGCGAGAGCAGAAAGGCGACATCTCAGGAGAGCCGGTGTGCAGCAGTGGTGTAGCAGCTTGTCAAAGAGGTTGGAATGGGGCACCAGAGGGCCCAGATCCCCAGCTAACCTAGGCCGCCCCTTGGGGCCCCTCAGAAACAGGTCGGGTCACTCTGAAGGACTTGTCCTTGGTAATAAGTCCACGGACAACTTATACCATCAATACTGGGTTGCAGTTCACTGAATTTGCCCTGTAAGGACCCAAAGGAGAGATACATTTTCTTATCCCCATTTTACAGATTAAAAAAGTGCGGCACCATTCAATAGGTTAACTAGGTTTTCTTTTCATATCTCACAACTGTCCCTACTCCCTACCTTTTAAACATAATGTAGCCATTGGTTCACCATTTCCTATTAAATAGTTGACTCAACTATAAAAAGGCATCTTAGCAGTCTGAAATAATTTAATGCTTTTAGTGGGGAAGTCAGTGTTCAAAAGAACAATACTATTTCACCATTAGATGCCTTTAGTGTTACCAGGAAGCTCATTTGCTTAAACGATACCAAGAAAAGTTTTATGGGAAATATGAGTCTGTGTTATTAAAAAAAAAAAAAAGTACACATTTTCCCCTAATTTTTATTTCTGACTCTCACCCATTTTGTGACAGGACTATTTGTTGGAAATCTTAAATGAGCAGGTATTCTTTAATATCTGAATTACTTAAAATAAATGTAAAGTTAAAATAATTTTTTCTACTAATTCTAAATGTTTTGAACTGAGTTATTTGTGCTCCTCTTTGATCCCTGCAACTCCTCCTACTGTGTGGGCTTCCCTCTCAGAATCAGTATTTCCTGTAACAGATATTTTCTTCCATATAAGTAATCCTTTATCCTTTTTCTTCTGGTAAATTTGTTATGAGTAATACTCCTTTGTCTCTTATTTTTTTATTGCTTTAGCATTACTATGCTGACTTTTTAAAATAAGTTTTTTATTTTACTATCCCTATTTTTGTTGTTATTGTTGTTACACTTTAACATTTATGGTGAATCTCCTTTGTTTAAACCCAGAATGGTGTGCACTCTACTAGTAGTAGCTTAGGCTCTGTTTTTGTTTTTAAAAAGTTGTATCTTTGCTTTCTTAAGACCCTTTGGGATTTTTATTTTTCTCATCTCCACATCTTTCTTTTACAAAAATGAAAATAAATTTACCAATTTCGATTTTGTTTCAACCCTTCCATAAGAGTAAAACAGTCAGAATTCTTTATTATTCCTGCATCTGGTACAAATTTTCAGCTGCCCTGGCGAATGACAGAGTGGTTATTGCTAAGCCTGCTTTATAGCAGGAAAAATAATTACCTTTGGATTTCTTTTTCATGCTCAATTTTCTCCTGGACTTTATTTCTAGGCTTTGTATCTTTTCCAAGGAAAATGAAGCACAATGATGTTTGTGCTTCAAGCTTTTTATACTATGCTCTGTGTCTAAAGGAATTTTTCTTTTATTTCTGTACCATGAGCCAGGAAAAATTTTAAGAAACTTTTATTCTCTGGCTGTTATGCTCTGTGAACAATTTAGCAATTTCCTTCTACCTGTTATGACAAAAGAAAGGGGAATGGGGTAATATCGCTCTATGAAGACATTTGGATCTGACCGCTACAACTGAGAGAAAAAAATTTAAGTTACATAGGCAAGATTCATGTTTATTTTTGTCTGAGTTATCCATTAACAAGTAATAGGAACCATTGTACTATGAAATAATTATTAATTATATAATATTGTTTTTATTGGGATGCTAAAACCTTTAAACTTTTAACATTTTGAACAATATTTCTAGAATGATTTCTACCAAATGACCTTCTTTATATTGCTGAGAGGAATGTAAACTGGTGCAGCCACTTTGGAAACGGTTTGGCCATTCCTCAACACAGGGCCACCCGCAATGGACCGAGCAAGGCACAGTGGCTGTAGCAACCAGGAGAATGTTGGAAAAGTATGGCTCTTCTCATTCTCAAATCAAGTCCATCTTCCAAAACTGGGGGTTTTATGTGCATTCTAGAGATGGGAATCAGTGAAATGAAAAAGGAAAGCTATCATTTAGTGGACTGGAGGGAAATAAAAACACCCAGATTCCATTTTATTTCCGGGGGGTGGGGTGGGAATTAAAACTACTAAATTCATTTCCATTTTCCAGCTTAAGTTTTCCTCATCAGCTTCAATTGCCCACCCAGAGCGGGAAAAGGTTTTTATGTCCTACAACTGTTCTCAGAGGAACTAAAATAAAATAAAGTAGAGCATACCTTCCTGGGAAAGTGCTGTCTTAGTAGACTTGGGAACTTGGTCAAAAGTGTAAGCATGTTCTGTGTGTGTCAATAAAGAGAATACAAGGCAGGAAAACTCATGTTGACTTCCTTTGCCTTTTTCCCTTCCTTTCTTCCTTCCCTCCTTCCTTCCTTATTTTCTTCCTTTCTTCTGTAGGGGTTCAGAACAAGTCACCCTAAGATATGCCTCTGTGGTTTGCAAATAATTTTGAGCTAAAAGTAACCAAGACCCTACAGGCTCATGAGCAACTCCTACACCCATGCCCCCTCCCTGCCCCCTACCCTATTAATTACCTAGGAGAATGTGAATTAGTGGCTTGTCCATAATAAGAAATTATCAAAGATAACTTTTTTTTTTACCTATCTATAGAGCAGGACAAACTTCTAATCACTGAACACCTGCTCTTCTTACCTTCCTCCCCTTTGAAACCCCAAGATGATCCTTAGCTCAAAATGTCACATATACCTCATTTTCTTTTTCTTTTTTTAAAAATATATTTTTATTGATTTCATAGAGAAAGGGAGAGGGAGAGAGAGATAGAAACATCAATAATGAAAGAGAATCATTAATAAGCTGCCTCCCGAATTTCCCCCACCGGAGATGGAGCCCGCAACCCCGGCACCCCAACCAGGAATCGAACTGTGACCTCCTGTTCCATAGGTCAAAGCTCAACCACTAAGCCATGCTGGCTGGAAAACTTTTCTATCTTGGAACCACTCATGTATGTGGGGTCTCTCTGACTCTCTCATATATGTAGGGTTCCCATACACATGTGTGTAATTAAATTTGGTAAATTTTCTCTTGCTCATCTATTTCATGTCTGTCTGCTTATTAGACCAGCCAAAGAACCTTGAAGGTAGAGGAAAGATTTTTCCTCCCCCACACTTCCTTATATAAAGTTTTCAACAATGCCCTAAGAGTAAGACAGGAAGAAATGGGACAAGGAGACCCTCATTGTCTTTTTACAACTTAAATCTCCCTACTTAGGGGCAAATCACTATTATCCTTGATTCCCAGCCCCAATCTTCATCCTTTCTGTCTTTCCATTCTCTTCTTAAAGGGCATCTTAAGAAGTCTACCCCCTCTATCCCCCAATATAATGAGGATCAATTTTCATATTTTAAACTTTTCCTCCTCCTCTGGGTCAAGCCCAGACTTGTGAGCCTTTTTGGCTCATACACAACATGCAAGTGTGAGCAGGGCCTTTTGTTCACTAACCATTATTGCTGAGTGAACTTTTACTGAGCAACTATTATGTTCTTAGCACTCTGCTCAATACTTCCCTACATTATCTCAGTTAACCCTCAAATAACATAGTGAGGCAGGATCTGTTATTATGCCCATGTTATAGATATTAACATGCAGCTTTGATAAATAAGGCCACTCACATAGCTTGTAAAAATGTATTAGTAAACAGAAACCTCATTTAAAATTAATTGAGAGGGCCTGTAGGGGGAGCTCTCATGCCCTATGTCAATCAAGAAGCACAACAGGAACACTGTGGTTGTAATCGCCCTCCCTACTTCCCTTCTTCTTCAATAAGAGTTTCCATTAATTTGTTTTAGCAGACTTGCACGTGGCTCACCATGGTTGCATGTTCTGGATTGCAGTTCTTTGCTGTTCCCAAATCAACCCCTTTTTTTTTTTAAAGTATCTGGCTGACTTTTTGTTTAAGGTCAACAAGCTATTAGGTGAAAGAACCTAATTTTCAACCCAAGTGTGTGTATTTCTACAGCCTTAGCTTGTGGCTACCATAATGTGACTGCTTTTTCATGTTAGAACTCTTTGAAATCTTGGATTCTGCACCTATATTATATTTGTGGTAAAATATGCATAAAATTTACCATTTTAACCATTGTTAAGTGTACAATTCAGTGTTATTAATTATATTCACAATATTGTGCAACCATCATTACTTTTCATTTCCAAAACATTTTCATCATCCCAAACAGGAAATTTATACCCGTTAAATAATAACTTTCCATTCCTCTCCCCGTAGCCCCTGGTAACCTTGATTCCACTTTTTGTCTATGAATTTGCCTATTCTAGGTATCACATGTAAGTGGGATTATACAATATGTATCCTTTTAAAAAAGTATATACTTTTATTAATTTCAGAGAAGAAGGGAGAGGGAGAGATAGAAACATCAGTGATGAGAGAGAATCATTGATTGGCTGCCTCCTGCATTCCCCCCATTAGGGATTGAGCCCACAAACCAGGCATGTGCCCTTGACTGGAATTGTACCCGGGACCCTTCAGTCCACAGGCCAATGCTCTAGCCACTGAGCCAAACCAGCTAGGGCACAACATCTATCCTTTCATTAGACCAATAATTATTGCAGAATAAAAGAATGAATGATTTCATCCTACTGAATACTCTGAAATACATCTAGGCATTCCTGCCTTGTACTCAAAGTTTAATCTTCCTGATTCTCAATATCCAGCGAATCCTTCCAATCCTGCGTATTTTTCTGATCTCAGCCATGGCCTTTTTGATCAGCATTCCTGCTAGAATCACCTGCAGTACCCCAATACTGGCCTCTTCTGCACACTCTGTTCAGACCCCACCATGAGGTAAATAATGCTGTATTTTACAAATGAGGAAATTAAGAATTAAAGACAGGCTATGACTAACCCACATGCAGATGGCACACAAATGCAAGACCAAGAATATAGAATATGGGCTTCTCTATATATCACTTTACCCTCCCCCCAAAGTCTGTCCCCTCTCTATTTTTAAAGGAGCTCAACTACTAGTCAGGGCAGAGGAATGTTCAGGGATGGCCCCTGTGTGTGTGTGTGTGTGCGCGCGCGCGCGCGCGCACACACACACACACACACACACTTGGGAAGAGAGAGAATTGAAATAATTGGATGTTGCTCCATTTAGTTTCTGAGTATATTTATTGAGTTTCCCCTCCTTAGGTGCATCTGAATCCGGCCTATTGCCTATTGCTGTGCTTTAATTCATAAGAAGTAAAATATAGGAAGTTATTCCAGCTGAGTGCACACTCTCCTAGAGTTTCTTCCCTGCATCTTGGTCAGCTTCCCTGTCCTGTTGAACTAGCTAGAGAACACAGACACCTTAACATGCAGAGCCTCCTCTTCTTAAGCCCGTGACCAGCTCTGAGTGGCCAACTTTTAAATTTTACTCTCTTTTGGCCTTTTCCTGGTTCCTCTTAAAATCCCAGCATCTAAGGTATTACCTAAGAGGGTACATACGGCCCGTGCCTAATTCTGCAAGAGAAAGCATCGAGAGAGGAAGATGACATTTGTAATCCTGTCACCCTCCCAGCTAAGTGCTGTAGCCTGGTCCTGAAGAGACCCTCCCTGAAGAGGCTGAAATGAAGGGTAAAGCTAAATGTGTGGCTAACACTTCCGCACATTCTGTGACATAAATTGTCTTAGGCTCCACCAGCCTACGGTATAGATAGGGTTATGTTAATAGCACTTACCCAGTTCCTTTGGATAAGTGGACTTTTGCCCCATCCAACTGTTCTGAGTCCCCCCCGTAAAGACTCCTCCAAATACCTGTCCCCAGACAGTACCTTATAGGTTCCTACAAACAAATGTCCCCTTCCCACTGGGTACCACCCTCTCACACCTGGCATTTGCCAGCTTACTGGGGCATCAGCACCTTCTGAAGCAGCGGACACACCAGAGCTTTGGAGGTGCCAAAGCGTCACAGTGCTCTGTTCCAGAACAGGGGAGAGTGCCTCTGACGTGTCCCACTCTTCAAGGGGGAGGAAGGCTGAGCTTGTGCTGTGAGGTTACACCGAGGTCAGTATCTCCCTTTGTTTTTTCCTAATGACTCACTATACGTCTAATAGATTCTGGGTCAGGAAACAAATTTTAATATCAGTATTTGATATGCAAGATTGATGTTTGAGTATTAATACTGTTTTCATAATACCCCCTCCTCCTCAAACAGCCAAAGCTTCCTTACAGAGGCGAGCTCTTACAATGTGTGGCGTCTGCTTTCTGCAGGATGTTTCCCGCAGGAGGCTTTTAAGAGCTCAGAAAACTGTGGTTCTGGAAGCGTCATCCTGTTTTGTCCAACGTGCTCAGTCGAATCTGATTTTCAGCTCACCTGGCTATACGGATGTATTATTTCCACGGTGGTCTTTTCCCAGCCAAGGCAGAGTCGTGGTTTAGTTAAGAAGGTGCTCCAGCTGCAGATAATATGATGCCTGACTAACAGCAGCTTCAATAAATAGGATTTCATTTCTGCCTCGTAACAAAACATTCAGACACAGTAGTCCAGGGCCAGTGCCAGGGCTCAAGGAGCCTATCAGGGACGCAGGCTTGCTGTCTGTCTGTCTGTCTCTCTCCTTTGCCCGGCCATTCTTAGCCCACCAGCTTTTGTCCTCATGTAGCTCATGATCCTGTATGGCTGCTGCACCTCCCGGCCGCAGGTCAGCAGAGGAAGGAGAAAAGGTACCCCCACTGACTTCCGCTTATATCCCTTCCAACAGAACTACCTGCATTCGCTGCTGTGTGGGGGCTGGGCTGGGTGTCTCACCTTCCCATTTGGTCCAAGCTGGAGACAGATTCTCCATTATGCATCACAATGGCATTTACGGTGTGGTATTTTTAGACATTCTCCTGGCAGCAACGTCTCTACTGAATTACTGTTTACTCATTTTGTGTCCCACCCCCAAAATGGGCCACACACCTTTATGTCTCACCTTTCTTTGTGTAAAATATTAACATGTAGCTAACTAATTAAATGGACAGTTTAAGACCTCAAGACTTTTTATGAAGTTTTTGAGTATGGCTCCTGGAAAGCCATACTAATTATTTTAGAACACTGCTTCAACTAACTACATTCCACGCCAGACAAGTCTCTAGGTCAAGAATTCATCTGCTATGCCAGTATTTCTCAAAGTGTGTTTTGTAAAACTCCAGTCCTATCGGATGTTTTGAAACATGCGCACACATGCTGGAAATGCTGCTCTTAGTGCTATGCAATGCACGTTGGCATTTTAAAGGTTCTTAAAAGTCATACTGTGGATAAGCTTAACTATGTTTAACCCACTGCTTCCCAAATACCTTGGACGAAGGAACCCTTTGAGGCCTAATGACCATGTACACGCTATGGAACCAGGTTTTATGGAACACACGTTTGGAAACACCAACCTACTCCTTTTCTTACCTTAAACTGTATGTTTCCAACCAAGTTTATCAGATTGAGTTGTCAAGTGCGAAATATAATTAATATAATACAGATAGTGCTGTATTAGCAGCTAATCGTGCTTCCAAGTGGTTCCTTTTACCTTTCTCCTTTGAAATTTACTAATACAAGCCCTTTTCTTTTAACAAGAAGACTATAGTGTAATTTCTTGTTCAGCTAAAGAAAAAAATAGTATTTTAGTTTTAATATTTGATAAGCGTTTTGAAATAGGAACAGTTTGGTTTCTTGGAAAAGAGAGAAATAACTTTGCACATATTTAAGGAAAAATAATATAGCAAAATAAAGGTAAACATAGTAGCATATAGAATATATTAAAGACAATAAGAATTTTTTTAAAGCAACCAAGCAGGAAACAACTAGACTATGATATTACGGCCACCAATATGAACTGAAAAGAAGTCAGCAGAGAGGCATATATTCAAGGGGGGGGGGGGGCGGGAAATAAGAAAAAAACTATTGAATTAGACCTGCTGACAATTTTCTACAAAAGTAAACAATTTTGAGGAGTCAAATAATTGAACAGAACCCAAGTTCAGATTATATGCTTCATTAAAATTTGTGGTCAGTGAACAGAACATTCTCAAGGGCCTCAAGCCGGGACTCACTGTATATCATACACACACAGTCACATGCAGAGTCACGGTGATGAAACACCCGACAGAGATAACCGCCGAATACAGCTAGCCTCAAGATGATGTTGAAGAAGCAGTGGAGGCTGCGGCCTCAAAACCCGCAATGTGGACCCGTGGGTGCCGACAGATTGGGCACAAGAAGGGGCTGCCTTCTGGTAATGCTGTTAGCATTTTGCAATTAACCACAACATCATATTTAACTCCTAGAAGGCAGTCTCTCTGACTTTAGGGTGGGGAATCAGTAGGCTCTGTTACACAGCTAGGCATAAACCTAAATGATTAGTCAGAAAATATATGACTTTAAATCCCTGACCCAGAGACAAAAGAATGTCTAGAATTATATAGAGGGTGTCCCAAAACAATGTATATGCACACTTTGAATAATTATTAAGGCAGTGTTTATTAAAATACATTGCATTTTCAAAATTGAACTACCAGATGTTAAAGTGTATATTCATATTTTGGGGCACCCTGTGTGTATGTGTGTGTGTGTGTGTGTATATATATATACACACACAAATATATATATATTACAAATATATATATGTAATTATGTGTATGTATATATATGATTTTATGCAAACTTTTGTATTGACTTTTTAAAAAATATTTTATTTTTTTTTTTTTACAGAGAAGAAGGGAGAGGGATAGAGAGCTAGAAACATCTATGAGAGAGAAACATTGATCAGCTGCCTCCTGCACGCCCCCCACTGGGGATGTGCCCGCAACCAAGGTACATGCCCTAGACCAGAATTGAACCGGGACCCTTTAGTCTGAATGCCGATGCTCTATCCACTGAGCCAAACTAGTCAGGGCTTGTATTGACTTTTAATAGATATTTTACATCTAGATTCCTCAGGAAAGAGTGAAAAATTTTACTTATTATCAGATCTGTTAATTAGTTGCAACAAAATGCTGGTGCCATTTTGTTACTAAGATTAAAAAAAAAAAAAACACCCACACAAAACAGAGGTTAGTACAGAAAGCATGTGACCCCATGAAATGCGATTCTTACTGAAAAACCTTTCTGGGCATTAGTTATAAAATGAGCACGGAAGCAGGGAAGGGGGATTTCGATATGTGCAATTACATATTCAATGGCTTCTGAAAGAGTGAAGCCTCAATTACTATGTTATCAAATTTAAAAATTGCTTCAGGGATATAAATTTTAAAACCTAATATTATAAATGAAAGTTTAAGGAAGAATGGATTTAAATAAAACAGAATGATTAATCTACAGTTTAGAGACAGACTATAAAATAGGACTCTCCTAGAAGTGGGAAAAAAAACAGCTTTGTAGGTGCAATGGACTTGGTCACGTTTGCCATTCAGCACTTGTCATTCAGTCTATAGTTAGAACCAGTCAAAGTCAGTGCCTAGACATGAATATGGAGATAGGTGGAGTTTGACCCTCTGATATGTACGTATTTGTACGTTTATTTTAGAGCAAACGAGGTCCTATTCCAGGTAACCTGTTATCACTCTGAAGACTGGCCTGTGGAAAGCAAGTCCTGGTGTTTGTGTTTTCTTCCTGTATCACAATCTAGTCAAGTGCTTGTTAACAATCTATACCAGACAAATAAAATAAAATGAACAAATGTATTAAAATATACTGTATTCAAAGAGCAAAGCTCCTTTCCAACACACGGCCACCATGTGACTGTAGCTCTGGACTCTGAATCATTAGACAGAGTTGGGAGACTACTTTTCTATGAAGGGCTTTAGTTCTATGAAGATACAGTAGGAATCCCCAGAGAAAGAAACCTGCTGAGTTTTCATTGGTATGATCTTCCTTAAAACTTTTTTTTTAAATTGTGGTAAAATATACATACATAAAATTTATCATTTTAGCCATGTTTAAGTGACAGTTCAGTGGTATTAAGTACATGCAAGTTGTTGGGCAACCACCACCGCCATCCATCCACAGAACTCTTTACATCTTGAAAAACTGAAACTCTGTACCTATTAAACACAACTCCACATTCCCCCTCCCCCAAGCCTTCTGGCAATTACCATTCTACTTTTTGTTTATATCAATTTGACTATTCTAGGTGTCTCGGTAAGGGGAACTACACAGAATTTGTTCTTTTGTGACTAGTTTATTTCACTTAGGGTAATGTTTTCAAGGTTTGTTCATGTTATAGGATGTGTCTACAATCTCCCATTCTGGTGGCTGAATAAAAAAAAAGAACCCCAGTCACTTAATCTTCTTATATCCATGTAATATGTCATATTAGTTTGATTCAAAGGGACTCTAGAAAGTTTGCCTGGAGTATGATGAGTCCCCTTCAAGAGAAACCCCAAAGAACAAAACCATGTTCATGGTGGTGGTGATGGACTAAGTATATGATAACTTGGAAGAGGCACGAAAAATAGAGGCAGTTTGGACTCTGGGTTAAAGATCCTCTCTTCTACTCTCAGAGATTCTGGATCCCGAGATCTATTTGGGGGAGGTCAGAGGATCAATATTCTGAAGAGCCTTTTGAACAGATCTTTTCCTAGTTGAGCCTCTAGGGGAGGTTTAACCAGCCAACACCTTGATTTTAGCCTCAGGAACCTGAGTAGAGGACCCAGTTAAAATGTGCCTGACTCCCCAATAACAGAAACCGAGAGCTAATAAGTGGATGATGCTTTAAGTCACAAACTTTATAATAATGTGGGAATGCAACAACAGATAACAAATACACTGCCTCTTCTATTTTATGTTCCAATAATACTTATCTACTTGCAGTTCTTAAACATAACTTTCTCAGGCTTACATACCTTTCTGTTCATGATGTTTCCTTGCCCCGGGGTATCCCCTCTTTCTTAGTCAGATGAGTAAACTTTACTCTTCCTGTTCAAGACACATCTCCAGCATCACTGCCACCAGAAAATGCCACCATCTTCCCTAGATAACTTACTGTGCATTAGCCCCTTTTGACTGCGGGGATTAGAAAAGGCCCTGAAAAAACTCTAATGGCAGGAGACTTTTTTTATTTTTTATTTTTCTAATATAATTTTATTATTGATTTAAGAGAGGAGGGGGTAGGGAGAGAGAAATAGAAACATCAGTGATTAGAGAGAATCATTGATCGGCTGCCTCCTGCACACCCTACACTAGGGATCGAGCCTGCAACCCCGAGCATGTGCCCTGACTGGGAATCAAGAACTGTGACCTCCTGATTCATAGGTCGGTGCTCAACCACTGAACCATGCCGGCCGGGCAGCAGGAGAATTTTTAGTTAGCAACTTCAAGACTTTATGGAAAAAGGAATATGAGGACTAAAATTGAGAACGAGTATATAAAAGTCTCATTGAAATGTTGTATTCCCTAAAATAATGGGAGGCAGTTAATCACAGAATGAGTGTTTACAATGATACTCGATGATTATTGCCATCATATGGACAATAATTGGCAGACTGCTTTTTGTATTTACCACCCTTTGCTAATTAGAAACCATTAAGGAGTACCTTCCTCTGCAGTTTTAGTGAGATGCTTAAATTTCTCCTGTTTTGTTCCAGGTGTGTGTGTGTGTGTGTGTGTGTGTGCATGTGTGTGTGCATGTGTGTGTGTGTGTGTGTGTGACTCTGAGGTTTTGTGTCTTTATCCTGCTCCCTAGATTCTGCCAACTTTGCCAATTAGTTTTCTGGCATGGGGAACAATAGGAACAGTAGCTGACCTGAACATGTCAGTATACATGTTTCTGAAACAATACCAAGAGATTATTTAACTTTCCTGATAAAATCATACCAAACCACAGATGCTCTTCAGCTTTCTCCTCTCTACCACCTGAGATTCCCTTTGTTTTCATGGTAGTACTAAAACCAGGTTATGAACACCACTTTTATTTATCTGACCCCAAGATTGCAAAAACTCTCTCTGTACTCTTTTCTACTTCCTTTTTCTGTTCTAATTCTAAATTTCTTTTTCTAATTACAGGATATCCTTTGTATTCACAAGGACTGATCCTTGTAATCTTTGATAATCCTCAGATGCACAACCACCTCAAAGCATGTATCAAGCCCCTATCATGAGAGGCCCTGAGGCTACAAAGAGGAATCCTATCTAATAAAAGAGTAATATGCAAATTAACCATCACTCCACTACACCCACCAGCCACACCCACCAACCAATCAGGAGTGATTATGCAAATTAACCCAACCAAGATGGCTGCAGCCATGGAGAGAGCAGGAGGGAGGTTTGGGTTTCCCTGGCAATGGAGGAAGCCAAGCTTTCTGCACACCCTGGCCGGCCCAGGCCTCCGCTTAAGGCTACAAAGTTTCAATTATAGAAGGTGAATAAACCCCAACAGAAATGGCTGCTGCCAAGGAGCAAGCAGAAGGCTTGGCTCCGATCCAGGCTACAAAGTTTCAATTGTATAAGATAAATATATCCCAGATACCAGGGCCTCTGCTTGGGTCCCTGGGGGGCATGGCCGGCCTGCAAACCACCACAGGCCCCTCACTCAGGCCGCCCCATGCCCCAAGGGAACCCCCACCCTGATCCGGGACACCCTTCAGGGCAAACCAGCTGGCCCCCACCCATGCACCAGACCTCTATCCTATCTAATAAAAGAGTAATATGCAGATTGACCATCACTCCAATACACAAGATCAAGATAGCTGCCCCCATGTGGTCAAAGATCCTGCCCCCATGTGGACACAAGATGGCCACCACAAGATGGCCAGCAGGGGAGGGCAGGTGGGAGGTACAAGGCCCGCAAGGGAGGGCAGTTGGGGGCGATCAAGCCTTCAGGGAATGGCAGTTAGGGGTGACCAGGCTGGCAGAGGAGGAAAGTTGGGGGCAAACAGGCTGGCAGGGGAGTGGTTACGGGGTGATCAAGCTGGCAGAGAGAAGTGGTTAGGGGCAATCAGGAAGGCAGGCAGGTGAGCAGTTGGGAGCCAGCAGTCCTGGATTGTGAGAGGGATCCCAGATTGGAGAGGGTGCAGGCTGGGCTGAGGGACAACCCCCCCCACACACGAATTTCGTGCACAGGGCCTCTAGTTATATATATATATAAAAGCCTAAGCGACTGGCCAACCGGCCAATTGGCTGGTAGCTATGACACACAATGACCACCAGGAGGAAGATGCTTAAGGCAGGAACTGCCAAGTGACAGCAACTTTGCAGAGTGCCCTCTCACACTCCAGGACCCCTCGGGGGATGTCAGACTGCCGGTTTTGGCCCGATCCCCGCAGGCCAGGCCGAGGGGCCCCACCTGCTGGAGGGACCCCGCTCACTCTGCAGATGTCCTTTGAGCTCCAGTGCCACCCCAAGTGCAGCCGGCCTGGGAGAGACCATGGGGGAGGGGGAGGTTGGCTCCAGGGTGTGTCTGGTTGGTCTAGTCCCATCCCGTGCCACCGGCCACCTTCTAATTAACTTCCTTTCAATGTGCACAAATCTGTGCAGCGGGCCTCTAATCCTACCTAATAAAATAGTAATATGCAAATTGACTGCACCTTCGCTACGCCCAAACCACACCCACCAGCCAAAGCCATGCCCACCAGCCAATCAGGGCGAGTATGCAAATTACCCAACAACGATGGCAGTTAATTTGCATAGGCGGAGGGAGGGAGGAGTGAAGACTGAAGAGGAGTGAAGACAACTTAGAAGGAAGAGGGAGGAAAAGCGGAAAGCAAGGTGGCTGCCAGAGGGAAAGCCCGGGCGTGGTGGAGTGGGGCGGAGCGGGGCAGGCGGCAGCGGCGCTTGCAGGATTCTTCCTGCAAATGGGCTACTAGTTATATATAATTCTGTCTATGTTTTCAAGAACCATATAGCAGGTAAAGCAATATCCAGAAATTAAAGCAATAAGTGGTAGTCAATGTAAATAGTATCAATGGAGTTCAACATTTATCAGGTATCCGTACAGGTGGACAAAGCATGAAAATATTCCAAGGTCCAAGCAGACATGAGAGAAGTCTATTAGGAGGTAGCAAGATAGCAAGATACCTGGAAGGATGTTCAGGTGCAGGATTTTAGTCTCTGGTAGGGAGCTGACAAGAGCAAAGCAGAGGCCCAGTTCTTTAAGGATTGGAGTACTGGTAAAAGCAAGACAAAACTCCCACACGGAAACTAAAATCTGTGACCCAATTACCAGAAGTAGGCCACAGGCAGGGGTTGGGTCTTGAATACAGTTTTTAAAACTGGAGCAAGCCAGAAATTCCATGTCATTCTACAAGTCTACTTGTGTAAGTATGCAAATATATACGTGCAAGCCTGTTAACTGTAGCACTGTTGGTAATAGTGGAAAACACAGAAACAACTGGTGCTCCCCAGTGGGGTCTTGGTCATATAAATGATGGTATATCCAGCCAATGGAATATTTTACAGGTCTTAAAATCAATGTGGTATCTAGCTCATATGAGCTGATGGGGAAAGATTCCCAAAACATATTTATTAATTGAAAAAAATAAAATACAAGATAATATGAACAGTTTGATATTACCAGTGCCAATAAAAGGGTATTTCTCTACCTCCCTTGACACACCTGTGCAGTTATATTAGTCAGTGTTCATTCAGAAACACACACACACACACACACACACACACACACACACACACAAAACACATTTGTTGAAGTATTTAAAAAAGCATAGATTTTATATGGGGATTGTTTAAAAATTGTTACAGGGCCAAAGGGGGAAGATAAGCTTACCTGAAGGTGAGCAAACTACTGACTTTGATCAGTAATAAATATGACATCTTGATCTCCCAATTGTCTGAGTCCCACATCTGTTACTCCGTTGATTCTGAGCTTGGGTGGGTATATATAAAACAAGGGTTTTATATATTGAAACCCCACAGCCACCAACATCCCCCGGCTTTTATATATCACAATCTTTACACTTCAGGGAAGGTAGTTTTTAAAAGGTTAAGTCAAAACGCAACACGGCAAGGCCGCCCCACTGTAGCTGCGCCACCATCATGGAAACAAGCAATGTTTCCCATCAAGCATCACCAGCGTTCTGCGCAGGACCAGCTAGCAGGGACAGGGTAGGGAGGTAGGTGTGCGTGGAACTCATGGACGAGTCGAGCTGCTCTGTCCTCTTAAACGTGCACGGCCCATGCGCTCACCCTATGGAAGTCAGAGGAGAGGCTCAGGCTGCGCCTACCCTGCAGCAGGGACATTGGCCCGTGGGGATTATCTGAGACTGTGAAAGCGTTTTTGTTATGTGAGGGGAAATGGTAATATGGCTGATCCGATTTCAGCTGGGTAGAAGGCATGGGAAGAGAAACAGTTCTCAAAATAAAAAGGTGGTGAGGTTCCAGAATTAGAGACGTCGGCTTCTTCCCTCAGCAGGTATTCCCAAGTGTTCTCTGTCCTGTCTCCTCACCTTCTCTGTCCGGTCTCCTCTTTGTCTCAGAAGAGGAACTGGTCATCTTCATGGAGGCTGACACGAATTACATGAATTACACACTCCCACACAACAAGCATCTGCTTCTACCCAACCCTTACCGTCTCCCCTCTCCTCTCCATAGAAAAAGTTTCCTTCCTTCAGGTCATGCCGCCTATGATGCACTCTAGTGCAATGTTAGGCTTGGAATTCAGATGGCCTAGATGTCAATCCTGGTTCTACCATTCCCTAGCTCATGAGATAACCTTTCTGTGTCTCACATCGTCTGTACAACTCAGACAAAAATGATTGTAACAACACAGAGGGTGGATTTGAGGATGGATAAAAAAAGTGGATACAAAGTGAAATAGCAATAGAAACTTCTCACTATGCTGTGATCACTAACAACTTCCCTGTCACCAAATCCAAATGTTACTTCTTATCTTTCCTGACCTTTCTGCAGTATTTGACATGGTTGGCCTCTCTCTTTTTTACATTCTCTCTTCCCTTGGTTTCCAATTTACTACTTTCTTATGGTTTTCATTCTACCCCTCTAACCACAGATTCTCAACATCCATCATGAAGTTCTCTTTCTTTGGCTGCCATTTAAACATCAAGGCTCTGTAATAAATGAATTCGGTAATGTAGTGGGATACAAAATTAACGCCAAGAAATCTATGGCATTTCTATACACCAATAGTGAACTTACAGAAAGAGAGACTTAAAAAGCAATCCCATTTACCATCGCACCAAAAAAATTAAGATACCTAGGAATAAACTTAACTAAGGAGGTAAAAGACCTATACGCGGAAAACTACAGGACACTGGAAAAAGAGATAGAGGAAGACGTAAACAGATGGAAGAACATACCATGTTCATGGATTGGTAGAATCAACATCATTAAAATGTCCATACTACCCAAAGCAATCTACAGATTCAATGCACTCCCCATCAAAATACCAACAGCATATTTCACAGACATAGAAAGAACTCTCCAAAAATTCATCTGGAATAAAAAAAGACCCCGAATAGCTGCAGCAATCTTGAGAAAGAAGAATAAAGTAGGAGGGATCTCAATACCAGATATCAAGCTGTATTACAAAGCCACTGTTCTCAAAACAGCCTGGTACTGGCACAAGAACAGACATATAGATCAATGGAACAGAATAGAGAATCCAGATATCGACCCAAACCACTATGCTCAATTAATATTTGACAAAGGAGGCATGAACATACAATGGAGTCAAGACAGTCTCTTCAATAAATGGTGTTGGGAAAATTGGACACACACATGCAAAAAAATGAAACTAGATCACCAACTTACACCATACACAAAAATAAACTCAAAATGGATACAGGACTTAAACATAAGACGGGAAACCATAAAAATACTAGAGAAATCCACAGGCAACAAAATCTCAGACATATGCCAAAAGAACTTCTTCACTGACACTGCCCCTAGGGCAATGAAAGCTAAAGAGAAAATTAACAAATGGGACTACATCAAAATAAAAAGCTTTTTTCCAGCAAAAGAAACCATCAACAAAACAGCAAGAAAGCCCACTGCATGGGAGAACATATTTGCAAATGCCATCACTGATAAAGGTTTAATCTCCAACATCTACAGGCAGCTTATGCAACTTAATAAAAGGAAGATAAATGATCCAATTAAAAAATGGGCAACGGACCTAAACAGAATATTTTCAAAAGAAGACAGAAGGAAGGCCAAGAGACACATGAAAACATGCTCAAAGTCACTTATTATCCGAGAGATGCAAATCAAAACAACAATGAGGTACCATCTCACACCTGTCAGAATGGCTATCATCAACAAATCAACAAACGACAAGTGTTGGTGAGGATGCGGAGAAAAAGGAACCCTCGTGCACTGCTGGTGGGAATGCAGACTGGTGCAGCCACTGTGAAGAACAGTATGGAGTTTCCTCAAAAAACTGAAAATGGAACTCCCATTTGACCCAGTAATCCCACTCCTGGGAATATATCAGAAGAAACTAGAAACACCAATCAGAAAGGATATATGCACCCCTATGTTCATAGCAGCACAATTTACAATAGCTAAGATTTGGAAACAGCCTAGGTGCCCGTCAGCAGATGACTGGATCAGAAAACTGTGGTACATCTACACAATGGAATACTATGCTGCCACAAAAAAGAAGGAATTCTCATCATTTGCAGCAACCTGGATGGAATTGGAGAATATTATACTAAGTGAAATAAGCCAGTCAATGAAAGAAAAATACCACATGATCTCACTCATTTATGGATAATAAAGACATTATAAACTGATGAACAAAAAGATAGATACAGAGACAGTAAAGCAACAAACAGACTTTCAAATTACAGGGGGAAAGTTAGGGAGAGGTGGGGGAGATAAGAAATCAAACGAAGGACTTGTATGCATGCATATAAGCATAAACAATGGACGCAAAACTCTGGGGGGTGAGGGCATGTATGGGTGTGGGGTGGGGGCGGTAATGGTAAGATATGTACACATATAATACCTCAATAAAAAAAAAAAGAAAAAGAAAAAGAAAATAAAAAAAAATAAACATCAAGGCTCTGCCCTCAACTCTCTTCTCTCATTATTCCACACACTATCCCTTCATGACCTCACCTGCACCTACATCCTTGGGTCACTCCTGAGGGTGGGTATATATAAGTGTGCATTCCTAGCCCTCAACTCTTCCCTGAGCTGAAACATAGTTAATGTGGGGCCAGATACACCTGGACTTATAAGTATAATAAAAGCAGGTTTCTAAGGGATTCAGTTTTAAACATCTAACTATCTATGGGATTCGTGCACCTTGTATGTTCCATAGGCACTTTAGAACTTTCAAATGCAAAGCAAACTCATCATGTTCCTCAGCCCACCAATAAGTCTCTATCCTCCCCCTGTGTCTACCTACTCTTCCACCCTAACCAGAAACTTCTTTCTGTCCATTATTAAAATACTATTTGTCCTTAACAAGTCTCATCAGTCCACCTGCTAAATCCTCTGGGATTTATATCTTTCTCTCCATTTTCTCACATTATTCAGCCAACCAAAACACTTCACTTCTCCTATGGTGCTTGTTCAAATTCCTCTGTAATTCGAATGCCCCTCTCCTCCTTTGCTCACTCCTACTTTTTCTTTGAGATTTAGCTTAGACCAGTGGTCAGCAAACCGCGGCTCGCGAGCCACATGCGGCTCTTTGGCCCCTTGAGTGTGGCTCTTCCACAAAATACCATGTACCCTAATTAAGTTAATAACAATGGACCTACCTATATAGTTTAAGTTTAAAAAATTTGGCTCTCAAAAGAAATTTCAATCGTTGTACTGTTGATATTTGGCTCTGTTGACTAATGAGCTTGCCAACCACTAGCTTAGACCTTGTTTTGTTAGGAAACCACCTCTTCCTCCCCCAAGATCAAAGTAGGAGCCCCTTGATCTTCTCCGTAGTAATTACTTGTGATGCACTGTGCCACATCCTCTTGGCCTACCTGGGGACAGTTCCATGTACTTTGTCCCTCCCCAGTCAAGTCTGAAGTATCTTTGCATTTTGCCGCTTTGGAGCTTTCCCTGAATAGATGGAAAACTGCTCAGCCTGAAAGTGAAAGTGTGGTGGTAGCTATTACCTGCAGAGCCAACCCCCAAATAATAGGGGACAGGAGTCAGTGGACTGTGCTCTTGAGGTCATCGTTGCTCATTGATATCCTTTGTTAGTTTTTCTCCTTCCCTCTCTCACTCTCCATACTCCTCACTTCTGCTTCCAGGCATGATCACCCAAATAAACTACCTATATCCAAATGTTTTTCTTAGGCTTTGATTTAAAAGTCAAACATCTGCAGGGAGGTGGAGGTACCCAAACTAACACATGTTCTAATAGCATCCAGTCTATATGACTGCTGTAGTATTTATTATATTGAATTATCATTGCTGTTTTACCTTGTTCATTTTTGCATCTATTAATGCCCAGTGCCCTGACATAGGGCCTGAAATATAATAGACGTGTATAAAATATGTAAAAGCAGGTAGGAGAGAGGGAGGGAGGAAGGGAGAAAGGGAGGGAGGGAGGGAGGGAGAGAGGGAGGGAGGGAGAGAGGGAAGTAGGAAGGAAGTCAGACCTTGGCCAACATCACTTTTGCTGAGTGCTGGCTATTCCTACTGCTTTACTCTTCACTTTGTGAAGGTACAGATTATAAATAATGCATTGCAAATGTAGACTATTATGGAAAATCATCTGAAAAGTGAGACACAGACACAGGGTGGGCTTTTTTGGTTTTTTGTTAATCCTAGTGTGGTTATGAGACTAAGCCCCTCATTGGAGCTCTGATACACTATCTCAGACTTGCTGTGAACAAAAACAAAATAATGGTTCTTGGGGGGGATGTGATCAGTACAAAGCACCTGGGAGACAGTGATGAAGATGGAATCAGCAGAGGCACAGCTATCAAACTGTTTTCAATTTTCTCAGGAAATTTGAAAGCAAGATTGGGAATGGGAGATGGAGCCAAAGTAGACTGGGTGCAGGCGGTATTAAGAAAACAAACGCAAACAACACTGATGAATCCTTTACTGGAATTTCACAGATGATTTCTTCAAAACACTTTAAAGTGAGCATACTTTGCTAGTGATGATGTGATACCCTAACACCTAATTATTTATGAAGTTCCCATCACAGTGGCACCTAAATACTTCAGAGAAATTTGCTGCATGGCCTGGATGCATCCAGAGCTTTATTATTCTCAGGGTGCACTTACACTGTAATAAAGGCAGATGTCTAATGGATTCACATTTAAAAAAATTCCCCACTGCCAAGGCACTTGCAAATGTTCAGTTGTTTCATACTATTTGAATACCAATCTCAGGAGAAATAATAGTAATAGTAAATAAGGGGGCTAGAAGTTCTTGGCCTCTGAAGGGGATTAGTGCCGGGAAATAAAATACAAATTTAGGAGAAGTAAGAATTAGTAATAGCAGATGCTTATATATCTTTTTAGATAATAATTTTTTCCCATTTTTTCTTCCATTTTAATGTTTCTCTTTCTGCTATACTTTTCCCGGAAGTTCTTTTATTTATATTCAGAAAATCTAGATAGCCAAGTTTTCTTGGAGGAAATCATTTTCTTTTAAAGAAATCTATGAGTGGGGGAGGAACCAAGATGGCGGCAAAGTTAAACAACTAATCTGCTGCCTCGCACAACAATTTCAAAAATACAACTAAAAGACAAAACGTCTACCACCCAGAACCACGGGAAAGCTGGCTGAGTGGTAGATTTACAACTAAGGAGAGAAAGGAGCACAAACGCTGAAAAGCTGAGGTAGGGAGGCGCGCGAAGTGGGCTGGCGGCAGGCGACTGGGCGCGCGGCTTTTCTTCAACCCGCAGGGAGACAAGCTCCCGATCACTCTGAAATCCAGTTTCTGGGGACACACGGGGGACCCAGACGCCTACAGGGAGAAGCTGGACTCTCGGCCATCGGGTCGGAAAGTGAGAGTGACTTTTTTGCAGAGGTGCGCCCAGCAATCAGTGTTTACTGCGCTGGAGCACGGGGCACAGGGACTTGGAAATGCGGAAAGGCAGAGACGGCTGATGCCAGCCATCGCCATTTGCCACGCCCTAGCCTAGTGACGCCCTGAGACCCCGCCTAGCCCTGAGGCCCCGCCCCGCACATTCTACAAACCCGCCCAGGCTCCACACAGTGGCTTTTGCATATAAATGGCCTGTTCTGTGGCAGCTTAACCAAATAAACTGCAGCTCCAGTCAGACTGCTCCAAAACCGCCCAAGCAAAGGAGGAGAAAACTAGTTCTTGCTGTAGCTCCTGCTGGGGGACACACAGTACACAAGGGTACACCAAGAGTGTCCACCTCAGGTAACTGGGAGGCTGACCCGTTGAACCAATAGGACATCTAGTACACAAAGCTACCCTACCAACTCAGGGAAGCAGTGAAAATGAGGAGGCAAGGAAACAGATCACAAACCAAAGAAATGGAGGAGAACAAGCGACTGGACATAGAGTTCAAAACCACGGTTATAAGGTTTTTCAAGAATTTCATGGAAAAGGCCGATAAATTCAATGAGACCCTCGAGGATATGAAAAAGGACCAACTAGAAATTAAACATAAACTGACTGAGATAAAAAATATTATACAGAGACCCAACAGCAGACTAGAGGATCGCAAGAATCAACTCAAAGATTTGGAATACAAAGAGGCCAAGGACACTCCTCCAGAGAAGCAAGAAAAGAAAAGAATTCAGAAAGTTGAAGATAGTGTAAGAAGCCTCTGGGACAACTTCAAGCGAACCAACATCAGAATTATGGGGGTACCAGAAGAAGAGAGAGAGCAAGATGCTGAAAACCTATTTGAAGAAATAATGAACGAAAACTTCCCCACCTGATGAAAGAAATAGACTTACAAGTCCAGGAAGCACACAGAACCCCAAACAAAAAGAATCCAAAGAGGACCACACCAAGACACATCATAATTAAAATGCCAAGGGCAAAAGACAAAGAGAGAATCTTACAAGCAGCAAGAGAAAAACAGTTAGTTACCTACAAGGGAGCACCCATATGATTATCAGCTAATTTCTCAACAGAAACCATGCAGGCCAGACGGGAGTGGCAAGAAATATTCAAAGTGATGAATAGCAGGAACTTACAACCAAGACTACTCTACCCAGCAAAGTTATCATTCAGAATTGAAGGGCAGATAAAGAGCTTCACAGATAAGAAAAAGCTAAAGGAGTTCATCACCACCAAACCAGTATTATATGAAATGCTGAAAGGTATTCTTTAAAAAGAGAAAAAAGAAGAAGAAAGATTAAAATTATGAACAACAAATACATATCTATCAACAAGTGAATCTAAAAGTCAAGTGAATTAAAAATCTGAGGAACAGAATAAACTGGTGAACTTAATAGAATCAGAGGCATAGAATGGTTGTGGATTGATAATTCTCAGGGGGAAAGGGGTGTCTGTATGGGGAGTACGGGAAGAGACTGGACAAAAATCATACACCTATGGATAAGGACAGCGGGGGGGAGGTAAGGGCAGATGGGGGGTGGGAACTGGGTGGTGGGGAGATATGGGGGGGAAAAGGAGAAACAATTGTAATATGAACAATAAAGATTCATTAAAAAAAAAAAGAAATCTATGAGGGAGAGAGGACAAAATGACAGTGGAATAGATGGACGTGTCCCAAGCCTTGTCCCAGAGCAGATAGAATGAGCAGCTGAAACAAATAACATCCACCCCAAATTGGCGAAGGAGACTCAGCTGGTGAGACAATTTTCAGCCGGGAAGGGCAGAGGACCCCTGGAGAAGGGTAAAATCAAGGAACTGGGCAGGAGAGATCTGCCAGACCTCCGTGCCCAGAGGGTCAGAGGGAAACCGCATGGCACTGAGCCGCATCCCTTGGGACAGGCACAGCGTCTGACTGTGGAAAGGAGGTCCGCATGACTGCTGGTGGCAGGGGATTCTGGGTCTGGGTCCACAGTCATGAAAGACTGAGCCTAGAGGGGGCAGCCTGGAGGGCTGACCAGGCCACGCAGTGCCGGCAGGAGAGGAGCTCACAGAGGAGCAGTCTTTCCCCTCTTTGTGGCCTGTGGTTTGCTTCACTGAACCTAGTTCATAGGACCTTTTGGATATGGACACTCACCTGTGCCTGAGGTACAGGAGAAGGTGCAGACTTGTGGAGTCTGGGGAGAGGATGGGCTGAGGAGAGGGTCCAGGAGAAGTGGCAGCAAGTCTGGCGCTGAGTCATACTTGAGCCTGGGACCTGGGCAGCCATTTTTTCTGAAGAGATAGCCCTTTCCTCCAGTATCCAGGCAACCAATACAGCCACACCCAGAATACACCCTGAATGGTACAAAGGATTAAAAAAAAATCTGAACAGTCTCCTTTCTACTTCCTCTATACTGAACTGAGGTCCTTCCCATATTCATCCAATTCTTAACCTTATTTTCTGTATATAAGCTCAACCTCCTCAGATTCTTCCCCCACTCTCTTTGCTGGGTATTTTGTGTTTGCATTTTTTTGGTTTACCTGTTTGTTCTGTGGTGCTTTCTCCATATATTACATATATATATACTCCTTTTTCTTCCTTTTTCTTTTCTCTCTTATCTATTTTTTTCTCTCTTTGATATCATTTGTGCTCTTTTCTCTCCCCAGTTCTCTTTTCTCAGGTAGTCACTTATATTGGGGTTATCGGTGTTGTGAGTCCATTCGTGTTTTGTACCCTTTGTGTCGTGTCTTGTCGAGGAGAATTTTATCCTGTCTGGCCAATGTGGTAGAGAACGAGCCACACAACCAGACACCCGGAAAGGAGACCCCAACCACGAATGGATCAATAACATTCCAGACCCAACTACAGAGGCAGGAAGAAGGCGGCAGTGAGGGAGAGAGTGTGAGTGACTGAGGGAGCAAAAGAGGAGTGTGTGGTCATGTGGGGTGTGTATGTGTATGGGTGAGTGAGACACAGTTAGATCCTACAGGACCTTCGGGGGAAGGCTAACTGGGCTCTCCAAACTAGGCAGCCTCTGCTACCGTTGCAAACAGTACCGGGAGGCCAGCTCTTCCTCAGAACCCTTGCCTTTTTGAAGGGGAGAGCTGCTGTAACTGGGATCCTGGCCTCACCTCCACCCAGGGTGCACTCAGATAACACGTGGGACTCTACAACTACCCCTGCCAGGGACCTGCTACCTCATCTTGGTCCCACAGTCACCAAGTCTCCAGCAACCCCGGATGCATGCTCCTGTGAGTTCCGAAGTGCGCTCCCCTCTGACTAGCTCAATGCTTTAGCAAGGGCACTGTGACCACGCGAGCAGCAGACACATGAGCAGCCAGCTCCTATCCAAGGAGCAGCAGCCCCACAAGCAGCCCACCCCAGGCTGAAGAGCAGCAGCCTCACGTGGCCTGCCCCTGTCAAAGGAGCAGCAGCTGTGTGAGCGGCCTGCTCCCCCATCCGAGGAGCAGCAACCATGCGAGAAGCCCGCCCCCATCCCATGAGCTGCAGCCACACGAGTAGCCCGCCAACGACTTAGGAGCAGCAGCCCCACGTAGCCCACCCCCATCCAATTAGCAGCAGCTGCACACAGCCTGCACCCTGCACGCATCCGAGGAGCAGCAGCTGCGTGAGCTACCTGCCCCCGTCTAAGAAGCAGCAACTACACAAGCAGCCTCCCCCCCATCCAAGGAGCTGCAGCTGTGTGAGCAACCCATCCCTGTCCGAGGAGCAGCAGATCTGCGAGCAGCCCACCCCCATTCGAGGAGCAGCAGCTGCCCGAGCAGCCCGCCCTGGTCCGAGGAGCAGCAGCCACATGAGCAGACCACCAACTTCCGAGGAGCGGCAGCCCTGCGTAACCCTCACTGATCTGAGGAGGAGCAGCCACACGCAGCCCACACCCATCTGACGAGCAGCAGCTGGGTGAGCGGCCCACCCCCATCTGAGGAGCAGCAGCCGCATGTGAAGCTTACTCCTGTCCGAGGAGCAGCAGCCGCATGAGCAGCCAGCTCCTGTATGAGGAGCAGCAGCTCTGCGAGCAACCCACCCCGTCCAAGGAGCAGCAGCCACATAAGCAGACTGCCCCCACCCAAGGAGCAGCAGCTGTGTGAACAGCCTCCCCCCACCAGCCAGAGGAGCCACCACTGCTAAGAACAGCACCCACCAGAGGAGCTGCTGTCAACTGAGGAGCAGCTGCTGCCACGACCGCCAGAGGAGTAACCACAGACTGAGGAGCCACTGCCACCCAAGGAGCAGCCCCTGCATGACTCGACATCTAGATCCATCAGTGAGATAAAAAAAAAATAGGTACACAAAGAAACCCCAAAAGGAAAGAAAAGGAGGAATCGCCAGAAAAGCAGCTAAGTGAAAAAGAGGCATGCAATATGTCAGGAAAAAAAATTCAGAATAAGGGCCATACAGTTCATAAACTGGATGAATGAAAAAATAAACAACTTATGTAAGAATCAAGAAGAAATGAAGAGTGATATAGCTGCAATAAAAAACACCATGGAAAGTTTCAACAGCAGACTAGGAAAAGCGGAGGACCAAATTAGCGAATTAGAAGACAAGGAAGCAAAACACACCCAAACTGAACTGCAATTGGAGAAAAAAATTAAAAGACAGCAGGAGAGCCTAAGGGAGCTATGAGACAACCTGAAACGAAGCAACATATGATAATAGGGGTCCCAGAACAACAGGAAGAGGATTAAGGGTTAGAAAACCTATTTGAAGAAATAATGTCAGAAAACTTTCTTGATGTGGGGAAGAAAAAAGTCACACAAGCACAGAGAGTCCCAAATGAGATGAACCCAAAAACACCTACACCAAGACACATCATAATTACGATGGCAAATGTTCAAGACAAAAAGAGAATCTTAAAGGCTGTAAGAGAGAGACAGAAAGTTGCATACAAGGGATCTCCCATTATATTATCAAATGATTTCTCAACAGAAACACATAAGGCCAGAAAAGAATGGAAGGAAATTTACAAAGTGATGCAAAACAAGGGACTAAATCCAAGAATACTCTATCCAGCAAGGCTATCATTCAAAATTGAACAGGAAATAAGGAGCTTCACAGACAAAAAAAGGCTAAGGGAGTTTATCACTACCAAGCCAGCAATGCAAGAAATGCTAAAGGGACTGGGGTAAAAAGAAGAAATAAAAAGGTTACAAGGAACACGGGCACAAAAAATAAAAATGGCTACAAACAAGTACCTATCAATAATAACTTTAAACACAAACGAACTAAATGCTCCAATCCAAAGACATCGAGTGGCTGAATGGATAAAAAAACATGACCCATATATATGCTGTCTACAAGAGACCCACCTCAAAACAAGGGACTCACACAGACTGAAAGTGAAGGGATGGAAAAATATCTTTCAGGCAAATGGAAATGAAAGAAAAAAAAAGCTGGGGTAGCAATACTTATATCTGACAAAACAGACCTCAAAGTGATGGCCATAACAAGAGGTAAGGAAGGCAGATTCATAATACTAAAGGTATCAATACAACAAGAGGATATAACCCTGTTAAACATATATGCACCCAATGCAGGAGCACCTAAATACATTAAAAAACTCCTGGAAGATATCAAGGGAAAGACAGACAACAATACAATCATAGTAGGGGACTTCAATACACCATTGACATCACTGGATAAACCCTCTAGACAAAAAATCAGCAAAGAAACAGCAATCCGAAATGACTCACTAGATCAGATGGACTTGATTGATATCTTCGGAACATTTCACCCCAAAGCCACAGAATATACGTTCTTCTCAAGTGCACATGGGACATTTTCAAAAATAAGCCACATACTGGGTCACAGGCAAAGTCCCCCAATTCAAGAAGATTGAAATCATATCAAGTGTCTTCTCAGACCAAAATGGCATAATATTAGAAATAAACTACAAAAAAACAATCCAAAAAATTCAAACACTTGGAAGCTGAATAGCATGCTATTAAACAATGATTAGGTTACCAAAGAGATCAAAGAAGAAATTAAAAACATCCTAGAAACTAATGAAAACAAAAACACAATAATCCAAACTCTATAGGACACAATGAAAGCAGTCCTGAGAGGGAAGTTTAGAGCTCTATAGGCCTACCTCAAAAAAGAAAAGAAAAGAAAAGAAAAAAATGGTAGTAAATTATCTAACTCTACAACTTAAGGAATTAGAAATAGAGCAACAAGAAAAGCCCAGAGTGAGCAGAAGGAAGGAGATAATAAAGATCAGAGAAGAAATAAATGACATAGAGACCAAAAAAAAAAAAAAAATACAAAAGATCAATGAAACCAAGAGCTGGTTCTTTGAAAGAATAAACAAGATTGATGAACCTCTAGCCAGGCTTACCAATAAGCAAAGAGAGAGGACCCAAATAAACAAAATCAGAAATGAAAGAGGCGAAATAACAACAGACCCCACAAAAATACAAAGGATTGTTAAAAAATACTATGAAGAACTCTATTCCAAAAAAACTAGACAACAAGGAGGAAATGGGCATATTCCTAGGAAAATACAACCTTCCAAAACTCAATCAGGAAGAATCTAAAAATCTCAATAGCTCAATAACTATGGAAGAAATTGAAGCAGTCATCAAAAAGCTTCCAGCAAACAAAAGCAAGGGGCTAGATGGCTTCACAATGGAGTTTTACCAAACATTCAAGGACGAACTAAAACCTATCCTCCTCAGACTATTCCAAAAAATTCAAGAGGAAGGAATACTTCCAAGCTCATCCTATGAAGCCAGCATCACCCTAATACCAATACCAGATAAAGACAACACAATGAAAAAGAATTACAGGCCAATATCCCTCATGAACATAGATGCCAAAATCCTCAACAAAATTTTAGCAAAATGGATCCAGCAGAACATCAGAAAGATCATACACCATGACCTAGTAGGATTTATCCCAGGGATGCAAGGATGGTACAATATCTGAAAATCAATAAACGTGATACCACATAAACAAATTGAGAGATAAAAATCACATAGTCATATCAATTGATGCAGAAAAAGCATTTGACAAAATCCAACACCCTTTCTTGATAAAAACTCACAACAAGGGTGGAATAGAAGGATCATACCTCAACATAATAAAAGCCATATATGACAAACCCACAGTCAACATCATACTCTATGGGCAAAAACTAAAACCATTTACCCTAAGAACAGGAGCAAAACAGGGATGCCCACTCTCACCACTCCTATTCGACATAGTACTGGAAGTACTAGCCATTGTGATCAGACAAGAAGAAGAAATAAAAGGCATCCAAATTGGAAAAGAAGAACTAAAACTGTCCTTATTTGCAGATGACATGATACTGTTCATAGAAAACCCTAAAGACTCCATCAAAAAATTATTAGACTTAATAAATGAATTTGGCAATGTAGCAGGATACAAAATTAATGCCAAGAAATCTATTGCATTTCTTTACACCAATAGTGAACTTACAGAAAGAGAGACTAAAAAAGCAATTCCATTTACCATAGCACCAAAAAAATTAAGATACCTAGGAATAAACTTAACTAAGGAGGTAAAAGAGCTATATGTGGAAAACTATAGGACACTGAAAAAAGAGATAGAGGAAGACATAAACAGATGGAAAAACATACCGTGTTCATGGGTTGGTAGAATCTACATCATTAAAATGTCCATACTACCCAAAACAATCTATAAATTCAACGCAATCCCCTTAAAATACCAATGGCATATTTCACAGACCTAGAACGAACTCTCCAAAAATTCATCTGGAATAAAAAAAAGACCCCAAATAGCTGCAGCAATCCTGAGAAAGAAGAACAAAGTAGGTGGGATCTCAATACCAGATATCAAGCTGTATTACAAAGCCACTGTTCTCAAAACAGCCTGGTACTGGCATAAGGACAGACATACATATCAATGGAATAGAATAGAGAACCCAGAAATCGACCCAAACCACTATGCTCAACTAATATTTGACAAAGGAGGCTTGAACATACAATGGAGTCAAGACAGTCTCTTCAATAAATGGTGCTGGGAAAATTGTACAGATGCATGCAAAAAAATGAAATTAGGTCACCAACTTACACCATACACAAAAATAAACTCAAAATGGATAAAGGACTTAAATGTAAGATGGGAAACCAAAAACATCCTACAAAACTCCATAGGCAGCAAAATAGCAGATATATATCGTAGCAACATCTTTACCGACACAGCTTTTAGGGCAATGGAGACTAAGGAGAAAATAAACGAATGGGACTACATCAAAATAAAAAGCTTCTGCACAGCAAAAGAAACCATCAACAAAACAACAAGAAAGCCCACTGCATGGGAGAACATATTTGCCAAAGACATTTCAGATAAGGGATTAATCTCTAAAACTTACAGAGAACTCATACAACTTAACAAAAGGAAGATAAACAATCCAATCAAAAAATGGGCGCAGGATCTAAATAGACACTTTTCGAAAGAGGACATACAGAAGGCCGAGAGACATATGAAAACATGCTCAAAGTCACTAATCATCCAAGAGATGCAAATCAAAACAACAATGAGGTACCATCTCACACCTGTCAGAACGGCTATCATCAACAAATCAACAAAAGACAATGATGGAGAGGATGTGGAGAAAAAGGAACCTCTTGCACTGCTGGTGGGAATGCAAACTGGTGCAGCCACTGTGGAGAACAGTATGGAGTTTCGTCAAAAAACTAAAAATGGAACTCCCATTTGACCTAGTGATCCCACTTCTAGGAATATATCCCAAGAAACTAGAAACACCAATCAGAAAGAATATATGCACCCCTATGTTCATGGCAGCACAATTTACAATAGCTAAGATTTGGAAACAGCCTAAGTGTCCATCAACAGATGAGTGGATTAAAAAACTGTGGTACATCTACACAATGGAATACTACGCTGCGGTAAAAAAGAAGGAATTCTTACCATTTGCAACAGCATGGATGGAACTGGAGAGCATTATGCTAAGTGAAATAAGCCAGTCAGAGAAAGATAAATAACACATGATCTCACTCATTTAGGGAATATAATTAACAATATAAACTGATGAACAGGGGCAGATCCAGAGACAGAGAAGCATCGATCAGACTGTCAAACCTCAGAGGGAAGGTAGGGGAGGATGGGGGTAAGGAGGAGAGATCAACCAAAGGACTTGTATGCATGCATATAAGCCTAACCAATGGACACGAGCACCAGGGGGTCGAAGGCATGAGTGGGGGTGTTGGGGACAATGGGGGGATAAGGACACATATGTAATACCTTAATCAATAAAGAAATTAAAAAAAAATTTAAATCTGTGAGGGGCCCTGGCCAGATAGTCAGTTGGTTAGGGCATCATTTCATATGCCAACATTTCGAGTTCAATCTCCAATCAGGGCAGATAACAAGAAACAGCCAATGAATGCATAAATGAGTGGAGCAACAAATACTAGTATCTTTCCTTCTCCTTCTTCTTCCTCCTCCTCCTCCTCCTCCTTTCTCAAATCAATCAATAAAAATAAATAAAAAGAGATCTATGAGGTTCCAGATATTCCTTTCCTATTCTATTTTACTAAGGCAAAGCCTATCTATAGAGAAGGATTTTCACAAAATGAATGTTTAAAAAACTTAAAATACAGCTATATTTGGATATGTAAGCTATAAACAGTAGAAACCTGTAAGGTTCTAAAACCTGCTATTTCCCCTCGTGTTATCAGTTTTTTACAAAGCTTTGTGTGTTCCATCTTCAGAAGTGATCTCAATTCTTCCAGTTCAAGAAAATGTATCTTAACATAGTGTTCAGCCTTTGTATTTTTCTGACTTTACCCACAGTTGTCATTCCAGAAATGATGCATACCACTTGGTTCAATTTGCATCATTACACAAAAGGGACTCTCCTTGGAAACCTTTTATGTGCTTCAAAAACATAATAGCATTTCAAAGAAGTGTGGGTTTTTTTTTTTAAGATAATAACTGAGTTAACTCCCCCACTAGATCTTGCTGAAGTATGTGACAATTAACCCAGCTTACCACTGGCTTGAAATGATTTGACAGTGATTTAACTCTTTGGGGAAGTGTTTTTCTTTAACCTACTACTAAGCAAGAGAATTTTTTGCTCTTCAATGTATTTCCGTGCATTTAAATTTCATCTCTACACTTCCTCTACACTTATCCCTTGGGATATGAATTCATTTTTGGTTATGTGTGTTTGTGGTTCTTAAAAACATATGGAAGCATTGCATTCTAGGCTGAATTGTGTCTCTCTCAAATTCCTATGTCAAAGCCCTAACCCCCAGTACCTCAGAATGTGACTATTACTTGGAAGCAGAGCCTGAAAGCAGTGATCAAGTAAAAATGAGGCTGTTAGGGTGTGCCCTAATCCAATCTGACTGGTGTTCTTATTAGAAGAGGAAATTTGGACGCACAGAGAGACACGAGGAATGTGCACACACAGAGAAAAGACCATGTGAGGACACGGCAGTGGACAGCTATCAGCAAGACAAGTGGGGAAGCCTCAGGAAACCATACCTGCCAACACCTTGATCGCGGGCTTCTAGGTCCTTGAGAAAATAAATAATTGATTTTCAGAAATAGAGAGAGGATGGGAGAGGGAGAGAGAGAGAGAGATAAAGGGCAATGTGAGAAACATTGACCGGCTGCTACCTGCATTCCCCCCTACTGGGGATCAAGCCTGAAACCCCTAGCATATGCCCAGACCAGGAATCTCACTGGAGGACTCATACAACTTAACAAAAAGGGCACCAGAGGACAGCCAACCAGCTGAGCCATACAGGCCAGGGCCTGAAATGACACACAAACCCAGTTCTTTCACAAAATAAAACAACAGTAAGTTGATTAAAAATGGCCTTAAGTGATTGGATTTTCAGGCAGTGCCTCTGAACTCCATTTCACTATCCACACAAATTTATTTGCAAAACCCAGACTCCTCTGTCCCCACCACATCATTCAAGGATGGCTGTTCCTTCCTGATTCTCTTATTTTGTGCTGCCTTAACTATCATCTTGTCAGCCTTCCTACCTATAGCTTTCAGTAATGACCACCAAAAAGATGTTATTTTGTTAACATTGGAGCGGTAAAATAGGCTGTGGGCTCATCACCCACTTACCACCACCCTAACCATTTTCACTTGGAGAGATTATATTATAAGGAACAATGCTGCCTGCCTAAAAGAGGAAATAAGACATGGGGGTTGGAGGGAAGTTTATGGATAAGCCTTTACCTTGTACAAAATGTGTGTGTCCCACTAGCCTCTAAGGCCCTGTTTCTGCCCTTGCCCCCAACAGTCATACTCGGATCATAGCTGCTTGATGATTTTAAATTCTGAATTGTATTTGCACCGCCCTCCTTGCCCTCAGCTTCTCATTTCACTCAGGATAAAACCCGAGTCCTCCTCATGGCCCGTAAGGCCCTCCTGCCGGGCTCCCTGACCTCGGCGGCCTCCACTGTCCTCAAATGCCTCAGGCTCACACACCGTGACTTTGCTCTAGTCTTTCCTTCAGCTTGGAACTCATTTCCCCCAGATATCTGCCTGAGCTTTGCTCAAATGACACTTTTCACCCTTCCCCAGTCCCACCAACGAGAATATTAATGATAATAACAATAGCAACAGTAATAAAAACATAGGCTTTCCTGCCATTGTTAGAAGTTTTACTAATGACCCCTCCACTCAGCTCTCTAGGAAGAAGCACATTGTAAACAGTGTACGTTTAACCCATAGTTGGGTACACAGATGCACTTTGCTCTCTCAGTACCACCTTGGGAACAACGGGGTGAAAAATAGTTCAAGGATATTTACCAATTTTTTGGCACTCATTTGCAAAACTCATTTCAATCTGATTTTTTTTTTAAAGTTACATGTGGTGAAAATACATTTGGTGGATGATACTTTAATGATGGGTACATGTCATTCAACGTTTGTCCAAACCCATAGAATGTACAATACCAAGAGTGAACCAACCCTAAGGTGAACTGTGGACTCTGGGTGATTATGATGTGCCAATATAGGTTTACCAATTGTAACAAATGTACCACTCTGAAGGGGGATGTTAACAATGGGGGAGGATATGCAAGTTGGGGCAGGGCATATATGAGAAATCTCTCACCTTCCTCTCAAGTTTGCTGTGAAGCTAAAAGTGCTCTTAACAAAATAAGCCTTTTTTTTTTTTAAAGAGTTACATTCACAGGCTTTTACAGGATTAATATAAAGGAGTGAGTGAATTGACACAAATGGATTGCTCAAGTGTCCATTCCTTTGATCTCTGGATCTAGGTCAAAAACTTAATTCTTGTCCTAGCGGGTTTGACTCAGTGGATAGAGCATTGGCCTGTGGACTGAAGGGTTCTGGGTTCAATTCTGGTCAAGGGCACCTACCTTGGTTTCAGGCTTGATCCCCAGCCCTGGATGGGACATGGGCAGGAGGCAACCAATCTATGTGTCTCTCTCACATCGATGTTTCTCTCTCTCTGTCTCTCCCCCTCCCTTCCACTCTCTCTGAAAATCAATGGGAAAATGTCCTCAGGTGAGGATTAACAAAAAATACCACAATTTAATTCTAAGTTACTCTCTCCTCACAGACCAGGTCCTCAGGGGATGTCTGGAATAATTCTAATGGAGGGTGCTCTCAGTGGACACTTTACCTACTAAGTGTCTTGGGGTCTTCAAAGGTTCACCTGAGCCCTTGCATTGTCACCTCTAAGGAGACATTTATCATTTAATTGGAGCATGTACCACACTCGTCTGCAATTATGTCTTTATCTGTGTCTTTGAAAATATTATAAAATTAACACATACTCAAAAATTCAACCAGTGCGGAAGTCAAAAGCCCCTAATGCCCCATCCTTTCACTTCTGCTATCTGGAGGTGAATCCTTTTACATTTCTGAAATACCTTCCTGAATTTCTCTATTTATAAACAAGCGCACGTCTATACATTGCAGGCAGGGTTATTTTCAGAACACCACATTCCGAAGTGCAAAAGTGTAACTTTAAAAAAATAATATCATAATCTTTTTTTTAATCCTCACCTGAGAACATGTTTTTTATTGCTCTTATGGGGGGGGGGGGGCGAGTAAAGAGAGAGAGAGAAAGAGGGAAAGAGAGACAGAAAAACAGACAGAAAGAAAGAAAGACAGAAAGGTTGATTGGTTGCCTCCTTTAGGTGCCCTCACTGGGGCTCAAACCACAACCTGGGTATGTGCCCTGATGGGCAGTCGAGCTGCACACCTTTGTGTATGGGATGATGCTCCACCCAGCTGAGCTGGCCGGCTAGGGCTTAATCTCTATTTTTGAGCACCAGTTCTGTCAAGTGACAGAAATGTAATGTTTGTCCATTCAAAGGAAGCAGAGGCACTTCACGGGTTTCTCAGTCAACTGAGGAGTTTCCTCTCTGCAGGTCTGCCCTGGATTGTTCTAGATTCCAGAGGATCACAGAGGTGTTGTGAAAGAGGTGGCCAGCCCTGGGTCAGGTCTGAACACACAGGCGTGTACAGCAGTGCCCACCACCACACCTGGCTCTCGGCTGCTGCTGCCCATCAGTCTTCCATATTGGTAATGGTCTGTACCAGATGGCTAAAACTGCATCTGCTGATGGTGTTGCCTCATGCTGACCCAGACGTCTTAACTGGCTGCTGACTTTCTACAACAAGCATGTCAAACTCAAAGGCTAACACGGGCCAAATAAACAAGGTTTAAATTTATGTGGGCTGCAAAAAACCAAAAGCTTCAATTTTCATAGAAATGTAGATTTATTTCGATAGAGACATGCTGAATACAAAGGGCTGAAATAAATGAGTAATTGTTAACATAAAATAATAAAATATTTTAATAAAAATTAATGTTTTTCTTGAACATTAACTTACCAGACACTGAATAACTGCACAAATTAATAAGCGTAACGCAAATAAACCTATTTTTCTTGTCCTCCGAAAGCCATATACTTCCTGTTGCGCACACCAAACAAGTCAGTCCAAGACTAATGATGTGGCAATCGGCTGCTAAAATATTTGCTGCTAGTATTAGTGGAGAAAAATGGTGCGCCTGCGCCTAATGCGTGTAAGGGAAATGAATGCAACACAATTATAGTAATCAGTCATTAGCTAACGTTATAGTTCATTATTAATAATTATGTATAAGAGGATATTGCAAACATGAAGTTATGCAATTTTTATTAAAACATTTCTTACATACCGTTATATTGGTTGGGCCACAAAAATATTCATTGTGGGCTGCATGTGGCTCGTGAGCCATGAGTTTGACATGCTTGCTCTACAAGGTACCTGAGGCTGGGTTCTGGGTCCCAGCCAGTGAAGTCACCCCAGTCCCATCCGCCTGTCACAACTTATACTTCCTGGCTCTCCTCTACTCTGTGCCATGACAACAGAGGGAACTTCAGTGGGGCCCCAGACAGGAACATTGGCACAGCTGTGCATTCTCCTGGATCCCCACACGCTGTGGTTCAGCTTAGGTGGACCCTCGTCAATGTATTGTTCCACCAGCTCTCCTCTCTCCACTTCTTTCTCTCCAGGAATATTTTTGTCTAGTTTAAAGCAGGAAAATTGGCTCTTATATTAGCATTCATTCTTTTCAAAGCTATTGTCTCTGCCAGGCGTTTCAAAAGTCTTTTGAAACTAAAAAGCTGAAAATTGATTCTTATGTTCCTTGCTCCCCTAAGGCCTGGGTCTGCCCTGGCTTCTGCCTATAATAGATGGAAGGTCATAGCAGCCCCGGTGATAGCTGGAAGTGAAAGAAGGCTGACACGTTAGTAAACACCGGAAAGGGTCATCCCACTACACTTACAGAGATCCTTTCTTTTTTTTTGGGGGGGGGGGGCGGGGGGCACAATAGAAATCCTCTATTCCCACTGTTCTACAGCTTGATTTTTTTTCCTTCAATGAAATAGCAGGGATTTTTTTTTCCCAAATCAATACAAGTACCTTTACCTCAGAACTTTACATGGTTGCATACTATGTAATTGTCTCAATATGTAGTATTGCTTATTGCATCAGTCCATTATTGGTGGACATTTGGGTAGTCCCAGGTTTCAGGTTCTCCATCAAAGCAACAATGAGCATTCTTATAGATACTCTAGAGGCCCGGTGCATGAAATTTGTACACGGAGGGGGGGTTCCCTCAGCTCAGCCTGCACCCTCTCCCATTGGACATACCTCTCACAATCTGGGACCGCTGGCTCCTAACTGCTCACCTGCCTGACTGCCTGATTGCCCTTAGCTGCCTCTGCCTGCCAGCCTGATTGCCCCCAACTGCCCTCCCCTACTCGCCTGATCTCACCCCCAACTGCCCTCCCCTGCAGGCCTGATCTCGCCCCCAACTGCCCTCCTCTGCTGGCTAATTTGGTTCTGATTGGTTGATTTCTATGCCAGAGTCAAAAGCTCTGCCTCCTAGGCAGCCATTGGCTCCCCACAGCACCCACATTTGGTTCTAATTGGTCAGTGTCTATGCCAGTCAGAGTCAGAAGCTCTGCCTTCTAGGCAGCCATTGGTTCTTCACAGCACCCACATTTGGTTCTAATTGGTTGGTGTCTATGCCAGTCAATGTCAAAATCTCCACCTCCTAGGCAGCCATTGTTTCTTCACAGCACCCATATTTGGTTCTGATTGGTCAGTTCCTATGCCAGTTAGCATCTTCGGGACTATCTCTGGGCCTGATCAGATAGGTGGGGCTTAACAGAACCCCCCCCCCCCCCCGGGGAGGTCAGGAGAGAAAGAAAAGCCTGGCTGCTGGCAAAGCTCAGAAAGAAAGAAGGAAAGAAAGAGAGAGGCAAGTACTGATCAACAGCTGCCACTGAGGTTGTGGATCAGACCCTGCCTCTCTCTCTGGGTCTCAGCCCCCTGGGTAGTCAGTGCTGGGTCACCCCGGCAAGCTAGCACTGATTGAAGGACTTCTGGGTTGGTCAGCCTTTGGTCGTGATTGGTCGTTACAACTCTGGCCTTTTATATATTAGATATTTGAAAATTTATATGAGATATATGCAATATTCTTTGCTAGGTATAGAATTGCTTTATTACAGAGTGTATCCATTTTACATTTTGGTTCTTATTGCCACACTGTCTCTTAAAATGTGTACCAATTTATACTCCCCACCAAAAGAATTTAAGAAGTTCAATTTTCTACAACATTCACCAGCACAAGACATTTGTAAAGCAAGATTGCTCTTTTCTTTCCTTTCTTTTTTTTTTAAATGAATTTCTCACTCATTCCTCAGAATATTTTCTATAAAACATTGTTTTCAAGAATAGAAAATGGCAGCCAAATAGGCAGCATTGTTGTGCACCTCCTCCTAGGTCCAGGCCAGAAAAGCAACTAAATATCAGAGAACATCCACCTTGAATTAACAAATTAGAAACATCTGAGGAGACAATTTTCAATAAGGAAAAGCAGAGGATGCCTAGAGAATGCTGCTTGCCAGGCATAACCCACATGGAACCACCACTGTGCCCCAGCAGTGAGTGGCGCAGTACCTCCCAGACATCTACAGGGAGCATGTGCTGCCAGGGTGAGCTCCCACACCAGGCCTCCTCACCAGACCTCTAGGACCTAGCATCCTAGGATCTGGCTACAAGACCCCACAGTGAGTGCAAGCCAGGGGGAACCCTGTGCCCCACCCCCACCCCAGACTCCAGAACCATGCTACTAGCCTGACTGTGAGCCCCCTGGTGCCCGCTCCACCCCGAACCCTGAGACCTGCTGCTGGGGTGACCTGGAGCAACCCAGCGCACACCCAACTCTGGGCCACAGAAGAGCGGGGACTGTGTGACCCAGAGCAACCTGTGTGACCCAGAGAAATTGGTGCCCACTCCACCCCAGGCCCCTGGACAGCCCTTTTGGGGTGACCAGGAGCACCCATGCCCACTTCACCCAAGCCTGGGAAGGGCGAAACAGAGCAACCCAGCACATGGCTCACTCAGGGCCACAGGGGAGCTATGACTGTGCAACCCACGCCCACTCCACCCTGGCCCCCTGGTACAGTCCTGCCAGAGACATCTGGAGCAACCCAATGTGCACCTCACTCCGGGCAACAGGAGAGTATGGACTGAGTGACCCAGGGCAACCCGCCCCCGCTCCACACTGAGGAGGGGCAGACTGGAGCAACCAAGCGCATGTCTCACTCAGGCTACAAGAAAGTGAGGACTGTGCAACCCAGAACAACCAACGCCCACTCCACCCTGAACCCAGGGTCTTGCTGCCGGGGCAAACTAGAGTAAACCAGCACATGCCCCACTCAGGCCACAGGGGAGCTATGACTGTGTGACCCAGAGCAACCTGCACCTGCTTCTCTTTGGCCCCTGGGACAGTCCTGCAGGGGATACCCAGAGCAACCCAGCACATGCCACACTTTGGGCCACAGGAGAGTACTGCCAAGGTTAACCAGAGCAAGCTGGTGTGCCCAGTCAGGGGCCACAGGACCATGCTACAAGTGCACTGCAGAGGGACCTAGGGTGCCATCCTGCCACAGGACTGGGGCCGCACAGCGAATTGCATGTCAGAGGGCTCTGGATCCTCAAAGGGAGTCACAAACCAGAGGAACTGTGCACACACTCACATCACCCCGAGCATCTGAAGCAGACAACTGAGAGACCAAATCCGTGGAAGAAGAGGATACAACTCAGACCAGAAACAATAAAGGCATGAGACTTAAGGAAGACCCAGCCTCTGGGCTGATTTCCAGACCATTGCCCTGATAAGGTCTTCAACTTCTCAAACCCCCAAGCAGGGTGCCCAGGGCCAGAAGAGATAGCAAAAATGGGGAGACAAAGAAACAACCCCCAAAGGGAAAAAAAGGAGGAATTGCCAGAAAGGGAACTAAATGAAGCAGAGGCATGCAATATGTCAGAAAAAGAATTCAGAGTAAGGGTCCTACAGTTCATAAAATGGATGGATGAGAAAATAAAAAACATATGTAAGAATCAAAAGGAAATAAAAATGATATAGCTACAATAAAAACCATAATGGAAGATCTCAAGAGTAGACTAAAAGAATCAGAGAAACGAATTAGTGAGTTAGAAGATAGGGCAAAAAAACCCACACCAAATCTAAACAGCAATTAGAGAAAAAAAAATAGAAAGCAAGAGGAGTGCCTAAGGGAGCTTTGGTACAACATGAAATGAAGTAATATACATATAACAGGGGGTGCCAGAAAGACAAGAAGAAGAGCAAGGATTAGAAAAGGTATTTGAAGAAATAATGACAGAAAACTTCCCTGATGTGGGGAAGAAAAAAGTCACACAAGCACAGAGAGTCCTAAACAAGATGAACCCAAAAAGACCCACACCAAGGTTACTTTGTAATTACAATGGCAAATGTTAACGACAAAAAGAGAATATTAAAGGCTGCAATGGAGAGACAGAGAGTTACCTACAGAGGATCTCCCATTAGATTGTCAAATGCTTTCTCAACAGAAAAACATCAGGCCAGAAGGAAATGGAGTGAAGTATACTAAGTGATACAAAGCAAGGGACTGAATCCTAGAATACTCTATCCAGCAAGGCTATCATTCAAAATTGAAAGGGAAACCAGGAGCTTCACAGACAAAAAAAGATTAAGGGACTTGATCAATACCAAGCCAGCAGTGCAAGAAACACTAAAGGGACAGTTGTAAAAAGAAGAAATAGAAAGAGAAGAAAGGAACATGGGCATAAAGAATAAAAATGGCTACAAACAAATACCTCTCAATAATAACCTTAAATGTAAATGAACTAAATGCTCCAATCAAAAGACATCGAGTGGCTGAATGGATAAAAAAAATGACCATATATATGTTGTCTACAAGAGACCCACTTCATAACAAGGGACTCACACAAACTGAAATAGAAGTGATGGGAAAATTTTCAGGCAAATGAAAATGAAAATAAATAAAAAGCAGGGGTAGCAATTTTTATATCTGACAAAATAGACAAAATGAATGCCATAACAAGAGATAACGAAAGCCACTTCATAATACTAAAGGGATTGATACAACAAGAGGATATAACTCTGGTAAACATATATGCACCCAATACAGGAGCACCAAAATACAGAAAAAACTTCTGAAAAATATCAAAGAAGAGATCAACAGCAATACAAACATAGTAGCGGACTTCAACCTTTTGCACTCGGATGTCGAGTGTGACTCGACACGGTTAGCATTAGAATAAAGGAATCGAGAAAAAAGCAAGAGAGTGCAAAGGGTTAATAACCCACTGACATTACTGGATAAATCCTGTAGACAAAAAATCAGCAAAGAAACAGCAATCCTAAATGACTCACTAGATCAGATGGACTTAATCACATCTTCAGAACATTTCACCCCAAAGCTACAGAATATACATTCTTCTCAAGTGCACATGGGACAGTCTCAAAGATAGACCACATATTGGGACACAGGCAATGCCAACTCTTACCACTCCTGTTTGACATAGTACTGGAAGTTCTAGCCATAGCAATCAGACAAGAACAAATAAGAAGCATCCAAATTGTAAAACAAGAAGTAAAACTGTCATTATTCGCAGATGACATGTATTGTACATAGAAAACCGTAAGACTCCATCAAAAAACTAGTAGATTTAATAAAGGAATTAGGTAATGGAGCAGGTTACAAAATTAACACCCAGAAATCTATGGCTTTTTACACACCAATAATGAATTCACAGAAAAGAGAAACAAACAAAAAACAAGCCCATTTACCATTCCAACAAAAAAATTAAGATACTTAGGAACAAACTTAACTAAAGAGGTACAAGACCTGTATTTGGAAAACCAGAGGACATTGAAAAAAGAGATAGAGGAAGACAAACAAATCAAATATACCGTGTTCATGGATTGGTAGAATCAACATCATTAAAATGTCCATACTACCCAAAGCAAGCTATAAATTCAATGCAATACCCATTAAGATACAAATGGCATATTTCACAGACCTAGAACAAACTCTCCAAAAATTCATATGAAATAAAAAAAGATGCCGGATAACCAATCCTCAGAGAGAAAAACAAAGTTGGAGGGATCACAATACCAGATATCAAGCTACATTACAAAGCCACTGTTCTCAAAACTTCCTGGTACTGGCACAAGACCAGACATATAGACCAATGGAACAGAACAGAGAACCCAGAAATTGACCCAAGCCATTATGCTCAATCAATATTTGACAAAGGAGGCAAGAGCATACAATGGAGTCAAGACAGTCTTTTTAATAAATGATGTTGGGAAAATTGGACAGGTACATGCCAAAAAATGAAATCAGACCACCAACTTACACCATACACAAAATAAACTCAAAATGGATAAAGGACTTAAACGTAAGATGGGAAACCATAAAAATCTTGGAAGAATCCATAGGCAGCAAAATATCAGACATATATCATAGCAATATCTTTACCAATACAGCTCCTAGGGCAATGGAAACAAAGGAGAAAATAAACAAATGGGACTACATCAAAATAAAAAGCTTCCGCACAGCAAAAGAAACCATCAACAAAACAACAAGAAAGCCCACTGCATGGGAGAACAAATTTGCCAATGTTTTATCCCATAAGGGCCTAATCTCAAAAACTTATAGGGAACTCATACATCTTAACAAAAGGAAGATAAACAATCCACTCGAAAAATGGGCAAAGGACCTAAATAGACACTTCTCAAAAGAGGACATACAGAAGGCCAAGAGACATATGAAAACATGCTCAAAGTAACTAATCAGCCGAGAGATGCAAATCAAAATGACAATGCAGTACCATCTCACACCTGTCAGAATGGCTATCATCAACAAATCAACAAACGACAAGTGCTGGAGAGGATGTGGAGAAAAAGGAACCCTCGTGCACTGCTGGTGGAAATGCAGACTGGTGCAGCCACTGTGGAAAACAGTATGGCATTTCCTCAAAAAATTAAAAATGGAACTCCCATTGGATCTAGTAATCCCACTTCTAGGAATGTATCCCAAGAAATCAGAGACACCAATAGAAGGGACATATGCACCTCTATGTTCACAGCAGCACAATTTACCATAGCTAAGATTTGGAAGCAGTCTAAGTGCCCATCAGCAGATGAGTGGATTAAAAAACAATGGTACATCTACACAATGGAAGTCTATGCTGCTGTAAAAAAGAAAGAACTCTTACCATTCGCAAAGCATGGATAGACCTGGAGAGCATTATGCTAAGCGAAATAAGCCAGTTGGAGAAAGACAAATATCACGTGATCTCACTCATTTGTGGAATATAATGAACATCATAAATAGATGAGTAAAAATAGATTCAGAGACAGAGAAGCATCAAGCAGACCATCAAACTTCACAGGGAAGGTAGGGGGGTCGGTAAGAGATCAGCCGAAGGGCTTGTATGCATGCATATAAGCATAACCAGTGGACACAGACACTAGGGGGGTGAGGGCATGAGCTGTGGGATAGGGATGGCCAGGGAGAGGTCAATGAGGAAAAAAGGAGACATATGTAATACTTTAAACAATAAAGAATTTAAAAACAAAAATATAAATAATAAAAAACACATTGTTTTCTTATTGATTTGTGTAAGATCTTTATATGTGAATGAAATGGGCCTTCGAATATGTTTCTTGATTTGCTTTGTTTTTAACTCTGTTTCTGTCTTTTTCTGTATAAAAGATTAAATTTTGTGTGGAGTGAAATCTATGAAATCTGTTCTTTTCTACCTTTAGTTACATACTGCTAAAAAATAATAAGTGAATGAATATTAATTTATATTTTATTATGTTACTTTTTTGTTTTTCTTAATTTCACTTTATTGGAGTTTATTCTAGAGCAAAGTATAAGGCATAAGAGGAAGGTATAATGTCATCTTTTTCCAAATGTTTCAGTACCATTTATTGAATATTATATATCTTCCTATTGTGTAATTTTCAGGAAAAAGTACTAAATTTAATTATATGATCCAGTCTGAATAATTTTTAAATTATACAGGTTGTGGTCTCCTCTTCTTTCTCTTTTGCCTATATTTCTGATTAGCATTCTTCCAGAAAGTAAAAAGAGATGTATATTGACTTTATGTGAGCCTGGTGAGGAGAGGCATCTAAGGCAAATGACCCCATTTGACTCCCCTTCCTGCAAAAGGACAGGAGCTCCTATGAATGGATACCTCTCTGCTTCCCAGAGAGGTCCTGCTTGTTAAAGGCGCACAATTTCTGTTAGCAGTGTTAGGCTTTTTGTTAAAGCTGAGGTGCTACCAGTGATGCAGCAGGCCCTCCTGTTTGAAGGTGTGTGACTTCCACAGTGTCACAACCCTGAGCAAGTCAGAGCCTAAATGCCTCCTCTGAAAAATGGCCCAAACCTGCCCCTCTGGAAGATTGGAGTCCTGAGCCTAAGGCATTTTCCTTCCTTCTTCGCTGATACTTTCTGAGCAGAGTACGCAGGTGGTGGTGATGCCTATCATGCTTTCTCAAGAGTGGGAGTGAGCCTCAGGTTCAGCTCAAAGCCCCTTTACAGTAAATGCTAACCCCGCAAAATTAACACCAACATCAATGTTATATGGAATGTTTGAAGATGAGAAGAGTCATGGAAAGAAGCAAAGCAGAGTAGGACGTGCCCAGGGAGGAAGGAGCAGGTTGGATTCTACATAGGGCAGTCAGAGTAGGCCTTATTGAATAGGTGACCTTTGAGCAAAGTTTTTTAAGAGGCAAACTTGTGAGTCATGAAGATTTTTGAGTAAAGAACATTCCAGGTAGAGGGACCAGCCTGTGTGAAGGTCCTCAGGTGGGAGAGGCCTGATATTTAAGGTAAGCAAGGAAAAACAACAGTATCATTATTGTGTACTTTTCAGGAAAAAGTACTAAATTGAGTTATGTGATCCAAAAGCACAGGAGCTCCTGCCAGGGGAAGACAGAAGGAGAAAAAGCCAGAGAGAAGTAAAAGTATGGGTGAGAGCAGATCATGTGGGGCCTTGAAGTCTTACTTTCAAATTATTAAGCCATCACACCTCATTTTTATTTATTTATTTTTCATAGTCCAAATGACAAAATCTAAAAAGCCATTCCATATAGCACTAAAATAATTCACTTAAGCAACTTATGGAGGGTCAATAAAATTGGCAATTAATGTTTTCCAAAACAGAGGAGGCTGAATATTTAGTTAAACTAGAGGCCTGATGCACGAATTTGGCCTGGCCTGTGGGATCGGGCTGAAACCGGCTCTCCGACATCCTCTAAGGGGTCCCGGATTGCAAGAGAGCACGGGCCAGGCCAAGGAACCCCACTGGTGCACGATCGGGGCTGGGGAGGGATGCAGGAAGTTGGCCAGCCAGGAAGAGACTGCAGGAGGGCTCCAGGGTATGTCTGGCCCATCTTTCTCAGTCCCAACGGGCTGGACCCCAGCAGCAAACTAATCTACCGGTCGGAGTGTCTGCCCCCTGGTAGTCAGCGTACATCATAGCAACTGGCTGACCGGTCAACTGTCTGCCCCCTGGTGGTCAGTGCATGTCATAGCGAGCAGTTGAGCAGCCTTAGCATATCATTAGCATATTACGCTTTGATTGGTTGAACAGACAACCAGACAACCGGACACTTAGCATATTAAGCTTTTATTATATAGGATAATCCAATGTTATATTATAAATTAATTCATATCAGTAAGTTTGTTATATTGCAAACTTAAAATCCAAATGAATTGTTATGGATATCCTATGTAATAAAACCCTAATATGCAAATCGACTGAATGGCAGAACGGCAGCTGCCCCCTAGTGGTCAGTGCACTTCCACAGGGAGAGCGCTGCTCAGCCAGAAGCCGGGCTCATGGCTGGCGAGCGCAGCGGCGGTGGTGGGAGCCTCTCCTGCCTACGCAGAAGCACTAAGGAGCAGTGAGCCAAGCAGTAAGGAGCAGTGAGCAGGCGGGCAGTAAGGAGCAAGGAGTCCCGGACTGTGAGAGGGATCCTGGACTGCAAGAGGGATCCTGGACTGCGAGAGGGATGTCCGACACCGGCTTAGGCCCGATCCCTGAGGATGGGGCCTAAGCCGGCAGTCAGACATCCCCTGGGGGGTCCCGGACTGCGAGAGCATGCAGGCCGGGCTGAGGGACTCCCCCTCCCTCACCCCAGTGCACAAATTTCATGTACCAGGCCTCTAGTAATTCAATAAAATATAATTCAAATGAATAATTTTATTATATTGTAAACTCACTAAGTTAAATCTATTTAAATGAAAACTACTTTTCAAAACTCTAAAAATATTATTAGGCAAGGAAGAGAGAAGGAAATGGGCAAGATAGAAATATGCATGTTATATATGGCTTTTTCTTAACTTCTTTCTCACAGAACAAACAAACAAATGATTAAATTAAAACAGAAACAAGGAAATAACAAGAAACAATGCCTGCTGGCATTTTGTCACTTCCCTGAGAAATTTCATTTGCTTATTATTTGAAGAGGCACTATTGTCTTGGACCAGAGCCATGAACTAGAAGTCAGGCTTGTATAAATGCCACTGAATCTTTGATTTCAACTCACTTGGTAGCTTTGTATGCATGACTCACTTCAAGGCCTGTGTTTCCTCTTCAACAAAGAAAAACAAAATTAACTGTTTGGGACAAAGTGCTTAAGTATTGATAACCTAAAAATTTGGGGGAAGAGGGAAGATTTGAAAAACATAAGAAAAAACATTGCATTTATCATATTATAAAATTTTCTGATCATCAGTGCTAATTTAATTTATTCAGCAAATATTTATTAAGTGATAAAGTAAGTGGAAATAGAAGAACTTGTGGGGAGCCTGAAAGAGTGTGGTTGGACAGGTAGGGGAACAGAAAAGTATCAAAGAAGCTAAGCAAAGAGAGGGTTACAGGAGGAAGCAAATGTCCAACAGTTTAAATACTACAAAGTAATCAAGTGTGTCCAATGGATTTGGCATTTAGGAGTTCATTGGTGACTATTAAAAAATGTTTTCCATTGTGTGTGGTGTTTATAAAGCACTCTCACATTTTATCATTGTATTAAATAAGTTCTGTCTGTTGAAATGCCTAAAGTGGTTTCTGTGTTCCAGACTGGGTCCTCCCTAATACAGCAGGGCATATCAGCTAGTCATGGTAAGTGTGAATTCACTGAGTAGGTGGAGTGAGGTGGTACCATCCCTGCCCACCCCTGCTTGCATCACTGATTTGTATGGAAGCCAGGAAATTCCTGGATCCAAAAGTGAAATCTTGCTTCCACCTATGTTGTAGACATAGATGTAGATATATGGAGAACTGATGTGTGGGCGGATTCTGAAGGTAGGGATTGTAATGAGAGGTAATAAATTACCAGAAGAGTATGGACCCTGTGGCAGAGAACTCACTATAAAAGGAGTTCGCCCCAAAGAGGAAGAGAGTCTGAGAGTCAAAAGAGAGTGGCGGCCACAATATGACCAGTCTCAAGCAAGCCAGGCAATTTGTGCCCTGAGGGGAGAAAGCTGTGCGTAATTCAAAAGAGGGACCTTAATAAACTCTGGAACACCTCTGCACCCAGAAGATATACTGTGGGATTCCTTTAAGAGACCATTGGTCAAATGGAAGAGTCAACATTCACTAACTATGCCAATTTCTCCCAACACCATGAGCTTTGAGAAGATCTGCACCTTGGAAGGGCAAGAGCAATGTTATCAGCAGAGACTGGCAACAAGCAAAGGATACAACAACTTGGACTGACCACAACTTCTTGGAACTACCTTCTAGGACCCGACCTTCCCCTCCCGCCCCCCCCCCCCCCCCCCACACACACACACACAACACACACCAAACCTTTGGGAGAGCCAAGTAGTACTTTGTAAAAGGCTGAAGTTTCTGCTTGATTGGATGGATGATATAATCAATGCAATTTAGGTTACAAAGAAAAGACCATGTAATTGACTACTAGTATATATCTCAAACTAATAGGAAGGGAAAGATTTTCTGAGACTTGAAACAATAGAACAATTCTCAAATTTTGTTTTCCATGTCATATGTCAGTGTTATATTTGAAATTTTCATTTAGGTTTAAAAATTAGTGCATAAATTGGATGTGATAGTCTTTAATTACTTTTTTCATATCAGTTATTGTAGATCTTTCTTTATTTTAGATTTTAAAATTTGGTTTCTTTCTCTTTTAGCCATGTTATACTGGTAGTCAAATAATTTTAGTAACACAAAAACCAACTCTTGCTTCAGTTTATCAATAAAACTAGAGGCCCGGTGCATGAAATTTGTGTATTGGGGGGGGGGGGGAAGGTACCCTCAGCCCAGCCTGCACCCTCTTCAATCCGTGACCCCTCGGGGGAAGTTTAGGCCCAATCCCTCTCACAATCCGGGATCACTGGCTCCTAACTGCTCACCTGCCTGCCTGATCGCCCCTAACTGCCCTCCCCCCCCCCCCCCGCTTGCCTGGTCACCCCCAACTGCCCCCCCTGCTGGCCTAGTTGTCCAAAACTGCCTGCCAGCCAGCCTGGTCGCCCCCAACTGCCCACCCCCCCCTGCCGGTCTAGTTGTCCAAAACTGCCTGCCAGTCAGCCTGGTCACCCTCAACTGCCCTCCGGCCAGTCTAGTTGTCCAAAACTGCCTGCCAGCCAGCCTGGTCGCCCCTAACTGCCCCCCCCCCCCACCAGCCTGGTCACCCCTCACTGCCCCCCTCTGCCAGCCTGGTTGCCCCCAACTACCCCCCCCCCCCCCCCGCGGGCCTGGTTGCCCCACGCAGCCTGTTTGGTCATCCATTCGGTTGCAATGGTCGCTTAGGCTTTTATATATATAGATTGCTTTCTACATTTCCCAATATGCTTTTGCCTTTATCTTTTATAAAATCTAGTTTTTTCTACTTCTTGTTCCTCTGTGTTTTTATTCCAAAATTGTTTTTCTATAGGAAAAGAAGGAGATTAACATATCTTGAGCTGTCTGCAATGTACTAAGTTTTAGTACAGATTAAGATCTATGTTTATCTTTTAGTATTATTTTCAAACTTTAAATTTAGTTCAGAAACAACTTTCACACTTCTCTTTTTGTCTTAAATTTTATAACAATAATACTTTACTTAAGGAATTTAACTATCTTTGCTGTGATAGTTATCTAGATCACTTAAATTTACTGTCATTTCTATATCCCCAATCCTTTATAGTTTATTTTGTAGCTACAGATTGTGTTGCAATATTCCTTCAAGTTTTGTGTTTGCAAAGGACTTTCTTCTGCCTTAAACACAAACAACAATCATAACAAACAAACAAAACAACTAATATCCAAAACAAACAGTGGTGATGGGCATTATGATGGTTGTGTAGTGAGAATCAAGTGTTTTTGAGAGATTTATGATAATTTTATTCTTAAGGCTTGCTTATATTCTCTCTATGATAGAAATTTTAAAACCTTATACTCTAAAATTTTTAATGATATCTCTCTTTCCTCTTTCTCTATTTCAATTAAATATTGAATGTTTCTGTAGTTGAAGAATTTGACTAGTAGATATCCAGGAATAATTCTCCAGGTACTCAAGAGAGATTTCTTATTTTTTCTTAACTGAAGACAAGTTATTTTCAACCATTTCTCTCAGTATGCTTTCTATGTTCTTTTACTTCTCTTTTTCTCTGACAACACTATTCATGGATTGAATTGGAGAGATCTGTTTTCTTAGGTCTATACGTATACTTTGTAGCTTTAAATTGTAAAGCATATCTTTTCAGATTTTTTTTTCTATTATTGTTGAACCTTTAAAGATACCTGCTGCTCACCTCTTGTAGTGGGATTAGGTTAGAGGAGGCCTCTGTGTTGTTTACTCTTTACAGGTTAATTTAGTGGACCAAGTGACAGTCTCAACTGCCAGTTCAAGAAAAGAAGTATTGTTGTATACTTTGAAAGAAACATTATTTCCTTGAGAACTATGACCTTAAAACAACAGAGGCTAAAGTTGCAGGGATGGGAAGCAAGTGTTTGTACGTGGGTTCTTTCATGTGATAGTGATAGGAGTGAATCCCACCCCCATACCTTGATTCCTGGACCTGATATAATGGGAGAAACACCACCATGTAAATTGGTCACTTTGATCACTGGTTCAAATCATATACTCCATCATATAGGATAGTACTCCAACCTTGAACCATTTCAGCATTCTCTAAGGGGCCACTAGATTATGGAGACTTGGTAAAATCAGTGAATTTCATGGGCATGAGCTTATTGCACCATTTATTTTGCTGTTAAAATTAGTTCCTTGATCAGAAGCAATTCCAAAAGTGATTGTTTTCATTCAGCTCCCTAATGTATCTGAATTCATTTTGGTGTATGGTATGAATTATGATTCTAAATGATCCTGGTCGTTAACTAGAAATTTTTAGTTTACCAGATAAAATAGTCATTATCAGAAATAACTTCACTTAGGCTCAGTCCCTGTTTCTTCTCTGTCATTATGACAAAACAAAAAAGATAAAGGAGTGTGAAATGCCCCAATTTTATTCACCATTATGAGAGTATTGCTTTTTTTCCCAATTAGTAGCTTAAAATCTACTTGTTTGCCTAAAAATATATTAAATTAATTAGCTAAGTAATCCTCAAAGTATTTAAAAGTAGAAGTCTTAAAAATATTTTAAAGAAGTTATGACTTTCCTATATATTATAAAATGGGTACGTGATAAGTATAAATGTTTAGTACATGATTTGTTGGGTAAATTGATATTTGGTTATAATGTTTGGTTACATATGTGATATATAATGTATAATTTTATATATTATATAAAATATATAGTTTATAGTTTATAAACTGTTAATATAATTTTATATATTATATAAAATATATAGTTTGTAGTTTATAAACTGTTAATAGTTTACTAGATTCAACCTTCCAAACCATTTTTTTAATGCATGTATATATGGACACCCACAGGTTTTTGTTGTTTGTTTTATTTATTTTTTTTTGTGTGTTAATCCTCACCTGAGGTTATTTTTTCCATTGATTTTTAGATGGTGTGGAAGGAGGCGGAGAGAAAGAGAGAGATAAGCATTAACGTGAGAGAGACACATTAATTGGTTGCCTCCCATGCACGCCCCAACCTGGGACGGGGATCAAGCCTGCAATGGAGGTATGTGCCCTTGACCAGAATCGAACCTGGGATCCTTCAGTCCATGGGCCGACACTCTATCCACTGAGCCAAACTGGCTAGGGCTGTTGTTTGTTTTAAATATGCCATCATACTGTATGTATTATCCCATAAGTTGCTTTTAAATATAATAGGAACATCTATAGATATATATAACCATTGGTCACAAAACTAATTGCATTGATTTTATAGATCAATTTAGGTAGAATTTATATTATATTATACATACTTACATATCAAATATGTAATATTTGTATTTATATGTATTAAATATAAAAATATACTAATATAATGTATAATATAGTATATTAGTATAACAACATAATATACTAATATAAAAATATGTGTTGTAATAATTATAATATATTAGTATGTTAATATTAAATATATATAATGCATAAATATTAAGATATTTTACATATTATGCCTTATATAACTATATATTATATAACATCATTATACATGTTATATATGAATATATAATGTAATATTTATATATAACATTTGAATGTTTCTATGCAAGAGTAAGATATATTCATATCTATTTGAATGTCCTTTAGCTAAATTTTATAATTTGTTTTATATAAACTTTACATATTTTTATTTATCCTAGGTATTTTATATCTTTTGTTACTATTATCAATAGGATTTTTCAATGTACAAGTGATTATTGCTATTGATTTTTGTAAAGAAATCTATAGCAGTAATCATGGGTATTTTTGTCTAATAATATTTGCCCAGTAATAGCAGGCAGTTGCTCTTTGGGCTTAGTGGATAAATGTCAACTGTGATATTTGCTAGTGTTTGTGATTGATAGCCTTATACAAGTGGGAAGTTTCCCTCTTTTTCTAGTGCTTGCAGAGTGTTAAATGGAAATGGGTATTGAATTTTATCAAATGGCATTTTGAGATGATTTTTCAAATATTCTTATCAAGACATTTGATTATGAAATCCAATACCAGACACAATCATTATATTTTGGATCTTCTTTTTAGTGGCGTTCAGTTGCCAGTGGTAAAAAATTGTCATATTTGTTAAAGAAGACCTTTAAAATCATTTTGATAAATCTTAAGATTAAAGCTAGTTATGTATAAATACCCACCTTATTGGTAAACTGTGCCTATTATTTGAATCAATTCTATTGAATTGACAACAGAAGTCACTTGATACTTACAGAAGTCAGACTGAAAATAAAAAACATGGTAATATGGAATTAAGACAGATTGTTTTTATGTTTCTTCCAACAAATGGCAAAACCACTTTATATTCATGCACAAACTAAGAACAGCTTTATGATCTTTACAGAGCATCTGCCAAAGTAAATTATAAATACCTCAGTTAAACTTTGAAATTCTATTGGAAAATAGCACTATGGTTAACAAAGATGAAAATTTATTAAAAGCACTTAAACACATGTAAACTAGATGTGAGGAAAGTACAAGCTCCTAACCCTACCACCCGGGGTGAGTGGAGCAAGCAGAGCAGGAGAGTGGTTAGAAGGACTAAACAAGGCTGCCTCCAGATGCGGGTCCACAGGCCAAAGGTGATTCATCCCCCGATGGCGCCCAGCACCCTCGGAGGTGGATTTCTGAGTCCTCAGGGCCGTTAGAGGCAGAGAGTTCTTGCAGCCCCGATGCCCTGAGAACAAGATGGGCACGACAGCTAAACCTCTAGGCACTGTTTGTTGTTCTTTAGCCTTCCTCAGTTCACCCCGAATCTTTGTGGGTCACGTGAGAATATGGTATCCGTTTGCTCAAAATCCTTGGTAAATCTGTTAAAACCACACTGCTAGAATACGTTGGACTTTGAGCTCTTCTTCCTTATTGCAGTGTCCAATAAAGATGCCAAAGTCAACAAACTTGTATCAAAAACAATTACCTGAAATGTACATTTTAAATTACGGTATGATTTGTCTACGTTTGAAAACATTTTGTATCTTCTTAAAATAAGCTTGTCTCTTCCTAAATGTTTCTGTATTACAAATACCTTTCTATTATGAAACGAGGGTGATGGTAGATAGTTTCTTTCTGCACAATTAGTTATTTACTTACAGTATTCTTCAATACTAAAGTGAGGTCATATAAGGTGCCATAGGAGCTTGTAAAGAGGGGTGAACCTGGGTCAAGGGGTCAGGAAAGGCAATCTCAACGAAATGGCACGGATATTGGCTTCACTCGGGTTAGATCTATGAAAGCAAAGTCTGTTTACCAACATAAATGGAGGCTATTAGAATTAAGTGGGCTGGCATCTGGGAAACCCTCTCACCATACCCCGATACTCAGTACTTCTCACTGCTGGTGCCCCCTTTCAGGCACTGAACCATGGGCCCACGCACCTGGAAGCTGGAAGCAAACATGGAAATACAATGCAGCTGTTCAAAGAGGAAGGGAAGTCTAGGACATTCCTTCGACTTGACATATATTCTTTCCTTTCCTTTCTCTGTGTTTTTCTTCCCTTCCCCTCACTCCCCCCCCCCCCCCCCCCCGCTTAGTTTTGTCTTCTTCTTACCATCTGTCTCTTTCTTCTTGCTCTATTTACGATGGTGAGCTTGAAGAAAAAGACATTAATGAAAAACAAATCTCCAAACCATCAAGGCTAATGAATTTAATATATTGTAACCATAAACTACTGGAGCAGTTTAACAGATTAGGTAGACACTTAGTAATGACACCTGGCCTTCATAGCAGAGGTCTTTTCGGTGGCGTTCAGCTGCAGACCTCAGGGTAGGAATTGTTCGGAGAGCAGCAGGGGACTCACAGAGGAAGTGAGATGCGGTGCTGTTAGCCTTTGTGGAACCTGTCCAGAGGGACCCAGGAGGCTCTCTGCTGCCTCACGTATTAGCTCCGCGTGGGCAGATGTGGGCTGGCGTTTCACCTCATCGCATCCTGCAGTCATGTATTTCTGAATAAAAATATCCATTTGGTCTTCTCTCGCCAGAGAACAACAGTCTGAAGCAGACATGAATCTCTGATGCCAATTAACTGGAAAGAAAATCTGTTTGTTTTAAAATACTTTCTATTGTCAAAATAAAATAATAAGCAACTCTCTTAGACAAGGTTTGTGGTTGCAAACAAACAAACAAAAAGTCACTCCAGCTAGCTTAAGCAAACAAGAGTTAATTAAGGAATATAGACAGCGTGCCATGAAGGCTAAAGAAATGACCTCTCCATATCCCTCTCAGGACCATGTTGCAGAACCCACCTCCCAAGTGAACTGCTGCCTCTCTCACAATCAGGAACCTGTTCGATCAGAGAAGCCACCACCACGGCTCCTACCATGGACCACATGCTCGGACTCTTCCCCTGGAGCAAGCCTGGATCAGTCTCCTTGGGGGGGAGAGGGGTGGGTCGTAGTGGCTGAACCTCAGTCACAGGTCTGAAGCCTAAAGACAGGGGAGTCTGGGAAATGGAGCTTTGTGGATCTGACTATGGGAAGGAGGGCTTACAACAGGGAGGGTCGTCACACGGTGGAGAATGTATTTAAAAGATGTTGGGCGCTGTGAGTGACAGCTCTTTGCTACAACATCCCCATGTTAATCTCTCGGAATTAAACATTTCTCTGGTTTATGAAATTCCAGAGTCTGGGAGCTATAGTGAGTGAATAATAATCTAAAAAGGATCATGGTGACGCTAAAACACTGAAGGTTTGGATGTACATTACAAAGCTTGAACTTAATTTGGTAGGGAATCCTGTGTCATTGAAGGAGCAGAGAAATGTCACTGGGATGCATATTTAGAGCCCTTCTCTTTTGAAGATGGGGTAGAAAATAATGTTATGTATTTCCACAGACAACATTAAAACCCTATCCTCTAGTCGTTTTTTTCCTTTGTCTATCGGGTTTTGTCTGTCTTGCTTGCCTGTTACCTGTTGCTGGTCACCTGCAATAATGGTGAAATTCCACATGGTCACTGTAGGCCACCTTCAGATAAACAGTCTTGGTGTGTAAGAATTTTGGTTTTTTAATAGTCAATTCTGTATGGTTCTAGATTGGTTGCCCCAGGTCATGCTCATTTGTTCAGAGAGCAGCAGGGGACACACAGAGGAAGTGAGATGCCCGTGTTGTTAGCCTTTGTGGAACTTGTCCAGAGGAACCGAGGAGGCTCTCTGCTGCCACACTTATTATAATTCTACTGTTTTCCCATCTTTGCCAACATCTTAGATCCAATCCAGGGTCAAGGAAGGGGCCTGGGTAATATTCACTGTGGGAACGCCTGTGACTTATCAGCAGTCTCTTTGAACTCTATTGCAAGCTCTCGGGTTAGTTCTAGTTACAGACCTCTGTTCTCCATAATTATGTGGGGAGGTAGTCAGAGAGGTGAGCAACAGGGCCAGCCTCACGGGGCTGTGTGGCTTGACAGCAGGACTCATGGATGCAAGAGTAAGCTTCATGGAAGTAAGAGTAAGATTGTGCCTACAGGTTTCAGGGTCCTGGAGTGGTAAAGTGCATCAGTGATCAGATACAAAAGAAGAGGTAGACTTGCCACATAGCAAAAGGAATTTCTAATTGGGAAGATTTTAGACCATCAAAAATCTAAACATCAACATTACTTTAAAAATCCCTGTATTTGAAAGGCCTTGGCTATGGGACATCAAGGTGGTACAGAGACAGTGGGATGTCTTTGGTCAGCTGGAGAGAGTGGCACAGGGTGTTACAAATGCACAGAGAGCTGTTGCCCAGGAAACAATCTTAGCTTTAAACATGACCACGGAGCTGCAGGAGGAAAGGATCTGGAGAGGTGATGGCTCGAGATCGTTTTGGTCAGGCTGGCCCCATGTGAAGGGGGAACAGCGTGTCCCTGGGTCTAACTGCTTTTCAAGATAGGGCCTGGAAGAAGTAGGGACATTTAACTGTTCTGTGATCAGAACTGGTGATTGGACTGAACGTGATTTATAGAGGCAGAAGGAAGATCTCAGGCAGGAACCTGAGGTCCTGGGAAGGATGAAAGGTCCCTCTGAGTGCTGTGGCCACAGAGACATAGCAAGATCATGTGGGGCCTCCAGGGGCTGAGTCCCCATCTCATGGGTTCTGGGCGGTAACTCCTGGGCACAGGTACAGGTGGGCAGTAGGCTTTTGTAGGTATAGACAAGGTTCTTTCAGTGTTGTGCTAACCTCCTGCCTCCATGGTGGAGACTGAACAAAAATCAGGGGAATGTAGGCCCCTATTCTGCTTTTCCCCTCTCCTCACTAGGAGTGAAGTGTGATGGGGGTGGACTCACACTTGCATACGCTCAGGACACTGTTCTAGAGCACAGAGTGGTTGGAGCATTCCACCATGACAGCAAAAGCCATAAGGTCCAAGCCCAGGCTCAGATGCTCTTTCTTTAACAGTGTTCAGCTCTTTCCGCTTTCCCTCAGGACTCTCTCTCCCTCAGGTACGTTAGGATTGACAGGCTGGAGGGTCCTTCCCTAACCTGGGAAGGCCCCAGGTGGGCATCCTAAGCCAAGCAGTGTAACGTGTATTGAAAAGCATAGACTCTGTTACTAGGCGTGTGAACTTTCAGTGCCACCGACTCCTCATCTGAAAAGTGCCGGAAAAAGGTACCTGGATCTAGGGTTGCGTTGGGGTTGAAATGAAGGCACACGTGTAACATTTTTATTACAGTCTCTGGTTCAGAGTGGGTGTTATACAAGTGTTAGCTTTTAAACATCGGGACAAAGTATTCGTCCAATAACAATTTAGGGAACATCCATTATGTGCTAGGCGTGTAGATACTGGGAATGAAGCGGTGAACAGGACCAGATCTGTGCTTACATTGCAGAAGGGAGGCAACTAATAAACAAATGAACAAATCAAAAGACAAAATAGTATTAGTCAGTGACAAGTGCTATGAAGACTGAGAGAGGGTGAAGTGATTGCGAGAGACTGAGGAACTGCCTTAGGTTGAGTGTTAGGGACAACCTCTTAAAGGAGAGGACACACAGTAAAAAGGAGCCAGCTATGTGCAGGTTAGGGAAGGAGCATAACAGACAAAGGGGACAGCTTAGTCTCCAAGGCAGAAGATGCTTGACATGATTGGGAACACAAAGAACAATGTGGCTGGAGCACAGAGAATGAAGGGACAGTGGTCCGGCATGAGGTCAGAGAAGTCGGCGGGGGGGGGGGGGGGCAGATGAAAAGGACCTTAAAAATTTTAGAATGTTTGCAAGAATGTCAGATATCTTCAAAGTGGTGTGTGAAGCCATTAGTGAATACTAAGCAGATAACTGATATGATTTGATTTGTGCTTTAAAGAAACGCTCCCATCTGCCATGTTGAACATGCATTGTACACGAAGGGGAGAGTGGAAGCAGGGAGACCAGGCAGGAGACGGGTGCCATAGTCCAGTAAGAGTCCTGGTGGCTTACGCTAGGCAGGAAGGAGAGCCAGCTAACCATGGTAGGTTAATTTTGGAGGTTAATTTGACAACTTACGAATGGATTGGAATGGGGGGTTAAGGGTAAAAGAGAACTCATTTTGGGTCTTTCACTTGAGCTCCTCTGTGAATATTGATACTTTTATGGGGAAACTGAGAGGGAAAGAGGTTAAAGGTGAAATCTGTTTTGGATATGTTAAGTTTACTATGCACATTAGGTACCTAAAAGGAGATGGTGTGCACAGGAGTATGGAGTTTGGGAAAATGTCAGGGTTGGAAATATAAATATCGGTGTCATCAGCATATAATTGGGATGTGAAGTTATGAGGCCGAATGGGAGTCCCTGGGAAGGAGTCGATAGAGGACGGAAAGGGCCTGAAATGGAGCCTTGGGTCTCATCAACGTCCAGTTTGAGCAGAGGAGGAGGAGCCTGCAGAGGAGCCTGCGAAGGAGTGGCCGGTGAGCTGGGAAGAAACTCCATCGGGGTACTTCCATGGTTATTTGTAAACACAGGGTCAAGAGAAGGAAGTACTTTTGAAAGGAGGGCGTGGTCAAGTCTGTTGAAAGGTCAAGTGTTGTTGACAGGCTAAGCTAGATGAGGCTGAAAAGTGTGCCTTGGATTTGTCAACGTGGAGGGTGCTGGTGAGCTTGACAGCTGGCTTCTATGGTCAGGGAGGGACAGAGCTGGGTTCACAGGTGGGTTAAGGAGAGGCTGGGAGTGGCGAAGTGGAGTGGGTTCTATGTTCTTTGGCCTGCTCTTTCCTCGCCATTAGAGTAGTAAGGAGAGGAGGCAAGGAAAGACCAGTTTGTTTTTTAAGGAAGAAAGGGCAAGAGAGGTCTGCTTTTGGTTCCTGACTCTAGGCTTGCCTCAGCATACCTCAGCTCAGCAAGGGACTGAATCATGGTTTGGGACTAATCTCACTGTAATTCAGAGGCACACTGTCTCTGCATTTAAAAAAAAAAAATCTCTGAAGAACCTTTGGGAGGGCAGGAGCCTAGGTTTCTGTCACAATCTATCTGTTTCTCTCTCTATTCACTGAGAAACCCAACCAACACTTATCTTTAGTACTGACAAGTATTAGAATATTAATTTAATTTTAAAAACTTCATTGGGGGGCAAAGGTGTTCAATGCTAATGACACTTTATCTTTAATCTCAGTTTTTGGAAAGCTTTTAAGCTTGTTAACTACATGCTTAAGCAAACTAAACAACATGACTAATTCTGTGGCCTAGTCACTGACTGATTACAACAGGAAATTTTTCTTTAGGGAAGTTTACTCTGTAGGTACATTCATCTGATGTCTAGTCATAGATAGGATATTCTTTAGACTGTGAGGCAAGAATATCATATTCTAATAATAGGCCAGTTCAACCTACAAATGTTTATTCACTTTGATTTCTTTATTCAAAGCTGTGCTTTAAAAACTAAATTATAAGAACCTTGTGTTTAAAATAGGTTTCCAACCTTGTCCCCACCCCCTCCCCAAAGGGTAAAGCCTGTTCCAGCCTGTATTCTTTACTCCACCCTGGAGGAAACTGTTAATTTCTAGATCTTTCAAGATTCCAGACTGGTTAGTCAGATTTCTAAGCGTGTTCAAAATGCCTCCCTCTACACTTCAATCACCACTCCTATGATTCCCCACTCCTTCAGCCTCCATTTAAAAAAAAAAAAAGGATCATATATGGTTATATATATATATATATATATATATATATATATATATGAAAGTAGAAGTCAGTCTTTTAAAATATCTGCTCTCTAGTTTTGATGACATAATACAGGGTATTAAAGATAGAGGATAATAAGTTGTTATAATCGAAACTCACTTGCCTTCCAGGAATTATAAGGATTAATTAATCAATCAAATGATGTGCTCACTGCTTGCTATTATCATTGTGTTAAAGATGTAAACACAGAAAATCTTTGCTGCTGTATTAAGCCCTTCATGATCTATTCTGTGTTCATTTCTTTAGTCTCATCTCATATTCACCACCTTATACTAAACAATCTTATCACAATTCTTTTCAGCACTTGAAAGCACCAGCAGAGTTCTCGTTTATCTCTTAGCATTTTTAAAGAATTAGTTTATTCCCTTAAGAATACCTTCCTTCCACCCCTCCCCTTTCTAATCATTTGGTCTAGCTAATGAGTGAGAGTTTGGGCTCACTTTTAGATGTCACTTCCTCCAGGAAGCCTTCCTTAACTACCCAAGATTGGATTAGACATCTCTTCTACATTCTCTGAAACTCCCTGCATCATGGCACTTAGCATATTTTTTCTATTTTAATCTTCACCCAAGGATATTTTTTCCATTGATTTTTTTTTTTTTTTTTTTTTTTTTTTAGAGAGAGGAGAGGAGAGGGACAGAGAGAGAGAGGAGAGACCGAGAGAGAGAGATGTGAGAGAGACACATGGATTGGTTGCCTTTCTCACGTGCCCCAACCTGGGCCAGCAATGGAACCTGCCACCCAGGTATGTGCCCTTGACTGGGAATTGAACCCATGACCCTCCGGTGCTCAGACTGGTGCTCTAACCACTGGGATACACTGGCCAGGGCTTAACATACTTTTTTTTCTTTTCCTGAAAGTAAAGCAAAGTGAGATTTATTGAATATACACAGCAAGGTAGGAGCAGGCAGTTGAGAGAGACAATGGCCCCAAACTTCTGGGTTATATGGTTTAAATGAAGAAATTTCTGGGTGGAGATTTTCATTTGCATTCTGGGATGATTGACAGAAAAGGGTTATGTACCTATATTTCTTCTACACATGCCCTTACCCATAATGCATACAGAAAAACTCATGGGGGGAGGGGTGGTAGTGGGGGGCAGGGATCAAAACTGCAATGCACATTTTATTATGACTAGTCCAAGGCCCTAGTAGGATTGCATTGAGGTCATGTCCTTTTCCCTCTGAGCTTGCACCAAGAACCAGCTGGTTCCGGACCTGCCCACTGGCGGTCTGCTGGCTGCTGGGCCACCCATAGAGGGGTGATCTGAAGGCAGTGTTGATCTCATCAGAACCCCAGGGCAGGCCCACCCCAGCCGCTCATGCCTAACTTCCTACCTAACATTTCCCCCCTCAAGGTATGGGAATCCAGTTCTTTGGGGACTTTGGGGAGAAGACCACTCTGGCTGCTTCCAGCTGACCAGGGTTGTTGGGGGGCCTTGGGTTCCCATACTTGCTAGCTGTTGGCTGGGAGAGGTGGCTGCCGATGTCCATCCAGGACCCCAGAATAAGAAGTCTGTTATGTGGGTGTGAGGGCTTGGTATCCTTCAGACAGTACCATTTGAGGCCACGATTCCCCATCGGGGAGCTTATATTGTGGCCAGACCCAATCACAATAGAAAATTACTCTTTTCTTTTTGAAGGTCTGGGAGTCAAATCGCGCCCAGTTAGTCAAGATACAGGCCAGGGGTCTCCCGCCTGGTACAGTTTGTCGATTCCCCATGGTTTGTGCAATCGGAGTAGCGGCACCAAAAAGATGTTACCAATTGTTAACATACTTTATTATAGAGGTACAGACACATCTCTGGTACCAAGCCCATGGTATAGTAAGTGCTCAATATTCCCTGAATAAATGAATGAATAAAATAACTATGATTTTTAAGTAGTAAAAAATACGTTCCTTTAACACATTCAAAAAAATTACAATGATAAGTAAAACATTAAATGGATTGCTACTTTAACTCCAGTGTAATAATTGTAAAGTTCTCAAAATATCACACCTGTGACCAGAGACACTTAGCTAATTTTAGAGAACATTTTAATGTGATTTGCATGTTAATGATTTGCACAAAGTAGGTGTTCAATAAATTGATACAGAAATTAAAATGTAAGGTTTTGAGACTCTTCTCGGTGGCACAAAAAGCAGAGGTATCATTAGACGGTTTTCACATCCAAGTTTGTAGCCCTATGACGTCTTCTCTGACTTGCTGCAGTGCACACACCACGCACCCTTATGAATAGCAAATGAGAACAGCCCTGCCCTCTTCCAGCCCTGCCCTCCCCTACCCCCTGGTTTCCTCCTCTCCCCCACCTCTTCAGTCAGCACCCCTGTGATGCCCAGCCGGCTGCCAGCCTCGCTGGACGCACGTGCATGCGTGTCCACGGGGGTGGGCTGCTTAAGGAGAGGCAGGACTGGGCAGACAGAACGGCATGTGCTTTGTTCTGGGCCCAGGCACAGCTGGAACCCACTGTGGCAGAGGCATGAGGCAATGCTGGCTGGGTCAGACGAACCTGAGGTCCTGGCCCATTATCTGCTTGCGGGCACCCAGGTGACCAGGCCAGAGTAGGGAAGGTGGAGGGGAGGAATGGGGCAACTAAGGAATGCTGGCCAGGTCCCCGGGTGGGTGGGCAGGCCGCAGAGTCAAAGGAAAGCAAATGAACCAAACGATCCAGGCAAGGGGGCGTCGTGGGCAAGAGGCTGGGGAAGAGGACAGCCAGACTAGACCCAGCCTGTCTAAGACCTTTGTACCGCGGGCAGCTGCTGTATCCTGGGGCAACAGGAAAGAAAACATGTTTTAGTCCTAGATTCCAGCTTACGTCATAACAACAGTCAACCTTTATGGTCAGTTTCTCTTCCTTGACTCCTTTGTTCCCGGCTCTGAAGAAACAGAATCCTGTGACCTTTATTCCCCACCTGGGCATCAGAACTTTCCCCAGGATTTAGGCATTTCGGTCGTTTATCTCCACGAGGTCCCTCCCACTTGCCTAAAAACATGTTTGCTTCCCTATGCTGCAAAACAGCACTAACTTCCAAAGAAGCTCTTGAAGTATGTGAGGTCCATTCTCCCATCGCTCCTTCCTCTGTACCTCTGTCTCCTGATTCTTACTCTGCCTCTCTAACAGGACTCCTACGTGCTGAGCACAACGCATGCTGGCTCTGTTCTCGCAAGTCTTCTGACCGCCAGCAAATTGCTTAATCCCTGAACCTTTGTCTCCTCATCTGTAAAATGGGGATAATAAAAATGACCTCATGCAGTTGTTGTGTGATGATGAAACCCAGTGTCACTTATTTAAGACCAGTGGAAAACTGCTATGTGCACACTTTTGTAAAATGTATGGTTTTCTAATTTCAGTAGCTGCTCATTTCAAAGATATATGACTTCCTTCCTGAGGGACTGAGGGGCAGTGCTTCCCTTCTAATGTGTGTGACTGATATAAAAATTTATTTAGGCAAGAATCACCAATGGGTGCTATAGCCAGTGGGTGCAAGTTAATTGGGAAACAGAATATTAACAAACTCCAAATATCTATATATATAAAAGGCTAATATGCTAGGTGTCCGACCATCAGACCGGTCGCTATGATGCACACGGACCACCAGGGGGTGGACGCTGACCACTGTTTCCCACTGTCCTCCCCCAGCCGCTCTGATTTCCATCTCTCCGGGGGCCACTGAGCTGGGTGCTGAGCTGCCCAGTTGGAGAGCCTCCAGCTGTTGCCCCAGTTCCTGGCACTTTGCTTTGGCTTGGTTCCTGCTACTTGATTCTTCATAGTCCTGTCCCCAGGACCTCGAACTCGGACCTGGAATCTAAAGTGGCTGGGCCCCTGTCACTGCCGAGATGAAGTCCACCGAATGTATTCTCAGGGATCACAGAAGCTAGATCCCCCATTCCTGGCTTTGCTCACTTGTTGGGAACCCCACAATTTGCCGTTGTTTAAATCACAACTAAACTTGTCACATTTTATTTTAACTCTAGACCCATTATTCACCCTTGTTTGGCCTAGAGCAGTGGTCGGCAAACTGGGGCTCGCGAGCCACATGCGGCTCTTTGGCCCCTCGAGTGTGGCTCTTCCACAAAATACCACAGCCTGGGCGAGTCTATTTTGAAGAAGTGGCGTTAGAAGAAGTTTAAGTTTAAAAAATTTGGCTCTCAAAAGGAATTTCAATCGTTGTACTGTTGACATTTGGCTCTGTTGACTAATGAGTTTGCCGACCACTGGCCTAGAGGACAGAAGCTCTGTGTCCCTGTTACTTTCTCTTGTCCTCTGCCTCATTCCCCAGTCCCAAATATCTCTTTTCATGCATTTAGAGATTTATATTTCCCTAACTAGATTGATTTTTGTTAATTTAATTATGATCAATTATTAATAATTTCCTTCTCTCAAAAGTAATAAATGTTTATTGTGGGAAAATAAGATCAAAGAACATTCATAATTCTACCACACTTCAAACAAAACAAGAAAGGACAATTACGTGGGATTATGGAATTCAACTACCCACCAATAATCACTACCCGCTTTGAGGTATATCCTGCCAAACTTCTTAATGCATATTTATATAATATTTACATTTTTTACACATTGTGTATTAAAGCCTAAGTTTTCATTTATTGTATTTTTAGCATCCTTACAGGTAAATATCCAGTGAACAAATTTTTAATAATATTGAAGATTTTTTTTCTCTCTTTTTAAAAAAATATGTTTTATTGATTTCAGAGAGAGAAAGGGAGGGAGAAAGAGATATAAACATCAATAATGAGAGAAAAATCATTAATTGGCTGCCTCCTGTACGCCCCACACTCGGGGGTTGAGCCCGCAACCCGGGCATGTGCCCTGACAGGGAATCAAACCATGACCGGGTTCACAGGTTGATGCTCAACCACTGAGCCACCCCTGCCTGGGAAAAGTTTTTTTCTCTCTTGATATTGTACAAAATGAGGGCATTTGTGGAATTTGCACAAATTCTACAAATTGTGATGAATAGAGATCATCACCAGAACCTTACTGCCAGGAAGAACCATGAAGGACCTTTTTATTAAGACAGCAGGGATGACAGCCAATGTGACTCAAGGAGAATGGGGTTCACTATGGATCTATGTGCACATTCCACATTACTTTTATAAAGTGAAACAAGAGCTGAAATTTCTATTTCTTACTTCAGGTGCATTATTACAAAACATAATCTGTTTTTAAAGTTGCTTCAAGTACAGTCCTTAAGTACAGAGTCTTATTGAATGATTTCCATGGGAAGATTTGTGAGAGTCCAATATGCTTCATAGACAATCCAGCTGGGCCCTGGACAGTGAGCTCAGTGGTTAGAGCGTCGGACTGCACCCTGAAGGGTCACAGGTTCAATTCCTGGACAAGGGCATGAACCTGGGTTGTGGGTTTTCTCCCCACCCTCAGTTGGGGTGTGTGAAAGAGGTAACCAATCTCTCTCTCTCTCTCTCTCTCTCTCTCTCTCTCTCTCTCTCTCTCTCTCTCCCTCTCCTCCCTCCCGCCCTCCACTCTTCCTGAAAAGCAATGGAAAAAATATCCTTAGCTGAGGGGTGTGTGAAAGAGGTAACCAATCTCTCTCTCTCTCTCTCTCTCTCTCTCTCTCTCTCCCTCTCCTCCCTCCCTCCCTTCCACTCTCCCTGAAAAGCAATGGAAAAAATATCCTTAGCTGAGGATTAACAAAAAACAAAAAAAAAAAAGGGAAAGAAAAGTAAAAAGAGCTAGCTGGAAGAGTGAGATGTTGTAGCCCTTTGCTTCTCCAGTGTGAAAACTCTATGCCTATATTTTAGTTGGCTGCATTCCTTGTGGACAATAACCCATGTTCTTCAGGTGCTGTGTGGGAAAGAAGGACTATCCCTCTATATTTACAATGTAATCTGAGAATAAATCTCTGGGTGCCCAGAAACATGACCACTGAAATTTACTGAGGTATATACCATTGGGTAGATTGTGTGTTCAAAGAGGGTGCATGAGTATGTGTATTTCATCCCATTGTTCTTCCTACAATGTTTCTGATGATCCTCCAACTGACAAATGGTGTCTATGTCCCATACCTAAGGAAATTGGCAGGGTTTTGTGACAGTTCCAATCATTTCCTTTGTGGAAATGATGCTGTATGATTTATGAGGTGAGTTCATAATAGGTAAAGCATCCACGTGACTTGCTCCCCCAACACACGCCTTGGGAGCCCGGATCCTACATATAAGAAGTCCATCTAGGTACCTTCCAGCCACCAAGCTGGGAAGAGTAGTGGAGAGGCCTCTTAGAGATAGAAAAATAGATAAGGAGTCCCAGCTGTGCCAGCCATCATCTGTTTGAGTGTTCTGGCACCCACTGCCAGATATGGAAGTGAGCCAGGAAAACCTATAGGTCCTGATGAATCCAAAGTCACACCCCATAGGGCATGCATTACTCCCATGGAAAACAAGTCCCATTGAAGATAAGCTCACTATAAAACATTACAAAGCTCGCAAGGAAGCACGCCACCACAAATATGGCTCAGCAAGTGCAACAAATGGAAGAATTTACACTCTATCAACTATAGATAACAGAACAATTTGAAAGAGACTTTTAGATAAATATGTTTAAAATGTTCAAAGAGATAAAGATAGACTCCAAGATAAAACTAAGATATTGTGAAAAAAAAGAACAGGTAGTCTTGAAAAAGTATTAAATGAAAATTCTAGAAATGTAAATAAATAAGCATTCAATGGACACATTAAAGGGTAGAAAATATAGCTGCAAAGAGAGTTAGGGAATTGGATGATATATTTGATAAAATTCTCCAAGATCAACACAGAGAAGTAAAAAGATGGAAAATATGAAAGAAAAACTAAGACATGGAGGATAAAATGAGAAACTCCAACTCATATCTAATGTGTTCCAGAAAGATAAAACAGATAAAAATGCATGAGGCAGGGGTGCGGGTAGGAAATATTTGAATTATGTAAAGGCTGAAAATTTTCCAAAACTGAAGAAGGACTTTAGTTTAAAAATTCATACCAAGTCCTGAACAAGATATCTAAAAACAAAATCCATCTAGACACTAATCAGTAATGTAAACATCAAGTGGGGAAAAAATTTTAAGTTACTATAGAGAAAAAAAACCCATCCTATATAACAAAAGGATAATATGCAAATTGACCAAACAGCAGAATTACCAGTTGCTATGATGCACACTGACCACCACAGGGCAGACGCTCAATGCAGGATCTGCCCCCTGTGGATAGTGCACTCCCACAGGGGGAGCGCTGCTCAGCCAGAGCTTGGCTCACAGCTGGCGAGCGCAGTAGCAGTGGCGGGAGCCTCTCCTGCCTCCACAGCAGCGCTAAGGATGTCCGACTGACGGTTTAGACCCACTCCCCATGGGCTGCGAGAGGGCGCAGGCCAGGCTGAGGGAACCCCCCAAGTGCACGAATCTCGTGCACCAGGCCTCTAGTAAAGAAATAAGGAGACTGACTGCAGACTTCTAACTGCCAACAATAGATGCCAGAAGGTAAGCAGGTGGTAACTTCAAGGTGTTGGTGTCAATAATGTCAACTTAGAATTCCTTAGTTGATAAAATTATGATTCACGAATGTGAAAGAAAATAGAATGAGAGTGATATACAAAGACATAAGGAGAATTTTACTCACAGATATGATGGGGAAAAAATACTAATGTATTTCACCAAGATATAAATTGATCCCAATAGAAAAGAATAAGATACAAAAAGCAAATAGTAAGGATAAACATTGATAAAATATTTTGAAAAAATTAATTAAATAATGGCTATAAAAGTAGTAACAGAGATGATTAATTTAGTAAATAATTTAAAATAAATGGGGAATTAAAAACACTGAATAGCAATAGTTTATAGGAGAGAAACTTGGGAGTTAAGGTGCTTTATTTATTTTTGTTTGTATAAGAGTACCTTTAAAGGAAGGGAATGATGATATTGACTAATCTTGGCTGTTAAGTATAAATGTTAATATCTTAAAGGTAACCGCTAAGAATTGAAATAGAAGGTATAAATTCCAAATCAGTAGAAGTGTTTAAAAAATGGAGTAAATGAAAGACAAATTCAGTTAATAGAATAGAAAGCAAGAAAGGAGAAAAGCTCAGGCAAAGTAAAAAAAGATAAATAAATATGAAATGAGAGGGTGGTAATAAATCCAAAGATGGTGATCATAATGTAACAGCAAACGCTAGTTTTTACCAAAATCTACTCTCATCTCCTGTAGTAATAGTTTTGTGGTTGGGACATGGGTGCCTGGGTAGTGGCCTCATTTTCCTACTTCTTGATCATAGATGTGACCATGTAAATACATTCTGGTCCGTGGGAAATGAGCAGATGAGAGGTGTGTCACTCGGGGCCTAGACTTTAACAAGTTGGGCTTGTGTTCCTTTGTTCCCTCTTCTTCCTTCAGTGCACTGGGACTCCCTGACCAGTTTCTACCACGTAGATAAAGGCAACGCCCCAGGTGATGGAATAGCAATAATGAGCAAAGGAGCTACCCAACAACCTGGACCACTACCCCATGACTATTTCAAGAGACAGAAATATATACTGAGTTTGGAGAAAGGCAGGGAGGAAGGACTTCTTTCTTATAATAACCTTTGTCCTAATTAATATACATAATAAATAAAAACTGATTAAAATAGACTACTAAAAGGCAGATTCTCAGAATGAGTTAATAACATCGAAAATCAGCTATTATTTACAGGACACACTTAAAACATAATGACTCAGAATGGCTGAGATTAAAGAGATGGAAAGATATATGCTAGGCAACCACTAACAAAAAGGAAGCGATTGTATCATACAAAATAGAATTTAAGCTGAAAAAACCCCACAATGAACAGATAAACATGCAATAAACTTAAGTAGACAAACTGGGTTATAGTCCTGGATTTGTGATTGGGGCAAATTGCTTTATTCTTTTCTAGTTTCAGCTTATATCTCTATAAAAGATGATAATATTGGCAGAATCAAAATTAAATGAGATGACTCATGGGAAAATGATTTTCTATAGCCATAAATATAGTAATAAAATTCTATCACATAATTAATACAACATTTACTGAGCATCTACTATGCATCAGAAACTGTACTGGGAAAATGGAAGTAAATCAGTTATATTTGTCATCAGAGACATTATATGTAAACATAAGTTTAATAGCTTGGCTGGTTTGCTCAGTGGTTAGAGTGTTGGCCTATGGACTGAAGGGCCCAGGTTGCGGGCTCAATCCCCAGGGGGAATGTGCAGGAGGCAGCCTATCGATGATTCTCTCTTATCATTGATGTTTCTATCTCTCTCTCTCCCTCCCTTCCTCTCTGAAATCAATAAAAACATATTTTAAAAAATCTATAATAATAAAAGCATAATATGCAAATCAACTGAATGACCGAACAGCAGAATGACTGTCTGGACAACCACGCTATGACACACACTGGCACCAGGCCAGCCTAGGCGGGTGCGACGCGATTGGTCCGGAGGGCCCCATCATCGCCCCACGATCACCCTGCAGAGGGAGGCCCAGGACACCTTCTGTGGGGCAATTGATTGAGGGGCTCCGTGATTGATCGCCCAGCAGAGGGAGGCCCAGGCCACTGGCCAGCGAAGCTGTGGTGGGTGTGCAGGGCCAGCCAGCGATTGCCCCACAGAGGGAGGCCCAGGCCAGCCAAGTGATCACACCCCATGCCTGTCGCCTGCAGAGGGAGGTGATTAGTGGCGAGGGAGGTGAGGGCAGCGCTGCACAGATGGCAAACAGTGGCAGTGGCGGCCGGGCAAGGCCAGCTGCTGGCAGTAGGGGGAAGGAAAGCCCCCATAGGCCCTGATCTCCGGCCAGGCCTAGGGACCCTACCCGAGGGGTCCCGGATTGCAAGAGGGCACAGGCCGGGCTAAGGGACACTCCTCCTTCCCTGTGCACAAATTTCATGCACCAGGCCTCTAGTCCTATATAATAAAAGGCTAATATGCAAATTGTCCTCATGGGTGGGAGTTAGATGTGCGCTGACCACCAGGGGACCGCACAGAACATGGCGGGCGACAGCGAGGTGGCACTGTCAGTGGGCGGCAATGGAGGCGCTGCCGACCCTGATGGGCCCCGAGGAGAGCGGGACTGCAGCAGGGGGTGGAGCAGGTGAGCAGGCGGCGGCAGGCCAAAGCAGGTGCAAGGGCCCTGATCGCCCCACCGGTCACCCCACAGATCAGTCCTGATCGCCAGCCAGACCTAGGGACCCTACCTGTGCACAAATTTCGTGCACTGGGCCTCTGGTCGTTTCATAAAGTCTTCTAAGGCATTATGGTGGGGAGAGGGTACATTTAGTTTAGAAAGAGTGGCCAGTTCTAACCTGCAGCAGGCTCAAAAGATTTTATCAGGAAGGTGGCTCTCAGGCTGAATTTTGAAAGATGAGTAGGTGTTTGGACAGGCTGGAGTAAGAAAAAGGGCATTCCACGAGAGGGCACGGAATAAAAGTGGCTTGATAGGGAGCTATCAGGACTTCATCCTACAGGCAATGGGGAGCCATTGAAGGATTATCGAGGGAACGACTCCGTTGGTTTTGTAGTTGTATTCTAGAAGTTCAAAATGTAAGAGACGGCGGGGTAGAGGTTCCCCTAGCTTAGAGGCAGTGAGACTAATAAGGAAAATAATACAATGTTTCAGGGGTTTGAAACAAAGGACCTGAAATCAGGAAGAGCTGTGAAATTGGGGGAAGGAGACAGAAACATGTGGAGTGAGGGAGAAGGAGGAGCCTGGGACAATTTTCGGATTTCTCCTTTGGGTGTCTGGGGGGATTGTGGAGACATTTTACTGAGAGAATGTGACTAGAGAGAGAAGCCAACTGGCAGGAAAGTTAACTTCTGTTTCAGTTAACTTTCTGAGGTTAAGGCCTCTGGGACGTTTGGGTAGAAATTTCTGGAAAGAAGTTGCCTTTCCAGAACTGGAGATCTGGGATAGGAATGGGAATTTATGAGTTAGCACATGGTTGGTAGTTGAAGTCATGGGTGGACTGGATAGACCAGGCAGCATTAGAAACAGATCAAGGGCAGATTATGTGGGCGCTCCAACATGGGAGGGGCGGCAAAAGGGGCTGAGGAAGAAATGGTTAGAGGACTTGGAGACTGATTTGTCACCGGGGCCAATGGAAGGGATAACTTCAAGGATAAAAGTCTGGCCCCCCAGTGACAAGTGCTGCAGATAGGATAAGTAAGAAGAGAATTGAAAAAACAAACACAAACTCCAAACCCAATGCTTTAGAACATTTTCAAAGCCACAGATGACCTTTGTCAGGGTCCTCCCTGTGTAATAGTTGCCGCAGAAGTTGGGTTGCAGGGAAGAATGAAAGGCAGATTAAGAAGTGGATGTGAGATTAATAACAGGAATTAATCTCCCCAAGAGCTTGGCTGTGCGGAGGTGAGGACTGGAGGCAGACTTGCTTCAAGTAAGTGTTTTCTATGTGTTTTGAAAATGTGATTACTTTTTGACATGATTAGGGGCCATGGGAAGATAATGATAGAAAGGGCCTTTAAAGTCCAGGAGAGGAACTAACCTGTGAAAGCCCATCTTGGACAGGAATAGATGCAAACAGACTTAGATACCAGAAAGATGATCGGGAAAAGCTATTGCAACGCTTTCAAAGGGCGGGGAAAGGTGACGTCCACACATTGGGCATACACTGCGAGCCAGCCCCTTCCCCTAGCCTGAGTGCAGTGCTCGAATTGGAAGGCAGATCGACTCCTTAGCGGGTTTTCTTTTCAGGAAACCGTTAATGATGCAAAATGAATTCAAAGAAGCTCAAGCTGAACCCCACTTGCAGAAACTAACCGACCTGCAGTATTTTTTTTAACGTCACAATGAATAAACTAGCCCTGGCGCAGCTGGTTCAGGAGCGGCCCTGGGTGCATTTTCTCTCTGGCTCCGTGTAAGTCGGGGACTGTCCAGTGTGATTTCGTTCCAGCTTCGGCGCCCGGAGGCGCGGAGGTGCCTGTGGCGTGGGCAGCCGGCGCTTGGAGTCCGGCGGCCGCCGGGAGCGGGAGAGAGGAAGAGGGGCGCAGAGGCGTCCGGCGGGGCTCCCGACCCCCGCCGCTCCCGTCGCCAGCGCGTCGGCCGGCCCAGCCCGGGCTTCCCCGCTGCCCGATCCCGGGGGAGGCCTCTCGTGGGCGCCCGGTGCCCGTGACCACCGGCGGCCGCTTTCGCTTCTGTGCCTTATAAGGCCTGACAGGGGGGTCACGTGCGTCCCGGGCGGCCCGCCGGGAGGAGGGGGCGGCAGGGGAAGGGGCGGGAAGCGGGGAGGAAAAGGGGAGGGAGCGGGGGGCGGAGGAAGGAGCGAGGGGCGGATTCTGCGGCCGTGGGAGGCGGCGGCGGCGGCCGCGGCAGGGAGCGGATCGCGCGGAGCTGGATCGAGGAGGAGGAGGAGGTGGAGGAGGAAGGGACCGGAGCGGGGGTGGGAGAGCGCAGCGCGGCGGAAGCCGGAGACGGCGGGAGGGCCGGTGGCTGGCCCCCGGCGGGAGCCGGGGCGGCGGCGGCAGCAGCGGCCGAGAAGACTGCGGCGAGGGAAGCGCCTCCAGCGTCCCCGGCGGCGGCCCGGTTCCGCGCGCTCGGGCGGCCGGCGGGCGCGGGCCGGCGCGATGGAGCCGCAGCACGTGCGCCCCGCGCCTGGCGCCTGCAGCCCGGCCTGCGAGGAACCGGTGGGTACGGCGCCCGCGCCCACCCTCTTCCACTTCTCCTCTGCCCTCCCCCCCCCCCCCCCCCCCCCGCTCCCTCCCGGGCCGGGTTCCGTTCAGGAAATGGCCCGGGATGAGGTCCCCAGCTGCTTCCCAGCCGGGGCAGCGCTTCCTCCGCGGCTCCGGCTCCTCCTCGCGCGCCGCCCGGAGCGCCTTTGTCCCGCCAGCCGCGGCTCTTCCCGAGGGGCCGCCGGCTCACCGCTGGCGACGGCCCTGGGAGGACCGTTCCCGCGCCTCGTCGATTTCTCAACTTGGAAAGTTGGTTTTGGAGCGCAGCGGGGAGGGAGGAGGAGAGCAGACACCCAGGCTCTGGGGTCAGCGCGTGGGGCGCGCGCGGAGACAGGTCTCCGCTACCGGGACCGCGCCCTGCCGTCACCTGGGCGCGCAGGTTCCCGGGGACGGGCGCCCGGGGAGGCTGCTCGCCGCTGGCCGCCCGGGACCACGCCTCCGCCTCCGTGCGCCGCTACTGCCCCGGGCTCTGCTAGGGTTCAGGGGTTCTGTCAGGGGTGAAGCGGGAAGCTAACCTCGATTTCACCGCACAGGCAACGCGGAGGTTGGGTAATTTTAGGGACCGAAAGTAGTGTGTGCGTGTGTTCTGTGTGTGAGGGTGGATAAGGAGGAGGAGACGGGGCGGCGGGGGGGGGGGGGGGGGGGTGTTCCTCCCTCTAACTCCTTCAACTTCCTTCTTTCTTCCAACGGAGACAGTCAGAACCACCTCACAACCCTCCAGGGAGTCCATCCCGAAATCCCCGTCTCACTCAGAGCTCTGTAAACCTCTGTGGGCTGCCTTGATCCGAGCATCGAATTTTGGCTCTCCATCCCCTGCCTACTCCGTCTTGGTTGAAATTCCTGAACCTATTTGAAAAGCCTCGTCCACAATTTCTGGCCTCACCCGTGTTGTTTTCAACGAATTGTTGCTCTTTTCCCAGGAACTCCGCGTGTCTGCTCTGGCTGCCCCCGCGCCCCCCCCCCCCCCCCGCCCCCCGTACCTGCTGAGAGCTTCTAGGTCAGGTGCCAGGCTTGGTTCTCCTTTTTCTTTTCGAATATGTACACTCCCTGCTCCTTTGTCCTGAGTACGATCCTGTTTTCCGACCTTTCGTAAGTGTCCTTGGACTCTGATCCTTCTGTATCTGCAGCTGTCTTTGCTTTTGTAAATTTGAACATGTTGTTAGGTTGCCCATCTGCTCAAATTCTATTGTGATGATCACTGGAGATCAAATTGTTCTTGAAATTAAACATACAATCTAGTTTTGGAGTTGAAAATCAAAGATCACTAAGAACTAAACTCAGGGACTGACCTGGTTTTGTTACTTTTTTATTTTTAAAATTTCCTATATGAAGTCCTTTTTGAACCTGGATATTTGAAGCCATCACCCATCACAATGAAAAATACCCAGTTGTATTTATTTTACTTTAGGGTGCTGATGCCAGAACTACTTTTGTGTCTCGAATTATACAGAGAAACTTTTTTTTGTTTGTTTGTTTTACATCTCAAAAATGACAAAAATGTAATGCTCATATATTAGCTTTTAAAACTCAAGCCCTAACACAAATGTGTGAGTGAATTGTGACACTTTATCCAGATTGCAGGACTCTCCTTAAAAGTTAGATTTATTTTCTTTAAACACTGAAGGCCTTTTATTTATTCAACAGATATTTTAATCCAGCACCTACTGTGTTCCAGGACTGTTGGATATAGCAGTTAACAACAGAGACACAAATCCTTAAATCCTCACAGAGTATACATCTTAACTAAACAGTGTCTTTTTTCGTATGTGTTCATGGTTTACATCAGGGGTGGGGAACCTTTTTTCTGCCAAGGGCCATTTGTATATTTATAACTTCATTCTCGGACCATACATAATTACCAACTTAAAGATTATGTTGCTATATAAAAAGCTCCTAGATTTATTGAATTTTGAGTCCCACTGCAGTTGTCTTGGCAGGACCAGACCAAAAGACGTTCCCCACCCCTGGTTTACATTCTGATAGGCCAAAAAGCATCTTTAGAGATCTCAGGTATGTGGCATAAAAATGATACTTTTGACAAAGTGGTTTTATTTGATACTGTGGCCATTCCTCTATAACTACTAAGTCTAAGAACTAATAAAGGGAATTTTCATTTAATGTCTTAGAAAAGATAAATTATCCAGATTATTGAAAAATGACATATATAAGAAAAAAGGAGGGATAAATTTTTTGGGGGGAAAGAGTAGCGTATTTAAATGTTACTTATTTCAGTCATTCAGAGCTAAGAAGAAACATCAGTTTAATTTAAATATGTTTTGAAGGGACACAAAATTCATCAAAATCAGGTATTCCTGAACTTTCCTTGAACTTTGAGAGGGTAAATCAATGATTCTTAAGAATCCAATCAAAGCCATGGACTCTGTTTTACCCAAAAATGTTCCTATGCAACATACATGTAAAATTTTAAATAAAACTTTAGGGGAATCACAGATTTCCAGAAGCCCAATCTGTGGACCCTCAAAAATGTTGGGTTAAAAATAATTTACTTTGACTTGGACCCATTTCACAGTTATTTTAAAACTAGAGGCCTGGTGCGTGACATTTGTTCACTGGTGGGGGGGAATTCCTAGTCCAGCCTGCACCCTCTGACAGTCCGGGACCCCTCGGGGGATGTCTTACTGCTGGCTTAGGCCTGCTTCTTACTGCCTGGCTCTCAGCTCCTTAGTGCTGCCTCGTAGACGGGAGAGGCTCCTGCCACCACTGCTGCACTTGCCAGCCCTGAGCCCTGCTTCTGGCTGAGCGGTGCTCCCCCTGTGGGAGCGTGTTGAGCGTCTGCCCCCTGGTGGTCAGTGCATGCCATAGCCACTGGTCGTTCCACCGTTTGGTTGATTTGCATATGAGGGTTTTATTATCTAGGATTTGCTTTTAGAATTCAAATATAGGTGTCTTTAATTCTTTATTATAAAAGTATATGCATTTGTGCTTATGAAAAACATACAATTTTGATAATAGTATATCCAATATCAAACAGGCAATGTTCACAATACATAGATCCTGTTGCATTATCCCATGTTGCATATAACAGCATACATGTAAGGATTTACTGTCATTCTTCTTTTGATGGAATCTAAAACATGATGTTATGATTCTACATGGAACTATTCACAGAAGAGTAAATAACCTTGGGAATTGATGCTGAGTAATAGTAAAGAGAACATCACTTCTTGTTTGAAATGTATCTATGACTGGAGCTGAGAGGCAGATGTAGGACTTAATGACATTCTTGTATTTGAGGGTGAAATTTATTTAGTTAAGTGAGGGCATGTAAATAAACTGCTAGCTATATCATTACTCCAGCTTGGACATTGGGCCTAAAAGAAATGTTAGCATTCAGGTATCTGTGTATTTTCTTTAATGCTAGCTTCAGAATGTAATCAAGTCAGTGGAAATAGAGGTATTACCTAAATTTCTAATCAACGAAAAAATATTTTGGTGACGGGAATAGGTAGGTAGAAAGTAGTTAGCTAAACAACCCTTACTCAAATAATAGGCAAAAGTTAAAAAGTGTGGGAGTATTTGCAAAGTAGTTCTTAGACAATGGAGTGATACTAGGATACATTTACTAAAATTTGTTTTTATTTCCAAATGACTTTTACATCTAGTTTCATAGGCTCTGATGTTCAGAACTAACAGAAAATTAGGAGGGAAGAGTTTCAAAGGAAAAAGGGCCAAAATTTAAATGAGAGGTTATAAGTATATGTATGCATTTGATCTAGACGAAGAAAGGTTTTTACGTAAGGTGCAGGCTGGCCATATGTACATGCAGTTGATGTCACAATTAATTTCAATCTCTTTTATTCAGGTAGTAACTAAGGCAACTTTTACTAAAGCTTTGAATGTTAAATTCTAAATATGTAACAGATAGCATATTCCAGAAGTAGTTCTGAAGTTTGTACGAAAGCAGGCCTATGCTTGTGCAACCCGCAGTGTTCTCTGCTTGATTTCCATTGGTTAGGAGTGGGAGTCCTAAAACATGACTGTTTTTAAAGTGCCTACTTGGGTTCTTCAAGATATAAATGTAGACTTCTACATGTTTATGATATAATATTTAAGATAAAGCCATAAAACATACAGGATTTAAAACCCCCAAATATATATTAAACCTCTTTGGTTATAAGTAGTGATCAATAATATAATACAAAATATTTATAAATTATAATATGCTGATATTCATAAAGTTACTATGGGCATGAGAATTGGCTGTTCCTTATATACATTCAGTATAATAGCTTTGTTTTTTTAAAATGGGGCAGGAAGCCCTATCAATAGAAACCTAATTTAGTGGTAGTTTTTATTTCCATTTCATCCTGAATGCAGTGTCTACATGACTTATGTCCAAATTTTTAATAGTGTGTTTGTGATATGTTATGTTCCAGAGATTTCAAAGTAGCAATAATAAAAGAAATATGTAAGACACATCTAAGAAATTGTTTGAAAATCTGAAAACACTGAGGAAAAAAGTCAAAGAAGTCTTGTAAATCAAAGAAATAATGTAATATACCACATATTTGAAATTTATTTGTTGCCATTTTGAGCTATATTAAAATGGTTGAAAATATTGAGCTCTTGACATTGCTGTTATATTTTAAGGGAAGTGGAGTGCATTACAGATATACAATATACAGATTGAATATTCATTCTGGAAAATTCTAATTTACTGATAAGACCTGAGAAGAAGCTAGTGGGTCAGGTACCTTAAATTAGGGATTACTTGAAACATTCTCTTCAGTAGAAATGATTGAAGAAAAGACGTTTTTTCATAAGATGCCTTTTGTGGAAATAAAGTGACATTCCATCCTACACAGTATTATCACTCAGCATTCTACGTGCTGGGGAAATTGTAGAGCAGGGATCATTTATTAGCATGAGCAGGCAAAGGCTGGCTGTGCTTTCAAAGTCACAACCAAGTTTTAGAACTTGTTATAGGAGTGTTTGAAGGGCAGGGATAACTGAGGCTACATTTTCATGTAGTTATGAATACCTTTACTTGGAGGTATTAATTATCCAGCTCTTGCACTTGAACCTATTTAAAAATATTTTTTTAATATAGATTTCAGAGAGGAAGGGAGAGAGAGAGAGAAACATCAATGATGAGAGAGAATCATTGATCGGCTGCCTCTTGGACGCCCCCCACTGGGGATTGAGCCCACAACCCGGGCATGTGCCCTGACTTGGAATCGAACCCCGACCTCATGGTTCATAGGTCAATGTTCAACTACTGAGCCACGCCGGCCCAGTTTAAAACTATTTATAAGTATCTTTAAGCTATCACTATTTGAATCAGTGAGAAATGTATTCAGTTTTCTCCTTAAGATCACAGAATGAATAGGCATGGGCCTTAAACAGTTGCCTTTCAGTTTAATCACTTTCTCTCCGGCTGGATTCTGGGAAAATGTTACTATATAAAACTTGAAAACTTAAAGTATGACTAGACACATCATAGACAGATTAACTTTTGTCATATAGTGTGGTTAAGTGAATAGAACATTAGAATAGTAATCATATAATTTTTGACCTTGGTCCCAGCTTATGATTTTGGCCCTCAATTTCTTTACATTAAAAGAGGTTTGAAATAGGTTTATTCTTTCAAACGACCATTTACTAGGAATCATTGGACTTAGCAGCGAGCAAACAGTTAGGTTGGGATAAAGGCCATTATTTTGATCAGTTATTTTTCTCTTAAAGAATTCCGTTCACAGTAATGTTCTTTGTCGATACAGAATTACATATGGGCTCACAGTTTATTTTGCCCAACTCCTTCCCTGACTAAGGAGGACAATTGAAGCTGGAGAGGTAGCCTCTATCAATTAGTGTTACATGTCAGCAATCTCCTGTCTATGAGGATTCAAACAAACGAGCACATTTTAAAATTTAATGAATTTCATCTATAATGTGTATATACAGTATTGGGATTGCACATTGTTTCTTAAAAACTATTAGAACTGTTAGTTTTTTGACACAGCAATCAAATTATTGAGAGTAATATTACAACTAAAAAAAAATCCAATAGAATCTTAGTTTGGACTACCATTAAAGGTTCTATCAACTGAAAAAATAGGTCATGTCAACTGAAAAAACACAAATGGGTACTGAAGGCCCATGAACACCTTAGATTGCTTTTACTGGAGTGTTAAGGGAGTCCACAGTCTGGCAGGGAATTCCTCCTCCCCCTCACCCCTCGGACTTTAAAATTTAGCTAACACCAATTTGGAATTTCTTGTGGATGACAAGAGGAATCTGTAGTTTTTGTATTTTCTCCCCCAAGAGCGGCCAGCCTCCCACACCTGCACCGGTTCTTTGAAGCTGTGCGGGCACGACCCGCCCTTCAGGCTGCCGCTCCCTCGTGTGCGCTCCCGACGGGTTTTGGGTTTTGAGCGGTGGCCGCAGCCTGTTGATCCCATTTCCTCCGGCGCTAGTTCGGGTTAGGGAGTGGCTCTCCCAGGACTTGCACTGTTTCTGGGCTCGGGCACCGGTATGCGCGGCCCCAGTGCCTTGTTTTCCAATGGGCAGTCGCGGGTAGCGCTTCAGCTTAGACCTTTACTTTCCACTCCTTCGTCCTGGGCTGCGTGGACTCTCCGGTTTCTGCGCGCGCTCCACGTCCTTCCCGGTTTCCTGTGCGCTCAAGGGATCGCCCTTTCTGAACTGAAAACTTCTCAGAGCTGAGGGGAACCTCCCGGAAAATGCTCTTCTCTTCCGCGCGCACCGGATGGGAGCGGGGATGGGCCCGAAACTGAACGCCGCGGTCGGGGGCGCGGAAAGGAAGGACCGGGGCCCCGGGCGCGGCGGGAGAGGTGCGGTTCGTCGGGGAAAGGCTGCGGGGCGGGGAGGCCGGCAGACCGGGCAGCGTCCTGCCGCTGGGGCGGAGGGAACTTGCACTCCGCGCGAACTGTGCGGAGAGGCCCGCGTCTCTCCGGGGAGATGCTGCGTCCTGGAGGTGGCAGGGTGCGCCCCAGGGAGTCGGGAGGAAGCTAGGTGCCCTTTCTGCTCCAGGGGGTCATTCTTGCTCCTGCTGCCCGCGAACCGGGGGAAGGGGCATCGCCGCTGCCAGGCGTTCGGGGCTCAGCTGCTGAGGTTTCTTGCCCTCGCGGCGCTCGCGTCCCTCCCGGAGGCTCCAGACCCCGGGGAAGTGGGAGGTTGTCCGGTTCCCGCTGTCACTCGCAGCCTCTCTTCCCGCGCTGCTCGTTCGTATTCTGGGTCAGGGCCCCTGTGCGTCCCGAGGCCAGGGGGCCCCGGCGGGCCGCGGCCGGTGGGGGAGCCTGGCGGCCCCGCCGGGAGGGCACCTGGCCCCGCGGACCCTCCTCGCGCGTCCGGCGGGGGCGGAAGATGGCGGCGGCTGGGCGCCCCCCCCACTGACCGCCGCCGCCGCCCCGCCGGGCGGTGCTGTGTCCCCGCAGGAGCCGGAGAGGATGGCCGGGGCCGGCGGCCAGCACCATCCTCCGGGGGCCGCGGGAGGCCCGGCTGCCGGGCCCAGCGCCGCGGTCACCCCCGCTGCTGCCTCGGCGGGGCCGGGAGAGGATTCGTCCGACAGCGAAGCGGAGCAAGAGGGTCCTCAGAAACTGATCCGCAAAGTGTCCACCTCGGGGCAGCTCCGGACCAAGGTGAGGCGGGCCGCGCGGGGCGGGGAGCGGAGGGAGGAGAGGTGCCTGGGGCGCTGGGAGCGCCGGGCGACCCGGGAGCGCGGGGAGCCGAGGGGGCGGGGCGGGGGCGGGGCCTCGGGGCGGGGCCTCGGGCGGGGGGCGGGGCCGCGGCGCAGCTGGAAGGGATTCCTGGGCTGCACTCACTCGCGCGGCCGCCGAGGTGGGCTGCTCGGGAGATCTGGGGGCAGAGGCCCAGGAGACGCGGAGCTTCTGCTGGCGAGAGCGTGGGAAAAAGCAGGGGCGCTGTTGCGAGTTCCCAGCAGGGAACTTGAAAGAAATGTTTTCTTGTTTGCCCTCCCTGCCTAGCAAAGGTTTGGTAGAGTGTGTGTGTGGCTCAGTGAGAGGAATGCAGGCCAAGGAGCCAGGGCTGCAGGGCCCCGCCTTTCTGGGGGCAGCTACTTGCCCCTGCCCTGACCCTCGCTGAGAGGGCGGTGGGCAGGTGATCTGATTGGGACAGCCCCCTTTGCCTTCTGCTGTGGCTTGGAAGGCCAGCGACAACACTAGTAGATGATGCACCCAGCTGTATCCGCGCCCTGCTAGGCGCATACAGCTGCAAGCCAGATTTTCTCCTCGTAGTTTCCTGCTAAGTGTATAGTTCAAATTTTACCAACATATCACATGGTTATTTTTAATAATGAAGAGTAAACTCTTTGTATTATATGGAGATTAGCATGTTGTTACTCTTTTAATGTAGCAGGTACTATTGATCTGTGAAAGCTCAAGTTTGAGAGCTTTAATTTGATCGTGAACATATACATAGCAAATACTTAGGACTCAATGATTATTTATATACTAAGTAACCCAGTGCATGGATTCATGCACATTGAAAGGAAATTAATTAGAAGGTGGCTGGCTGGGCAGGGCTGGGCGAGAGGGCTGGATACGCCCGGGAGCCAACCTCCCATGGTCCTTCTCTGGCCAGCTGCACCTAGGGCACTACCTGGGCTTAAAGGGCAGCGGAGTGCACAGGGTCCCTTGGCCTGGCCTGCAGGGATCGGGCCCAAACCGGCTCTCTGACATCCCGCTAGGGGTCCCAGAGTGCAAGAGGACACTCTGCAAAGTTGCTGTCATACAGGGTGTGGAACGCAAACGTAAGTGTGCAGTAAACCAGATTCAGGGTGACAGTACCCCAGCAACAACATAACCCACTGCCGAAGGTGGAATTGCACAGCCCCGTGAGGAATTGGGCTCCCTCCTCTCTGTTTACAGGGTGGGTCACCCGAGAACTGCTGCTGCCAAGTCACTGTAGCTCGGCAGCTCTTGTATTGAGTGTCTGCCCCCTGGTGGTCAGTGTGTGTCATAGCGCCCGGGCGGAGGGACACTTAGCATATTAGCCTTTTTTATATATACTAGAAGCCCGGTGCAAGAATTTGTGCACAGGTGGGGTAGCTCTGGGTGGCCTGCAGGGATTGGGCTGAAACTCAGAGTCCAACGCCGCTTGCAGCTCCTACATGCCGCTCCCGCTCATCCCGGCCCCACTGTGCCTGCCATGGGTTCGCGCCCAATCAGCGCTGCTGTGGCTCTCATGGCTGGAGAGCCACAGCAGCGCTCTCCAGCCATGAGCCCTGCCTCTGGCGCCCTACCAAGGGGAGTGGCCTGCGGGATTGGGCTGAAACTGGCTCTCTGACATCCCCTGAGGGGTCCCGGATTGCGAGAGGGCGCAGGCCAGGCTGAGGGACCCCACCGGTGCATGATTGGGCTGGGGAAGGATCGCGGGAGGGCTCCAGGGCGTGTCTGGCCCATCTCGCTCAGTCACCCCAGCAGCAAGCTAACCTACCGGTCGGAGCATCTGCCCCCTAGTGGTCAGTGCACGTCATAGCGACTGGTCGACTGTCTGCCCCCTGGTGGTCAGTGCATGTCATAGCGAGCAGTTGAGCAGCTATAGCATATCATTAGCATATTTCGCTTTGATTGGTTGTTCGGTTGTTCTGCAGTTTGATCTATTTGCGTATTACCCTTTTATTATATAGGACTAGAAGCACAGTGCACAAATTCATGCACAGGTGGGGTCCCTCAGCCTGGCCAGTGATCGGGCTGATCGGGGCCATCTCGCCCAGTTCTGATCGGGGCTGATCGGGGCCGGCTGGCCGGGGGGAGGGACTGTGGGAGGTTGGCTGCTCGTGGGAGGTTGGCTGCTCGCGGGAGGTTGGATGTGGGAGCGCACTAACCACCAGGGGCCAGCTCCTGCGTTGAGCATCTGCCCACTGGTGGTCAGTGCACATCATAGTGACCTGTCGACCAGTCATTTTGCTGACCGATTATAATGGTTGTTTAGGCTTTTTTACACACACACACACACACACATATATATATATATATATATATATACACACACACACACACACATACACACACGTATGTGTATGTGTGTAGGTATGTGTATATATATATATATATATATATACACACATGTATATATATATATATTTGTATATAGATTCTAATATATATAGATTCTAGTTTTCATTATGGTTTAAAAACCATCACATGGAAAGTTTGTTTTCAGTGGGAAATTTTAGTGAGAAATTTGAAAAGCGAACTAATAAAATCATTGGATTTGTGTTCTTTAAAAATAAATTTGCACCCTAACCAGTTTGGCTCAGTGGATAGAGCCTCGGCCTGTGGACTGAAGGGTCCCAGGTTCGATTCCGGTCAAGGGCATGCACCTTGGTTGCGGGCACATCCCCAGTGGGGGGTGTGCAGGAGGCAGCTGATCCTGTTTCTCCCTCATCGATGTTTCTAGCTCTCTATCCCTCTCCCTTCCTCTCTGTAAAAATCAATAAAATATATTTAAAAAACATAAATTTGCAAAAATTAATTTATTCTATACTTTTATGAAAATTTGTTTTATAAGGTCAGTAAAGCCCTATATGAAAATGTAACTTTTATTATGTGCCTGTGGACTAATGTTTTATTAGCTTGCCTCCTTTTTTTCTAAAATAACTAAGTGTAAGCACACACATAAATGTTAACATAGCAGTTAATAAAAAGTAAAAGATTGCTTTAGTCATTTTTAAGAGCACATTTTGTAATTCCTCTTAATAGTGACACTTGAATTTTATATCATTGGTGATAAATTAAGAATGTGGGGTTTAATATGTTTTTAGAAGATTAAAGCTAAACAAGATAGAACTTTCCTAAGAGTGCCCTTAACATTTGAAATTTTAATTTTTAAAAAAGTTCTCAAATTGTTAATAATGGGAAAAATGGCAGGTTTTTAAAAAGAGTATATTTTGTATATTTATATAAATGGTTAAAATTCCTTGCATATTTATATCAAGATTATCCAGTAAATTTATACAGTTTGAAAGAAACTTTAGAGATGGCTCTAATTTGAATTGAATAAAGTCAAACAACAAATTTATTGGAAGTACCACTAAAATTTGTAGATTTCATGAACTCATAGTAATAACTAAGATTGCATTATTTAAATTTGATATTATTTATGGTTTGGGGTAAAGCGTGTTTATTGAAACTAAGTAAATTAAAAAAAGCACATTGTTAAGTTTTTCACTTAATTTTCTGATAAAAATATTGAGCACATACATTTTGTTGTGAATATAGATCATTAGTGATCATTAAATGAAATGTTCTTTAAATATCCCAAGATGTATGTAATTTCAGAAATTCTGCATTTTATTCTAGCTGAAAATGAATGTGAAGGAGGTTTTGTTTGATTAACATATAAGTTAATCAGCATTTTCATATACAAACACCTGAGATTAGGGTCTAGAACTGCTCAGGTCAGTGAGCCTCAGCCTCCCTGCCTTCCCCATTCCCCAATCCAGACTGTTCATATATGCTACAAATCTCATAAGTTATATTTCTTTAGCACATATACTGATTCTCATGGAAGTGAGTGAGGGCAGTGAGGGAATTCATAGAATGAGAACTGCTAAATTAATATTGGTTCCCAGTCTTTAATTATGATCCAGATAATAGTTAAGGGAAAAGATCTTTAGAAAAAGACAGACATTAGATTGATCCCCTCCACAGATATGTAAAATTAGGAGATTCTGGAGAAGAGGCCCAGGATTAGCCCAAGGCCTAACCGTTTTTAAGACAGCAGTAGCAATTCTTGCCAATATCCTGAAGGTAGACCAAAGGACCACCAGGTGTGACAGGTTGTGATTACTAGTTGCATCTTTGACCCTGGTTGAGTAGCAGCCTGGGATGGTGTGTGTGGTACATGTACACATACCTACGCACATATACATAGGCTTATATATGTTTGCATATATGTGCTCTTTATAAAGCATTTATGTGTAGATGTACAGAGGGCCTACAGCAGAGTGAATTACAGGTAGAGATAAAAAATTCTTAAATGAGTAACTGTACATGTTATATATGTACATATAATGCTTTATATATATATATGGATATTATTATTAAAACATAGTACTTACCTGAGTTGCCATTAAGATCCTTAGGGTCATAAAGCTATTTGGCATCTAGTTTGGGTTTGGAGTAAGAAAAGGCCACTAACTTTAAGTAATTACCTTATTAGAAGTGTTTTTCTGCTGTAAATACTGGTTAATGTTTTAAATAATTTGAATGTCAATAAAGAAACAGTGTAATGTGGCATTTAAAAAGTGTCCAGACTTTTCTTAATTAAAAAAGTAATTCATGTATATAAGATGACATTCCAACAGTGGGAGAGGGTATTTGATGACAGGAGGATACCCAGTGAAAAGGAGTCTCCTTCTCACCCCAGAACTTCCAGCCTCTGTCTCAGAGGGCATTTTTTTGGTGTGGTTCTAGAAAATTTTTATGCACATACCCATATTTCTTTTAAAACTACTCATGGGAGCATTTGATACACATGCTGTGTCTTGTTTGTTTGAAGATATAATATAGAGATCATTTCCTGTTTAAAAAAATATGTTTTTATTGATTTCACAGAGAAAGAGGGAGAGAGAGAGAAACATCAGTGATGAGAGAGAATAATTTCTTTTTAATGATGGCAAAGTATTCCATTATGTTAGGTTGAACTAAGTGCAGTTGCTATTTCAGTAGGCCAAAAATGGTCAAAAGTAGAACGGTGATTGATGGGAGGTATCTGTCAAAGGGTACAAATTTCAGTTATTAGATGAGTAAGTTCTGGGGATCTAATGTACAGCATAGTGACTATAGTTAATATTACTGTATTGTGTACTTGAAATTTGCTAAGAGAATATGCGAGTGTCCCACATCCCATGTGGTTCAGGGTTCAGGTTCAGGGTTTGGGTTCAGGCTCTGGAGGAGGCCGTGCGCAAATGAAAGAGACAAGACAAGAAATAATAATTTGGAAATTGGGGGCCAGGCGGAAGCCCAAGGAAGGACTCTGCTTCGCTCTGGCCTTGCCATCCCTTTTATTCAGGTTTGGGATACACCCTTAGCAGGCAATTCCAGTAATAGCTCGGTAATAGCCTATCAGCAAGGATTTACAGGAGACTAAAAGGTGGAAGTTGCTTCAGCTACCATTGTCTCCACTAAACAGTGGGTGCATAGCTCTGACCTTTGCCAGAGCTCAAGGTCTCCAGCCTTCCGGGTTCCTTGTCCACACCTCTCTGCTAGTGAAGACAATGGGCGGCTTCCCGCAAGAATAGATCTTAAGCATTCTCACACACACAAAAAGGTAACTAGGTGAGGTGATGGATGTGTGAATTAACTTAGTTGTGGTAATATTTCACAGTGTATAAGTCTATCAAATAATTACATTGTATACTTTAAGGATATACAATTTCATTTGTCACTTGTATCTCAATAAAGCTGGAAAAACTGGTTGAAAATGGGAAACTTCATATGGTTCAACCCAATATGGTATATCATCATTTAATTAACCAGTTAGTTCTCTATGGAAAGAAATAGGGGTTATTTTAGGACAACACTAATCTCAGGGTGTTTTTTTCCCCCCACAGTGGATATGATGCCTTTTTAAGCAACGAATAAGACTGGCATGCTTTTTAAAATTTTATTTTTTTAATCCTCACTCGAGAATATTTTTCCCATTGTTTTTTTAGAGGGAATGAAAGGGAGTGGGGAGGAAGAATGGGGGCGGGGGGGAGATAGAACATCAATGTGAGAAAGACACATTGATCAGTTGCCTCCCCCACCTGCCCTGACCAGGGCTGGGGATCAACCTACAACCCAGGTATGTGCCCTTGACCCAGAATTGAACCTGAGACATCTTGGTCCACAGGGCAGACAGACATGCTTTTAAAATTAGTTTGGTTTTAAATGTACTTTAAAAAAAAATTATCTTTATTTTTAAAAGTATTACAGATGTCCCTTTTGTTTGTTTGTGTGATTTTATTACCGACCCTCCTCCCACCCCAACACCACCCCTCTTAGGCTTATGTACTTTCTAGTACCCTTCTTATATCTCCATATTATATATTTCGTCATTTCCCACTTTTTCTCTGGTTTCTTTGTCTTTGGTGTCCTTTCTACTATTATCTTTTTCTGTTTCTCATTTGATTCCTTCCTTTATATCAGTTTAGTGGAATTTTAGTAATCTCATCTAGGTACCCAGGCGCTAAACTACTAGATTATTTTATGGCTGCCTCTGTTTCCCCAAAGGGGGGAAAAATCAGTTTTATACAAAAGTGGAAATAGTGCTGATGTGGGGAAGCCAAAGGGAGCTGTAACTTGTCATCTCTCTCTCTCTCTCTTTACTCTTGGTTGTTATTCCTAAAGTCTTAATCTTGTCCTGAGGTGGTTGATTTTACATTTTGATTTATGATTGTAGAGAATTTCACAGGTGTTTCCTGAGAATGAGACATTTTGAAACAACACTAATACAAACTCAGACCACCTTGATTTTGAACATGAATGTGAAGAAGGTTTTGTATGCTTTTATTCACCCATGAATACTGAAGCCTTTCATCTTGTAGGGAATGGCTGGAGGAACCTTGTTTGGGTTTATGGACTAGGATTATTCACCCATCATAAGCTATAAATATAAACAAACTAGAGGCCCGGTGCACGAAAATTCGTGCACTCAGGGGGATCCCTCAGACCGGCCTGTTTTCTCTTGCAGTTCAGGAACCCTCAGGGGATGTCCACCTGCTGGGTCCCAGATTGTGAGTGGGTGCAGGCCAGGCTGGGGGAGCAGGCCTAAGCTGGCAGCCGGGAAGCCCTCAGGGGATGTCCGACTAACGGCTTAGTGCTGATGCGGAGGTGGGAGAGGCTCCCACCACCACCGCTGCGCTGGCCAGCCATGAGCCGGCTTCTGGCTGAGCGGTACTCCCCCTGTGGAAGCGCACTGACCACCAGGGGGCAGCTTCTGTGTTGAGCGTCTGCTCCCTGGTGGTCAGTGTGGGTCATAGCGACCAATTATTCCTGGTTGTTCTGCTGTTAGGGTCAATTTGCATATTACCCTTTTGTTATATAGGACTAGAGGCCCGGTGCATGAAATTTGTGCATTCGAAGGGCAGGGTGGTCCCTCAGCCCAGCCTGCGCCCTCTCACAGTCCGGGAGCCCTTGTGGGACATCCTTAGCACTGCTGCAGAGGTGAGAGAGGCTCCTGCCACTGCCACTGCACTCACCAGCCGTGAGCCCGGCTTCTGGCTGAACAGGGGAGCGCACTGACCACTAGGGAGCGCACTGACCTCTTGCGTTGAATGTCTGCCCCCTGGTGGTCAGTGTGCATCATAACAACTGGTTGTTCTGCTGTCGGGCTGAAGCTGGCTCTCCAACATTCCCCGAGGGGTCCTGGATTGTGAGAGGGTGCCGGCCAGGCCGAGGGACCCCACCAGTGCATAATCAGGGCCAGGGAGGGATGTGGGAGGTTGGCCAGCTGGGGAGGGCCCATGGGAGGGCTCCAGAGCATGCCTGGCCCATCTCACTTAGTCTCGATCAGCCAGACCCCAGTAGCAAGCTACCTACCGGTTGGAGCATCTGCCCCCTGGTGGTCATTGCACATCATAGCGACTGGTCAACTGGCCAACTGTCTGCCCCCTGGTGGTCAGTGCACGTCACTGCGAGTGGTTGAGCGTCCTTAGCATATCATTAGCATATTATGCTTTGATTGGTTGAACAGACGACTGGACACTTAACATATTTGGCTTTTATTATATAGGAACTATCTCAATGACATTGACTCATGTCTCCCAATGTTTTGAAGCATCCTGTATCAAAAATACCTCCTAATTGCATTTATGAAGGTCTCACTTATTTTTTTTTTGACACTTATATGTCTTCATACAGTTAATTTTGAATATCCATAAATGAGTCTAAATTTAGGTAAAACTTACCTAAACACTGGAAAGCTCGTCAGAACTTTGCAACATTATACATCGACTAAAGCATCTCGTTAAGCCCATTAAGAAAAGAGTAATTGGCATGCTCTCCTCCCTCTTCTTCCCCCATAGGCATGCATCGCCTTAACTCTAAGGGGCCCACGAGACTTGTAAACAGGGGAGCAATGGGCAGTGGCAGCTGGTCCTGGACTAACTCCCTGAACCTACCCCGAAGGCCCCCTTTTCTCTGACTCTCCAGTGAGCTGACAGCAGCTCTGCCTCGGCTCACGTCTTTCCCATAACGTTCCTAGGGAGCCAAAGCAGCTCTAGGCTCTCTCCTGTTGCTGCTTCTATCCTAGGCCCTTCCTTGTTTCACTGTCCCCAGCTTTAATAAATGTCCTCTCAAAATAAAAAAATGTAAAAATGGAGAAAAGAATAATCACCACTTCCATTAGTGCCTCAGTTTTAAATTAACATGAAGGATGTATGAACAAACTCTTGTATTTTTATGATAAGGTAGTATATGGAAATATTGATTTGTATTTTTCACTGCCTTATGAGATGTAGTTTGTGCAATTAAAACATTATTTTTTATCATATCATAAAAATGGACTAGAGGAAACTTGCTCAGAGTTTTTCAAATGGTAGGTGACAGCCCATTAGTGGGTCATGATGGTTCACATCCAGCATTTGAAACAGAAGCAGCGTAGGTTAGAAAGTATTATTTAAAACTTTAACCCACAGTTCTGGGTGGAATCATTGGATTGGGTAATGATCCCAATAGGATGAGAAAGCAAGACATGGCCAGAAGATGGTTAAGAAATGGAAATAAAGTAATAGTGAAAGGTTTATTGTTCAGAAACTCAGTATGATATGAGAAGCAAGTAGGAACGTTTACATTTTGATAGGTGATGAGCTTGAAGATACCTTGAAAAATAAGAGTAACATTCATCTAGGGCAGAAGTTGGCTAACTTTTTCTATGGAGGCCACATAGTAAATATTTGTAACTTTGTGGGCCAGAAAGTCTTTGTCAAATCTACTCAGCTCTACTGTTGTAGTGTAATAGCAACCATAGACTGTACTTCAGTAAGTAAGTGGGGCTGTATTCCAATAAAACTTTAAGGACACTGAAATTTGAATTTATAACATTTTCATGGGTTAGGAAATATTCTTTTTAAAAAAAATCCATTTAAATATGTAAAAACCTTCTTAGCTGGTGGCTGTACAAAATTAGGTGCCAGAAGGATATGGCCCATAGGTTTGGCTTATGGGAGGCAGTTTGCTGACCCCTATTCTCGATGATGGGAAATTAGGTTTGCAGAGCGCTGTGCAGTTAAGGTGCTGCCAAATACGATCAACATTTAAGGGACCAAATAAAGCTAGATTTCAATCCATTTAAAAAATCTCATCTTCGTAGAACATTTTATTTTTAGCTTGGTTTGCGTCTTTGCTTCCATTTTAATGTGAACTAAATATAGACTGGAAACTTTGAGTCTTGGTACAGTAATATAGGGTATAACAGCTTTCTTTCCATTTTGATTGCGAGTTAAACATGATATCCTAATATTAAAGATAAGAGACATTATAAATAATTTATTAAACCTTTACGTATAACTTAAGATGCATTATTTGAAAGTATCTAAATTTAGAAAGCTTTCACTTAGGTTAAGGTTGCCTGTTTGCTGTTGTGGCGGGAGTTGACGAAAGGTTATATGAAACTATGCAACTACTATTGTAAACGGCTCCGGGCTCCTTTCTGTTTCCAGGGGACAGTGTTTCACTCATATTGGATTTGTTAGGCTTTACTTACTCAGGAAATGTGTTTATAAGCAAAGGTTTTAATTAAAGAGAGTTTGCTTTATGTCTAAAAATAGACCTTTAAAAAAACGACCGTAACATGTTAGAACATTACATTTTCCCTTGGCAAATTTGTGTCATCTTGTTGGGTACCCAGTATTTTTCACTGTGAATGTTTTGTTACTTGAATATACATTTGTATTTTTGATTTGGGTAAGTGGCTTAACATTATCAGTAACCATTATTGATCATAGCCTTAATTTCACTGCTTTATGAGATGTAGTGTCAATGTACATTGTTTCTATTTTAGATGGCTGCTTATTTTTTCAAGTGAACATATATGGTAACAATTTCCTCCCCTGTGCTTTTTGTTATGAAGGTAACAAAATGACTGTTAGGCTCTTGTTTTATACTGAGGAAATAAGATTAACTTTATCATGTTAACCTTAAATGAAATTTCTAATCTTCTCACCATGCTGTTTGAATACCAGGATATTTTCAAACCACTGGAATATAATCCTATATAATAAAAGCCTAATATGCAAATCGACCGAACGGAGGAACGGCTTGGTCACTATGATGCTCCCTGACCACCAGAGGGCAGACACTCAGCGCAGGAGCTGCCCCCTGGTGGTCAGTGCGCTCCCACAGAGGGAGCGCCACTCAGCCAGAAGCCAGGCTCACGGCTGGCAAGTGCAGCAGTGGTGGTGGGAGCCTCTCCCGCCTCCGAGGCTGTGCTAAGGAGCAGCGAGCCAAGCTGTAAGGAGCAGTAAGGAGCAGGAGGGCGGTAAGGAGCGAGGGCTCCCAGACTGCAAGAGGGCGCAGGCCGGGCTGAGGGACCCTCCCAAGTGCACGAATATTCGTGCATCAGGCCTCTAGTTCAGTATGATAAATCTTTTTGATATAAGCTTGAAGCATTTATATCAGAAATTTAAAAATACCTTTCTACTTAGATTTTATTGCTTACACAGCAGTTTTATATACATGATCTCATCTAACAGTGGCATGAATTTATCTGAATTTCACAAATGATAACACTGCAACTGAGTTTGACTATCTGCTGAGTAAATGGCAGGGCTGGAACTCAGAAGCAGGACTTCTGACTACGGTACTGTTATTCCTTGGCACAATGGATGCAGTGGATGGGTTCCAAATGCCTTCCTTTAGTAGTCCTATGGGCTTCCTGGATTTTAAAACTTGACAGGGTACAAGTATAGATGTGTGCAGGCAGTCTCCTCACTTCTCTTCGTATCTCCCCTCCCCCGTCCCTTAAATTCATTCCCCTTCTCCTCTCCCTTCCCTTTCTCCTCCTTCCTGCCCTGCCCTTTATTAATTTTTAAAATCTGTGAGCATGTCTCTCACCAGTGCTATAGGTTTCACAATACCCTTTTGCATTTTAATCCCATTTTTTGTGTGACATGTTTAAGAGTATATGTTTGAAAAGTGAATTTTGGAATAAAAAATTTCAGCTGAAATTTATATTAATTTTAATGACTGTTAGGAAAATCTTGAGATTCTTGGAAAACATGTTTAGTACACATTTAGAAGAAATCCTTATAGGTTTTGAACTCTTCATACAGATTTTCAAAGAAAACTGTTAGTTTCACTTCTATAGGTAAGATGCTATTTTTAAAAGGTCATGATATTTAAAAGTGTTAAAATGAATTATATAAAGTGATTTTCCATTTGGCCTATTAAGGCATAGTTGAAGAAAAAATATGAGTAAAGTTTATTTTTAACTACCCAAGGAATGAAAAGGACATTTTTTGGGCCTAGCTTTCTCCATCTCACTTTTATTTAGATAAGAAAGGATTCAAAGGTGTCTACCTGAGCAGGCATACTATTTTGAGTTGGATTATTTGAACAAAATTATATAGTACTTTAAAATTATGAATATATAATAAATCTGTAATTTGTGAAGCATAGTGAGCCCCTGTGAACCTGCTTCAGAACTAGAACACTCTCAGTACCATGTATCTACACATCTACTTCTCTTTTTTACTCCTTTGTTGCCCTTCAGTTCATTCAAAAAAAATACTTATGGTGTTCCAAGCATAGGTGCCAGGGATAGAGCTATAAAAACCCCCAAATAGACAAAAACCTCTGCTTTCATGTAGCTCACATTTTAATGCAAGAAGAATTTATAAATGCAGAAACAGGTAAAATGCATAATATGGTAAAAGGTGAGAAGGGCTATCGGAAAACATAAAGTGAGCTGGGAAGGAGAAAGTCATCCTGAGAAGGTGACATCTGAGCTTGATTTTGCGTGAATGAGCCATGCAGACCTTTGGGGGAAAGCAGTCTAGGCAGAAGGAACAGCGCCTGCTGTTTCAAGAGACAGAAGCTACAGCAGGAGGAGATCAGTGGCACTGAAGTGGGGGTGGGGTGGGTGTAGAGCGAGCAGGTAGAAAGTGGGGAGCAAGGTAATTGTGTCAGATGTAAGGTATTATACAGAAGAGCTCTTAGCGTGGGGTTCACCCATTCCATAGGATGGATTGGGTTCAGAAGGGTCCATGTACTTACCATTGGCTGCCCTCAGCCATGTTACCTGTAATGTTACCGAAAATGCTGTGCCCATCAGGATCAGTGTTTCTCCTGTTCTTCCTGGTCTACCTTTAGACTTCACTTCCCCCTTGCAGATAGGTGGGCTGTGTAACTGAGTTCAGGCCAGTGGAATATGAGTGAGAGTGATGTTTGTCACTTGACCTCCAAAGCCACATTTGGGACTGTCCATTCTGTCTCTTCCCTCACCTGCCAGCTCGATGTATGTTGTCCAGTGGAAGGAGTTTGGAACCCCAAGTGACTTCATGGAGCAGAGCCTCTATGCTCATGCCTCCAAACCACATTGGATTGTGACATAAGAGGGAAGTAGAGCCCTTTATTGCATTAAGCTTGTGAGCTAGCATACTCTGATCAATACACTTCATCTCTCTGAACTTTAGATTTCTCAATTGCAAAATAGCTGTAGTGATTCCTACTTTGAAAGTGGTAATGAGGATTAAAGAAATACACAGTATGCTTTTGTATCTCAGATTATTAGAATTATTAAAAAAAAAAACTGGTGTAAAATCCTGACAACTCAGTTATTCCTGAATCATGTGTCTTCTAAATAATTAAATCAGTAGGATATATAGACCTCCATCCTTTCTTGACTATTTGAAAGACTTGGTAAAACTATTATAACCAAACTAGACCACCAACTTACTACACCATACAGAAAAATAAACTCAAAATGGATAAAGGACTTAAACGTAAGGCAGGGAACCATAAAAATCTTAGAAGTCATAAGCAACAAAATAGCAGACATTCGTTGTAGCAATATTTTTACCGATACAGCTCGTAGGGCAATGGAAAGTAAGGAGAAAATAAGCAAATGGGACTACATCAAAATAAAAAGCTTCTGCACAGCAAAAGAAACCATCAACAAAACAACAAGAAAGACCACTGCATGGGAGAACATATTTGCCAATGTTATCTCCAATAAAGGTTTAATCTCTAAAATTTATAGGGAACTCATACAACTTTACAAAAGGAAGATAAACATCCAATCAAAAAATGGGCAGAGGACCTAAATAGACACTTTTTTGAAAGAGGACATACAGAAGGCCAAGAGACATATGAAAACATGCTCAAGGTCACTAATCATCTGAGAGATAAAAATCAAAACGACAATGAGGTACCATCTCACACCTGTCAGAATGGCTATCATCAACAAATCAACAAATGACAAGTGCTAGAGAGGATGCACAGAAAAAGGAACCCTCTTGCACTGCTGGTGGGAATGCAGACTGGTGCAGCCACTGTGGAGAACAGTATGGAGTTTCCTCAAAATATTAAAAATGGAATTCCCATTTGACCCAGTGATCCCACTTCTAGGAATATATCCCAAGAAACTAGAAACACCAATCAGAAAGGACATATGCACCCCTATGTTCATAGCAGCACAATTTATAATAGCTAAGATTTGGAAACAGCCTAAGTGCCCATCAGCAGATTAGTGGATTAGAAAACTGTGGTACATCTACACAATGGAATACTATGCTGCTGTAAAAAGGAAGGAACACCTACCATTTGCAACAGCATGGATGGACCTGGAGAGCATTATGCTAAGTGAAATAAGTCAGTCAGAGAAAGATAAATATCAAGGTTCAGATTTCTATTATTCTTACTATCTTTTTATTGCCTCTCTCTATCCCTGATTCTTTTGCCAATGCTAAATGTTTTTGTTTCCTAGGATTCTTCTAGCTCAATTTGTTTTTCTTAGTTGATCTGATCGATTAGGTTAGGCTTCAACTACCAGAAAGAGTGTACAAGTCATTCTCTAGCCTGTACTCTCTCCTGAGATTTGGACCTACGTTTCCTTTGCCTATTGGACACTTACTGTAGTTGGTTCAATAACCATCTCAGCCTCAACATTCTCAAACTGAGTAGGTATGTACACATTGCCCCCACCTCTGGGCCAAATTTTGCTTCACTACTTTTATATCTTATGGAAGGATTTGTCTTGTAGTTAACCTTGACTTTTTGTCTTGTTAATCATCTTCATAAATTCACTTGCTTTTATGAGGGCAGGCAGAGGACTAGGGCCTGGGGATACAGCAGTTTACAAGGCAGACCGTCCCTTTCCTCCTGGAGCTGTCAGCAGTCAACAAATGTGGTCAATTCTGTATTTTCATATATCATTTCATTTAATCCTCATAATAAAACTAAGAAGTGGGTAGGTACTATTATTATCCCCATTTTAGAGACAAGGAAACCAAGGACAGATAATTTGCCCAAGTTCACACAGCTATCAGGTGACTTGTTTGTTAAGTCAACTAACTATAATAATAGTTAGTTGACTTAACTATTATTATACGCTCTTCCTCTGTCTACTGCATGTATCTGTTGTGATTTCATCCCTTCCTTTCTATTTCTATTGCTGCTTACCCTAACTTTCACTTAACCTTTATCATTTATCATTTGATTTTTGCCATGGATTTCCTCTCTATTCTTCTAGAATTGTCTTTATAAAGGAGAAGTGTGATCATAATTTTGCATAAACTCTTAGACATTGCCCATTACTAGCGGGATAACATCTAAATTTCTTAGCACAGCTTAGTAGGTCTTTCTCAATATGATACTAAATTACCTGTCTGTTCATTCAACCAATATTTGAGTACTATTGTAGGTGCTACAATGGCAAAATAACATAAAACACCCTACTTATGAGAACTTATATTCTATTGAGAGAGAAGTTACTAAATATATAAACAAATATATAAGCATACTAGTGGCCCAGTGCATGAAATTCGTGCACGGGGTGTGGGGGGCGGTTCCCTCAGCCCAACCTGAACCCTCTCCAATTGGGAACCTCTAAACCGGCAGTCGGATATCCCTCTTGCAATCTGGGACCGCTGGCTCCTAACCGCTCACCTGCTTGCCTGCCTGATCGCCCCTAACTGCCTCTGCCTGCCTGCCTGATTACCCCTAACCCCTCTGCCTGCCTGCCTGCCCAATCGCCCCTAACCTCTCTGCCTGCCTGCCTGATCACCCCTAACTGCCCTCCCCTGCCGGCCTGATCTCGCCCCCAATTGCCCTCCCCTGCCTACCTGATCACCCCTAACTGCCCTCCCCTGCCAGCCTGATCCTCGCCCCCAATGGCCCTCCCCTTTCTGCCTGATCTTGCCCCAACTGCTCGCCCCTGCTGGCCTGATCACCCCTAACTGCCCTCCCCTGCAGGCCTGATCTCACCCCCAACTGCTCTCCCCTGATGGCCTGATCTCATCCCCAATGGCCCTCCCCTGCCGGCCTGATCTTACCCCCAACTGCTTTAAAACCCCTCCTCAGCTTCCACCTTAGGTTCTCCCTCGCAGTTCACCCAGATTAGGTTCTGATTGGTCGGTTTCTATGCCAGTCAGTGTCAAAAGCTCCGCCTCCTAGGCAGCCATTGGCTCCTCACAGTTCACCCAGATTTGGTTCTGATTGGTCGGTTTCTATGCCAGCCAGCATCTCCGGGCCTGATCAGAGAGGCGGGGCTGATCAGCAGCCCCCACAGAGGCCTAGAGAGAAAAAGAGGTGCGCTGCTGGCCAGGCCCAGAGAGAAAGAGAGAGACAAGGGCTGATCAACAGCTGCCACAGAGGCTACGGATCAGACCCTGCTTCTCTCTCCAGGCCTCTCTCTGGGCCTGATCCTCAGCAGTCAGTGCTGGGTCGCCGCGCCCACAGCGGCAGCAGTCAGTGTTGGGTCACCACGGCAACCCAGCACTGACTGCAGGAGTGACTCCTGGTGTTTGGTCGAGCCTTCAATCATTACGGTCACTGCCTTTTTATATATATAGATTAAAGGGAATAGTGTTGTTCCAGAGCTAGTTTGATCTTTAAACTAAAATAAGCATCTAAAACAAACTCTTGGTGAGAAATGAAGCAATAGCTAGAAAAGGACCTGGGGGTCAAATGAGGACATTTTTTATGTGAAATGATTTTTTTCTTTTAGGAGAAAGAAGGATATACTTATGGCATGAGGACAATAATCCAATTGAGAAGGAAGACTAGATAATGCAGAAAATAAAGGAAAATTACTGGAACGATGTTCTTAAATATGTGAGGCAGGATGATCTTCGGAGGAGCTGGTCTTTCCTGGGCGCGGGACAGTTTAGTCAGTGCAATAGAGGCAGGTTAGGTAGGTGCTTTTAGAAGTTCTCTGATTTTCAGGTCCCTTGGTGAACAAGGTCATCAGCTGAGAATCAGCATAGAATATCGTAGAAATTTGAGGAGAAAAGGAAAGGTGTGAAATACTTGAATTGGAGAATGGAAAACTGAATAGAGAAATACAGTGTGGATTTAGAGCACATGAAGTGAGTGACCATGAATTTAAGATAAGCACTGTCAACCTGGCTATGGGGCCATGTTCACTTGCATGGGTGAAGGCACAGAGTAAGTGGAGAACTGGGGTAAACCAGGGTTATGGGATTTGTGATTAAGAATGGCAGAACCAGCTGAGACCGGTTTGGCTCAGTGGATAGAGCGTCGGCCTGCGGACTGGGAGGTCCCAGGTTCGATTCGGTCAAGGGCATGTACCTTGGTTGCGGGCACATCCCCAGTGGGGAGTGTGCAGGAGGCAGCTGATCGATGTTTCTCTCTCATCGATGTTTCTAACTCTCTATCCCTCTCTCTTCCTCTCTGTAAAAACTCAATAAAATATATTAAAAAAAAAAAAAAAAAAAAGAATGGCAGAACCAGAATGGACAGGGAGATTGAGGGTGGGTACAAAGGAGAGATTAAAATAACAAGTTCTGGAATTTATATTGTGTAGAGTTCTGGAATTTATATTGGGCAGAGTTCTGGAATTTATATTGGGTAGAGAATGAGCTCTTGAGACAGATTGGAGGAAGTGAGCAGCTGAGGAAGGGTGGAAGAGAAAATCATTGCATGGAAGTAAACTGTAGTCATTCAAGTGAAAAAAGAAGAAGAAATAAAATAAAAGATTACCCAAAGAAGGTGTACAGTTTTAATGACTTTAAATATACATTACAGATACATTAATAATAGGTTTTGCTGGGGAAATCTCTAGGTCATGTATGAATAGCTGGTGTCCCTCCATCATTGAAATACAAAGAATATTTTACTAAGAACATGAAAACGAAAGTTCCTCAGAGAAATAAATAGATCTGGTTTGGAATTTAAGAAAAACATACAACTGAAACCCTAATGTGCAAACGTAACTCATGAGTCCCAGTTCCAGTTCTTATTGGTTAAATCACAGAATCTGTCTAAGCTTTAGTTTCCTCATAGGTACCCCGTTTTAAGGCTCTTGTGAGGATTGAAGAAATAAAATCCTTAGCTCAATGGTGGATAGTACATGCTAGTAATTGTTAGCAATATATTCCAGAATCTTGAGGTAGAAGGTGCCCCTCCATGAACAAGTATGCACGTGAGTGAGGTGCTAATGAAGTCTTGGCCACAATGAAAACATTCCCATGCTTATTCTGCCTTTGGCAGGCCAGAAATCAGGTTTGATTGAAAACCTTTTGGTAGGTAGGGAAGTTGAAGGAGATCCAACTTTCTCCTGGTAACACTTATACCTCATCATCCATACATGTCACAATTCTCAGTTATTACCATTTGAGTATTCATGGTCTTTCTTCTTTTTTTAAAAAATATATTTTTATTGATTTCAGAGAGGAAGGGAGAGGGAGAGATAGAAACATCAATGTTGAGAGAATCATTGATCAACTGCCTTCTGCAGGTCCCACACTGGGGATCCAGCCCCCAACCTGGGCGTGTGCCCTGACGGAATCGAACCGTGACCTCCTGGTTCATAGGTCGAGCCTCAACCACTGAGCAACATTGGCTAGGCTCATCTCCTTTTCTTAAAGAAGAAGCACTCTAACATGTTGGGTCACCTCCTTCATTTGTATTGAACAGGAGAGTGGACATAATGAAGGGACAAGAAAAAAAATCATTCTACAGCATTATTACCTTAAGGGCCTTAGTGTAGTGGTGTAATTGAGAGGCTGGAATGAACAGGGGAAGTTACATGGGCTAGACTTTCATATCAAGGCAAACCATGAGCATACTACCTGAGAGATTCCCTGGGAAATAGGTGGAGGAGGAGGACTGGGTCCTATGTGAACAAGTAAGAGAAACAGTAAATTATGGATTATTGTTGTCATTGTGACCTCATGTATACCTCATACTGATGAAGCCTGGGAAATGATGTACACTTTAAATAACCATTGAAAGTATAACATGAGCACATAATATATAAAATATTTAAATTATAAAGCAGTTGTATACTCATGTTCATAGAAGCATTATTCACAAGAGCCAAAAAGGAGAACTCTAGTGTTCCTTGACAGATAAATGGATGAACAAAATGTGGTGTGTACACACAGACAGTGGGATGTTATTCAGCTTTAAAGAGAACAGGAATTCTGACACATGCTATAACATGGATGAACCCAGAAAACTTTATGCTAAGTGACATAAGTCCATCACAAAAGGATAAATACTGTATGATTCCATTTATATGAGGTACCTAGAGTAGTTAAATTTCAAAGAGACAAAAATAGAAGGGTGGTTTCCATGAACGGGGAAGGGGGGAAGGATGAAGTTAGTGTTTAATGGGTATAGACTTTTCAGTTTTGTGGGTGGATGGTGGTGATGGTTGCACAGCAATGTAAGTGTACTTAATACCACTGAACTGTACATTTAAGCATGGTTAAAATGGTAAATTTTATGTGACATGTATTTTACCACAATTAAAACCAAGTATTAAGCAATCTTCATAGGAATGGCCCAATATAAACTCAAATCCTATATAATAAAAGACTAATATGCAAATTGACCCCTCAACTGGGAGTTTGACTAGGGGGTGGGGCCGGCCGGCCAACCTCCCGCATCTCCTCCCCTCAGCCAGCCAGGCCCCATCGGCCCCGATCGGGGCGGGCTGGCCAGACCCCACCCATGCACAAATTCGTGCACTGGGCCTCTAGTAATATAAGATTTCTTTAGTGAGATAAAAGTGAAAAACTTAAGAAATATGCAAAACATTAAGAAAACTGAAAGTTTGCTGAGGGACAAAAAATATTTGAATGAAGGCTAAAAGTTTTACCTAATTTATCTGTGCATTGCACACAATTACAAATATATTTGCTGTTGTAATTTTGGTTAACTTACTAAAATGATCTGAAAGGTCATAAAATAATATCTAGTTACATGTTGAAAAGGAGAATAAGAAAGAGTGACTTAACCAATAAGACATAATTAAACTTAGCACAAAACTACAAAAAAAAAATGAATGTGGCTTTGAATTAGGAATAAACTGAAAGATCATTGGAACAGAATACAAATTCCAGAAACTTGCCCATCTATACTAATAAAAGGGTAATATGCTAATTAGACCGGGAGATCTTCTAGACGTCCTTCCAGACAAAGCCATGGTGGCGGGGCTGAGGCAGAGGTGGTTAGGGGCGATCAGGCCAGGAGGGGAGGGCAGTTGGGGGTGATCAGGCTGTGCGGGGGGGGGCAGTTGGGGGCGAGCTGGGGAGCAGTTGGGGGCAATCAGGCTGGCGGGGGGCAGTTGGGGGTGAACAGGCCGGCGGGGGGGGGCCCAGTTGGGGGTGAACAGGCTGGCAGAGGGGGCAGTTGGGGGCAATCAGGCCGGCGTGGGGGGCAGTTGGGGGGCAAGTAGGCCGGCGTGGGGGGCAGTTGGGGGACAAGCAGGCCGGCAGGTAGAATGGTTAGGGGCGATCAAGCAGGCAGGCATGTGAGCAGTTAGGAGCCAGCGGTCCCGGATTGCAAGAGGGATGTCCGAGGGGTCCCAGATTGAAGCGGGTGCAGGCCGGATTGAGGGATACCACCCCCACCCCCATGCACCTTTTTTGTACACCGGGCCACTAGTTAATACATAAGGATATATCTTCCAATACAGATAATGTTTCAAATCAGTGGCATAAAGAGGAATTACTTAATAATCCTCTTGAGGCAACTGGCTCACCATTTAGTTTTAAAAAATTGGAAAACCAATCCCTACCTCACACTATGAACTACATAGTTCCCAGATGGGTTGAAGATAAAAATTTATAGTAAGTGAATCATAAAAATACTAGAGTAAATATAGGTAAATAATTGCATAGTTTCAGGGCTGGAGGGAATTTTAAAATGTGACACTAAAGAAGAAACCAGAACGAAAAAGCTTATTGAATCCTGACAGTTGAAATTCATCATGAACCAATTTATAAAGCAAGCAATTTCCCCAACTACTTGAATGTTTAGCTAGAAAGGTTATTTCTCCTTCCTTGTTTATGATACAATGTTTAACAATAAAGTATTGGTTAAATTCACATTCTATATCTATATAAAAAAAATCACTGTTCCATCAGGTGTTCAGCATGTTCTGAGTAGGTAAGTGAAAAAAAAAAAATGTTGACATGGAAAATGCAGTGTATTGGGCAGAAAAAAGAAATTATAATACCATGTATAGACTCTGAGCACCTTGGAAGGAGATAACAGAGCTATATTGGTTCTCACTGTATTACGGAATTATGGGTGTTTTCTCTTTTTTTCTATTTTTAATTTTTTTTGCAGGTTACATTTTTGCATTGTAATAATAAAACCTTTAAATTTGTTTTTTAAATTTGGGTGTAACTCATTACATAACAAAGCAAATAAAATTTTTGAATTCTCATATATTAAGGGAGTTCAGATACCACTCAGTTTGTATCTGATAAATAGATGGCATCGTACTTCATATTTCTGAAGGTAGAGTAAACATTTCTGTAGGAATAATCAAAGGTGGATGGAATTATCCACCTGGAAGCATGCATTAATTGCTGTTGCTATATAAAGTGATCCTTTAATAATTTACCATTTCTGTAAAAGCAAAAACAAAAAAATCCCTACAGTTATCCATACTTCGAAACATGATTACTATAAAGATGTTATTGAGATGTCAGAAGCTGAAAGTCTGCATAGCCTAATATTTATTACTAGTAGCCCTGCGCACGAATCCCTGTGCCAGTAGCTCTCTGTGGGGCCTGGCCACTCCGCGCCTGCTGCCCAGAGGCTCTCCGCGCCCCAGAGGCCCATCCGTGGCCGGGTGCGGAATGCTTGCTTTGATGCCGGCCGCCCCCTTGGGACTGGGGGACTCAAGCAGGGCTGAGAGGACTGGGCGCTGCCATCTTGTGGCTATGGGCACTGCCATATTTGTGATGGAGTGACAGTTCATTTGCATATTACCCTTTTATTAGATAGGATAAGCAAAGGGTTAAGTGTTGATAATAAAATCAGTAATCCCTAAGAAAGGTTGTTAAAATTTACCAGATTTTTAAATAGAATAATATGGGTGGTAAACTGAACTTACATTAAACTGACCTAAGTTTTTAATTAGTTTCTTAAATAAATTAAACATTAACTCTTAAACATTTGGATAATAAAAGGCCTTAGCTATCAGTAGCATTACTAATACTTATTTGAACAAAAAATACTTAGCATATTATAATGTATTGACAGAACACCAATAGGAACTTGTTTGATAAAATGTATTTGTTTTGTGAAAAATCCCCTTCTTTTAGCCCCTGAAACAGAGTATAAACATGTCTACTAGAATTGCTTCTGATGTAGAAACCATTGAAATTTATTTTGATACTAATGGCCCGGTGCACGAAATTTGTGCACATTAAAAGGGAATTAATTAGAGGAAATATTTTAATATTACTATTTGCCCTTTGTCTATAATAGAAGGGTCAGAGATGGAAAAAATAGTAAAATGTATATTAAAATCTCCCTCCTGTCAGAGTCTGGGGCATGCCGCGAGACCTAGAGTCAATTCCCCACCCACCACCCGCACGCGCTTCGAAAATGCAGGAGACCCAGACCCAGCCGGCCCCACCCACATTGGGTGAGACCCAGACCCGGCCGACCCCACCCCCGTCAAGCCCCTCTGTGCGGGGGGTGCAGCCTCAGGTCCCCCACCAAGCCCAGCCGGGTGGGGGGTGCAGCCTCAGGTCCCTCAGCGCAGCCTCAAGTCCCTCGGCACAGCCTCAGGTCCCCCAGCCCGGCGCTGGGGCAGGGGGCACGGCCTCAGGTCCCCCATCAAGCCCGCCGGGCAGGGGGTGCAGCCTCAGGTCCTCCATCAAGCCTTGCCAGGTGGGGGGTGCGGCCTGAGGTCCCCCACCCCGGCCAGGTGCCATGCAGCCTCAGGTCCCTGCTGTTTGGTTGTTACATTACAGAGTTCTGGCCAATTTGCATATTCCTCTATTATTAGTATAGATTACAAAACAAAATATGTGGCCCAGTCAGTGATGACACACATCAAATGACAAATGTTAGTGAAATGCCACCTTTGCATCACTTGAGCTCAGAAGTCAGATCTTCAGGTGTCCAGCAACCTTTAAGTTCAACTTGCTGACATTGTGTAACATAGCACTAAAGTATAGTTTTTCACATACTAATACTACATGCAGGTACTTAACATTTTATATAGTGGATCCTCATTATTTGTGGATTCTAATTTGCTAATTTGCCTACTTGCTTAAGTTTACTTGTAATTCCAAAATCAATACATGAGGTGCTTTTGTGGTTATTGGCAGGTATGCATAGAGTGGCTGGAAATTTGAGTTGCAGCATGTGCATGTCCCCAGCTGAGGTTGAACCTGCCTTCCCATATAGTAAACAAGTACCCTTTTTGTGATCTATATAGTGAGACATTTTTCAGATTTTTGTGCTTTCTGTTGGTGGTCTCAATGTTTGAAATTGGCCCCAAGCTTAAATGCTGTCTAGAGTTCCTAAAAGCAAGAAGGCTAAAGGTGTGCCTTATAGAAAAATTGTGTTAGCTAAGCTGCCTTCAGGTGTGAGTTATACTGTTAATTGGCCATAAGTCCAATGTTAATGGATCAATAATATGTATTAAACAGAAACACACATAAAGCAAGGTTATGTATTGACCAGTTGATGGGAAGGCACACAGGAACTTAACCCTGCATTTTCCGTAGGAACTATGGCTCACTAATCTCCAATTCAGTGCTCACAGTGAGTTTTTTGTTGTTGTTTTGAGATATCTTTTGTTGTTGTATTCAGTTTTTAGTTTAAAACTTTTATTGTTTTACAGAGTGGCTGCACTAATTGAACATATATATGTGGGTTTATTTCTGGGCTCTCTATTCTGTTTCATTGATCTTTGTGTCTGTTTTCATGTCAATACAATACTGGTTTGATTGCTTTGTAATATAATTTGAAATCAGGAAGTATAATGCTTTGTTCTTCTATCTCAAGGTTACTTTGGCTATTCATTTAATTATGCAAATAAAGAGAATCAACTGTATATGAAACTATCTTATGGGAAAATATCAATATCTGTGCTTTTCAAGGAAAACTAACATGTTCTATGGAACACAGTTTAGAAAATGATTGGACAAGAAAACATTTACAAGAAAAAGTAGATCTTGCTTTCTGTTCTTTCTGCCTTTTTCTGCTTTATTAAATATCTTAACGCTGAGTTCCTTATATTAGTTTCAGGAGAAAAAAATGATCAGAGACTTTTAAGTCATTTTCATCAAAGCATATATATATTTGTTTAAATCCTCACCCAAGGGTATGTTTTTATTGATTTTTAGAGAGAGAAACATTGATGTGAAAGAGAAACATTGATCGGTTTTCTCCTGTTCACACTGTGACCAGGGATTGAACCTGCAACCTGGGTATGTGCCCTGACCAGGAATTGAACCTGCCATCCTTTGGTGTATGGAACAATATTCCAACCAACTGAGCCACCCAGCCAGGGCAAAGTAGAGATAATATTTGAGTTGAAACCCGTAACTTCAGAACCCATCAAATCAGAACATTATACCCTAAAAAATCTGTTTTGTTAGAATAGAAATTAGTATGTTTTAATTTTTAACACATTCAAAAATAGAATTTTTGAAGATAGAACACAGAATTACTTATTTCATTAAGATGACTAATTTTTCCCTATACTAAACACATATTTGACAAAATCTTCTCATGTCATATAAAATGGCTTTTACCCCAGAAAGATCATGAAAGCTTGAAATGACAAATACGTATCATTGTGTGTGCTAACACCAACATTTTACATTAGTTCTTAATCTTTGGGTTTAATTATTGTTGCTATTAGCTAGGTATTGTTACAATGATCTAGCAATCAATAATGTATTTCTCACATCTGTATTGGTTTAATTTAAAAGGAACAACTCTGAGACTAGAGATGTTCTTAGATACAGAAGGATGTAGTTAACTTCAGTTACATTTTACATTCTTTTTCTTAGCATAATGACCCTTCTGGGATCACTCTTCACTGTGTTTATGTAATAGATTCCTCAAGTGGTCTTTAAAAGTAGGTGCTTTATTTTGTTTCTGGGAGTTTGTATTGCTTAATGTCTGAATTGAACAAAAACTTTTTTATGAGGTCTCCTTCCTTAATAAGTTTGTATCTGAACAACTAATAAGCAGGTATATTAAAATGTTATGTAATATAACTGCTCTTGCATTTGAGGCAGTAGAGTGTTGTTAAGATCCTGGGCTTTATTTTTTGAGAAAAGTGTGGTCTTAGTTGGCCTATTTATTGTCTTTAAGTGACTTTTGGAAAATTACTTAATCTCTCTAAGCCAGTCTCATCTGTAAAATTGGGATAATAATAGTACCTACTTCAGAGAGTTGTTATGAGGATATTAATGAGGTAATACAAGTATTTAGAATAGTTCCTAGAACATAATTCGTATTTAATAGTGGTCAGTTATTAGATTAATATTAAAGGGATATAGATAATGTACCATACCAAGTTTGAATTATAAAATAAAAGCATTTAAAACAAGCATGTAATAATCAAGAAAAAAGTTTACCTTGGAAACAATATATACATAGATAGGCCCATTGTCATCAGGCAGTGACATCCCATTAGTTCTGTTTTAAATGTTTTCTAAATTTACTAGATTATGAAATCTCCTTAAGAAAGCCTAGACAGGGCATTGTTTTTGGAGTTTTGTTTATAGTCAACAACTTACAGAATATAATGTTTTTAAACAATGAGTTTTTAAACAAAGGAAAACATATCTTCAACTAATAAAACTCCTCCCTCCCTTCCCTCAGATGCCACCTTCTCAGGGAGACCTGCCCTGGCAGTGCTATGTAGAATTGCACCCCCCACCCTGAGCCAGTCATGCTGCAACTCCTTTTCCTTTTTATTTTTTATTAAATCTTTATTGTTCAGATTATTACAGTTGTTCCTCTTTTTCCCCCCCATAGCTCCCCTTTACCCGGTTCCCACCCCACCCCATGCCCTTACCCCCCCCCCCCCACTGTCCTCATCCATAGGTGTATGATTTTTGTCCAGTCTCTTCCTGCACCCCCCACACCCCTTCCCCCCAAGATTGTCAGTCCACTCCCTTTCTATGCCCCTGATTCTATTATAGTCACCAGATTATTCTGTTCATCAGATTTTTTTTAAAAAATATATTTTATTGATTTTTTTTTTACAGAGAGGAAGAGAGAGGGATAGAGAGTTAGAAACATCGATGAGAGAGAAACATCGATCAGCTGCCTCTTGCACACCCCCTACTGGGGATGTGCCCGCAACCAAGGTACATGCCCTTGACCGGAATCGAACCTGGGACCCTTGAGTTCGCTGGCCGACGCTCTATCCACTGAGCCAAACCGGCTTCGGCAGTTCATCAGATTTTTTATTCACTTGATTTTTAGATTCACTTGCTGATAGATATGTATTTGTTGTTCATAATTTTTATCTTTACTTTTTTCTTCTTCTTCCTGTTCTTAAAGAATACCTTTCAGCATTTCATATAATACTGGTTTGGCAGTGATGAACTCCTTTAACTTTTTCTTATCTGTGAAGCTTTTTATCTGCCCTTCAATTCTGAATAATAGCTTTGCTGGGTAGAGTAATCTTGGTTGTAGGTTCTTGCTATTCATCACTTTGAATATTTCTTGCCACTCCCGTCTGGCCTGCATAGTTTCTGTTGAGAAATCAGCTGACAGTCGTATGGGTGCTCCCTTGTAGGTAACTAACTGTTTTTCTCTTGCTGCTTTTAATATTCTCTCTTTGTCTTTTGCTCTTGGCATCTTAATTATGGTGTGTCTTGGTGTGGTCCTCTTTGGATTCCTTTTGTTTGGGGTTCTGTGCGCTTCCTGGACTTGAAAGTCTATTTCTTTCACCAGGTGGGGGAAGTTTTCTGTCATTATTTCTTCAAATAGGTTTTCAGTATCTTGCTCTCTCTCTTCCTCTGACATCCCCATAATTTGGATGTTGGTACGCTTGAAGTTGTCCCAGAGGCTCCTTACACTATCTTCATATTTTTGGATTCTTTTTTCTTTTTGCTTTTCCTGTTGGGTGTTTTTTGCTTTTTTGTATTTCAAATCTTTGACTTGATTCTTGCGATCCTCTAGTCTGCTGTTGGATCTCTGTATATTATTCTTTATTTCAGTCAGTGTATGCTTACTTTCTAGTTGGTCCTTTTTCATATCCTCGAGGGTCTCACTAAATTTATCGGCCTTTTATAGGAAATTCTTGAAAAACCTTAAAACCGTGGTTTTGAACTCTATATCCAGTAGTTTGCTTTCCTCCATTTTTTTCATTTGTGACCTGTTTCTTTGTCTCCGCATTTTGGCTGCTTCCCTGTGTTGATAGAGTGGCTTTGTGTGCTAGGTGTCCTATGGGTCCCAGTGGCTCAGCCTCCCCAGTTACCTGAGGTGGACACTCTTGGTGCACCCGTTTGTGGGCTGTGTGCACAGTCTTGTTGTAATTAAGCCTTGATTGTTGTTGGTATTACTGGGAGGAACTGACCTCCAGGCCATTTGGCTGTGAGGATCAGCTGTGTCTATGATGGGAGAACTTCTGTGCTGGAGACACCCTTTATGAGGCATGACTTGCTTCAGTGGGGCTTTGGTGCTCACTGAGTCTGCCCCCTGAGTGTGTCCCTTAAGGATCTGAGGAGTTGTAATCTGGATGGTCCTACTCAGACCCCTGGGTACACTGGCTCTTGGATCTCCAAGGAGGTGCTAATTTAGCCTCTGCCTGAGGCCACCCAGCAGGAGCTATGGAGAGATCTGCAGATTCCTCTTCTTTGTTTGGGTTTTGGAGGTGCCCATATGAGGCCCAGCTGTGAAGCAATGCAAGCTGCTGTGGGGCCTTGGGCCTTCTTTTGGATGTTCTGGGTCTCTCTGACACAGCTGCAGTTGTTAGGTAAGTTTAGATTTCAAAGGACCAGGCCATTCATATGCAAAACTCTCTGAGCACAGCTGGGGTGGGGCAAAGCAAACAGCAATGGCTTCCCGTCAGCCTTGCCCTAAGAGGCCCCCGGGTCTCAGTGTCCCTTGGTAATCGCTGAAAGCACCTCTGAGAGAAAGCCGCCCTCGAGTTCCCCCCGATGCCAGACAGTCCAGTTTCTTTCTGTATGAGTCTGGGTCCCCAGAGTCTCAACCAGAACTGGAGTTCAGAGCAGTTGGGAGATTGTGTCTCTCTGCGTATCGAAAAAGCCAGCCACTACTCAGTTGCCAGCCCTCCCCATGCGCGTGCCTCAGTACCTCTGTACTTTACTTCCGCACCTCCTCTGAGTCTCAGTGTTCTTTTCTCTTTCCTTCTAGTTTTAGAATTTCCACTTAGCCAGCCTTCCTGTGGTTCTGGATTATGTCCGTTTTGTCTTTTAGTTGTAGTTTTGCAGTGGTTGTGCGAGGCAGCAAGTTCAGGTGTTTACCTATGTCGCCATCTTGGTTTCTCCCTCCCTTTCATTCTTACCTTTCCCCTGATCACTGATCACTGTCTAATACTATATAGTCTGCTTATTTATTTTCTTTTGTCCATCTTCTTACACTAGAATAGAAACTCCATGGGGCAGGGATATTTGTCTGTTTTGTTCCCTGCTCTGCCTCCAGTGCCTAGAACACTGCCTGTCCCATAGCACTTGCCTAGAAAGTATTTGTTGATTTAATAAGGGATCAGTTTTTTAAAATAAATTTTAGTTGTTGTGGTAATATTCATCCTTCTCTTTGATATCGGTGTAGTAAGAGTAACTCAGTTTTAGACCAATATCCTGCCTGATAGATACTCTCAATATTTTATAGCTGGGTATGCAGCATACAGGGTGGGGCAGAAGTAGGTTTACAGTTGTGAGTATACAAGACAGTTTATTCTTGTATTATTATTTACTACTTATTATTTCCTATCCGAACAACTGTAAACCAACTTTTGCTCTACCCTATAGTAATGCCTTTTTTTCTTTGCTATTTATTTATTAAGGGTTTATTCTGTGCTGGGATATAAAATTAGTAGAATGCAGTGCATTTTTGTAGCAGGGAGTCAGCCATGTATACAAATATGGTAATGGCTGCCAGCTCTCACAGAGGCAAACACAGAGGGCTTTCAGAGGAGGTCGTGTTGCGCTGAGTCCTGAAGAGTGAGTAATAGAAGGTAGGCACAGGGAGACTGGCATTCCAGCAAGACTGAATTGCCGTGGCTTTTCTCCTAGTACTCTGCTTTGAGTGCTTTGCTACCCTGACCTTAAAACACTTTTTAGTCCACTGAATCTGTGGAACTTGTCAGGGGTTGTCATAGAAGAAATTACCATGGTGTTTTTGTTAGACTGCCTACAACAGGAATGCTAATTAGAAAATTTACTAAGTTCTTTTCATATTCTTATTATGATCTAAAATATGTTTTTGAAGTAAAGTCATTATGGTTTTAAAGAACATGCTAGAAAACTAACAGTTTAAGGATGCTGTTTTTTCTTTTTTTTCCGCATCTTTGTGTTTTGGACATAAAGATTTATCACTGAGTATTTATGTGTATTTTTTAAAGAGTATTTTAGGCATATTAAGTAGTTCTTTAGAACATAATCTTTGCCATTTTGAATCCTGTTATTCTATAGTTTCATATCTTCTGTAAGGTCGCTATATTTATGAAATCTGTATCCCGAGGATGATAAAAGTTTAATATCTTACTCAAAAATAAGTTGTGAAAAGCACTAAATTTCATCTTCCCTTCCTCCTCCTTTCTTTCTTTTTTTTTTTTTTTAATTCTCACTGGAAGATATGTTTTTTATTTACTTTAGAGAAAGAGGGAGAAAGAGGGAGAGAGAGAGAAACATTGATGTGAAAGAAACTTCGATTGACTGCCTCCCGTACTAGCCCTGACCAGGGATCCAACCTGCAACCTGGGCAAGTGCCCTGACCAGGAATTGAACCCATAACCTTTCAGTATATGGGATGATGCTCCAACCAGTGGAGCCACATTTGGCCAGGGCTTCCCTTCCTCCTTTTAATAAGTTAAACAAAGTAATTCAGAATTTGATTTTGCCATTTTTAAACCCTGTTTTTCTTACATGTCTTTCTGGAAGGTCACCACATTTACAAAAATCTCTGTCCTGAGGATGATAAAAGTTATCAAAAATAAGTTATGAAAAGCACTAGATTTCATCATCCTTCCTCCTTTGAATAAATTAACCACAGTAAGTGTTTGTAAACTTTTTATTCATCATTGATATTTTGTCCTTCCTTGGCATGTGGGCTACAATATAAAGGTATATCTCTTAACTCAGATAATGTTTCCAAACAGGTTACTGTGCAGTATCCATCCATCCATTTATCCCCTAACATCTAGAACATAGGTCCTATCTTTGCACTGGAATTGCAAAGATTAATAGAATACATCTCCTATATTTTAGCTGTTCACTGTCTGGTGTGGCTTTCTAATGTTGAATAATATTTCAGGACTTCTAATAAATGCATAGTTGCATTTAACAGAACAATTTTTGGAAAAATAGAATTGAATATTTGAAAGTATATGCCACTCTTGAAATTAGTACCTGGTAGTGCTTTGTTTCACATTAAGCATTAGAGCGGTGATGTGTGGTAATCGATCAAGTTAAGTTTTTAAGGCATATTGGACCCTTCTGCCTCTTATACTTATTAGCTGTATGATAGTAGATGAGTGAGTTACAATCTTCAAGCCTCAGATTCCTATTTTTTATATTTTTTTCAGATGTCTAATTTTTAAATTGAGATAATTATATTCACCTTCTTGGTTTGTTATGAGGATTAACTGAGATGAGAAATGAAAAAGTGAGCTTTGATCTTGCTTTCTATTTTTTCTACTTGTTTCTGCTTTAGGTCATATTCCTGCAATTTAAGTCACCTTTAAATTTACCAGCAGTATTTCAAGGCATAGTAATGCCTCCAATTTGACAGTACGTTTAGAATATTAGTTTTCAGGCTGACAGATTTGTGGCGGTCGTATTGCTGCATTGCTTTTCACTGTTCTGAAGCGAAAGAACTTTATAACTAAAATATTTACTTAATCGTGAAAGTGTGTCTCTTGGGACTAAGGACATCAATGAATATGAGATCTAAGTGTAAAAGTGCAGTAAGGACTTGGCTCAACTTCCACTATCATTAATTTTGCACCGTTGTTAATTTACAAATAAATTTTATCATTCTGTTTCCTTAATTTGCAAATCTTCAGAACTCTCTTTGAAGTTTAGCCCCTAAAAGATGTTAGTTCGTCTCCATTGCTTCTGCCCATTTGTTTAGACTGCTTAAATGTTACTTATTAATGTCTATGAGTTGCTAGAGCCACCAACTGAAGTTTAAGGAGGGTGAAGGTGGGGCCTCTCTTAGGCCTCATGCAGTGAATGATGGATGCTCATCCTTTTATCGCGGTTACCAACTAAGCACTTGCTGTTACTTGTCTCAGCAACTTCCTCCTACTCTTTTCTATTTTCAGACTGATATCTACAATTTGCAAACTCATTGTTACCTCATTTCTATCAGCTTTAGCTATTTCCATCCTTGATGTCTATGCTCCTAATTGAACCTTTCTATTTATATATTTAAAGCTCTGAATCTCCTGAACAATTTTAAACAACATGTAATATACTAAGCTTTCAATCTTATACAGTAATAGCTTTTTTCCTTTTAATATGAGGCCTCTTTCAGTGTGATCCCACTTTCTATTTTGGATCATTGCATATAATCCTCTTATAACTTTTTTTTTCTGGAAATTGCAGATGGTGTTTATAAATATTGGACAATACTTGTACAAATGGTTTTTATAAATAAATTTCTCAACATGTAGTCTATGACTTAAAAAAGCAAAACAACCCAGATCTCTAGCCTCCAAGACACTAACTTAAAATAAGTTTAAAAATTACTTGACTGATAAAAATTGTTATTCATGTTGTTTATAGCCTGTGTAACAGACTTATGTGCTGGAGAGGAAACAGTTCAATTCTTTATTGTACTACGGAATAAAAGAGTCATTGCTATAGACGGAGTGTTTGTGTTCCTTGCAGAATTCTTATGCTGAAACTAGCTCCCCGTAGGATGGTTTTAGGAGGTGAGGTCTTTGGAAGGTGGTTAGGCGGTGAGGGTAAAGCCCGTCTGAGTGGGATTAGTACAATTATGAGAGGGACGCCAGAGAGCTCCCCTGTCCCTTCCACCAGGAGGGGACACAGTGAAAGGTAGTCATCTGTGGGCAGGACGCTGGTCCTCCCCAGACACCGAAGCTGCTGGCACCCAGATCTCAGGCTCCCAGCCTCCGGAACTGTGAGAAATAAATTTCTGTTGTTTATAAGCCACCCGTCTACAGTATTTTGTTCCAGGAGCCTAGACACACTAAGACAATTATTACATATGAAGAAGAATTTAATGTGTGGTATATTTGGACGTATAATCTGTGCTAGCATAGTAATTTATTTTCTGTTGCCTGCCATGGGAACTTGAACTCTCTGCACTGGCCTTTTGATCAATAACCAACTAAAGAGAGAAGAGAAAAATCAACCTTCAACATATTTATATCAGTAAAGTGTTATGTGAGAAAACATAACCTTCCTTTTTCTTTTTAAAAAAATCCTCAACTGCGGATATGTTTACTGATTTTAAAGAGAGGGCAAGAAAGAGAGAGGTTGAGAGACACAGACACACAGACAGACGTAGGTGTGAGAGAGAAAATCGATAGGTTGCCTCCTGTACTTGCCCTGACTGGGGAATCAAACCTGCAACATTTTTTGGAGCACGGGACGATGCTCCAAGCAACTGAGCCATCTGGCTGGGCCTATACCCTTGTTTACTACCCATTTTCTAGAAATGTTACTGCTATTCACATTCAGGTTAACCATGTTTTCTCTACAGTTGATTCTATTTTAACTTTGCTTCTATTTTCTGTGACCATAGAATTTTAACATATAATGTTGAGAGTTTATTTCATCGTAAGTAGTTTATTGCTCTTTTCCAAGAATAAGTAAGCAATAGAATATGGGTTTAAAAAATGTGCCATTCAGATGTGACAGTACAATTCATTCAAGGGTCTGCTAATTAAAATAACTTGGTATTGCTCCAGTTTCTATAGCATTGAGAAAGAAGTTATAGGTTATTAGAATTTTATGTGTTTTAAAGTGTATGTACTTGTAGTTTTTGTTTTTTTTTAATCCTTACTTGAGGATATTTTTTCCATTCATTTTTATAGAGAGTGGAAGGGAGAGAAGAGGGGAGAGAGAGAGAGAGAGAGAAAACAAAACACATTGATGTGAGAGAGACACATTGGTTGCTTACCGCATATGCTTCAACTGGGATTGGGGAAACCTGCAGCCTGTGTATGTGCCCTTGACCAGGAATCGAACCCATGACCCTTTGTCCACAGGTTAATGCTGTAACCACTGAGTAAAACCGGCCAGGGCGCATATAGTTTTGGTTTTGGTGGTCTGTAGCTGAGACTTTTATCCTTAAAAAAAAAAAAAGTCCTTGAAGTTTTATTCTTTATTATAAAATATAAATTTTCTCTTTTTCCACAGTGTTCTTCACTCTCTTTGGGCAGTTCATTCAGTTCAGACATTGTTCCTGGTGCTTTTAACTTTCTTACATTTGTACTAATCCCTCCACTTGATCATTTAATAAATTCTGTAGCATGGCCCTTGACAATCTGGAAAGTGCATAGAAAGACTAGAAGGTGTGTCATTATTCCGTCCATATTATGAATTTTACACTTCTAAAAATAACAGACTGCTTTTTTTCTGATGTGGTTTAGATCACCACTTCATTAATACTTAAAAGGATGGTGTTGCAAACTTCACAGTAGAAATACATCATTAGGGAAAGTCTTTGGTCAGGGCCTTTGAAAGCTTGTGTGAAACATTACTATCCATTATCACAGGCAGCCCTTGGCTTACTGTTGCAGTACTAAAAGAATAAAATCATTGACTCAAGAAATAAATGTATTAATATATTCATATAAGGAATGACAAGTATAAATTTCATATAAGGAATGACAAGTATAAATGACAAGTATAAATTTCCTTATATAAATTAATATATTCATATAAGGAATGACAAGTATATTAATAAATGTATTAATATATTCATATAAGGAATGACAAGTATAATGACAAGTATAAACATCTTGTTCCTCTGAAATGGAATTGAAACTGGAAACTTTTACTGTCTTTGGCCCTGTCTTTGAACTTTTATCTGTTTAATGGAAATGTTAGGGTGATTTAGGTCAGTGTGTTTAGAAACATCATAGACTAGTTTGACTTTGGGTTTAAGGCATTCATCTGCTCTTTGGGCTTAAGAAAATAGAAGGGACTGTTGACCATCCACAGATTTAAATGTTATCTACTTCTATTTCAACCAAATAGAATTAGGATAAAAATATCTATTTAGAATGTGGGCTGCAAAGGTAGTTTAGGATTATTCCATCACCATTTTAAGTGGTTTTCCTGATTCCACCCTCTAATCCTCTCTCCACAGCTAAAGTGAACTATTTATTTCTTTAACAGAGAAATATTTTTGGGAATGCGAATTAAAAAAGTAATAGATAATAATAGCCTTTTATATTCCCATCATGTGGAGTTAGACGCATGAACTTCTTGTCATGCTTGTTTTCCTTTTTTATTTCTTGCACTAAAATCACTGTATCACTTTTGCAAAAATAAATATGATACCAGCAATTGTAAAGAATCAAAATAAAAGCAGTAAAGTACTGTGTCAATAAGGTTTCAATGCAGGAAATAAAACATTCTAGGCATTTTGGCAGAGAGGTTTTTAATTCAGGAAATTGGGTCCTTAAAAAATCCCTGAGAGTTTGGGGGAGTAAAGACCAAAGGCCACCACCCCTGGACTGTAAGAGTTAAGGTGCCACCCAGGGTCAGGAGGTGATGCCTTCACTGAGAGCCCCTCAGCTGCTGCTGCTGCTGCAGTGTCTCACACCTACAAGTACTTTCACAAAGCGTTCATGGGTATTTTTTTAGTTCTTTTAGGTCTGAGAATATCTGACTGTTGTCTTTTTAGGTGAATAATTTGACGGAATATAATCTCGAGTCCCATTGTCCTTCTCTTCCAAATTTTGTTCTATCGTCTTCTTACTTTTTTATTTGGGAAAAATCTGAGAACGGCTTGATTTTCCCACATTGCTTTTTCTGTCTGGATGCCCTGAATAATTATTTCTTTATCCTTGAAGTTAAATAATGGCTTAATTTTCACTCTACCCAAATAGAAAATTTAAATTTCTATTTAACTTTGTTATTTAGATTTTTTTTTAATCCTCACCGATTGGTGCTTTTTCTTTATGCTTTTTGACATAGTGCATTCTATACAATAACTAGTGTTTCTCAGACTAAATGTAAGACTATTAGAAAAGCTTTCCAGTCCAAGTTTACAGTGTACCTATGAGACGCCGAGTTTCCTACCATACAGGCAGGTGGGCACTTGAATGAGAGGAGCTTCTGTCCTCCAGGACAGAAGGCTGGAGTCTGTGACCTCTGAGTTCCCTCCCAGCTCAGGTATTTCTTAATTAACATCTTTGTGACTTCCAGTATCAGCCCATCTAATTAGGCAGTATTTTGGTGAAATTCTTTGGTAATTATGTTTGATGTAATAAAAATGAATGAACTAGTTCAGTTTTTGATAATCTTTTGAAAACTAATTTCTGAATCAACTTATCTTTCAGAAACCTTCCTCTAAGAGTTTTAGATTCTGGGAAGACAACTAAATAGAATCGCTTATGACTTTTTTTTTCATGACCTGCATTTTTTTTTTTTTTTTAAGTCTGAAGGCTCCAGATTTCTGAGCATTTTCCATTGTCTACCCATTTTTTAAAAAAATTCTCACCTGAGGATATGTTTATTGATTTAAGAAAGAGAGAAACAGAGAGGGGGGGGGGAAGAAAGAGAGAGAGAGAGAGAGAGAGAGAGAGAGAGAGAGAGACATCCATTGGTTGCCTTCCGTATGTGCCCTGACCGGGGATTGAACCCACAACCTAGGTATGTACCTGGACCAGGAGTTGAATCTGCAACCTTTTGGTGTATGGGATGACACTCCAACTAACTGAGCTACCCGGCCCAGGCATTAAGACTACCTATTTTAGTTATTTAAAATTTTCCCTTAGAAAATTTTTTTCACAAGTTATTTATCTGAATTATATATATGTGGCTTCATATAAGATTTTTTCTGGAAAACAAAGGGGCTTTCTTGAATTTAACAGTTTAGAATCATGAATTTAGTTCAGATCCCTTTACAGGTGAGGAAAGTAAGAATCAGAGAAGTAGCTAAGAATTAGGTATAGCCTGTATGTCAAAGAGTTTTAACTCCTAATATCTACACTTCTGTAGCCACACAGTGGGAAACTAAAGCTCAGACCACTCTTCAAAATTTACCATGTATATTTGCATATTTTAAAAAGCTTGGGATAAATTTTTCTTTGAATAATGACTATGGTATTTGCCAAATGGATTTTCTAATTTCATCATTCTTTCTCTACAGGGTGGGGGCAAAAATAGGTTTACATTGGTTTACATGGAAAAATAATATAATAACAAATAAATAATAATACAAGAATAAATTCTGTGTTTCACATACTCACAACTGTAAGCCTACTTTTGCCCCACCCTGTATTTATTAGTTGCCATTCTACTAAGGAAATGCTTTTTTCCTCTCTATTTATTTATATATATTTTTATTGATTTTAGGAAGAGGAAGGTGGTGGGGAGGGGAGGAGAGAAATAAAAACATCAATTGATTGCTCTCTGCACATGCCCTGACCTGGGATCGAACCCACCACCTGGGTATTTGCCCCGACTGGGAATTGAACCCTCCACCTTTTGATGTATGGGACGACCCTCCAACCAGTTGAACCACACAGGTTAGGGCTCTCCATTTATTTTTTAAGTTCATTTTTCTGTGTATCAGTGTGGACTCATGACTTCCTATTTTACGCAATGGGTTGTATGCCATTACTGTTATTTATGTCCATACCTAAATTATCTTAGATCATCCAGAAGGTGCCTTTTTAAGCTAGTTTCTGTGTTCTTCTGATATGTCCCCATCATTCTTAAGCACTTTACTTTCTGGCATAATGAAATATCCCTAGTTCATTTTAAATATATATATATATATTTTTATTGATTTCAGAGAGGAAGGAAGAAGGAGAGATAGAAACATCAGTGATGAAAGAGTATCATTGATTGGCGGCCTTCTGTACTCCCCACACTGGGGATCAAGCCCCCAAGCCGCGCATGTGCCCTGACCTGGAATCAAACGGTGCCCTCCTGGTTCATAGGTTGATGCTCAACCACTGAGCCACGCCAGCCTGGCTCCCAGGTTCATTTCATCTTATTCTTTCCTTTCTCATGCCTTGAAGTAAGCCCTTTCTCCAAGGCGCCCTAGTTCCTTCAAATGGAGAAGAAACCAAGACCTGACTGTTATGTGTGCTCATTGCTACTGCAGTGACATTGTTCCCAGCCTCCTTCAGGGGCCAGAACTGCACACACATTTACATCTATATTTCTGTATTTGTTCGTATTTGAAACCATGATTTCACACGGGTACCCTTGACTTCAATCCAATACTACGGGTTTGTTTAACCTTTCTCCCTTCTCAGACAGTGAGAAACCTGGTTCCTGTTATTCTCCATCTATTTACTTATCAAGTCAGACCCCTTTGTAAGTAACTGGTCTTTAGATGCCTCTCTCCCTTCTCCCCCATGGTGGTTGTCCTCACCTCTTCAGGCTCCAACACCTCATGCTGGCTGGGCTTCACACATCCCTCTCCTTGCTCTGCTTAGGCTCTGATGCTCCGCACAAGGCTGAGTGGAGACAGACCTTCACTACCCTGCTTATATACCCTACGCTTGTCTGCCTTGCTCAGCCCCACCTAATCAGCTTTTGGACTGAGTTATTCAAGAAGGAAAGAAAAACATTTATATTTTTACTAGAGGCCCGGTGCATGACATTCGTGCACTCAGCGGGGAGGGTTCCTCAGCCCGGCTTGTGCCCTCTCACAGTCTAGGAGCCCTCGGGGGATGTCCAACTGACGGCAGTTGAGGGGAGCCGGCCTAAGCTTGGCAGTTGGACATCCTTAGCGCTGCCGCGGAGGTGGGAGAGGCTCCTGCCACCGCTGCTGCGCTCACCAGTCACGAACCTGGCTTCTGGATGAGCGGTGCTCCCCAGAAGCGTGTTGAGTGTCTGCCCCCTGGTGGTCAGTGTGTGTCACAGCGACCAGTCGTTCTGCCATTCGGTCGATTTGCATATTAGCCTTTTATTATATAGGATTAGTAGCAATACTGGCACAAGTTAAGCTACTTTTTGAAATATTTTTCTAGACCTTCCAACTATATTTTTAATGACCTGCCCTATGTTCTTAGGATTTTCATATTCCTTAATATTTTTCTTGTTTTGTTTGCCTTACTATCTCAAATTATGCCCAGCCATCAATTTCTATTTTTTTATTATACATTTTCCCCCAATGTTAATACAGAGAACCAGTTTTTTAAACTTTATGGTACGGTGCTTTTATCTGATGACATGAAATATTGTATCTCAGTGTTTGTCCTGTAGTAGAATTAATGAATGTAAAATAATGCAAGAGTGTTCCAAGGAGTCACATTTCAAATCATTTCACCAGGTTCTAGAATGCTGTCTGTTTAATTTGTTAAGAGAAGGACGCTCCATGTTGCTCTCTCTCAGACGGGGTTAGGTGTCCCTGCTATGGAATCATTAGAACTCTGTAGTCCTCTTCTCTTTACACTTATAAATTGTATTGTCTGTCGATTTATATTTGTTTCCCTACTAGAGCCCCCAGACTTCGTTTGTTTTATTTAAGTTTCCCTGGGGACCAGCATAGAGCTTTGTTGAAATACTTTTGAAATGAACTGAAGAGTGTGAAAATGAGCATCAGTTCTAGGTCTTTGGGATAAGGGCCAGTTGATAGGGTTTATGCTAGAGGCTCTGCCCAGACTCTCTTCCTAATTTTGGTCTAGAGAAAAGCCTAGAAACTTCAGCTTTAACCAGAGTAATATTAGTAATTTACCTGAAATCATGTAGTATGTTAGGGCTCTGGCCCTATCTAATCTAATAATAGACTAATATGCAAATTGACCGCACCTTCGCTATGCCCAAACCACGCCCACCAGCCAAGCCACGCCCATCAGCCAATCAGGACGAATATGCAAATTATCCCAACAAAAATGGCGGCTAATTTGCATATCGCGACAGCGTAGAAAGAAGCCAAGAGCTGCAGAAGGGAGCAAAGCTGCAGAGAAGCAAGCAAGCCGGGGGGAGGAGAAGGGAGGAGCGGAGGCGGGGCCGGGGGAGAAGGGAGGAGCAGAGGCGGGGCCAGGGGAGGAGCGGAGGCGGGGCCGGGGGAGAAGGAAGGAGAGCGGGCTGGCAGAGAAGGCGGGGCGGGGGGAAGGGAGGAGCGGAGGTGGGGCCGGGGGAGAAGGGAGGAGCGGAGGCGGGGCCGGGGGAGAAGGGAGGAGCGGAGGCGGGGCCGGGGGAGAAGGGAGGAGCGGAGGCGGGGCCAGGGGAGAAGGGAGGAGAGCGGGCTGGCGGAGAAGGCGGGCTGGGGGAGAAGGGAAAAGCAGAGGCGGGGCCGGGGGAGAAGGAAGGAGAGCGGGCTGGCAGAGAAGGCGGGGCGGGGGGAAGGGAGGAGCGGAGGCGGGGCCGGGGGAGAAGGGAGGAGCGGAGGCCTTGCAGTCAATGTTGATGGTTGATGATTCTGGCATTGTGGATTCTAAAAATAAATCCACTTTTCATCACCAGTCACAATTCGATGCAAAAAAGACTTTATTTCGTGCCGTTGAAGCAACATTTTACTGATGACTCTTTGGTTTTCCATTTGTCTTTCGTTCAGTTGATGTGGCACCCATTTTCCTTCCTTTAAAATCTTTCCCATTGCTTGTAAATGATTGGAAATTGTTTGCTGAGCAATGTTTAATCTTTCTGCAAGTTGTTTTTGAGTTTGACATGCATCTTCATCCAATAATGCTTGTATTGGTCTTCAAACTTTTTCGGTTGGCCTGGACGTTCTTTGTCTTTCACATCAAAATCATCACTTTTTAAGTGTTCACAAGTATCTTGAGATGGAGCATGTTTACCATAAGCTTCCCAAAGTGTACGATAACTTTCAGCAGCACTTTTCTTCAAAATAAAGTAATGAATTAAAACTTCCTGCAAATGCTCTTTTTTTGGCACAAAATTTGACATTTTTAAGTTTAAAAATATATGATGTTAACACCTTCAGCAAATTTGACATATGAAGTTTTGAAGTTTGCTGTCAATACAAGAAAATAGCATACATATCAAATCGCATATATGTCAACATATGTGTAACTTTATCTATTGTAAAAAATCCGCATTATTAACTGGTACACCTAGAAGTTATCCATATTTATATAAATATCCTACCCAATAATAGACAAATATGCAAATTGCCCGCACCTTCGCTACGCCCAAGCCACGCCCACCAGCCAAGCCACGCCCACCAACCAATCAGGACGAGTATGCAAATTACCCCAACAAAGATGGCAGCTAATTTGCATATCAAGACAGCGTAGAAAGAAGCCAAGAGCTGCAGAAGGCAGCAAAGCTGCGGAGAAGCAAGCAAGCCGGGGGGAGGAGAAGGGAGGAGCGGAGGCGGGGCCGGGGGCAAAGGAAGGAGAGTGGGGCGGGCTGGCAGAGAAGGCGGGCCGGGGGACAAGGGAGGAGCGGAGGCGGGGCCGGGGGAGAAGGAAGGAGAGCGGGGCGGGCTGGCAGAGAAGGCGGGCCGGGGGACAAGGGAGGAGCGGAGGCGGGGCCAGGGGAGAAGGGAGGAGAGCGGGGCGGGCTGGTGGAGAAGGCGGGCCAGGGGACAAGGGTGGAGAGCAGGCGGGGCGGGGTAGAGTGCAACAGGAAACCCTATTGCAGGATTTTTCCTGCAACGGGAACACTAGTTTAGTATAAAGCACAACATAGACACTTATACTACGCATCCCAATATAAAGTACATATATGTACTTTATATGTTTATAAATGTTGGCACCATAAAATGGTTTAAGAAAAAATTTTAATTGTTTATTCATGGGTAGCTCTTAGAAGTTCTTTGCTGTTCATCTTATTGCTGTCCAAACAGAAATAGTACAATCTGTTCTTTTTTTCTTTGCTACCACATCCTAGGAAATGATCCCATCTGCTATTCAGTGTTGTATATAAGAGTGCTTGTGTGTTTTTAGCTTAGGTGTAAATATTTAAAACTACCAGGATTTTTTCAGGAAGTTATTCACAATAGCCTCATTCATCTAAAAGAGTTTTACTATTTTAAAAAACTGACACCAAGGTTAACTTTATATAAACATAATAGGATACAGTTACATTAAAATGTATGTTAAGCTTTAGGAAAGTACAGCATTGCCTATTTTCTTTTCATTCTGAACAAATTTTAATCTGGTTATATTTGATACAACCAATATATTCTTAGAATATAATTTTATAGTTAACAATATCCTGTGTAGGCTGTAGAGGGATAGTTAATTGTTAGATGTTTCCCCTCCCAGACTGGTAGTTTAAACATGCAGATTTCTGTTTCCTGCAATATAACTATAATAATTTGGGTTGACAGAGTTCTGACAAAATGACAAGGACTTTATAAGTATCTGAGTTCTGAATGTAATGGAGGAGTATAGCAAGTTTGGGAAACAGATATTAGTGGTCAAATTCTGCTTTATTAACCTAGTGAGTGTTTTCATAATGCTTGTTTTTTGTTAGTGTAAAGTAATGCTTAATACCATAAATGGATATTGTGTATGCACCCTAGATTTCTGTTTTCTATTTTTGCTCATGGTGCTTTATGTTGCTATTTTTCATTCTTACTTTTAAACCTAGCATTCATCCATTTGACTGATCCATTTTATGAATTGGACATATGATGCAACATTAGAAAAATGCAAATTTAGATTATCCATATATATAAAAAGCCAGGGGCCGTCACAGCTGAAACAACTGGATGGATGACTGAACAGGCTCTGTGGGGTGACCAGGCCAGCAGGGGGGTTAGTGAGAGATGACCAAACAATTGAACAGCAGGCTGCGTGGGGCAACCAGGCCGGCAGGGGGCTTAGTGAGGGACGACCAAACAACTGAACAGCCGGCTACGTGAGGCAACCAGGCCGGCAGGGGGGTTAGTGAGGGATGACCAAACAACTGAAGAGCCAGCTGCGTGGGGTGACCAGGCCAGCAGGGGGGTTAGCGAGGGACGACCAAACAACCGAACAGCAGGCTGCATGGGGCGACCAGGCCAGCAGGGTGGGCAGTGAGGGGTGACCAAATGACTGAATAGCACGTTGCATGGGGCAACCAGGCTGTCGGGGGGGGGGGGGGTCAGTGAGGGGCGACCAAATGACTGAACAGCAGGCTGCGTTGGGTGACCAGGCCGACAGGGGAGGCAGTGATGGGTGACCAGGCTGGCGAGGGGGGGCAGTGAGAGGTGACCAGGCCGGTAGGGGGGCACTTGGGGGCAACCAGGCCGGTGGGGGGGCAGTTGGGGTTGACCAGGCCAGCGGGGAGGAGGGCAGTTAGGGGCGACCAGGCTGGCAGTGGGGGGGAGTTAGGGTCGACCAGGCCGGTGGGAGTGGGGCAGTTGGGGCAATCAGGCTGGCAGGCAGAGGCCGTTAGGGGCAATCAGGCTGGTAGGAGGGGCAGTTAAGGGCTATCAGACTGGCAGGCAGGTGAGCGGTTAGGAGCCAGTGGTCCAGGATTGTGAGAGGGTTCCCGATTTGAGAGGGTGCAGGCTGGGCTGAAGGGACCCTCCCCGTCCCCCTCCCACCCCCTCTCCCTGTGCATGAATTTCATGCACCAGGCCTCTAGTATTAATATAAAATGATATGATCAAAATTTTAGATGAGTCATGCTGGATCATTAACTGAATAAAAGCTGTGGAATACTGACCAATACTACATTTATAGGGTGTATGGAACTTCTGAGAATACAACAACTATTTATAAATCATAATATTATCCTATATAATAAAGATGTAATATACAAATGGTCGTTAATGCCATGAAGTGTAACAACCCACTGCGTAACGACCGGATCACAGATCAGCAGGAGGGTGGGGCAGCGAGCTACAAGCGGGCGGCAGAGAGCTACAGGAGGGGGCAGGGCAGCAAGCTATGAGGAGGGGGCGGGGGGCAGAGGGAGCTACAGGAGGGCGGCGAGCTACAGGAGGGAGGCAGCGAGCTACTGGCTACAAGCGGGTGGTGGAGAGGTACAGGAGGGGGCAGGGCAGCAAGCTATGAGAGGGGAGAGGGGGTCGGGGGAGCTACGGGAGGGCGGGGCCGAGGGCAGAGAGCTACTGGAGGGTGGCAGTGAGCTACTGGCGAGCTACTGGTGCACGGATTCGTGCGCAGGGCTACTAATATTTCATATTTGTAAAATGTATTTGAACAAAATAGTTTCAAGATCCCCTTTCCATCACCCTGTCCCCAAATAATGGCTGTTCTGCTTCCATAAATTGCCTAGGATAGCCATGGCTCCATGGAATACACTTTGAGATACATTGATAAATGGGGGAAAGTATGGAAATTGTGATTTGGAGTTTGTGGCAATCAGTAGTTTGAAAGCTCTGACAGTTCTCAAAATAGAAGTAATGAGCTGCTATGATGCAGTAGACATACATCTTTATATGTTGAAAGAAAGGGTTGAAGATGGAAGTTTGGTAGCAGAGACAGTCCTTTATGAGGATGGAATGGATTGTTTTCTGGGGAAAGTATAAAGTAGAATCAAGATTTTCAAAGAAAACAAAACAATGCCAGGATTTAAGATTCTGAAATACTAGAAGCCCGGTGCACGAAATTCGTGCACGGCGGGGGGTTGTCCCTCAGCCCAGCCTATACTCTCTCCAATCTGGGACTCCTGGAGGGATGTCCGACTGCCCGTTTAGGCCCGATCCACCAGGATCGGGCCTAAACGGGCAGTCGGACATCCCTCTCACAATCCAGGACTGCTGGCTCCAACTGCTTGCCTGCCTGCCTTCCTGATTGCCCCTAACCGCTTCTGCCTGCCAGCCTGATCACCCCCTAACCACTCCGCTGCCAGCCTGGTTGATGCTTAACTGCTCACCTGCCAGCCTGTTTGCCCCCAACTTCCCTCCTCTGCCAGCCTGGTCACCCCTAACTGCCTTCTCCTGCAGGGTTGATCACCTCCAACTGCCCTCCCTTGCAAGCAGGGTGCCTCCCAACTGCCCTCCCTTGCAAGCCTGGTCCCTCACAACTGCCCTCCCTTGCAGGCCGGGTGCCTCCCAACTGCCCTCCCCTGCTGGCCATCTTGTGGTGGCCATCTTGTGTCCACATGGGGGCAGGATCTTTGACCACATGGGGGCAGCTATATTGTGTGTTGCAGTGATGATCAATCTGTATATTACTCTTTTATTAGATAGGATAGAGGTCTGGTGCACGGGTGGGGGCCAGCTGGTTTGCCCTGAAGGGTGTCCCGGATCAGGGTGGGGGTTCCCTTGGGGTGTGGGGCGGCCTGAGTGAGGGGCCTGTGGTGGTTTGCAGGCCGGCCACGCCCCCTGGAAACCCAAGGGGAGGCCCTGGTATCTGGAATTTATTTTCCTTCTACAATTGAAACTTTGTAGCCTGGAGCGGAGCCAAGCCTGGGGCTCCGGCAGCCATTTCTGTGGCAGTTAATTCACCTTCTACAATTGAAACTTTGTACCCTTAAGCACGTGAGCCCGGCCAGGGTGTGTGGAAAGCTTTGCTTCCCCTGTTGCCGGCGGCAACCCTGGCCTGCTCTCTCAAGCTCCATTCTGCCGCCATTTGTTTGAATTTGTTTACCTTCTATAATTGAAACTTTGTAGCTTGAGTGGAGGCTTAGGCCTGCAACGGCTATGGAAAGCTTGGCTTCCTCTGTTACCTGGGAAACCTTGCTCACTGTGGCTGTAGCCATCTTGGATTGGGGTTAATTTGCATATTCGCCCTGATTGGCTGGTGGGCGTGGTGTGGCTGGTGGGAGTGGCTTATGTAGCGGAGTGATGGTTAATTTGCATATTACCATTTTATTAGAGAGGATAGTCCTATGGTGTTTTTTTTTTTCCATTTTTTAGACTGGTGTAGGCAACAGAGTTTTAAAATTGAAACTGGCTTTTTAAATTGAAGGGTCGCAGGTTAGCTTTCTGATCAAGAGTATGTACCTGGGTTGCAGGTTGGATCCCCAGCCCTGATCAGGGCTCATGCGGAGGCAACCAGTTGATGTGTTTCTCTCACATTGATGTCTCTCTAACATCAATATTTCTCTCTCAGGTGAGGATTAACAAAAAATAATGGCTTTTTTAAAATTATTTCAATTCTTATTTCAATTATTTCATAATTTCAGGTATATTTAAAGTTTGTGGTCTGATTTATGTCTTTCCTCTGTGAATTGTAACACTTAAGAAGTACCTTTCCAAATGTATTTCCTGCATAATGGTAAGGACAGGCACCTTTCATATACCTTTTTATCAACATTAGCGCCTAAAACATTGTTTTAGATATAATCAGATATTCAATGTGCTTATTAATGAATGAATAAGTGGGCAAATCTCTCTTGCCATTTCTCTTTCTTTGTAGTTTACACAATATTTAAATATAAGGATAGGCCTGACAACTACAATAATTTTGTTGTTATATAGTCAATCAGAAAATTGTTGTTTTACTTTTTTATATTTTTAGCCACTGAGGAAAAAGTTACTCTAATATGTATTCTTCCAACTATATTTTCCTCAAGGGAACCTTAGTTATAGTATGTTCCTTTAAAATTGATTTGATGCAAATAGATGTTTAAAGAAATGAAAAAAAAATCAATAGCAAGAAAACAGCTCACCTTTGGCCATGATGAAGTAACAGAGTCTTCCTGACTTAAACAACTATATTAAGCAATGGTTTTCAGACTATAGACAGCACATACAGGGTCTCTTAGAGAAGGGGAGGGAATGTGTGGAAACAATGGTGTGAGCACTATGATTGCACCAACTTACTGCCTAAAGGTTTTTAGGTCATATGCTGGCTTAGTTGAAGAAGCAGGGTTCTTGAGGGAGGATTAGAATTGGGGGGGGGGGTGAATATTAGAGAGGTGGGAGCTGTATAGATAGAAAGCTGTAGAGATATGCTGGGTCCCCTTGAGTCTTTAGCCAGGAACTAATTTGTACATGCACAAGATAAAATTAACTGAAGAAAAAAAGAACAGAAAGGAGTAGGCAGAACAATTCTCATAGTTCATACATAGCTGGAAGTGGCCAATTTCTCACTGTAGAGAGTGGAAAGACCTTATAATACACAGTTCATCAGGTAGAATCCCCTGAAGAGAATTACCTCAGTAGTGAGGACTAATTAGCCCTAGACTAAAGGCTGCTCTGGACATGCCATAACGAAGATTATAGGTAAGTGTCAAAGTAATTTAACTATGTCACTACAAAGCTGAATAATATTTAAATGAATACAAAAATTCCAGACCCCAGCAACATAAAATTAATAATCTCCAACATCTAATAAAAAATTACCATGTACATATGTAAAAGCAGGAAAATTTCACCTATAAATAGGAGAAAAAGTAGAATAAAAACTGAATTACAAATGAAAGAGATAATAAAATTGGCCATAAGGGTCATTTAAAACAACTACAGTAGGACAATGTATACAGCTTACACAGCGACACACCTGGAGTGCCCAGCTCAGGTTATTGAGGAGGCTGAGCCATTGGATCCTACAAGACACCTACTACACAAGGTCACTCTACTAATCCCAGGAAACATAACAGCTCTACCCAATACATAGAAACAAACACGGGAAAGCAGCCAAAATGTGGAGACAAAGAAACATGTCACAAATGAAAGAACAGGAGAAATCTCCAGAAAAAAAACACCTAAATGAAATGGAAGCAAGCAAACTATCAGATACAGAGTTTAAAACAATGGTTATAAGGATGCTTAAGAAACTTAATGAGCATAACCAATGGACACAGACACTAGGGGGGCAAGGGCATGTGCTGAGGGGTGGGGGTGGCTGGGGAGAAGTCAATGGTGGATAAAGGAGACATATGTAATAGTATATGTAATACTTTAAACAATAAAGAATTAAAAAAACAACGAGAACTTCAAGGAACTTAGTGAAAACTTCAAGGATCTTAGTGAGAACATCAACAACATAAAAAGGACCAGTCAGAAATAAAGGATACATTAACAGAAATGAAGAATAATTTACAGGGAATCAACAGTAGAGTAGAGGATACCGAGAATCAAATCAGTGATTTGGATATGAAGAAGCAAAAAACACCCAATCAGAATAGCAAAAAGTAAAAAGGATCCAAAAATGTGAAGATAGTATAGAGAGTCTTTGGGACAACTTCAAGCATACCAACATTTGCATCATGGGGTGCCAGAAGGAGAAAAGAGGAAGCAAGAAATTGAAAACCTATTTGAAAAAATATCAGGAAACTTCCCTTACCTGGTGAAAGAAATAGATATACAAGTCCAGGAAGTGCAGAGAATCCCAAACAAGTTGAATCCAAAAAAGTCTACAGCAAGAGACATCATACTTAAAATGCCAAGAGTTAAAGACAAAGAGAGAATCTTAAAAGCATAAAGAGAAAAGCAATTAGCTGTCTACAAGGGAGCACCCATAAGACTGTCAGCTGATTTCTTAATGGAAAAATGGAAACTTTGCAGGTAGAAGGAAGTGGCAAAAAATATCCAAGGTGATGAAAAGCAAGGACCTACAACCATGATTACCCAGAAAAGCTATCATTTAGAATTGATGGACAGATATAGAGCTTCCCAGACAAGAAAAAGCAAAAAGAGTTCATCACCACCAAACCAATACTCCATGAAATGTTAAAAGGTCTTTTTAAGAAAAGAAAAAATATGTCAAAAATTATGAACAATAAAATGGCAATAAATACAAATCTATAAACAATTGAATTTAAAAATGAACAAGCAGAACAGAAATAGACTCATAGATACAGAAAACATTTTGACAATTGCCAGATGGGAGGAGGTTGGAAGGATGGGTGAAAAAGGCAGAGGCATTTAAAAGTACAAATTAGTAGTTATAGTGTAGTCATGGGGAATATGGTCAATAATATTCTAATAATGTATGATGTCCGATGGGTGTGATATTTTTGAGGGGATGACTACTTAATAAGTTTTATAATGTCTAATCACTGGGGTATACACCTGAAAGTAATATAATATTATATATCAACTGTAATTGAAAACTAAGAAAATGATTAAAAAGAACAAAATATGTAGAGATATGCTGGGTCCCCATATAGATGCTATGTTTTTGTAAAATAATTTTTAAACTGCCCTAACTGGTTTGGCTCAGTGGATAGAGCATCGGCCTGCAGACTGAAAGATCCCAGGTTCGATTCTGGTCAAGGGCATGTACCTTGGTTGCAGGCACATCCCTAGTAGGAGGTGTGCAGGAGGCAGCTGATCAATGTTTCTCTCCCATCAATGTTTCTAACTCTCTATCCCTCTCCCTTCCTCTCTAAAAAATCAATAAAATATATTTTAAAAAATAATTTTAAACTAAATATTAACATAACTTTTAAAAAATTATATTTTTATACTTAATCAAAATTGTCTTCAACTTTTAGAACAAATAAAAATCCAGTGTGAATTTATTTTTTAGCCATTTTAAGTAAGTGAGAATACTTTATATTTAATTTACCCTGAAGTCTTTTTTACAGTTTCTTCTTCATGAAAAACACATTCAAAAGTGTATTCCAGCACTTAGGAATACATTTGTATTCCTGAAACATAGCTGGTACTCAATATGTCTTTGTTAAATTAATGAACATTAAGTATTTAGTAGAATAATAAACTTTTTCTCGACATAATAAGTTACACATACATCTTTGTGTGCTTTAGAAAAAACTTTTTGAAATCATATGACTAACTTAAAGGAAATGGAAAAAATGTTATCTCTAAATACAATAGAAGTATTTAAAAAAAATAATTCAGAGCAGTCATTAAAAATTTCATAAAGATACATACACTTTATTTGCAAACATAGTATGGAAAAAGATGAACATTTTCAGAAGGAAGTTCCATGTATATTGCTGAATTAACATAGAGGGTGGGGCAAAACTTGGTTTATAAGTTGTATGAAAAATAATATAATAATCCTATATAATAAAGAGGTAATATGCAAATTAACCCTCACGCCCTCACAAAGATGGCTGCCTACGACCAGGCTGGCAGGGGGTTAGTGAGGGATGACCAAATGACTGAACAAGCAGGCTGTGTGGGGCGACCAGGCCGGCGGGGGGGCTGTGAGGGGCAACCAGGCCAGCAGGGGGGTGACCAGGCCATCGGGGGGGGGGGGGGCATTTGTGGGCAACCAGGCTGGCAGGGGGTCAGTTGGGGGCAATTAGGCTGGTGGGAGGGCAGTGACGAGCAACTAGGCTGGTGGGGGGGGCAGTTGGGGGCAACCAGGCCAGCTCGGGGGGCAGTAAAGGGTGACCAGGCTAGTGGGGGAGGGGCAATTAGGAGCGACCAGGCTGGCAGGGAGGGGGCAGTTGGGGGCGACCTGGCCAGCAGCAGGGGGCAGTTGGGGGCGATTAGGCTGGCAGAGGGGGCAGTTAGGGGTGACCAGGCTGGCAGGGGGGGGGGCATTTAGGGGCGATCAGGCTGGCACACAGAGGCAGTGAGGGCAGAGGCAGTGAGGGGCCATCAGGCCGGCAGGGGAGCCAGTTAGGGGCGACCAGGCAGGCAGGCAGGCAGGTGATTAGGAGCCAGCGGTCCAGGATTGTGAGAGGGATGTCCGACTGCTGGCTGGTTTAGGCTCGATCCCCGGGATCGGGCCAAAATCAGCAGTAGGACATCCCCTGGGGGGTCCCGGATTGGAGAGGGTGCAGGCTGGGCTGAGGGGACCTCCGCCCCCCCCAACCCCCCCCCCCCCATGCATGAATTTTGTGCACTGGGCCTCTAGTTAATAAATAATAATACAAGAATAAACTGCTTGGGTACTCAAAACTATAAACCTGCTTTTGCCCCACCCTATATATCCATAAAGCAAAACACCCAGTTTAAGTGCTTAACCCTTTGCACTCGCTTGCTTTTTTCTCGATTCCTTTATTCTAATGCTAACCATGTCGAGTCACACTCGACATCCGAGTGCAAAAGGTTAATATCCATTTAATAGAGTTTTATAGGAAAAATCTGAGCAATACAGGTTCAATAAATTAAGATCACCTTACTCAATTGTTTTTCTTGTATTGAGGAAAAACTTGAGGAGTATTACATTCTTTTATAATCTCTATCTTCCCATATTTCCATTTGTGGTTCGTGATGTTGCAAAATGTTATAAAATTGCGTGTGTGTGTGAGCTTTGTTTGCTCTTTGCCTTAGACAGTGTGGAATAGTGGGAAGATAGTGGGCTTGTTTTGAATTCTGTCACTTATTATTGGGCAAGTCCCTTAAATTTTCAGAGCTTCATTTTTCTCATTTATAAAATGGGCTAATAATGTCTAGTCCATAATGTGACCAATAAGGTAAGGCATAAGGGCATAGGCAAGTACCTAAGACACATAGTAGGACATCAGTCAATTTCTTCCATCATAATTTACAAACTAATGATTTATGGCGAAAAAGCACTAGAGTTGAAATTTTGGTTCCTCCAGTTATCAATTGACTTCACTCCTCTGAACTGAGAGATTTACCCCCTAAAGTTTAGGAATTAAAGGTAAATGCAAAAAGCATTCAGTGAACTTCAATTATTATAAATTATTTAAAAGTAGTTATAGACACAAAAATCAACTCAAAATGGATTTAAAAACGTGAATGTGAAACCTGAAGCCATAAAACTCCTAGAAGAAAACATATGCAATAGCTCCTTGACATTGGCCTTGGCTTTTTTTTTGGATTTGAAACCAAAAGCAAAGGCAATGAAAGGAAAAATAAACAAGTTGGACTATATCAAACTAATTAGCTTCTGCTCAGCAAAGGAAACCATCAACAAAATGAAAAGGCAATCTACTAAATGGGGGGAAATATTTGCAAGTTATATATCTGTTAAGGGGTTAATATCTAAAATATATAAAGAACTCATAGAAGTGAGAAATCAATAAAAAACCTATATAAAGAAATCAATAGAAATCCCTTAAAAATTTGATTAAAGAGGAACCGAATAGACATTTTCCCAAATAATACCTAAAGATGGCCAACAGGTACATGAATGGGTGCTGAACATTAGTAATCATCAGGTAAATGCCATAATGAGATATCACCTCACACCTGTTAGAATGGCTCTTATCAACAAGGCAAGAGATAACAAGTGTTGGTGACAATATAGAGAAATTAGAATCCTTGTTCACTGATGATAAGAATGAATGGGGGGTAGCCACCATGGAAAACAATATAGCTGTTCCTCCAAAAATTAAAAATAGAATTACCATATGACCTAATAATTCCATTTTTTGGTATATACTCAAAAGAATTGAAAGCAGGGTCTAAAAAAGATATGTATACACCAATGTTTATAGCAGTATTATTCACAATAGCCAAATGGTGGGACCATTTTAAATGTCAGTCAGTGGATGAATGGATAAACAAAATGTGTTATATACATATATATGAATATTATTTAGCCATAATAAGGAAGGAAATTCTGACACATGTTACAACATGGATAAACCTTGACGACATTATGTTAATTGAAATAAGCCAGTCACAAAGGCAAAAATTGTATGATTCTATTCATGTGAGGTATATAAAATAAAGTCAGAGACAGAAAGTGGAGTGGTGGTTACTGGAATTTGGGGGTAGAAGAGAATGACTTTTGATCAATGGATATAGTTTGTTTTGCAAGAAAAAAGTTCTGGAGATTAGTTGTACAACAATGTGAGTGTAATTAACATTACTGAACTACACACTTAAAAACTATTAAGATGGTAAATTTTGTATTATATGTATTTTACCACACTTTTTTCAAAAAGCTTACAGAAACTATATAAAGGTGATTGTTAAAATATTGCTCAGAAAAAAATTTATCTGATTTAGTTATACTTCTAGATATTAAGCAGCTTTAAGAAGCAGACTTTGACTCAAAATTTTTAGTACAATATTTATCTTTAAATGTGTATTTTTTCCAGTCATAAATTGAGTTTGGGGAAATAAAATTTAGTATGGGTCTGTGAAAATGCCACAAAATTCACACAGATTTGTCCTAGTATTATTGTAATAATGCTGTGTTCAAATTTTCTTGCTTCATAAAGGGTTTCTATTTTTCCTTCCTGTTTTTCACAGACTGAGATCTGTGTAATGAACTGAGTGCTACCAGTTGGATAGAGTTAAGAGGCAAATGTAAACAGTGTACCATTTATAAATTTTATTTAAATATATCTATTTCTGTATAGGTACAGCTGTATATATCTCACATTTTTCCTTCCATGTTTTTTAGTAATCATGATTTAAAAGAGAACCCATAGGAAGGTAGCAGAAAACAAGTCGGTAGTGTGAAGTGTGTCAGCTGGTGTGCAGACTAGAAAAGCCCTTGAAATTGGCAATAAACTTGATAAAGTAGGGAGAGGAAGGGAGGCTGGGAAGTAAAAGATCATTGAAAGGTAGGAAGGAACATGGAAGGGCAAGTGTGTTGTTCTACGACATTTTACCTACTTCACAATTCTGTTCTATTTTGACGGAAGAAAAATATTGCTACAGTACTCTTACATGTAGCAGTTGCTCAATAAATGTCAACTACTTTTAATTAGTGTGTAATATCTGTAGGAAGAATGAATTAAATGTTGGAGTTAGGAATTGTGTTTTTAGCAATGTTCACCAGCTGGTCAACTTGAATTGTTAGACATTGATGATTAGTAATTTTTTATACTCTCCAGTTTTCTTCTGTCTTCTTTCATCTTCAGAGAAAAACTGAAGAAGCCTATTCTTTATATTTTTCTTAGACTAAATTTAAAATTTTACTATGTCTCTGAGTATCTATAGATGAATATATATTTATTATACACCCAACTTCTTTAAAACAGCATTTTCTTTGATACCTATGGATAACAATCAGCTTAATATTGTCATAATTAACAGAGTTTAAGTAAGGTTATGATCTGAGTTCTTTCACTAATTGACAGGTAATTAGGCATTGTTACTTGTAAATGTTTTGTTTATTTCTATGTTGTTATTTTTTTATAGATGCTATAAAATTTTTTTTAACATTTTAAAAATTTTATGAATGATTCTGTTTTGACTTGTGTAAATTCATTAGTTTTAGGTCATGACAAGTAGTTTTTGAGTTTTCAAATTCAGTTCAGATCCCATTTATGTGGTAAGCGCTTCGCAATCACTAGTCTTCTTGCTTATTCTATCCCATCAATGAATTTCAATAATGTCTGTTCAATAATGTAATGCATTGCACATTCTGCTATGCTTAGTGGGATTTGCAAGGATGAATAAAATTGCTGCCTACTGGGAGAGAATGTTCCTGTTACCTGACCAAGGATTGTTTCAAGGGGCAGGTGCCACTTGAGGTGGAGTGGAGGAAGTCACATGACAAAGGAGAACATGCCAAGGTCATTCAGGGTCTGATGATAAGTCTGAGCACAGGTGGGTTTCATGTTTGAAGATGATTCTGTTTTTCTACCACACAAGGTTTATGGTTTGGCTGAGTTTAGATTTATAGTTTGGAAACCATTTTTCCTTCAGAATATTGGAGGCATTGCTTTACTATCTTTAAATTCCCAGAAATGAGAAATCATTTATAATCTGGACCTTTGATATTTTTTATGCCTTTCCCCCTTTTCTTTGGAAGCTTGCAGGATGTTCTGTTTTCTTTGGTAATTGAAACTTCACAGTGATATATACATAGGTTTATTTTCTTCCATGTGTGGGCTTTTTGTATGTCTTTTCAGTCTTCAGTACTGGGTAATTGGTTTGAATTATCTTTTCCCTTCTGTTTCTTTTCTGTTCTTTTGGGAATCATTATTATGTAGATCATTTCATTTTCCTATTCCCTTTACTCCCCCCATTTTACATCTTTTTGTCTTTTCATTCTGCTTTCTGGGAGATTTTCTCGACTTTATTTTCCAGCTCTTCTGTTTTATTTTCATTTCAGAAGGAAGGAGGGAGGGAGGGAGGGAACCCATGAAGCTGACTGGACTCTGTGTGTGCAGAAGGGGCTTGTCAGCTGTGGACTTCACTATATAACAGGCTGGCCATTTTGTTGGTAGCCCTTGATATCACTGTCTTTGTTTTTCCCCTGCACTTTGTCAGATGCCCCAGAGAAGACTCTGCCAATGGACAGTGGTAGTCCTGGCTGCAGCATGTGGGGGCCCAGTTGGGAAGAGAGTCTGGGGAGCTCTCAGTGTTCAGCATGTAAAGTTTTGCAATTCTCCTGTTTTTAGTATTATAGCCCCACCTTCAATTATGCCTGGGTCTTATGTTCCAGACATCCTCTGTGACTCTCTCCAGAAGAAACTTCCCGTCTTATTCCAGGGTGTGGGAGGGAAGTTGCTAGGCTATACAAAGTTGAAGAAATTGAGAGTGGAGGTGGCAGGGGAATGAAAAGAAGGGGTGCTTAGTTATTCAAAAATATATTTTAACTACTTCCTTTCAGCTTCACCTTTATCCTGACATCCAGAGGTCCCTGAAGCTGCCACTTCTTAGGCCACTTGGGGGTTGTTTGTTCAAGTGTGTTGGCTCTTAACTTTTCCCCATTGCTGTCTTATGGTTGTGCTAAGTCCATTCACACTCATCAATCTACCTTATAACATCACATTTTCAGTTCTTGTCTTCTCTCCTATTTTGTTTATGCAGTTATCTGCTTTTTTTTTTTTTTAGAAATCTTTTTACTGGAATTTTGAAGTATTGGGAATGAGTAGAGCTAAAAGCACATGATAATCCCGGCTTGTGTGGCTCAGTTGATTGAGTGTCGTCCTATGCACCAAGAAGTCCCAGGTTCTATTCCTGGTCAGGGCACATGCACGGGTTACAGGCTTGGTCCCTGGTGAGGGGCATGTAGGAGGCAGCTGATCAATGATTCTCTCTCATCATTCTTTCTATCTCACTCTCCCTCTCCCTATACAATTAATAAAAACATATTTTTATAAAATCAATAAAAACATATTTTTTAAAAACACATGATTAATTAACCATTTTTAATTGGGAATTTTAGAAATTAAAACTTTATACAGGTGGTAAATGAATTAATATCATAATTTGAAATGTTACTTAAAGGCTTGATAGTGTGTAGTGGCAGTTGAACTATATTTTAAGAGCCACCCCTTTTGATAATAATCCCAAAGAAATCAGAAGACTCTCTAGTGTATGATTGCTCGAGTCTTCATTTTCTTTACATTTTTAGTATAATGTTATTCTCTTTGTGATTTAATGGTGCAATGAATACTTCAGAAGTATAAATAATTTACTCCTAAATTTTTAGTAGTATTTGTCCAGTGAATTATATTTTAAAAATCCAATAATTCAACAAATATTTGTGTGTATATATGTGTTAGTGCTACATGAGATATATTCTTAAGCTAAAGTCAGTGCTTCAGAGCTACTGTTATTTGAGAAAAATACTTTTTGATATGAAAGTACACTTTCCAGGAGTACATCAAAGTCCATAAGGAGTCAGCAAAAAGTGTTCTCGTTGGAAAAGTTACCGATTCATAGGAAACATGATTAAATGCCAAATTTTATATTAGACTTAGGTGTTAGAGAAGGTCGCAATGGAGAGAAATCAGGATGGGCCAGAGTAACAAAAGGATGCTTCGTCTCTGCTTAGATACCCTTTTGTCACATGTGCATGTTTAAAATCCAGCTCCTCATCCACATTGACTCATAGAGTCACAGAGGTTTGGGAGTAACCGTAAGGCACCCAGCTCACTGGCCCTTTCCGGGGCCTGTGGGGTTACAACGCACAGCCTCGAAGTGCTTGTCCTGCCTCCGCTTGACCATTGCAGTGCTCGGGCCACCCTCTCAGGTCTCCCTTTTGGTAATGGCAGTACCAATTTTTCTATTCCCCTTTCTCTGCTTTACCCTATCCATACCACATTATCAAGTCTTGTTGATTCTTCCTTTGCAATATGTCTCCAGTTTGTAATTCAACTATAGCATCTCAACCTGTTTATTTAAGCACCTAATATGTGCCAGGAAGTGTGCACAGTGTTGAGGCTGAATAAGGGCCCTAAAGGAGCCTGTACCCCTTCATGGATGAAGCAAACATGGACATTGAAAATTTTGGGGAAAACATGGGCGAGTTAGGAAAGTATATTGCATAGGACCCTACTGGCAGCATGGGGGGTTGATGCTAAACCCACTGGGGGAGAAGGCCTGACACAGGACCGGATGCTAGGGCGTAGTGGGGTGCTGCCGAGCAGAAGGTGCTGAGGCTGGTCTCACTGCAGGTGCGGCAGCACTGTAAGCAAGGGTGAAGGCCTGAACGATACTTCATTCATCATTTAATAAATCTTTATTGTGTCAGCTATGTGCCAGGCAACTGTTTTGCAATTGAATGCAGCAGTGAACAGAACATGCAATATCAGATATAAAAATAAGTCACATAGAATCATATAAGTGTAGCAAGTAAGTAGATTGTGTAGGATGTTTTAGAGATGATAACTGAAGGGATGATGGAGATGGGCATTGTGGACCTGTGGCTGAATGAATTTCACACTGTTTCACTGAAACCCAGGGGCTGCAGAGGTGCTTTAGGGGCTCAGGAAGCATTTGTTTTGCTTTTATTTATGTATGTATTTTTTACTTTTTTTGTTTTGTTTTGTTTTGTTAATCCTCACCGAAGGATATTTTTCCATTGATTTTTAGAGAGAGTAGAAGGAAGGTGGGGGGGGGGAGGGGGAGGGGAGAGAGAGAGAGAGAGAGAGAGAGAGAGAGAGAGAGAGAGAGAGAGAGAGAAGAACATTGAGAGAGACACATTGATTGCTCCTGACTGGGGCTGGGGATTGAACCTGCAACCCAGGTATGTGCTCTTGACTGGGAATCTGGCTGACACTCTAACCACTGAGTACACCGGCCAGGGCTGATTTTATTTTTAATACTAGAGGCCCAGTGCATGATTGAATCATGCACGTGTAGGGTCCCCTACACGCTTTCGCTTTTCGCGGTGGAGCTGGGTGCCTGTCCGCTGGTGCCGGAGCAGACAGGCACCCAACTCCCCCATTTTTGATGGTCCGCGGCCTCTGAGGGGGGCTGCCGCGGACACCTGGCTACCCTGCCGTTCAGAGGCGCAGCTGGGTGTCCGCAGCAGGCCCCCTCAGCAGCCGCGGATCTGGCTGTTGAGAGGCACAGGGGGCGGGAGTCCCGCCCCCTGCGCCTCTCAACAGCAGGGTACCCCCCCTCAGTGGCAGCGGATCCGTGCCTCTCAATGGCCGGATAGGCCACCCCGAGTCCCGCCCCCCAGCCTCCCGCCGCCCAATCGTGGGCGTAGCGGAGTGATGGTAATTTACATGTTACTCTATTATTAGATAGGATGTTTTAAAACTCTTCAAAAACAATAATGAGAGCCCAGTCAGCCTGGCTTAGTGGTTGAGCGTCGACCTATGAACCAGGAGATCACAGCTCTATTTTTGGTCAGGGCACATGCCCAGGTTGCGGGCTCGATCCCCAGTAGGGGGCGTGCAGAAGGCAGGCAATCAATGATTCTTTCTCATCATTGATATTTCTCTCTCTCATTGATATTTCTCTCTCTCCTTCTCCCTTTCTCTCTGAAATCAATAAAAACATCTTTTTAAAAAACAGTAATGAGAAACAGCACAGACAAACAAATACATTATGTATGACGTTTTATGCAGTAGATACCACCAAAGCATTAACTTGTACTCATTTTTGGAAAAGGCCTGGATTGCAAAAAACAGTTTTGTTCATATTAATTGACTTCATAACATGGGCTTATATCGTTTATTGGACTTTGCTTTATTGTGCTTCATAGATATTGCTTTTTTTTTACAAATTGAAGTTTATGGCAACCCTGTTTTCAGCAAGTCTGTTGGCATGATTTTTTCCAACAGCGTTTGCTCACTTTGTATCTTTGTATCACATGTCAGTAATTCTCACAACATTTCAAATGTTTTCATTATTATTATTTGTAATGGTGATCTCTGGTCAGTGATCTTTGATGTTATAAACTGTGTCCGTTTAGGAAGGCAAAGTTAATTGATCAATGTGTGTGATCTGACTGCTTTACTGACCAGCCTTTCCTTCCATCTCTCTCCTTCTGGTTGGGCCTCTCTTCTCTCCCTGAGACACAACAGTATTGAAATAGGGACAATTAATAACCGCACAGTGGTCTGTAAGTGTTCAAGTGAAAGGAAGGATCATATGACCCTCACGCCAAACCCAAAGGTAGAAATAATTAAACTTAATGAGAAAGTCAAGGCAAAATAGGCTGAAAGGTAGGCCTCTTGCACTAAAGAGTTAGCCAAGTTGTGAATGCAAAGGAAAAGTTCTTGAAGGAAATTAAGTGTTATTACTCCAGTGAAGAAAGCGAAACAGCCAATTATTGCTGATCTGGCGGAAGTTTTAGTGGTTTGGATAGAAGATGGAACCAGCCACAACATTCCCTTGAGCCAAAGCCTAATCCAGAACAAGGCTCTAACTCTCTTCAATTCTATGAAGGCTGAGAGAGGTGAGGAGGCTACAGAAGAAAACTTTGAAGCTAGTGGAGGTTGGTTTGTGAACTTCATGGAAAAAAGGCATCTCCATAACAGAAAGAAGCAGCAAGTGCTGCTATAGAATCTGCAGCAAATTTTCCAGGAGGTGATTAATGAAAGGTGGCCACTCTAAACAACAGATTTTCTATGTGGATGAAACAGCCTTCGATTGGAAGAAGATGCCATCTAGACTTTCATAGCTAGGAAGGAGAAGTCAATGCCTGTCTTCAAAGCTTCAAAGGATAGGCTGACTCTCATGTTAGGAGCTAAAGCAACTGGTGACTTTAAGTTGAAGCCAGTGTTTATTTACCATTCTGAAAATCCTAGGGCCTTAAGAATTCCGCTAATTCTATTCTGCCTGTGCTCTACAAATAGAACAACAAAATCTGGATGACAGCACATCTGTTTACAACATGGCTTACTGAATATTTTAAGCTCACTGTTGAGACCTACCGTTCAGAAAAAACATTTTTTTTAAATATGTTACTGCTCATTGTCAATGGACCTGGTAACCCAAGAGCTCTGATGGGTGGAGATGTACAAGTTTAATGTTGTTTTCATGCCTGCTAACACAGCATTCATTCTGCAGCCCATGGATCAAGGAATAATTTTGACTTTCAAGTCTTAATAGTTAAGAAATACATTTTGTAAGGCTATAGCTCCCATAGAGTGACTCCTCTGATTGATAGGGGCAGAGTCAATTAAAAACCTGGAAAGGATTCACCATCTGAGATGCCATTAAAAACACTTGTAATTCACGGAAGAGGTCAAAATATCAACATTAACGAGTTTAGAAGAAGTTGATTCCAGCCCTCATGGATGACTTTGAAGGGGTTCAAGACTTCAGTGCAGGAAGTAACTGCAGATGTGGTGGAAAAAGCAAAAGAACCAGAATTACAAGTGGTGCCTGCAGATGTAATTGAATTGCTGCCATCTTATGATAAAACTTTACAGATGAGGAGTTGCTTCGTATGGATTTTTGCAGTGGAATATACTTGTGAAGATGCTGTGAAGAGTGTTGAAAGGACAACAGAAGATTTAGAATATTACACAAACTTAGTTGGTAAGGCAGCAGCAAGGTTTGAGAAGATTGACTCTAATTTTGAAAGAAATTCTGTGGGTAAAATGCAATCAAACAGCATCACATGCTACAGAGAAATTAAATTCTTCATGAAGAGAAGAGTCGATTGATTTTGGCAAACTTCATTGTTGTCTTATTTTAAGAACTAGCCTTAGCCACCATAACATTCAGCACCAACCATCCTGATCAGTCAGTCAGCAGTCATCAACTCGAGGCAAAACCCTCCACCAGCAAAAAGATTACAACTCGCTGAAGGCTCAGATGATAGTTAGCATATCCCCAGTAGGAGGTGTGGAGGAGGCAGCTGATCAATGTTTCTCTCTCATCGATGTTTCTAACTCTCCATCCCTCTCGCTTCCTCTCTGTAAAAAATCAATAAAGTATATTTTAAAAAATTCTCAACTGAGGATATGTTATTTTCATTGATTTTAGAGAGAGAGGAAGGGAGAGGGAGAGAGAAACATTGAAGTGAGAGAGAAATATAGTGTAAACACAACTTTCCTATGCACTGAGAAGGCAAAAAATTTGTGTGACTGACTTTATTGAGATACGCACTTTATTGCAGTGTTCTGGAACTGAACCCGTAATATCTCTGAGCTATTTACCCACTTAAACCTGAAGTTGAATTTACTTTAATAAAACATCTCACTTATATATTATGTTGAGAATTCACTGCTAAAATCATTTGAAAACCACCTTATAGAATTCAGTTTGCTTTACTCTTGTGTTTTAGTTACCTTCAGCACCTTCAGACTTTCTCACTTTCTGATTGATCTTGCATGCCATTGCCAGAGTTAATGTTCTTTGAAAAACTTTTAATTAAATGCTTGAAACGCAAACCTTATTGTGGGGGGAAAGTAAACCTAGATACTGGCTATAGTTCTGCCACAAAATGCTCTGTGACCTTACGCAAAATCTTTGTTTTCTCATCTGTATCTTCTCTGCTCAAAATTTTACTTCATGATTTATTCCCCAGCTGTCAGCTGTCCCGATGATCCATCTCTAGCTTACTCCTAGTTCTCTCCCTCCCACTAGCTCCTACCCTTATCCACTGCTCTGGTCTGTTCATTCTCTTCACTCCTGTCTCCTCCCTTCCACAGTGCACACATCATTTGCTGATTAATCTCTGCACCTAGTCGTGTTTTTTCCTTAGCTCAGACTGGCCTCTCTCGTTAGCCCATTGATTTAAATTCTGCACATTATTTAAAAATCACCTCCTAGAACTAATGGATAAAAATCACCTCCTAGAACTAATGGAAGAATGCTGGTGGTACCAAAGGACAGAGTATTAAGGAATTGGAAACAAGCCATTTGATTTATCTAGAACTGTGCTGTGCTGTCCAGTACGGTAGCCACTTGCCGTGTGTGACTATTTAAAATAAAATCAATTAAAATGAAATCCAATAAAAAATTTAGTTTTTCCTTCTCAACATTTCAAGTGCTCAACAGCCACATGTGGTTAGTGCCTGCTCTATTAGACAGTGCAGATACAGAACATTTTCATCATTGCAGAAAATTCTATTGGACAACACTGGTCTAAGAGGGCACTGGTGACTTGAGAGTTCTGATTCAGGGATTTCTGGAGGAGAAATATATTTGCAAATGGTTAGAGGAAATTTTTAATGAAGAAACAGAGGTGCTGCATTTAGACAGGTGATTTTAGAGGGTTGGCAGTGGCAAGAGGGGGAGACACAGGGGAAAATGCAATGGCTAAGTAAAAAACAAGGTGTGTGTGAAAAAAGTTCGTGAAAACGGAAGGACTGAGTCTGTTCTAGACATTGGAGGAGAAGTAGGAAGAGGCAGACATGTTGGATACTGGGAAAAACAAGCAAAACAGGATGTTGACATGGGTTTTGTTCTGTTTCAGTTTTGGCTGAGGCCCAAAAGTTGCAAACAAAACAATAGGTGGCAATGACATCCACATTCCTAAGCAAGATTGTACCCCTTAACCCACCACCTTGAAGGTGTGATTTAGGTTGAAGAAGCCAAGACGGGCTGGGAGAGCAGGAAGGAAAGGGATGCTTCCATCTCACCTCAGGCTGTGTGAGGGGGTTGGAAAGAGACTGCTGGGTTCTCTTGACATGATCTGTGTCCTCTGGAGGCTGTGGGGACATCGAACCTGGACTAGAAAAGTTTAGAAGTCAAATGTTGGAGCTATACCTGCTTGCCTGGCTGCAGAACAGGAAGAGGTGGCCACCCCGGGAGCCAGCTGTGTTTTCATTAATAACACGGCAATGGGGCCTATTTTCTGTCGACCAGGAGGACCTGGTGGTGTTTTAATGAGTGGCCCCGCCCAAGAGCTTTTTCTGCCAGAGACAGTGTGAGCTTTGCATTGGAGGCTGGAGGTATGCCCATTAGATCCAGAGGCTGGAGGGGGTGTGGGCATTCTAAGTGGTCACCTGGAGGAGAGGCTTTGCTTGAGCCCTGAGAGCTGCAGCCGGGTATTTCCTGAGGGAAAACCTCTGCAGAACCCACAAAGAGGCCCCATTTGAGGAGTCAGACACTGTGGGTAGTGAGTTGAAGGAAGGAGCTTACAGATTCAAGACGCCTACTGCGCCTAGAACAGCCTGGGCTGGAGGAGGGGAGACACTTTTAATTTTTTCTTTTTATAATTCTTTATTGTTGAAAGTATTACATATGTCCCCTTTTTCCCCCCATGAACCTCCTCCAGCCCTGTGCCTGCCCCCCACCCCCCCACGCCAGGTTCAGCACCCTATTGTCTGTGTCAGTGGGTTATGCATATATGCATACAAGGTCTTGGGTTGATTACCTTTCACTCACCCACTCTCCCCCGCCTTTCATCTGAGATTCTGCACTCTGTTCCATGCTTCCATGGAGACACTTTAATTTTGAATAAAGTTTGGAGTTTGGGCTGGACATTTTACCTCCAGAAATATAGTTGTTTTTGTGACCAAAGGACTTTTACTTTTTATGAATGACTGGAAAAGCTTTGGAACAGATTTCACCCACGACAGGGACTGAATAGGCTTTTGAAGGGATTAAAGGCACAGGGGAGAAAGAATACAGTTTTTGCTGTTTGTATCCTATGGAGCTTTATTTATTTGGGGCAATGGCTATACTGATTTGGAGTTTGGTAAGAGTACAGAATGTTTAGAAAAGCTTTTAAAGGATTGTGTTGAGAATTAGTAAGAAGTGAGAAGATGACCCCAATCTGCCTGGTTGAAGAGAAACAACAGAAATTAAGTGGCTCACACAAATGAGATTTTGCTTCTCTTTCTGGGAGTACTACATAGTTTGCATAATGAGGAGACTGTTATATTTTATTTGGGGTTTATAGTTTTGGTAATTTTAAGCCTTATAGTTTTTTGGAGTCAATGAAGAATGTTTAACAGTTTTCCTCTGTTTGTGGTGGTTTCAGGTGCCCTTTGATGCTACTAGGGTGATAGCAGTGAATATGTTTCTTTCTGTTCATGATTGGGATGGGGTAGAATATTATTTCTATTTCATTTCTAGCATTGGTCCATCTATTATGTATACTCTATGGGGACTCTTATACTTTATCAGGATGCCATCAGCTGCAGGTAACAAAAAGCTGTAAATCATATTGGCTTAAGCACCTCGAGGAGACAGGCAGGCTCTGACTCACTTCTCTCTATGACTCTGTGTTAGCTGTGTCCCTAGCAAAGTGTCTGAATCAATTCCAGGGTTCTTTCTCCTAGTACACTAAAAGCAGATCCCCCACCCCTCCCTAAGGAGACCTCCTTCACATCCCATTGGCCGGAAATGGGTCGCATCCAACTTCTGAACTAATTACTGATGGCAAGGGGAAAGGAATCCTCATAGCAATTGATTAAAGCAATTACTGTGTACTTGCTAGAACTAGGAATAGAGTCAGCCAGCATCCCCTAAGCACATGACTTGCAGAGGAGGAGCGGATATCTAAACCAGATCAGGGTTCTGTTGGGAAGGGGGAAAAGGGCAATGGATTGTGGGTAGATTCTTTCACCTATTCTTAAATTATCTATACTAATTAATTACAGACTAGATGGTAGGAACATAATATATGTTGACTAACCTGCTGTGACAAAAACCCTAAATTCAGTGGTTTCAGTAATCTAAAACTTCATTTCTCTCTCACCAGTAACAATTCAGAGACGTGGTCCAGAGCTGGTGGGGTGGTTTCAATCTAGTTTGAATATTAGAGTTGCCACGTTGAAATAACTAAGAAATCCCCCGAATTCAGAGACTTAGGGAACAAAAACGTCTCTCTTACATGAGTCTAAGGAAAGCTTCTGAGGTCATTGGATGTGTCTGCTGCATGGGGCCATTCAGGTACCCTGTGTTTCTTTGCTGTCTCCCTGGTGGATTGTCCTTGCCTGTGTGGTCAAAGCTATGTCACCACTTCCAGGTTCCAGGCAGAAAATGATGCAGGAACAGAGTAGGTAGGTCCATGTGTAAAGGCCTAGACCAAGGTGGCATCTGTAACTTCTCCTCATGTTCTGTTGGCAAGGTCTTGGCCACAGGGGAACATCCAACTGCAAAACGCCTGGTGTCTTGTCTGTTTGGGCTGCTATAACAAAACGTAGAGTGGGTGGCTTATAAGCAACAAACGTTTATTTCTCACAGTTCTGGAGGCTGGAAAGTCCAAGGTCAAGGCACGGGTGGATTTACTGTCTGGTGAGGACACCCTTTCTGGTTCACAGATCTTCTGGCTGTGTTCTCACATGGTAAAGGGGGTGAGGGAACTCTATGGAGTATCTTTTGTAAGGGTGCTAATTCCATTCACGAGGGTTTTGCCTTTATGACCTAATCATCTCCCAAACCTTCACATTGGATATTAGGTTTCAACATAGGAATTTTTGAGGGACACAAATATTGTTTATCATACCTGGACAATGTAGTGTCACTGGGCAGCTTCTAAGCTTTCTCAAGTCATCACCATCACCAGCCAGCAGAAAGTGGGAAAGAAAGAGTATAAACCTAGGTCAGGCGTCTATAAGAAAATGATGCTTAAGTTGTACCTGTTACTTCTACTCACGTCCCCTTAGCCTAGACTTAGTCACGTGGCCACATGCAAGGGAGGCCAGGAAATGGAGTTTGTAGCTGGAAGGCCAAGTGTGGGAGAAGGGAAGAATGGGTTATGGCAGACTATTAGCTGTTTCGTTGTTCTTTTTTTTACACAAAGTTTTTTTCTGCTCTGTATAGGATCTCTATCGGAGAATACTTATTTATTAAACAAAGTTCTATTTAATGCTTATAGCCAATGGTCACCCATAAAATTTCTGGGTTTGGTTACTTCTGGCATTAGTAGTAAAGCAGTATTAAAGTGATAAAAATATAAAAAGTTTATAAACTATTATGTATAAAAATATACATAATCTTGGCCTTCTAAAACCATTTGTATACACTGAGTGGCCAGATTATTATGATCTCTGAACGCATAATAATCTGGCCTCTCAGTGTATATCCTATATAAAAAAAAGGCTAATATGCAAATTGTCCCCTTGACCAGGAGTTCGACTAGCAGGCAGGCCAGCCAACTGCCCATGTCCCCTCCCCCTGGCCAGGCTGGCTGGACCCCACCCATGCACAAATTCATGCACCGGGTCTCTAATGTATACACACACACACACACACACACACACACACACACTGAGTGGCCAGATTATTATGCGTTCAGAGATCATCATAATCTGGCCACTCAGTGTAGTTGTGTGTGTGCATTGTGTAGTTTCAAAGTTTTGTAGCCTAAGGTTATACATTTTATAAAAGAAAACAATGGGAATTTTTTGGGAAGTGAGTGGTAAATTCTCTTCTTAGAGCACATTTGGATTTTGATTCTACTACTCTAAAGTGGCCACTTGCTTCCTCTCTTCTTTGAGTGATCATAGGATATTGTTCCAAACTTATTTTAATGCTACTTTCAGACTTTTTTGGTCATATAAACTAGTTTAGTAGGGTTTATAACTAGCTGAATAGTGTATATACACCTTTTATATTTAGCTAACTTAAGATGAAATTCAATATTGTTAAAAATCCTTTCTAGAATCTTGAGTCTGATCTTACTGGCTTCATGAAGGTATGTATTTTTATCTGTTTTATTTACTGACTTACCTCCATTGCTTAGAATAGTTTCTGACATGTAGACATTCAATAAATATGTGTTAAATGAATAAAAAGGTATAAAATACAATATGTTTCTCATGTGAATCATCAAACCTCATTTTTACCTCTTCACTTAAGGAAATTTTATTTCTTAGGCATCTGAATGAAGTAGTCTTTATTCGGCTCACTTCCTAGGGAAAAGTGCAGCAAGCATGGGAGTCTTCCCTGGCTCTATATAGCTTCAGCAGGCGAACCTGTATGTGTGTGCAGAGTCATGTGTAATAAGGGCACATATATGTGATGTGGCCTAATATAGGCACTCAAGATGTAGGGATATGTGAATTGGAGAGAGGGAAAGGAAATGTCCCATTTCATCCCAACAACAACAAAAACACCCACTTTTTTGAATGCAACTTTTTTCAAGTGGATTGGAATTTGAGTAGGATGAGGAAGAAATAAAATAATTTGACTTTTGGGGGTTAGGAAGAAAAGGTTACACAATATTCTGAAGACTGAGTGGCTAACTTGACCTGTTTTATAATTTATTTTATTCTCATACTGTCGTATCGTTTTCAGAATTCTTATACCACTGACAATAATGAAACGGAGAGGGATAAGCTCTTTAGAGTAAACATTTCTTAGCACACCGCTTTCTTCTGCAAGTCCATTACCTTTTACCAATAGGGCTCTGGGAAGACTGAGCACATGGAATTGTAAATGAGTGAACTCTCCTTGGTTGGGTGACACATTTGAAGGGAGGGTATTTAATCCTGGGAAGAGCATTCTGGGCCTGTGGAAAGATACTGAAATAAAGGCTGCAAGATAGGAAGGTGTGTGTTTTGTTCAGCCAGTGACAGACAGGTAGGCCAGTATGCCTCTAGCATAATGTGCAGGGGGAATAGGGGTTGAGTCTGCACCTAGAGAGGAGACTAAAAAAACAATAAAGGTGTTCTAGGGCAAGCCTGTCAAACTCAAAGGCTAACACGGGCCAAATAAGATTATGCAGGCCACAAAAAAACAAAAGCTTCAATTTTCATACAAACTTAGGTTTAGCCCAGGGCCAGTCGACTTCACAGGGAGAGTTTTACCAAACATTCAAAGAAGAACTAAAACCTATCCTACTCAGACTATTTCAAAAAATTCAAGAGGAAAGAACACTTCCAAGCTCATTCTATGAAACCAGCATCACCCTAATACCAAAACCAGATAAAGACAACACAGTGAAAGAGAGTTACAGGCCAATATCCCTCATGAACATAGATGCCAAAATCGTCAACAAAATTTTAGCAAATCAGATCCAGCATTACATCAGAAAGATCATACACCATGACCAAGTAAGATTTATCCCGGGGAGGCAAGGATGGTACAATGTCCCCAAATCAATAAACGTGATACATCACATAAACAAATTGAGAGATAAAAATCACATAGTCATATCAATTGATGCAGAAAAAGCATTTGACAAAATCCAACACCCTTTCTTGATAATAACTCTCAGCAAAATAGGAATATAGGGATCATACCTCAACATACTAGTAATAAAAGCCTTATATGATAAACCTACAGCCAACATCATACTCAATGGGCAAAATCTAAAACCATTTCACCTAAGAACAGGAATGAGACAGGGATGCCCACTTCCACCACTCCTGTTCGACATAGTTCTGGAAGTGCTAGCCATAGCAATTAGACAAGAAGACGTAAAACTGTCATTATTGGCAGATGACATGATATTGTACATAGAAACCCCTAAAGAGTCCATAAAAAAACCTGTTAGACTTAATAAATAAATTCGGCAATGTAGCAGGATACAAAATTAACACCAAGCAATCTATGGCATTTCTATACACCAATAGTGATACCTAGGAATAAACATAACAAAGGAAGTAAAAGACCTGTACTCAAAAAACTGCAAGACACTGAAAATAGAGATAGAAGAAAACATAAACAGATGGAAGAACATACCATGTTTATGGATTGGTAGAATCAACATCATTAAAATGTCCATACTACCCAAAGCAATCTATAGATTCAATGCACTCCCCATTAAAATACCAACGGCATATTTTACAGACCTAGAATGAACTCTCCAAAAAGTCATCTGGAATAAAAAAAGACCCTGAATAGCCACAGCATTCCAAAGAAAGAAGATTAAAGTAGGAGGGATCTCAATACCAGATTTCAAGCTGTATTACAAAGCCACTGTTCTCAAAACAGCCTGGTACTGGCACAAGAACAGACATATAGACCAATGGAACAGAACAGAGAACCCAGAAATTGACCCAAACCACTATGCTCAATTAATATTTGACAAAGGAGGCAAGAACTTACAATGGAGTCAAGATAGTCTCTTCAATAATGGTGTTGGGAAAATTGGACAGATACATGCAAAAAAAAAAAATGAAACTACACCAACAACTTACACCATACACAAAAATAAACTCAAAATGGATAAAGGACTTAAACATAAGACGGGAAACCATAAAAATACTAGAGGAATCCACAGGAAGCAAAATCTCAGACATATGCCGAAGCAACTTCTTCACCAATATAGCTTCTAGGGCAATGGAAACTAAAGAGAACATAAACAAATGGAACTACATCAAAATAAAAAGCTTTTGCACAGCAAAAGAAACCATCAACAAAACAACAAGAAAGCCCACTGCATGGGAGAACATATTTGTCAATGTTACCACTGATAAGGGTTTAATCTCCAACATTTACAGGGAACTCATACAACTTAACAAAAGGAAGATAAACAACCCAATCAAAAAATGGGTAACGGACCTCAATAGATACTTTTTGAAAGAAGACATAAGGAAGGCCAAGAGACATATGAAAACATTCTCAAAGTCACTAATCATCTGAGAGATGCAAATCAAAATGACAATGAGATACCATCTCACACCTGTCAGAATGGCTATCATCAGCAAATCAACAAACAACAAGTGCTGGTGACGATGCAGAGAAAAAGAAACCCTCGTGCACTGCTGGTGGGAATGCAGACTGGTGCAGCCACTGTGAAGAACAGTATGGCCCTCAAAAAACTAAAAATGGAACTCCCATCTGACCCAGTGATCGCACTTCTAGAAATATATCCTAAGAAACTAGAAACACCAATCAGAAAGGATATATGCACCCCTATGCACAATTTACAATAGCTACGATTTGGAAACAGCCTAAGTGCCCGTAACCAGATGAGTGGTTTAAAAAACTGTGGTACATCTACACAATGGAATACTACGCTGTGGTAAAAAAGAAGGAATTCTTACCATTTGCAAAAGCATGGATGGAACTGGAGAGCATTATGCTAAGCGAAATAAGCCAGTCAGAGAAAGATAAATATCACATGATCTCACTTATTTATGGAATATAATGAACAACATAAACTGATGAGCAAAAACAGATGCAGAGATAGAGAAGCATCAATCAGATGCTCAAACCTCAGAGGGAAGGGAGGGGAGGGGTAAGGGGGAGAGATCAATCAAAGGACTTGTATGCATGCATATAAGCCTAACCAATGGACACAGACAACTGGGGGATGAGGGCATGACTGGGGGTGGGGTGGGAGGGCAATTTAGCGATAAGGACACATATGTAATACCTTTATCAATAAAGTAAAAAATAAAATTAAAAAACAAACAAAAACAGGCTTATTTTGATAGAGACATGCTGAATACAAAGGGCTGAAATAAATGAGTAATCGTTAACAATATAATAGAACATTTTAATAAAAATTAATTTTTTTCTTGAACATTAACTTACCAGACACTGAATAACTGCACAAATCAATAAGCATAACACAAATAAACCTATTTTTCTTGTTCTCCAAAAGTGAAATATTTCTTGTTGCACACACCAAACAAGTCAGTCCAAGACTAATGACGTGGCAATCGGCTGCTAAAATATTTGCTGCTAGTATTAGTGGAGAGAAATGGTGTGCTTGCTCGTAAAGTATGTAAGGGAAATGAATACAACACGATTATAGTAATCAGTCATTAGTGAATGTTGTAGTTCATTATTAATAATCCTATCTAATAAAAAGGGAATATGCTAATTGGCCCTCACGCCATCGCAAAGATGGCGGCACCCACAGCCAATAAGGAGGGAATATGCTAGTTGACTGCCCCGCCCTCAAAGATGGTGGCACCCACATCCACAAGATGGCGGCACCCAGTCCCCTCAGTACCCCAGCTACCCAGGGCCAGCTGAGGTGCAGGCAAGCCTCGGATGGTGGCTTCCCAGCCACCTAGGGCCAGCCCAAGGGACGACCAAACGACTGAACAAGCAGACTGCGTGGGGCGACCAGGCCGGCAGGGGGGTTAGTGAGGCACGACCAAACGACTGAACAGCAGGCTGCGTGGGGTGACCAGGCTGGCGGGGGGCCGTGAGGGGTAACCAGGCTGGCAGGGGGGGGCAGTTGGGGGCGACTAGGCCAGCAGGGGGGGCTGTTGGGGGTGACCAGGCCAGTAGGGGGGGCAGTTGGGGGCAACCAGGTCAGCAGGGGGGGAAGTTGAGGGCAATTAGGCTGGCAGAGGGGGCAGTTGGGGTGACCAGGCTGGCAGGGGGGGGGCGCATTTAGGGGTGATCAGGTTGGCACACAGAGGCAGTGAGGGGCAATCAGGCCGGCAGGGAGGGGGCAGTTAGGGGCGACCAGGCAGGCAGGCAGGTAAGCGATTAGGAGCCAGTGGTCCAGGACATCCCCCGAGGGGTCCCGGATTGGAGAGTGTTCAGGCTGGGCTGAGGCGACCCCCCCCCCTTATGCACGAATTTCATGCACCGGGCCTCTAGTTATGGATAACAGGACATTATAAAAATTAAGTTACGAAATTTTTATTAAAATGTTTCTTATATACCGTTATATTAGCTGGGCCACAAGAATATTTGTTGTGGGCTGCATGTGGTCCGTGGGCTGCAAGTTTGACATGCTTGGTCTAGGGCCCTAAATGCAGATATTTTGTTTAATTCTGTGGTTAATGACAAAAAAGATTTTGAAGAGGGAAGTGATAGGATGAGCTCTGCATCGAAAGAAAATCGTTCTGGAAGGAGGGAGTGTAGAGAATTAATCGGGGAGGGACTAGTTTGGTATATGTCTTTTTCATGTTTATGTTGTGCTTTTCTTTTATGAAGCACAGGGAGCAATGTTCAGGCGAGGCCTGCCAGAGTCGGCCAGCATCCCTGTGTGTAGAGGAACAACTGTGAGAACAGGCCCTACACAGGCTAACAGGAGGCTCAGGCTTCCTGGTTTTGGTTTGGAGACCTTGAGTGTGGTGTCTCTCTGAGCTTATGCTTCTTGATGGTAGGCAAACACCTGGTGTGTACCTGTTGGGGGAGCCACGACAGAGGGTCCTGTGGTCCCTCTTTGGGCTGTAGGCCAGGAGGACAAGAGGTATTTTGTTCAAATGTCTAGCCTGGTCCTCTCAGTGTTTCATTCCTTTTCTTATTGCTGACCTTTGTTAAAGACTTCTTTGAGTGTTCTGTTTTGCCTCCACTTTGTCATGGGCTTTTAAGAGTAGTTTTCCACACTTGGACCAAAGTTAAATGAGAAGCAATAACTTTCAAATGTAGGGTTAATGTTGGTGGCAGTCGGGCTAGCTGATCCAGCTCTGGTCTTCAGCAGGAGAGTTCTTCCTTCTATGCTAGTCCTCATTTTTTTCACAGGAGGTAATTTACCAAGTCTAGGTGAGAAATAATGAAGTTACTAGAATTGGGGCATTGGCAGTAGAAGCAGAAAGACCAGGTTTTAAGAACATTCTGATGGAAGATTAAAGAATTTAGGGGCAAGGGTGAACAAAAGATAGTTTGGAAGTTTGGGGATTGTGTGCTTAGGAAGATGATGCTGCTGTTAACAGACGGTCCCAGGAAGGAGGAGCAGAGTAGCTGTGGGATGGTGCTGATTTCATTTTGAATTCTAGATAGGGTAAGTGACTTTTACTCGGTGTTGGGTCTTTTTTAATGGAAGTTTCAGAATTTAAATCTAGGTTTCCTGAACCCAAACAATGTGTGTGTGTGTTTGTGTTTTTTTTCCTGTTATACTAAGAAATATACACTGAGTGGCCAGATGGCCAGATTATTGTGATCTCTGAACGCATAATAATCTGGCCACTCAGTGTATATCCTATATAATAAAAGGCTAATATGCAAATTGTCCCCTCAACCAGGAGTTCGACCAGCAGGCAGGCCGGCCAACCGCCCATGTCCCCTCCTCCTGGCCAGGCTGGCTGGACCCCACCCATGCACGAATTCATGCACCAGGCCTCTAATATATATACTGAGTGGCCAGGTGATTATGTGTTCAGAGATCATAATAATCTGGCCACTCAGTGTATACATGAAATGACATGTACCTGTTGGGTTTCAGATGAGTGTGGAGATGTCAAGTAAGCAGTTGTAAATGAGACTTGAGTGAAAAATTGAGAATAAATATAGATTTTCTGGAGTTATGTGTATATTTAGAGGATTACTTGGAACAGTGTGAAGGATAAGTTCACCCAGGGAGATTTGGCAGGGAGGATATAATTGGAAATAGACAAGGAGCAGTTTTCTTGAAGGAAGAGTGAAAGCGGGCAGTCAGACTAAACAAAAGGAAAGGGGCAACAAGAATATTCTTTCTTTATTTTTTTTTAAGGACTTTTATAGTCACAGAGAAGAAGGCATGGATTGTGACCTGGGATGCAATCGAGAGGTGAAAAAAGTTATTACTTTTTAAGATCAGATATGCCAAAGGGGAAAGCGTGGGTGGAGAGGGAACAATTGGAGATGGAAGACAGAGGGAAAAGTTCAGTTTAGTTTAACAAACACATGATAGGTACCACTGAGATGATGGGCTTGGTGCTTTGTGGTAGGAATACAAAGATGAAGTCAACACGGTCCTGCCTGTGGGAAGTTGGCTGCCTAACGGAGGGCAGGAACAAGAGGAGCTAAGAAAGGCTGATATCTACTGAGTGCTATGCTGGGAACTGCTGTCAGTGCTTTATATGCATTGACTCATTTAGTCCTCACGGCACCCCTGCGAGTTAGTTAGTTATCATTATTATCCACGCACAGGAGAGGAAACTCAGGCACAGGAAGGTTAAGTAATTTGCCCAAGGCCTTTACCATCTAGTCAGCCATGGAGGCACGGGTTGTACCGAGGGCTCAGCACCATGTAAACAGATGACTATAGTGCAGTGCAAAGAGGAAGTATGAATTCTGTACAGAAGTAGCAAAAGGGAGGGAGGAGTTCAGTGTTTCTGGTAGGGGAGAGAGTAGGGCAGGGGAGATCTCAGGAGGAATAAATAGATGACGGGGAGGACCCAGATAAAGGAACATTCTGTCATGACCAGAGTGTGGAACCGTTGGTACAAGGTATGCATGTATGCACTGCAATTTTACTAAGTAACTTGCACAGCCATCCTCTCTGACCTTTTCTCTGCCCTGTTCTAATCACAGAGGATAGTCACATTTCATTTTACTCATTTCTGTGAGCAATTAAATGTTTTTTTAAAAAAATCTATTAGAAGGGGGTTATCCTTTTGGGGGTACCAGTCCTGCTCATCAAAACCATCATTAGAGTACAGTGTGTGATATTAAATATAAATATCCGTGTCTACTTACCTACCTACCTAAGAATTGCTAGAAATCTAACTAAGCGTTTCCTATGCAGTTGGGACCCAGATAATCACTCTTGGGAAGAACCAGAGAATTTGAGAGGCAGATTATTGAGGATACAGTTTAAATTTCAGAAAATAAGCAGGTATTTTGCAAAGAATGGATAAGAGCCGTAATGAGATAAATATAGGGTGTCTTCCCCAAAATGTATACACACACTTGGAATAATTATGAAGTCCGTATTTATTAAAATACATTTCGTTTTCAAACTTGAGCTTGTCAGCTATTAAAGTGTGTGTACATTTTGGGGGAGTACCCTGTATATGTGATAAATATGTGACTCCTGGTTATAGGTGGTTGGTCTGCCAGAGCCTGAGCTTCACCCATCCCATCACGTCCTTGGCCATACCCCACATGCCCAACTTCTCCCTCTGCCAAGAACTGCAGTCTGGGATTGGGAGCAGCGGGAGTAACGTGAGACTCAGCTGGCATGACGTTGTCTGTTTTGCACATTAGTTTCTACTTTTAAGAAAAGAAAGATAATGTTTAGTGGTTTATTTTAGGCCACATAAATGCCCCTACGTCAAAATAATTGTGTCATTATGGCTGTGTGGGCAAATAAATTATTCTTAGAAGTGAGTGAGGGCGTTTAATAAAGGAAAGAAGTAAATTCACATTTAGATGAAAATATTTTTTGCCCCTTTGCAACACAGTTACTATGGCCACTCACGAGGATCGGCCAGGATTCATCTAACTCTGATGAAAGGCCCATCTATGGTCCAGGCTCTGAAAGAAAAGGTATAACACTACTACCACCCTGTGGTAATATGCTGTAATTCATTGTATTTTATGGAGGGGAATAGGGGGAAAGTATATCTGATGTGTATACAGCATGCACATTTTGTATCTTCTCCTTTAAATAACAGTATAATATGTTATAAAATTGTATATTTTTATCTCTTTAATTTACCTATTAGAAAAATACATTTAGAAACTCCTAAAGAAGGAACCTATTAAAAATGGAGAGAGCTCTGGCCAGTGTGGCTCAGTTGGTTGGAGCTTCGTCCTGTACAATGAAAGGTGGTGGGTTCAATTCCTAGTCAGGGCACATACCCAGGTTGTGGGTTTGATTCCCGGTTGGGCACGTACTAAAGGCAATTGATGGATATTTCTCTCTCACATTGATGTGTCTCTCTTTTTTTCTCTCTCAAATCAATAAAAAGTATTTCCTCAGGTGAGGGGGAAAATAAAGAAAAATGGGGAGAAAGGTTAATCTTAGGAATTAACACATTAAAAGTTCACAGACTACAGTTTCTATAGCTTTTCTCAAGAAAATTACAAACCAGTATAAGGTACAAAGCACTTTAGCCATCATTAGATGTTTTATTGATATAGAGGGCAATTCGAATATATTGGGTCATCTCCATGATTTTGCTTTAGAATGCATTAATTTATATTTAAATGTGGGTTCCAAATATTAGAGTTTATAGTATTTCAAGCAAAATGATGAAGTTATTTTGAATACATTCAGTGGTGTCAGAATACTTCACTAGGCCTGGGGAAACCGCAGCTCCTTCATTGTTTCCTTATGCATATCCCTTGATTTCTTGAGGAGTGGACCTGATCGTTTCTCACTTCTCAGGGTGTGTGCATGCTGCTGCAGCTAGGTGGGCACTGTTGGACAGGTTGAATTTTTCCTTTTTTGACAGCGGAGAGGTCCTAGGAGTTGTGGTGAAATATGCAGGATGAAAAGCTGCAGAACCATAGACCCATTTTCAGAGTATTATTTTTCACTTGACTTAACAAGCAGTGGTTTGCACAATATTAGAGGGCAGAGCTGCCAGTGCAGGACGGATGACCAGACTACATTTTTTTTTCTCAGCATACACACCCTGAACACTGTGTGTGTGTAACATGTAAAAGTGTGTGTGTATTACATAAAAAAGTAAACAATTACTTCTGAAATTTTTAAAAAACCAAAACAATAGTGGTTGTGTATGAATAAAAACAAAAATGATTTCATAAACTTCTAGAATATGAAACGCCAAGATTGTTATGTGAATATTAAACAAATCCATGTAACCATCTTGCCGTGTAGTTTTTGGAATATCTTTCATGGAGCCGTGGAACTACTTAGAGGTACTCGGAATGGGGGATACTCAAGCTGGTCAGGTCTGGATTACCTTTTAGAAGTGCCTTGCCACATATATCCTCTGATTATTCAGATGCACAAAACTTCTTCAAATAGCAGTTTGTAAAAGGAGACATGTTTTATGATGTTGTAAATGACAAAGCACCGGAACCGCTTTATTGCATTATTATTAAAACTGGTTCCAGAAACACCCCATCTCCGTTCTTCTATAAGCTGTGGTATCCCTCTTTTACTAGTACTGCATTGTCTCCGGGCTCCCGTCTGAAACACCCTGTCATTGCTCCCACTGGGATTCCTCTGCCAGCATTTGCTGTCTCGGCTGGGTTAGGCCGGTGCCAGCACAGGCTTTGGGCGGTGGTCTGGGCTGGAGACATATTAAGGAAGGGGAAGAAGCAGCGAGGGCTACTGTTCTTAACCTTACCTAACCCCCTCCCCATATTTCCTGGTACACGATCATGTTCCGTATAAATCCATTGTCTTCATTCCCTCATTCAGAAGTTTATTCTGGTCTTCTGCAAATCAAATCTGCTTTTTTTCTGTAAATGATAGTTGAGAAGAGCCTGGTTTCTTATGGGCACCTAGCTCTCAAGAAGAAAAAGGTAAGAGCATGAGTGAGCATGCACAGCTATTAGACCCAAATTACCACCCTCACCCACCGAGAAGAGCCAATGGGCGTGGAGAGAGCATAGGAGTGGCAGATTAGTGGGGCTTCACCCACAGAGAGGAACATTTTAAGTTTGTAGTGATATGTTTTAGGAAAATTCTTACCAAATTTTTTAAATGCTCAAAGGCAGATAAGACCAAATGGTTAACCAATTAGTACCAATTAAAGGTGAATAAAAAAATAACACTCCAAAAGTGCTGAATTACTTTTTAAAGCACTTAATACAAATTATTATACTTGTTCATTTTTTAAAAAAAATGTTATACTTAATGTTATTTATGAAAGTGTTTATTAAGCCTGGGTGACAATTACAATCACTAAAAGAGATTTTAATATGTATAGGTTCCTATGCCGTACACTAGACGTGCTGAATCAAAACCTCCCAGTTGAACTGAGGCTGTTAATGTCTATCAAGTTTTCCATGTGGTTCAGATGACTAGACAGATTTTAGAACAACGGATGTATTTACTAAAGCTTAATGTAATATATGTATTCATTTCAATGAAGAGTTCAAATTTGATTTTTTTAAAAATATAATTTTATTGATTTCAGAGAGGAGGGAGAGGAAGAGAGACACAGAAACATCAGTGATGAGAGAGCATCCTTGATTGGCTGCTTCCTGCATGCCCCCTCCCCCACTGGGGATCGAGCCCGCAACCTGGGCATGTGTTCTGACTGTGAATCGAATCCGTGACCTCTTGATTCCTGGGTTGAAGCTCAACCGCTGAACTACACCTGGCTGGGCTCAAGTTTTATTTTAAGAAATTCATGGTGGGACAAAATTCAGAAGGGGAAAGAAGGATACAAGGCATAAAGCCAAAGGACCTGGAATCAAGAGGAACTATTGGGAAATTTTGGAAGGTGAAAGAAAAGCCAGGTTTGAAGCAATTTAACAGGTGGCTGATAAAAGAGGTGAGAGACTGAATCAGAATGAGATCAAATGGCCTACCTTACAGAGCCACAAGATGAGAGACAATAATCACTGCTATACGTTCAAGTATGTTTGTGGAGAGAAATCGTTTTTATTTTATAATCACACACAAATATATAGAAAAGCTAATTAAAAAAGCAATCCTACCTAATAAAAGAGTAATATGCAAATTGACTGTACCTTCACTACACCCATAAGCCACGCCTACCAGCCACGCCCACCAGCCAATCAGGAGCAAATATGCACATAAACCCAACCAAGATGGCTGCAGCCACAGAGAGCAGGAGGGAGGCTTGGGTTTCCCTGGCAACAGGAAGACAAGCTTTCCGCCTGCCCTTGCCAGCCTAGGCCTCCACTCAAGGCTACAAAGTTTCAATTATAGAAGGTAAACAAATCCAAACAGAAATGGCGGCAGCCACAGAGCTGGAAAGAGCGGGAGGCAAGGGTTGCCCCCGGCAATGGAGGAAGCTAAGCTTCTGCAGCCCTGGCCAGCCCAGGCCTCCGCTTAAGGCTACAAAGTTTCAATTATATTAGATACATAAGTCCCAACAGAAATGGCTGCATCCACGGAGCTAGCAGAAGGCTTGGCTCCACTCCAGGCTACAAAGTTTCAATTGTAGAAGGAAAATAAATTCCAGATACCAGGGCCTCCCCTTGGGTTGCCAGGGGGCGTGGCCGGCCTGCAAACCACCACAGGCCCCTCGCTCAGGCCGCCCCATGCCCCAAGGGAACCCCCACCCTGATCCGGGACATCCTTCAGGGCAAACCAGCCAGCCCCCACCTGTGCACCAGGCCTCTATCCTATCTAATAAAAGAGTAATATGCAGATTGACTATCACTCCAACACACAATATGGCTGCCCCCATGTGGTCAAAGATCCTGCCCCCATGTGGACACAAGATGGCCAGCAGGGGAGGGCAGTTGGGAGGGACCAGGCCTGCAAGGGAGGGCAGTTGAGAGGGACCAGGCCTGCAAGGGTGGGCAGTTGGAGGTGATCAACCCTGTAGGGGAGGGCAGTTAGGGGTGACCAGGCCAGCAGAGGAGGGAAGTTGGGGGCAAACAGGCTGGCACGGGAGCAGTTAGGCATCAATCAGGCTGGCAGCGGAGTGGTTAGGGGGTGATCAGGCTGGCAGGCAGAAGCGGTTAGGGGCAATCAGGAAGGCAGGCAGGCAAGCAGTTGGGAGCCAGCAGTCCTGGATTGTGAGTCGGACATCCCTTGAGGGGTCCCAGATTGGAGAGGGTGCAGGCTGGGCTGAGGGACACCCCCCCCCCTCTGTGCACGAATTTCATGCACCGGGCCTCTAGTCTATATATATAAAAGCCTAATCGACTGTCTGGCCGTTCGACCGGTAGCTATGATGTGCAATGACCACCAGGGGGCAGACACTCAACACACAGGCATGGAAACATGGAACAGACTGGTGAATCTCAGAGGGAAGGAGGGATGGGGGGTGGGCGGGAAGAGATTAACCAAAGATCTTATATGTGTACTAGAGGCCCAGTGCACGAATTCGTGCACCGGTGTGGTCCCTCGGTCTGACCTGCAGGGATTGGGCCAAAACCGGCAGTCTGACATCCCTCGAGGGGTCCCAGATTGCGAGAGGATACAACCAGGCCGAAGGACCCCACCAGTGCACAAATCCGTGCACCGGGCCTCTAGTGTTATAATAATAGGGAGACATAATACATTTAATAGCAAACTTGTGTGAAGACAAGATTATATGCGGATCTGTGTCGTTTGTGTTTGACCACCTTTCAAGCCAAATTATGTAAGTTCAACTGTTGGAGAAATTATGGAAAAATAGAAAATTTGTTATGCATACTAGTTGATTTCCACATTGCATAGGTATATCTGCCTTACATACCACCTGAGTATAGTATTAATGCTGATGAGATAGATGACCTCCCTTTATAATGATGAAATGGTAGTGAATAAAAGCAGTATGGCCTTCCATTTGGGGGGAAAAAAAGTAGAATAGTCAACAGCTAACTGGTTATATTTTCTGCAGGAACATTTGCAAGTGAGCAAGAGATGGCCACAGAATAAGCTGGTCTGAGTCCAGTTCTCAGAATGCTGTCGAGTTCCTGCCCAGGCTCTTAAGATCATGTACAGTTCAAGATTCCCCAAAAGGCATTTTAACTGCTTTATTTGAATGTCAGTCTTCACATCATTCATTCATTTGTCAGTGAATAATTATTAAGAGCTGTCCTCTGAGCTGGGAACTGTGACAAGTGCTGGTGCTGCAGTGATGACGAAGGTGGGCAGGCCCTGTTCCCATGGAGCTGGCAGGCTAGTTGGGGGATAGATATATTAGTTTGGGGCTAATTGAATTTCCAAGTGCCAGTGGCTTTCAAGTGGCGTTATTACTTTCTAATTCTCACTGGTAAACAAGATGATATTCTCAGAAGTAAAATAATAACGTAGAGCAGTTGCAAACCCTGATCCATTATTATATTATATACAATTTCATGATTGATCTCTGTTCTTGTGTTTAATATTTAGAAAACGACACATTTCGGGACTGTATACTCTATGTGGTTGTACATGGTCTTTGTTTGACAGTTTCTCTAAATGTAAACATTGGGCCATTGTTCAGAAATGTTCTCTCTTTTTTTTTTTAACTTGTATCAATCCCATTTACACCTTTTCCCAAAAGTACAACCTGCTAAAAGAGTCCCTTACTTATGGTTCTTCATATTTATATGGCATTTGGGAGTTTATGAAAGATATTTACACATATTTTGCTTTATACTAACAACTCTGAGGAATACAGGACAGGTGATGTTTATCCTCACCTTTCAGATGGTGAAACTTAGGTTTATAGATGTTTTTATTTGTTTGAAGTCACAAAGCTAGTAAATGGTGGAGCCAGATGTGGAACCCAACCTGGAGCTCTTTTTAGGAGTCAGGTCTAATTCTTTTATACTTCCTATCATTATATTGACTTGTTGGAAACATTGGAATATCTATCATAAATAAATAATGCTTATTATGGGGACGAATGTTGATGATAATACTGCGTCACACCATGCATTCTTTCATATCCATTGTCCCATATATCACAACACAGTGATATACGGGTTCACTTTAGTCTGTAAAACTGAAGAGGCTTACCATTGAAGAATGGGAAGTAGACTCATGATGTTACAGTTTTGTACAGATGCCCAGGAAAGAAAGACAGCTTTACTGGAGATTACATGGCAAAATGGATTAGGAAATGTATATGGCAAAGAAAAATTCTCTGTTTGGGAAGATGGTGTCGACCATAGTTAAAAGAGGTAGGAGAGAAATAGATATATATAAAATATAGAGTGGTAGAAACTCCCTTGGTCCATGTCTCAAGTCTGTGCAGACTACTCTAACAAAAATACCATAAACTGGGTGGCTTAGACAACAAATATTTATTTCTCATAGTTTGGGAGACTCTGAAGTCCATGATCCAGGCACCGGCAGACTTGCTTCCTGGTTCTTAGATAGCCACCTTCTAGCTGTGTTCTCAGGTGATGAAGGGGCGGGAGAACTCTCTGGGTCTCTTAAGAGACAGTAATTCTATTCACGAGGGCTCCTGCTCATGACCTAATCACCTCCCAAAGGCCCTGCCTCCTCACATCATCAAACTAGGCTTCAGGATCGCTTTTTTAAATCTCACCTGAGGATATGTTCATTGATTTGAGAGAGGAAGGAAGAGAGGAAGGAAGGGAGTGGGGGAGGGAGAGAGACAGACGGTGGATCGAACCTGAAACCTAGGTATGTGCCGTGACCGGGAATTGAACCCGCCACCTTTTGGTATACAGGATGACACTCCAACCAATGGAGCCACCCGGCTAGAGCTAGGATTTTAATTGTGGGTGAACACAAACATTCAGTGCATAACAACTCACGTCTCCCATCACAAGATTCCATTCCTATTCCCTGGAAGAGAAGTTGAGGGGTCATGTTGGGATAATGCTAGGACGAACGAGGGAAGGTTCCTCTAGAATTTTTGAAGGCATCTGTAAAAGACAAGTCATCACCGGCATTTCTACTTCATCATATCGAGCTTCTCACCTTACCTCTTTGATGGCCCAAAATAGCCAACATGTGAAATGTACATTTATTATAAAAATCAGGCAGTAACTGATTTTTCAAAGATTCTTAGCTTTATAAAAGCCTCGCCGAATGGCTGTTTGTAGAGTTTCATTCTCCTCAGGACGGGAAAGTAGTGTTCCATCTAAGTGACTTCAACTTGTGACACTGAAGTGTTTCTGGAAGTTTAGGTGGAATCCTAGAGCACCCGGGTGTGTTTAATTCAGAAGAGAAATTACTTTGTGTGTTCTGAGCAAGGGGTGTGAAATGAGCAATTCCATGGCTGTAAGACATTGGACTAAAAACAGCCTCAGAAAGCCAGCTGCGTACATGATCTTTCAACTTAAAGCTTATTTTATTGAAAAATTTTTTCAAAGCCATCTTCACTCAGCTTTTCGTTTTAATATTTGGAAACTGGATTATCAGTTTACATTGAAGTCTATATGGCTTAACTGATTTTTCGTGAGTCAGATAACCACATTATATGACTAAATGGCAGTTAAATGTAAATGTTTCTAAGCCCTTTTTTGAGGAAGGGGAGAGTTTTTCCCTTACGCTAGAGATTGTGAACAAAATAGAATTAATAAATCTAATACTTAACTTTAATAGATTTGTAATTATAATTCCAATAACTTTCTTATACTTGTTACTAACTTCAATTTGTTATTCAAATTGAACATTAATAATGAATGTAATAAATACTATGATTTTAAAGAATGAGTCCTTGTTTTATCACTTAGTATACTCATGATTTTGAGATTTTTGGAGCCGCATATGTTTTTCTGTGAACCACACTTATGATTATACTAGTGACCCGGTGCATGGATTTGTGCACATTGAAAGGAAATTAATTAGAAGGTGGCTGGCAGGGCGGGACTGGGCAAGATGGGCTGGACATGCCCTGGAACCAACCTCTCGCAGTCCCGCCCCAGCTGGCTGCACCTGGGGTGGCGCCATGGCTCGAAGGGCGTCTGTGAAGTGAGCAGGGTCCCTCCAGCAGGTGGGGTCCCTCGGCCTGGCCTACAGGGATTGGGCCGAAACCAGCTCTCCAACATCCCCCGAGGGGTCCCAGAGTGAGAGGGCACTCTGCAAAGTTGCTGTCGTACAGGGTGTGGAATGCAAACGCAAGTGTGCAGTAAACCAGATTCAGGGCCAACAGTGCCCCAGCAACAACATAACACACGGCCGAAGGTGGAATCGTGTGGCCCTGCGAGGAATCAGGCTCCCTCCTCTCTGGTTTTGGGGTGCGTCACCTGAGAACCACCACTGCCAAGTCCCTTCAGCTCAGCAGCTCCTATGTTGAGTGTCTGCCCCCTGGTGGTCAGTGCATGTCATACCTACCGGTCAGATGGACACTTAGCATATTAGCCTTTTATATATATATAGAAGATTTGATAAAGCTGTTGCAAATTAATCATTTTTTGTTATGCTTCTTCTTTTATAAAAAGTGTTTGTTTAAATTGCCATATGTAAACATAAGTTTATTTTGAGGATTAACTCATGAGAATAATTACCTCCTATTTAAATCTTTTAAATCACATCTCTTACAGGAAGGCAGGCCAGCCTCAGAATATTTTCTTTTTCTCTTCAAGAATTTAAAATTAGCCGAAACCGGTTTGGCTCAGTGGATAGAGCGTCAGCCTGTGGACTCAAAGGTCCCGGGTTCGATTCCGGTCAAGGGCATGTACCTTGGTTGCGGGCACATCCCCAGTAGGGGGTGTGCAAGAGGCAGCTGATCGATGTTTCTCTCTCATCGATGTTTCTAACTCTCTATCCCTCTCTCTTCCTCTCTGTAAAAAATCAATAAAATATATTTTAAAAAAAAGAATTTAAAATTAACTGTGTATGTTACAACATAGAAAAATTTGTAAATTCATGAAGATGAGGACTGTATCTTACACATTTTTGTATTCCCCACAGCCTCACACATTGCAGGTTAATCCATGCTTATGCAATATTTGAAGAACATAAAATTATATAGAAAAAAAACCCAAATTATTTGCTTTGAAAGTGATTATGTAAGGATCACCTCTAAATTAGCAATATTCTTAAAATCAGGATAGATACTTTTCTGTCCCTCTGCATGCACCTAGAGGCACATACACCTTTGTGCATTGTATCTGCTTGTTTTTAATACATGTGAAAGGAGGCTCAGACCTGCTGAATGCTAGAAACCATAAAATAATTTCCAGACACTATTTCCTGTTTTCTAGTTCTTTCATTCTTTTAAAATACAAAGTTACCTTACATACCATTTCCCTCTTTAACTGAAAGTTGTTCATTTCAATATTTATGAAGGCCCTAGGGTGTCAGCTGTGTTAGCTGGGCAATGTTATTAAAATACGTAGTATGCAGTCTTTGCTCTTAAGAATGTCACAGCATGGTGGGATCACAAGCATGTAAACCTGTGCCATTCAGTGTCAGAGGTGTTACGTGGTTAGGATAAGGGCGTCTTAGACAAACAAAGGTGGGAGTGGTCACTTCTTCCTAGGGGGTCCGAGAAGCTTTCACAGGGACAGTGGCACTGGATCAGAGTTGAAGTGAATGGGGGCGTTCCAGACAGGCCAGAGTAAGAGAACTTTCAGGGCAGAGGGCGGAGAATGGGAAGGGGCCTGTGATGAGGTTGGAGAGCATTATGTAGGGGCCTTCTGTGGTACATACAGACGTTTGGACTTTATGCTGTAGGCAGTAGGGAACTGATGAATACATAATACAATCCGCTTTTTGTTGTAGAGAATTATTCTAATAACCACGTAGAGAACGAAGTAGGTTATTTATGTTTTCTTAAAACAGTGCTTATGGAACACAAATAGACCAAATGTTAAATTTTCTTCCTCATTGCCTTAAATAGAATTTTACAAAAATCACAGTGCACTCGCTTCTGTAATTTGAATCTCCCAAATGATTTGTTCTTTGGATAAGTTATATTTTACAGCATTTCAATACTTTGTGTTTGGGTTTAAGAATTATAGACTCTCACCGAAACCGGTTTGGCTCAGTGGATAGAGTGTCGGCCTGCGGACTGAAGGGTCCCGGGTTCGATTCCGGTCAAGGGCATGTACATTGGTTGCGGGCACATCCCCGGTAGGGGGTGTGCAGGAGGCAGCTGGTCGATGTTTCTCTCTCATCGATGTTTCTAGCTCTCTGTCCCTCTCCCTTCCTCTCTGCAAGAAATCAATAAAATATATTAAAAAAAAAAAAGAATTATAGACTCTCCACGCAGTGTAACATTAGATGCGAGAGCAGTGCAGCCGTGAAACTCACAGCAATCTTCCCAGTACCCGTTCTCCCGCAGTCTTTTGCATCTCGTTCCCCAAGCCAAAGGCCGAGAGCTTCCTTGGTTCTTTCCTCTCCTGTCCTTCATGCCTGTCAGTAACTTCAGTAGATTCTGCCTCCAAAATAACATCTCAAATTGCTCTACTCCTGTCCATGTCAGTGTTGCTAGAACTTATTTGGGATCGCTGCCTTGGACCACGGCAGCAGCCTCCCACCTGGCCCCCACTGCCTTTCGCACCCTTTCCCCATTCTCACCCTCCTGCTGCGAGCATTTTGCTTGCTTTTTGCACTTAGAATAAAAAGCCAGCAGCTCCTGGCTCTTGTCTCCCTTAGCTTCATCTCTTGACACTCTCCTCCTGCTCCAGCTATTATTTGCCCTCACAGTGGCCTTTGAACACATTCTCTTCTTCCAAGAAGCTCTTATTATTCTGGCCTGGCAGATACTCTCTGAAGTTAATAGCATAATGATATCACCATAATAACACTTTCTGCCATTTATTGGATGTTTTCTGTAACCCAGACAGGGTAAGTGGTCTCCAGGCATCATCTTGTAATTAAATTAGGTGCAACAAGCTTGTGAGGCTGGTATTATTATTCCCATATTTTAGGAGAGGAAACGGGCACAGAGAGCTGGGGTAACTTGCCCAGGTCATAGCTAGTGAGTGGCAGAGCCAGTCTGGAAGTTTGTCTGTCAGCGTCCAAACCAAGCTCTTTGGTACCAGAGTTTCAAAAATATTTTGTTGCCGTTAAATGTTAGGGATCTCTCAGGAATTCCTAGAGGACAGTCTTAGAGCAGGCTATAGAGAAAATCTTAAATCGAAGGTAAACATTAATATAATTTAGCTACCTTATTGGTGACAACAAACTTTTCTCAATATTTTATGTCTTGTTGATAATAAAAGACACTGTAGTGTATAGGTTGGGAGTAAACTGCTCACTCAATAGGTATGGATTTAATCTTGGTACCTGCTGTATGAACTGGCACTTGAGATATATCAGTGTGCAATCCAGTGGGGTGAATTTAATTCTGTTTCTATAAGCTGTTTTTGTCTTGGAGGCTCATGATATCCTTACTGCTTTTCTGTGAATTCGGTGTAAATGTGATCCATCTTGGACCCCATCCAAGGGGATCTATTAGAGTTAGTCCTATGACCTGTCTCCTGAGGATAATCTCATAACAAGGCTGTAAGTTTATTTTGCTGTAAGTGTAGTTTCCTGCTTTCTTTCTTCCTTTTTTTTTTTTACTTCCAATTGAAATGAAACATTAAATTTAATTTTATTATGTATAATAAACTCAAGGACCTTCTAATAGGAGTAGCACAATAAATATGTAAATCACATGATACATTAGAAGATAGTACTTTGTGTGGGGGAGTAAGAGCAAGATGGGGAGATACAGAGAGCATGTTGCTGGGTTAAACCGGCGGTCGGTGAGGTGGGTCTCGCTGAGGAGGTGAGGGAGGTGGGCAGATGGATATCTGAGGGGAGAGCAGTCCAGGCAGAGGGAGCAGGTAGTATCCAGACCTAAGGGAGGAGAATGCATGCCACCTAAAAGCAAAGCACCCTGTGGGTGGAGGGGACTGAGTGTAGGGGAGATACTAGATGAGGGTGGAGGGGTTCCAGGCATTTTGTTGGTGATGATGAAATGAACTTGGATACATAAAGCACTTAGCACAGGGTCTGGCCCGGGGTTACAGAGCCCCTGCCTACCTCTTCCAGCCACATCTGCTGCTTCCCCTTGTAAGCTCTTCCTTGCATTTATAACTGAAAGCTTTTTGAAGATCTCCCAAATATCCACGGTGTTTTAAACCTTTCTAATTTTGCACACACCTGAAACACCCTTCTTCATCCCTTGTCATTCTGATAAACTCCCCAGAGAGGACTTTGGATCCCTCTGAACAGAGCCGATGCTTCCTTCTCTGGACTGCCATGCACGTGCTTTGAACGTGTGTTTGTAACAGTAACGTGTCACTAGCTGGATGCTATTTAATGACCACTTGCTGTGTGCCGTGCAATTAGTCCTTTACGTGTTCTTAATTTATTCCTCACAACAACCCCAGAAGTTATCCCATTTTGTAGATGGATGAAGACATAAGGAAGTTTAGTAGTTTGTTTAAGATCATCCAGCTACTAAGTGGTGGCACCAGGAGTTGAATACAAGATTTTTTGGCTCCAGAGCCCCTGCTTTTTTTTTTTTTTTTTCTTTTTAAAAATTTATTTTTAAACTAGAGACCTGGTGCACGAACTTTGTGCACTGGGCGGGGGGAGGTCCCTCAGCCCAGCCTGCCCCCTTTCACAGACTGGGAGCCCTCAGGGGATGTCCTACTGATGGCTTAGGCCCGCTCCCTGGGGGAGCGTGCCTGAGCCGCAGTCTGGCCTCCCTCTGCAGGAGGTGACCGAGCTGATCAGGGGAAGGCGCCACCCCCATCACCCCGTTGCTGCTGCCACTGCCACAGCCACCAAGGTGTTTTCATCAACACAGACTCCAGTCCCTTCACCATGAAAAAATGACAACTTTCTTTAGGCATTTTCAAGATGTCTCTTTCATAGGATATGACATTTCTTTCTTTTTTTTTTTTATCCTCACCTGAGGATATGTTTCCATTGATTTTTACAGAGCTTGGAAGAGAGAGGGAAAGATGGAGAGAAACATCAATGTATGAGGGACACTTCGATTGGTTGCCTCCTGCATGAGCCCTGACCTGGGCCCTGGCCAGGGAGGAGCCCACAACCTAGGTACATGCCCTTGATCAGAATCGAACCCAGACCCTGCGGTCAGCAGGCCGAGGCTCTATCCACTGAGCCAAACTGGCTAGGGCAGGATATGACATTTCTTAGCCCCTCCAGCAGCGGACCTTAGTTTTCCCTCCAGGAGTGTGGTGGAAAAATCCTAGATCACCTTCTTGGATTCTTATTACCCAAGTTACCAAGAACACTGCGAGTGGCGGTGTACAGGGAGCTTAGCCAATGAGCGGTCAGAAAAGGTGTAAGAAAAGAGAAGGTGTTTCCTCTGCAGCTCACGCGCAGAGGACCCCCTGCGTTGTGTCCACTGGGCTGAGGGCTTGCCCCGAGCCACGCGGCGGCCGCCGGGGGCACCCAGCAGCCCCGCGTTGTGTGCACTGGGCTGGGGGCATATCCCGAGCCGCGCGGCAGTGGCTCGGAGCACGCTACCAGCCCGGCAGCCCCGCGTTGTGTCCGCAGCCCTCCCTCCCTCCGCGGCCAGGGTGCAGGATACTATGGACGCCACCACCTTTGTCACAGAGTGATGGTTAATTTGCATATTAACCTTTTATTAGATTAGATTATAGTTGACATACAATATTACCTTAGTTTCAGGTGTACAACATAGTGACTAGAGATTTATATAACTTATAAAGTGATCACCCTAATAGGTCTAGTATTCATCTGATACCATATGTAGTTATTATAATACTAGAGGCCTAGTGCACAAAATTCATGCATGGGTAGGGTCCCTAGCGGCTGCCGGCTGCCGGCCAGGGCCTTCTTCATTCCTCACTGGCCCCTGTTGGTCAGCACACATCATAGCAAGCGATCCATCTCCCGATCGGTCAAACTCCCTAGGGGACACTTTGCACATTAGGCTTTTATATATATAGATTATTGACTGTGTTCATGATCACTGCCAGATGGAAGGGGTGAAAAAGGTGAAAGAAGTACAAATTTTCAGTTTTAAAAATAGTCAGGGATGCAAAGCCCATGCCTTTTAAAATCATTACATTATTCCATTTCTCTACCCTTTTCACCATTTATTAAATACTGACTACATGCAAGTCATCGTGTGCATCCCACTGTGTTGTGAGGATTAGTTTGTGTGCTTGTGCCTTTCAGACTGTTTGTGCCTACTTGGAGGTCAGGGAACGGGGCCAGTTACCGTTGCTCTTTGGGACTTTGCCCATGTGCTCCCTTGGTCGAACAAAAAGGAGAAGAAAATATTCTCCTCCGAAATTTGTGGGACATGGAAAGCAATATTTAAAATATTAATGACAGTGTGTCATTAATTGTGAGTTTTATTTGGTTTTGGATTTCATTTTAATCATGTCATTGTGCTTTTCCTTCTCCCCAGACCAGTATTAAAGAGGGACAACTGTTGAAGCAAACCAGTTCTTTCCAAAGGTGGAAAAAGCGATACTTCAAGCTTCGAGGCCGTACACTTTATTATGCAAAGGACTCAAAGGTAATTTGAGAGAATACTAGTTGCAAGCACCTGAGATTGTGGATGGATTTAAAATTTTGGTTCTCTAAACTGTTTTTGTCTTGGGGCTCACTATAGCCTTTCTGCTCTTATATGAATTCAGTATAAATGTGACCTATCTTGGACCAAATCCCAAGGGAGCCCATTTGAGTCAGTTTCATGGCGTGTACCATAAGGAGAATGGAATAGGAAGGTTTTAGTGTAGTTTCCTTTCCTCCCTACCTTCCTGCTTCCTCTCTCCCTCCTTCATTTCTTCCTTCCATTTTCTTCCTCCAGTCTTTTTTCCTTCCAATTAAATAAAATATTAAATGTAACCTTATTAGGTAGAATAAACTCAGGATTTTGTATTTTCTCCCCTTTCTTGCTATTTTTTTTACATTATAAATATTTTCCTGACCGTGAGTGAGAGCATTGCTACACTTGTGACAAATCAGAGTACCTATCCCAGTTCCAACATATTCCAGTGCAGTGCTGTGGACACATGTGATCGTGAGAGGCGGCTAAATGACATAATAGACATGAGTGCTTACATAGTGCCTGGCACACAAAATAATCACTCATTATGCTGGAGGTTAGGAATAAAAATCGTGGCCAGGCTGGTGTAGCTCTGGTTGAGCATCAACCTATGAACCAGGAAGACGCAGTTTGATTCCTGGTCAGGGCATTTGCCGGGGTTGTGGGCTCGGTCCCCAGCGGTGTGCAGGAGGCAGCTGGTCAGTGATTTTCTCTCATCATTGATGTTTCTACCTCTCCCTTCCTTTCTGAAATCAATAAAAAATATATTTAAAAATCTTTAAAAATAAAAATCATAGTGAAATAAAAGTAAGACTTTAAATAATCCTATCTAATAAAGAGGGGAATATGCTTATTGACCGTCATGCCCTCACAAAGATGGCGGCACCCACAGCCAATAAGGAGGGAATATGCCCTCAAAGATGGCGGCGCCCAGTCCCCTTAGCCCCGCTGGGGTGGTAGGCGCATGGCACGGCCGGGCCTGCCCCGCGCGCCTGCCTCCAGAGTCCCCCAGTCTCCTCAGCCCCGCAGCCACCCAGGGCCAGCCCAAGGCACAGGCAAGCCTCGGATGTCTGCTGCCCAGCCACCCAGGGCTACCCGAGGTGCAAGTAACCAGGGTTGGCTGAGGCTTGCACTGCTGGCAGTGGTGTGATGGTGTCGCCTTCCCCTGATTGCTGGGTCACCTCCCACCCCTGAGGGCTCCCAGACTGTGAGAGGGGGCAGGCCGGGCTGAGGGACACCCCCTCCAGTTCATGAATTTTCATGCACCGGGCCTCTAGATTTTATATAACAGTTGAATAAAGTAAGAGTGATGTAGTTTTGAACAAAAAAAAATTGTAATGATTGTTTCCATTTAGATCTGATATTTTAGGATTCTTTAAAAAATAAACATTAAGATTTCTTATTACTTTGCCAATTCAGTTATTATTTCCATATTAAAGAACTTAAGTTCCTGATGTAATTAGTAGTATTACATACCAGGAAGTAAAAACAAATCAACAAACAAAACCTAAATCTTAGTTTATGCAGCTGTAGAAATAATAACCACATAAAACAGTCTTGTTTTAAAAGTTGTTATGTGTAGGCTTGTTTCTGGTCTGGCTCCATCCTGACTTCACCTATGTCTCTCAGCGGCACTGACCAGCCAGTCTCAGCCTTGCTCTTGGTCTCCCATCTCCAGTGACCTTCCCTCTGTCTCCACTTGACAAAATTCCCTGTTATCTTTAAGATCCCCCTCAAATAGCCTTTATTTCATTTGTCACAAGAGAAAGAGTTTTAGTGTTCTTTGTTGGAGAAGTCATCTGTGATCTTCCAGAGCATTTCGCAGTATCTCATCTCTTCCATTCTAATAGTCTATCTTACATTAAAATTAGTTGTGTCTATTTTATCGCCTGTGCTAGGTTATAAATTCTTTTCAGTCAGGGAACAAGTGTTGTAGTCATATTGGTTGGATTGAAGCATAACCCCCTGGAGATCTTGGGGGGGGGGTGGAAGCCATCAGAGAAGGGACCCCCTCCCCCCCCCCCTTTTCTGCACTTGCAGAGAAGCATTGTCGTACTGCCTTGCTGGAAGAACAATGAGGAGTGTGAACAATGACCAAATGACTAAGTGGGAAGAGTACATTTATTTATTAGAATTTCTGAATTTCTAAATTGTATATATTTTTAAAAATGCTCACCTGAAGATATGTTTTTATTGATTTTAGAAGGGGTTGGGGGGGAATAACATCGGTGTGAGAGAAAAACATTGATTGGTTGCCTCCCATATGCTCCCTGACTGGAGATCACATCCCCAACCTTTTTTGATGTACTGGATGACACTCTAGCCAATTGAGACATCCGTCCAGGGCTAAATTGTACATTTTTAAAGATTTCGTTTCTATGGCGTTTTTACCATTGACACTTTTTTTCTTAAAACCACTTTTAAGAGTATAAAAGAAACATCATCTTATGTTTGCAGAGCACATTCTCATCTCATTTGAACACATTTATAAATGAGGAATGTAAGATTCAGAAAGTTCAGTAACTCACCATGATCTGAGGCAAGACTAGTTTTTTCTTTCTCCCTTAGCAAATTTAGGAACAACGTTGCCTCTGCCTTCCTGGCAAAGTTCTTACAAGGTTTAAAGATAGTGCCGTGTGTGTGTGTGTGTGTGTGTGTGTGTGTGTGGCATTTAGTAGATTCCCCATGAATTATGCTTCCAGAGAGCACAGAGCATTTTGCATCAAAACAGTGTCCTGAAGTTCTTTGAAGTCGTTTTCAGTTTGGGATTTATGTGTTAGTTGTACTTTGTGACTTTACTCACAAAGTATTACTGACTTAAATTTTTCTTTATTTTCTATTCCTAATTTCTGACATAGCCTCATGGTCATGACCTGATAGTAAAAGACTTACTGAGGAGCATTGAGTTCGGTTTTCATTTAATATGTTTGTGTTCTTTTTCATTAACAGTCTCTGATATTTGATGAAGTTGACCTCTCAGATGCCAGTGTAGCTGAAGCAAGCACAAAAAATGCTAACAACAGTTTCACGGTATGATTATATTTTGCTAACTCCCTACTCCGAAATTATAAATGACCTTTCCTAACATATAAAGAATGCCCTTTTCAATTACCAACTGTATGTCAACCTATGCTGTTGGAGCTCTTTGCTAACACAATAAGCTTGATTAAGTACATTGAATACTCTAACACCCAACACCATTCATGCTTGTAATGTTAGTGATTTAAATTTTCCACCTTCTTTAAATTTAATGCTTCAACTAATGTAATCGTTCTTAAATATTCAAAAATTTTGGTTTTCACCTTCAATCTCAAAAATAATATGTTCCCCTTTTCTTCTGCTTTTACTCTAGTTCAGGCCTTCATTTCTTCTCACTTAGGTAATTCATTTGGTAGCTATTTAAGAGGTGTCCTCTGTCCATTTAATTCTTTTCCTTTCTAATCACAAATCCCATTGTTTAAAACACTTCACTGGCTTGCCATCGCCTGCCAAGCTGCATCTCCAGCTCCATTTTAAAGTCTTATAAAATCGTGCCTCAGTATCTTGTGTTGGTGGTAATATTTGACTTCATACACCCTGCCCGTCCAGCATTTTTGTCTGTGCCTATGCTTTTCTTATTCCCTCTGACTTACAGGATTCCTCCTCCATCTGTACCTGTTGAAATTCTATCAGTTCTTCAAATCCTATCTCAGATATCCCATTCTTATTCTACTTTTTTGATTCAAAGAAAGGAATTGAGTACCCTGCATTGAGTACTATGTGCAGGCTCTTGTGCTAATAAGCACAAGAGCTTCAGAGATGGACGGATGGATAAATAAATAAATACATACATATCATTTCCCTTTAAGATACAGTATAGTTCAGTGAAGTTCATCTGGGGTTCCTTTTAGTTCCTCTAAGATGCATTGCTCTCGTTATGTAGTCATCCTCACTCACACTCCCAATCCCCGCTCTAGGGAGCCACCACTGCCGACAGCAGTGTGTGTCCATCCCCCAGGCAGGCCAGGGCAGGGAGGACAGACAGGTAAGTAAGTACCAAGCAGGGCCATGATGGAGGTAAGCATTGGTAGGGCTGGGGGTGGGGAAGGAAGCACATGAGTTCAGATTTCGTCTTATTGATTTATGGGTATGTGGGATAACGCATGGTGTAAATAGGCCTTCCCCCTCCTCCTCCCCCCTCCCTAGGGAGAGTTTAGTTTGAGAAGAGGAAAGCCAAGAATAGAATCCTGGGAAAAATGTTAAAATTTAAGGTTTGACCAATAAAGACTGAGAGAGAGCATTCTGAAGTCTAGAAGGAGCATCAGGAGGCAGTGATGTTATAAAAAGCCAGTGGAAGAGCGTTTCAAGACGGAAGTTGCTAAACATCAAATACGGTTGAGAGGTCAAGTCAAAGAAGAAATGAAAATTGCTTGTTGAATTTGTTAGCTCGGAGGTCACTTGGTCACATTGATGTGAATAGTTTTGTGGAATCTGGCATGCATCAGGCTGCCCCGAGAATGCAGCGTGGAAAGGCAGAGGGAGCCAGGGTAGGTTACATTTCCTAAAAACTGGGCTCTTAAAGGAGAGCAAGGAGAGCTAGAAGAATGGTCAGGCTCAAAGAGAGAGTTTTGGTTTTGTTGTTCTTTTGCTTTGTTTTTAAAATGGGTTTTGAGCGTATCTGAATGAAGAGAGGAAAGAGTTGTTAGAATCAAAAGTTGAAGCTTCAGGAGAGAGAGTGAATAACTGATGGAGATGATTGCTGAGTAAGCGGAGAGCAAAGGAACCCTCACAGGGTAAGAGGTTAGCATCAGACAGGAGACAGAAAGTTTTATGGAAATAGGTATGGGCAGGAAGTTCATATATTTCGATCCCAATATGACTATTTTCTTAGTGAAATTGAAGACAAGGTAGCCTGCCATGAGTAAGAGTTTAGTAGAGTTTGGAGTAGCTTCTATAGAAATGAGAATTGAAACGGAATAGGTTCCTGTGGAAGATATCCTAGGTAGTAAGTGGTGTCATAGTGTCTACCAAAGATTGGAGATCAAGTTTAGTAATGTTCTTAATTCTTAGGCCTATGGCATTTTCTTTAAGATGGGGCTAGAGACCAGCTAAATTGATCCAGGGTTGATGGTTTTAGGGAATGTTGAACAGAAAGAGAAAGGGATTGTTGGATATTTGGGGGATTAATAACTCATCCATCTGCCCCTTCTGAGTTCTCAGATTTTGAGAATGAAACACAAATGTTAAGGGAACACAAATGGCCGAACAGGTTCCAGAGATTCTGATAAATTACAGAAATTCTGATAAATTGTTTGGAGACCTACGGCCAACATGTTGTTTATTCTTCTTTCCTCCCAAGTGATTGTGGGGTAGGGTGATCAGCCAGTCAGATTAACCACTTGCCTCCTGTGGGGCGTCTCCCGTCTATGAAGACTCATGGGGGAGGGGGAGGTAAAGGTTTCCTCCCAATAGGGAGGTAGAGTTTAGTCTGAAAGAAGGTTCCAGCATTTAAGATGTGAAGGATGGAATAACTTCAGGTGTAGGGTATTGGAGTAGATAAAGGTTAAGGGAACTGAGAAGCTTGGGTTTGGGAGAGGTTATTCAAATCTGAGTTCTTTCTTGGACCTCCAGCTGCATTGCAGTCTCTCCTATTGTACCTTTCTGGTAGAGCTTATTATATGCTGCCTTATGTTGAGTTAAATACTTACTATTTTTATTATAACCTCCTTGAGGCCAGGGACTGTGTCAGATATTTTTACCACATATCACTATCCATAAGTATTTGTTGATTTAATTAATAAAATGAACGTTTATTTTAGACATGAGAAGACTTTTCATTAAAATATTTTCAAGAAATTTCTTCACTTAATCAAATATTATTTCTGAAGTTTGTTTGGATTAGAAATGTGGAGACTAAAATGTTAGGTAGATTGCTTAGATTTTACAGCAAATCAATTTGGAAGAACTTTCCAGGGCATAAAAAGAAACAAGAGATATGATTTCCATAAGTAATTGACAGTCCTCCCTATCTTTGAATACTTAAATATTCCACCTTACTCTGGATTACAGTGACTGCTATTGAGGCTGCTATTTTGGCTGGTTCACGTCAGAGGTTAATGGTGGAGTTTGGTGGTGTGATGGCTGGGGAATCTAGGGATGGCCAAGTTCTGCTTCCCTGCAGCCACTTCTCCTCTCCTTGAAGTCCCTAAGGATGATATATTTACAAGGGAAAATCTGTAATTAGTAAATGGAACGTGGAAAAGCTGTGCTTTCCCTGAAAACCTAGTGCCAAACTCTCTAGTAAAGTGGGTTCTAGAGTGAGTGTTGTAGGGAGCCGGACAGAAATGAGTTAACCGAGGAAGTCACTCAGCATCATTTCTGCTGCATTCAATAGGCTATGAGCGAGTCGCCAAGGCTGGCTGAGCTTCAGGGAGGGGACATTACACACATGAGAGTCATGTCAAAGGATTTGCCGACATGGTGAAAACCTACCTACACAATCATTACTTTTCCTTTCTTGCACAGTCCAGTGCTCCCATCCTTGGAGTCCATAACTTTGTTTTTTGTTTTGGTTGTCTAAATCACCCCAGATATTATATTAGTTTTCTGTTGCTCTGTGTCAATTACCATAAACTTTATGGCTAAACACACTACCGGTTTATTATCTCATCGTTTTGTGTGCTTTTTTTAAATCCTCACTGAGGATATGTTTTTATTGATTTTTTTTTTTTTTTAAGAAAGGAGGGGGGGGTGTGAGGGGGAGAGAAGCATTGATGTAAGAGCAAAACATCAATCGGTTACCTCTCCAGCTGGGGATTGAACCTGCAACCTAGGTATGTGCCCTGACTAGGAATCGAACCTTTTAGTGTAGAGGACAATGCTCCAACTAACTGAGCCACCCAACCAGGGCTATGTCACAGTTTTTGTGGGTCACAGCATAGTTGGGTTTCTCTGTTCCAAGTCTCACAATGTTGAAATATATACTAGAGGCCCGGTGCACGGATTCATGCACTGGTGGGGAGCATGGCCTGCGGGATCGGCCTGCTGTGGGAGCGCCACTCATCCTGGTCAGCTGAGCGGCTGTGGACCCGCCCTCTGAGCAGCTGCTCCTGTTGTGGGAGTGCCACTCATCCTGGTCAGTGAGCGGCGCTCCCACTGTGGGAGCATCACAGACCACCGGGGGGCAGCTCCTGTGTTGAGCGTCTTCCCCTGGTGGTCAGTGTGCATCATAGCGACTGGTCGACTGGTTGTTCTGGTCATTCTGCCATTCGGTCGCTGGGCTTTTAATATATATATAGACACACACACACACACACACATACAGACACACACACACACACACACACACACACACACGTATATTTACATTAAATAGGGCTAATTTTGACCAAGGTTTGAGTTTGTGATTTTGTAAGTGTTTTCTGCAATAGGCAACAACCATGACAACAACATTGAAAACATTTTCTGTGATAGTAGGAGACAGTGATGTGATAGGGAATGGAAAAGGACAATCCTGGGCAGTCTTATTGACATTTTTTAAACTTTTAAGTTAATGATCATCATTAATTTATTTGTAATTTAATTTCTGCCATGGCATTTTCTATGATGTGAAATATATACTACATTCTTAATTTTTTTGTTCATTTTCTGTTTTATTTTATTGATATTTGCATGGTTTTCAATTTTATTTTCACTTAACATTTTTACCTTTAACACACCTCTGTGCTGTACGTGAATGTGTTCTTGTATTAGACTGCAGAACAGAATTGATTTCTCTTTGGCCACACTGGTGCCCTCCTGATGTTCCATCCTGGGTTCCTTCCTGTCATGCAGTGTTCTGTTGACAATATGTTATAAGCTCCTAGAAGTTTGGGAATTTTCAAGGAGAATGCGGCTGAACTTTATCTTGAGAAAATATTTCATCCGTCTACCTTTCAGAGGTGTAGTGAACATTTATTTACACTTTAACTCATATTAATAAGTGTTATTGGGAAAAGCAACCATTCTGTGATAAATAAGTTACAATCATTCCTTCTTAGGTAAGAGTTACTTGCTAAAGAAGAAGTTCTTAATTACTTGAAAGTCACCACAATCACATGCTGTATGTTCAGCTTCTAAGGCATGCTGTTCAAATGGCTCGACTGTTTTCTTTAAATTTTAATGAAGCTTAGGCTAAGCCTTAAACAAATAAGTCTTTATTTCAAAGAAATTATACTAACATTGTTAAAACTTCTTAGGGAAGTTTGTAAAGAAAGTAGCATTTTTTTTTAATTAGAAATACAAAGGTAATTTATTTGTGTGTTTTTTAAAATCTTACATGTTTATACATTACCTCTATTTTGAATTTATCAATAATTTTTTTCTTTATTGATTAAGGTATTACATATGTGTCCTTATCATCCCATTGCCCTCCCCCCATTCTTGACCTCACCCCCCTGGTGTCTGTGTCTATTGGTTATGCTTATATGCATGCATACAAGTCCTTTGGTTGATCTCTCCCCCTAACCCCCACTCTCCCCTACCTTCCCTCTGAGTTTTGAGCATCTGATCGATGCTTCTCTGTCTCTGGATCTGTTTTTGTTCATCAGTTTATGTTATTCATTATATTCCACAAATGAGTGAGATCATGTGATATTTATCTTTCTCTGACTGACTTATTTCGCTTAGCATAATGCTCTCCAGGTCCATCCATGCTGTTGCAAATAGTAGGCGTTCCTTCCTTTTTACAGCAGCGTATTATCCCATTGTGTAGATGTACCACAGTTTTTTAAGCCACTCATCTGCTGATGGGCACTTAGGCTGTTTCCAAATCTTAGCTATGATAAGTTGTGCTACTATGAACATAAGGGTGCATATATCCTTTCTGATTGGTGTTTCTAGTTTCTTGGGATATATTCCTAGAAGTGGGATCAATGGGTCAGATGGGAGTTCCATTTTTAGTTTTTTGAGGAAACTCTATACTGTTCTCCACAGTGCCTGCACCAGTCTGCATTCCCACCAGCAGTGCACGAGGATTCCTATTTCTCCGCATCCTCGCCAGCATTTGTTGTTTGTTGATTTGTTGATGATAACCAATCTGACAGGTGTGAGATGGTACCGCATTGTCATTTTGACTTGCATCTCTAGGATGATTAGTGACTGAACAAGTTTTCATATATCTCTTGGCCTTCCTTATGTCCCATGCCATGTCTTTTTAATATTTGAGGGAATATCATGTAAAAGGGCAGTAGACAGGTTTTGTTCGACTGCAGTGTGTAGGACATAGACTGTGTTTGAATTCACAGAGGGTCAATTTCAGCTCTAGGCAAAAGAGAACTCTTAACTTGAGCCATGTGATAGAACAGGTCCCTTGTGAGGTAATGGCTCGCCCAGTGTTAGAACTCTCTAGTCATCTCATTCCCTGTGAACGGACATGGGCCTTCAGGAAGAAAGTTCTCACAGCAAATTCAGGTTGTGAATGCTGAAATGAATTTCTGCAGGTTGGATGGCTAATAGCTGTGCACAGTGCATAGCTAGTCCAGAATTTGGGGCTCTCAGCTCTTGGGGTTTTATTGGGAGTGGGCAAGGAGGAGTGGATTTAGAGATTTCTGGCCACTGTGGTGGACCCTGTAAACACACTGTCTCAATATAGCATACAGCAAAGCCAAGTGACCGTCCTTTCAGTATGCTTCTGGGGAGGTCTTTGCGTGGTGTGCCTATGTGGGAGGGCGTGATGGGGCATGGCGGAGAGCAGAATTTCCTTGCAGGCACAGAAATTGTCTTCTTCACCACTTAATCCCCCAGGCTAACACAGGGCCTGGCACTGAGGGGAAAGACAATAACTAGTTGTTGAATAAATGAAGGAATAATGTGTCTTGTTGAATGAATAAATGAATGAATGCTATTTTGTCAACTCTAGCTTTTCTTTGAGAGAAAAATTTCATTTCAAGTGTTAGCTTAGAGATCAGTTTTCTACCTCTCCTCCTATGATATCGGGTTGTAATATATCTGTAAATACTTGTCTTCTCATTGCAATCTTTATATCATGACCCAGACTGTTTTTATATCAAAAGTAAGTCTCATAAATATGATTCTTGCCAATTGTAATCATTTCAGTGATCCACATAACTATTAGATGCCTAATAGTGGAAAAACTAATATTTTTTACATCTAGGTTGGTTAAAATATTTTATAGCACTTTAAAATGACACCACATTAATGCAATTTGAGTGGCTTTTTTGCCTTTTAAAATTGACATATATGGTTTAGATGGCTTTATACTAAGAAAGCTAATAATTTATGTTGTTTGAAATTTGTATTCTTTTTTCTATAACATAGACATCCATTTTAGAAATGAAATATCTTATTGTTTCGATGAATGTATTATATTTATCTTTATGTACATTTAGTGACATATCATCTTTTCCAACAGTAAAACCCAGAGAAATACCTCTTGAATCTATTATGAAATTTCTCAGACCAAAATCCTAGTAGGTAAAAACCAAAGGACTTGTATGCTTGCATATAAGCACAACCAATGGACACAGACACCAGGGGTGTGAGCGCATGAACGGGAGGTAGGGTAGGGGGGCAATTGGGGGATAAGGACACATATGTAATTCCTTAATCAATAAAAAAAGAAAGAAAACCATTGGCCCTTTTTTAGCTAGCCTTGGTGTGGACATAAGGTACAGGTGGAAGAACTGTGCTTTCGTCTCTACCGTCACCAGTCACCTTCCATAAATCTTTCAAATGGACGTTCTGAGGTAGCCAAGAACCAGTGAGCATGTCCCTAAGTATTCAGGCAACCCTGGAGCTCCGGGAGCCTGGGCTTGTTTACATAATCAGACCTGGGAGTCCCAGCACACAGGCCAGTTTCATCAGAAGGTCTGTCATGGTGTGAATAGACACTATCACTAGTTTGGGAGGAGGGTTTATCATCTAGAGAACTGTGTCCCTGGAGGTCCAGGCAAGGTACCATGTTAGGTTGCTGTGCTTGGCATCAGCACGCTCCCCTTGCCTGTCCTGGTCTTGCTGAAGATCTATGGCTCAGGGAGAATGTAGTTCTGGTCAGTAGCCTTCAACCTCTGCCTCTCGTATTTTTTGTTTCCTGCAAGCTATTGCTCAGCAGCCCACTCGCTGCCTCATCCTCCCGCTGGGACTGCCCTTAGATATTCATTCATTCATTCATTCATTCATTCAGCAAATATTTACTGAGAGCTTGCTATATGTAGCAGTCATTGTGCTAGATTCTAGATATGCAGTGGCAAATAAAACAAACTGGCCGCTGAGTTTTAAAAAATTTTAAAGCCTTTGTGGATAGGTCCCTGTCTTTGAAATATGTGGCCCTGGAATAGGATTATTGGGATACAGAAAAATAAGGAATTGCCTCCCAATGGGGATTGGAAACTGTCTCATTGCAGGTTATAGGAAAGAGAGGGGATTACATACCCTCCTAGAGCTTAAGACCCAAATAATTCATCATTCCACAAAGTCCTCTGAGACGGCTTCATCCAACCTGCCCCCTAGGCCAGTGTTTCTGAGGCTAAAATATGATGACTGTGTAGAATTGTCCCTGACTTTAGATGCCAGTAGTTTTTGAAACTGATTCCCTAGGAGGACTTTAGCCTTAGCCGCTTGTGGATGGCCATCCAGATGTACAGTCTGGCCCGTCTTAACCTTGTGTCATGGAGGAGTGACCTTCACAGTGTCCCTCTGCACTGTAGCTCCCAAAGAATGGCCACAGGCTGCACAGCCTCTGTTCTTGGGGCTAATTATAAATCTGAATTTCACTCATGTGCTCCGTGTATTACTAGGCCTTTCTTAGCTCCAACTAGAGGGCCTTGAGCTGAGGCAGTCACTGTCACCATGATCCCAGAGACGGCAGTTGTACCTATATGAACTTGAACTTCTAGATCTCATCTTCTCTCCTGAGAAATTTTGCATGAACACTTGCAGGGATTGCTCAAAGTTTGAACTAGCAGCCCCAGGACCACTAAAGACTCAGCTATTTAGAGGCTTCCAAGCTGTGTGGGCTGCCACGGAAGGCCCATTCCCTCGTCGTCAGCCTAACTGCTCCACAGTGCCCTTTTTGAAGAAGGGCTATCGGATTTACTCGGATTTCACTGTGGTCTTTACATGGCTGAAGTGCTTAGTTGAAGGTTCTGCAGTCCCACACATTTTTAGATGAGCTCCGACTTCTGATACCCATTTGTGGTACAGAATGAAGCCTCAAAGCCTGTAAAAGATGATATTCTGTCTCATTGGAGGTACCTAGAATAGGGGTCTATATGGGAAAATAAACTACTGGCATTAAATATTAAAAAAAACAAAAACCACACCATAAAGATCTGTGAATCCGCCAAAGAGGGCCTCTTAGGCTATGGCCATCTGATTGGAGCACCAGAACGCTGGAGCGTATAAGTGTCTTGGGAGTTCTGCACTGGCAAGTTCTGTACTTGGTGGAGTCTTGTTTTCTAAGAAGTCTGATGTTCCAAGTTTTTCAGAAAGCCAGACTCTTTGGTGCCCCTTTAAGTAGTTTGGAGTAGAGGAGAACCATGTTGCGCACACTGTCTAGAAAGTCTCAGAGATATTTGCAGTCCTGTGCTTCATGAATAATGCAAGTTGCTGGCATCTTGAGCCACCCTGATAAAGTCCAAGTGATGTGCACTCAAAAATGGGCACCTTGCCCATCTCACCTGGTGCTACTGATGACTCCAGGATCAGGCCTACCATCCAGTATGAAATGCTGTGAAATGCTGAGCACATCATTACATCTCTCAGATTTGGGCTTCGTGGACAATCTAAAACATTAACCTCTTATTTTAAAAAAATCAAAATGATTGTTTGCCTTGAAAATGTTAATAAAATATGAAAACAGTACGAAGGAAAACCTATTTATTCTACAATAAATTTTAAGTTGTTTGTACTATAAATGAGAAGAAGAAATGATTATTTTTTAAAACCTTTTTGGTCTGTCCTACCACCCACAATAAATTTATATCTCACTTCATTATCTCATTAAGACCATGAAGTAATTATTCTTCCTTCTCTTCAACAGATGAAGAAGTAAGGTTTAGAGAACATAATTTTGTAAATGTACGTAGTTAACACGTAGCATAATTAACATTTAAAGCCTGTGCTATTTCCATGAGAATGCATAGCATTTTGGAATTTTCAGGCCCCTGTGATTATTAGTACAGCAGTAGCCAACATTTTTAGTATGATGTTGTTCAATCTGGCCATTCCTCACGAATCCTCGTTACCTCCCAAGTCAGAAGCAAGTTTATGTAGAACAGTGTACCAGCTTGCAATGATTAGAGCCCGTGCTTGCCACAGCGTCGGTTCTTGTGGTGGGCATGAGGCTGATCTCTCATGGAAAAGATGGGGTACAGCGCTGATCACCTTCTCCATTTGACAAGTCTCAGGTGAGAAAGTGGTTTAAAAGGAGATTTTCAGTTCAGTGGTTTCTGCCTTAAACATTTCTATGGTCTCTGGACCCAGTTTAAACTTTACCAAGACCAAATCTTAGTACATAAAGGTGAAGGTAGGTTTGTGGTTATGGCAGACATACTGCAATCTAATCAGCAACAGACAAGTGATATCAGAGGCAAGATTGTTTTACGGATAACGGAGGTTGAGTGCTATCCAGTTGAAGGTATTTTCTTTTTTTTGTTTTGTTTTGTTTTGTTTTGTTCATTGTCACGGGACTTGCTGAGCAGATCTAAAGGCTTTGGACAGCCCTGGCACTCACGTTGTGCCAGCTGACCAGGTTTATGAAGGGCTGGGTAGCTCTCTTAGGATACTTTCAGAGGCCTTTTGTAAGCTGCACCCATTGGTAATGGAACACAAGGCCTTTAAACCTTGGAGAAAAACAGATTAGTAGTAAGAAGCTGCTAATCAGAGCTGACCTCTCAGAGTGAAAGATGTGGCTGTGTGGCCTTGGCATCAGAACTTCCTTAGACCCCTTCCAACGAGGTTCAGTGATGTCTTCCGTGGGTTTAGACACCAGGCGTGGCCTAGTGACACGGTCTGTCTGGATCAGCTGGTGGGATTTCTTGTCTCTGCAAATGGGTTGCTTTCACACACTTCATTAGTGCTTTGTTATAATTTAGCGCAACACTATCTGGTATGAACATCAGACAGTGGAAAGCTGCTGGGTGGTAACCAGAAGTCTCGTGGTCACATAGGCCTGCCGCTAATCTTCGAGCGGGAAGAGGGACAGTATTTTATGTGTTGTGTATGTGTTTGGCCTCTGAGATCTAATTTCTGCACAAACCTTCACCCTTTTCATTTTCAGAATTAACATCAATAAAGGATACTAACAATAATTAATTTTACATACTAGTATTGCTCAACAATATTACTACAGCTGCCCTAATTGTTAGGCTCATAATGTGAGAAAAGCTGTCAGGATAGAGCAGCCAAACCCTGTCCCTTTGAGCACCTTCGTAAGAATTAAGCGGGTGTGTGTGTGTGTGTGTGTGTGTGTGTGTGTGTATGAGGAAAGTGTTCATGGGAATATGTTTTAGATTGCATTTCTTTTCAGGATATGTAGGAGTATGCCCACCAGCAAGGACTGATTTAACCATCCTCAAAATGATTGTTGAGAAACTTCTAAAAAATTTTAACCTGAGGTTTAACAGAATATGGTCAAGATACACAATTTACAGGATAGACTTGTAAAGAAAGTTCTTTCACATCGTTAGATTCATCAACGACTTCACTGCCCACATCATCCAGAATTTGCAGAGCTAGTAAAATGTACTGTTTATATGTGCGAAGATACATGTATAAGGATCTTTATTGCACATTGTAATAACAAAAGATTGGAAACAACCCAAATATAGAAGGTAGGCACTGGTTGAAATGAATTATTAAATATGGCACCTGATGGAATGTTACACAATCGTGAAAAAGGATAAGTCAGCTCCGTATATAGCAACATGCAGTGAACTCCAAATTTTATTCAGTGGGAAAAGCCAGCTGTGGAGTGGTGTGCATGTGTTTGTTTAAATCTAAAAATAACACATTTCTTACATACACAGAGAGAGACAGATATCTGGGGAAATACACAGATGCTGACAAATAATCCTGGGGTGGAGGGGAGGGTATGGGCTAGAAAGGGTCAATGGGGAAGAAAGGGACATATGTAATATTCCAACAGTAAATATTTTTAATAAAAAGAAGCTAACAAATACTTATTTGCCTCAGGAAGGGAACTCAGTAGCTAAGGGCAGGCTTAGGAGGGTGACGTACTTTTCATTCTAAATACATTTTGGATTTTGTATCACAAATATGTATTACCTATTCAGAAAATATTGAAATGCTTTGTAGGAGCTCTGATAGCTTCCTATCAGATGCATTTGACAAGCGCGGTAGATTTCCCCAACTTAGACACTGCTGCAGTGTCTAAGGCAGTGGTCGGCAAACTCATTAGTCAACAGAGCCAAATATCAACAGTACAACGATTGAAATTTCTTTTCAGAGCCAAATTTTTTTAAGTTAAACTTCTTCTAACGCCACTTCTTCAAAATAGACTCACCCAGGCCGTGGTATTTTGTGGAAGAGCCACACTCAAGGGGCCAAAGAGCCACATGTGGCTCGTGAGCCGCAGTTTGCCGACCACGGGTCTAAGGAACCATGACAAGGTGGAGGGGGGTGGGGTAGATGGGAGAGATTGTAGGGAAGAGAGAGAGCTGTGGCCAAAGGGAAGGGAGAGGGAGAGGAGGAACTAACAGAGTTGTTGAAATTGGGAGGATTGGTATAAATGATGCCTTTAATTAAGGGAAGAAAATGAGAAAAAAAAGGTAGGTTTGTGGGGAGTGCAATAAAGACATTGTGAATTGGACACTATGAATTTGAAATGATGGTAAGACGTCCTGGTGATGTCTGCAGGCGATTGAGAGAGATGCTTTAAAAACTATTAAATGGCCTAAAGTACTTTTTTATTATCATTTTCATGGCTCTTTAAAAGTTTCAGCATATTCAAATATCTTCTTTGTTCCCTAAGTATGATTATGGTGTAATGGAAAAATTAGGTTTCAGAAATGTTTTGGTTTTGTGGTGATTGGTACAAACAAGATAATTATTTTGTTTTGAAATTACATACAAAGCAATTTACTGTTAGAAAACAATAGAGCTTGTGCCAGGGGAATGAGGCTAATGCATTGTTCCCATCTCTGGTACAGTCTGAAACTACTAAGTGAATAGTAAATTTTTAAATGTGTCCATTAACTAATACGGCTAATTTACAGTGGAAGTGTATGTGGCAGCCTGCATAGTTAATTTCTGAAATCACTGTGATCCTTGTTATTACAATTAATACTAAAAAACCTGTTTCCCATGTACAATGTAATGCTTCAAATACAATGCTATATGTGATTACATATCTTGTCAATATGTTGTTATCTAAAGGTGCCTGGTTTGCAGAGTTGTCTAAATTAGTAAACTTAATCATCATTATTGTTATTACTATTATTAATTTAAAATATATATATTTTTATTGATTTCAGAGAGGAAGGGAGAGGGAGAGAGAGATAGAAGCATCAATGATGAGAGAGAATCGTTGATCAGCTGACTCCAGCACACCCCCTATTGGGGATTGAGCCAGCAACCCGGGCGTGTGCCCTTGACCAGGAATCCAACCTGGGACCTTTCAATCCGCAGGTCGACATGTTATCCACTGAGCCAAACCAGCTAGGGCCTATTATTAATTTTACAGCACCTTTGTATTCCCTTCCTCGTTTATCTTTAAAGAATGTGCAAGTATGTACAGGATTGAGACCGTAGCTGTGCAGTAGCCCTGATGACTTTCAAGGGGAGAAAACGCAGCACATGCAGCGTTTTCCGCCTGTTCATCTAGGATGATGTCCGTTTGCAAACATTATGTGAACAATATTGTTATGCAGCTCATTTGTGCAGCCTGCCTTTCAGTTTTGAATTCTTTTATTTATCTTTGGTAGTTGTGAAATATGCTTGCTTTATATTGTCAGTCTAAATGTTAACTGGTCATAGAGTGCTGATCAGTTATTTTTAGATTTTTTTTTTACCGATTTTCATGAAACATGTCTATTTTTAGTACTAAGATATAGTCACAGCTATTATTCTATAGCTAATTAAAGTTATAGCTTAATTGTTTTAAAATTTTTTACAGAAAATATTATTTTCTTGTTGCCTGAAAGATATTTTTCCATCCCTTCACTTTCAGTCTCTGTGTGTCCCTTGTTCTGAGGTGGGTCTCTTGTAGACAGCATATGTATGGGTCATGCTTTCTTATCCATTCAGCCACTCAATGTCTTTTGATTGGAACATTTAACCCATTTACATTTAGGGTTATTATTAATAGGTACTTGTTTGTAGCCATTTTTATTCTTTCTGCCTGTGTTCCTACTTGCCTTTCTATTTCTTCTTTTTACAACGATCCCTTTAGCATTTCTTGCATTGCTGGCTTGGTATTGATCAAGTCCCTTAGCCTTTTTTTGTCTGTGAAGCTCCTGATTTCCTCTTCAATTTTGAATGATAGCCTTTCTGGATAGAGTATTATTGGATTCAGTCCCTTGCTTTGCAATGCTTTGTATACTTCATTCCATTTCCTTCTGGCCTGATGTGTTTCTGTTGAGAAATCATTTGATAGTCTAATGAGAGTTCCCTTCTAGGTAACTTTCTGTCTCTCTCTCTTGCAATCCTTAAGATTTTTTCTTTCTCATTAACATTTGCCATTGTAATTACAACATGTCTTGGTGTGGGTCTTTTTGCATTCATCTTGCTTGGAACTCACTGTGCTTGTGTTACTTTTTCTTCCCCAAATCAGGGAAGTTTTCTGTCATTATTTCTTCAAATACATTTTCTAATCCTTGCTCCTCTTCTTGTCCTTCTGGCACCCCTGTTATATGTATGTTACTTCGTTTCATGTTGTCCCAAAGCTCCCTTAGGCTCTCCTCCTGCTTTCTTTCTTTTTTCTTTTTCTTTTTTTTTTTTTTTTGCCAATTGCTGTTTAGATTGGGTGTGTTTTTCTGCCCTATCTTCTAACTCACTAATTCAGTCCTCTGCTTCTTCTAGTCTACTGTTGAAAACTTCCATTATGTTTTTTGTTGTAGCTATATCATTTTTATTTCCTCTTGATTCTTACAGAAGATGCTGATTTTCTCATCCATCCATTTTATGAACTGTATACCCTTGCTCTGAATTCTTTTTCTGACATACTGCATTCCTCTGTTTCCTTTAGTTCCTTTTCTGCCGATGTCTCCTTTCTTTCCTTTGGGGGTTGTTCCTTTGTCTCCCCATTCTTGCTATCACTGGTCTGTGGCTTGCTGGCTGGATGTGCAGGATCAGGGCTGACACCCCAGGCTTGGCGGCGGGGAGCGCAGTCAGAAGCTCGCCTGCGGGATGCGCAGGTCTGTGGCAACGCCACGGTCTTGGTGGGCAGAGAGTGCAGTCCCAGGCTCGCTGGTGGGACATGCTGGGCCTGGGGCCCATGCCATGTGCTTGGTGGGCAGGGAGCAAAGTCCGAGGCTTGCTGGTGGGGTGAGAGGGCCTGGGGCCCATGCTGTGGGCTTGGCGGGCGGGGGAGCACAGTCAGAGGCTCACCTGCTGGAAGTGCATGACTGGGGTAACACCACAGGCTTGGCGGACAGGGGTGCAGTTCGAGACTCACCAATGAGGGAGTGACGCAGTGGGCCAGTGGAAAGGGGGGCTCACGTTCCGGGAACTTGCGTCTGGGGAGGCTGGAGTTCTGGAGTCCTGGGTCTGCAGCTAAAGTAGCAGGTCTTTGGCTGGAGTGCCTGTAGGGTCCAGGGTGGCATCTGAGGCCAGTCTGGGTGGTGGTGAGGCTGGGCTCCTAGTCACAGCACCTCTCCCCTTCAAGATGTCATGGTTTCTGTCCAGCCGGCCACCCTGGGAGTGATTTCAGTGGTAGCAGGAGCTCTCCATCTAGGAGAGCTCGGGTGCCAGCCCCTGAACATCCTGCAGGGTCTAACTATCCCTCACTCACACACACACACACACACACACACACACACACACACACACACACCACTCATGTCCCCACACTCCCCTTTTGCTCCCTCACTCATTTACACTCTCTCCCTCACTGCTGTCCTGCTGGCCGCCATCTTCCTGTCTCGTGAATGTGACTTTATATGGCAAAAGGGAGTTGGTAGCTGTGATTATGTTAAGGATCTGGAGATGAAATTATCCTAGAATCTCTGGAGTGGGCCCAGTGTAATCACAGGGTTCCCTATAAGAGGGAGGCAAGAGGAATTAGTCAGCGAAGGTGTGACTGTGGAAGGTTGGAGTGGTGCAAGGAAGCGGCTTTAGCCAAGAAATACAAGGGATGTCTAGAAGCTGGAAAAGCAAGGAAATGGACTCTTCCCTAAAACCTCCAGAAGGAACACAGCCCTCCTGACACCTTGATTTTTAACTTCTCACCATCCCAACTGTAAGAGAATAATTTGTTACAGCAGCAATAGGAAAGCAATACAATGAGGATTAACTAAACATTAGTGACTATAGTGTGTATGAATTATAAGAGATGTTTAATACTGTATTAAGAGACTTTAATGTTTTTAATAGACTTGTGTCCAAACTTTATTCATCATCAAAGAAACAGTGATTTATTATTATATATGTAATTTATATATATAAATTGGTGGCCTGGTGCATGAAATTCGTGCTCGGGGAGGGGGGTGTCCCTCAGCCCAGCCTGCACCCTCTCCAATCTGGGACCCCTTGGGAGATGTCTGACTGCCAGCAGTCGGACATCCCTCTCGCAATCTGGGACCGCTGGCTCCTAACCGCTCACCTGCCTGCCTGCCTGATCGCCCCTAACTGCCTCTGCCTGCTTGCCTGATTGCTCCTAACCCCTCTGCCTGCCTTCCTGATTGCCCCTAACCTCTCTGCCTGCCTGCCTGATCGCCCCTAACTGCCTCTGCCTACCTGCCTAATTGCCCCCAACTGCCCTCCCCTGCTGGCCTGATCACCCCTAACTGCCTCTGCCTCAGCCCCCACCGCCATGGCTTTGTCCGGAAGGAAGTCGGACGTCCGGAAGAGGGCCGGTCGACCCGGTCTAATTAGCGTATTACCCTTTTATTAGTATAGATAGATTAAATAGGAGAGGATTGCTTAAATGGGGGGAAAGGCCTTTTTCAGCAGGAGGAGATGCTCTTGGCAGACAGAAATACATAATCGTTATATCTGGACTGATAGCCAACCATATGCACTATACTGCCAAACCGGTCATTAAAAAATTGAACCGCTTTCTTACACCTTACACCAACAGCTGTTGCCCTTAAAACCCCTCCTCAGCACCCACCTTAGGTTCTGCCTTCGCAGTTCACTCAGATTAGGTTCTGATTGGACAGTTTCTATGCCAGTCAGCGTCAAAAGCTCCACCTCCTAGGCAGCCATTGGCTCCTCCCAGTTCACCCAGATTTGGTTCTGATTGGTCGGTTTCTATGCCAGTCAGCATCTCCGGGCCTATCTCTGGGCCTGATTAGAGAGGCAGGGCTGATCAGCAGATCAGACCCTGCTCCTCTCTCCTGGCCTCGCCAGCAGCCTGGGCAGCTGCTGATCAGCCCCACCTCTCTCTCCGAGAGGTCAACAGTTCAGCCCGCTTGCCATTCCCTGCCCATCCGAGCCTGCTGTGCATGCAGCCTGGTGTTCGGTTGTCCCTTCAGTCATTTTGGACGTTATGGACCCTGGCTCTTTATATATAGAGAGATGATAGACTATCCCAACAACTAACACTGAAAGCTTTTCTTGGTAGTTTTCTGAGGCCTTTGCCACGTTTCCAGGGAGAACAGGGCAAAGGGGCACAACATGCAGAGAGGGATTGTCTCTACCTCCATGTTTCACTGTCTTTCTACCTTTGGCACTGCTCAATTGAAGGCTTCTGGGAAATGACAATTAGGACTATTGCTCTGAAGCAAAGTGTTAAGACAAGATAGTCACAAGAAGATGTTAAGTAGACTGCTTTCTTTTACATTTTTTATGGATTCTAAGAATCTATAAATTACATAATGTGTAATTTGGCTTCTGCTATCTTATATGTCTTTATTTTGTGTTAATAAACAATAAACTCCTTTATTAGTATTTATATTTAATAATGCTATTTTATCAGATGATATTCAATAAAATAGTGATTTTAGATTATTTTGCATTTTTTAATTTAAATAAAGGAAAATTTGCTTTTTGGAATGTGAGATTCTTTGGAAATACTATGTATGTATGTAACGAAAACATTGGTACTAATCGCTCTAAAATCCTTGGGGTGTTTTATGGAAGCAGGTACCAGATTTCATATTTTATTTGATACTTTAAGGCAATAAAAAATTCAACATCAGGTTATACAGGGAAATCAAGTTAACAAGGAAAATTACATTGTTCTGAAGTCATGATTCCTTTGCCAAAGAGGTTTTGTGATTTGCTGACCAGATCTTAAGTAGAATCATTGAAGCTCAAGAATTATGGAAGTAAGATTTGCATAGTTCTCTTCAGCTATTTCTCCCACCCCATCTCCTCCAGTGATCAGAAGTCTTAAGTCATTAGTTTCTGTGGGCATTTTAGATTACTTGAGCAAGGGAACCACATTGCTCATTTAATTTGAATTTGATGGGGGTGGGGGTAAAGAGGTCAGAGACTCAGGTCTGCAAGCTGAGTTCAGGGCCAAGGGTTGAATAGGATCCATATGCATATGAGTCTAAGACACAGGTTCCTCACCTTTTTAGATCCTTGAAGAACTTTGCTTGGGGTTCACAATGCTTGAGTACTTTTTTATTTGATTATGGAAAATTTCAAATATATCCAAACTCAGGATAACTGTCATGAACCTCTACTTCCTCATGCCCGGCTCCTACTGTTTTCTGGATGTTACCACACTTGCCTCATCTATTCTCTCTTCTCCCTATTTTATCTTAAGTGTTTTAAAGCAAATCTTTCCAATCTTTTTACCTGACCCCACATCCTTCAATATGCACCCCTAAAAATATGGTTGTCTAATTTTAACTCTGCCTCATTTCTACCTTTCTTCTCAAACACAGCCCGGGTATCCAGAAGCTTTGAAGGACGAAACATTTACTGAGTTGACCATAGTTACTCAATTTAATTTTACAGTGAAGAAATAGTCTTTTTTGTTAACTTGTTATAACATGCTGTTACTTTTTTGTTAACTTCTCATATAAGAAGTGTATGAACTAATTATGGATGACTCCTTTAGCTTCTACATTTATTTTTTCTCTTCAGTATGTTATAATAAAATTAACTTCATGCTTAATTTAAAGCTATGACTGGAGAATCAAGAATATATTGCTTTTTTGCCATAAGTTTGTAGTCAAGTATTCCTGTAGATAAGATGATAGGCATACTGTTGGAAAAGATCTGCTCTCATCAAGAGGTCTTTTTTTCTTTCTATAATTCATTGATTTCTCAGAATAATTGTTACATATTTACAAAAAGTTTCCATTAGAAATTTTTTCAGTACTTGCACTGTTTTGTAGGATCTTGTCATAAGTGAGTAATGTTTCATATCTATGCGACACAATTCTCAATCAATTATTTATGTCAACATATAGGTGATTACTTGATTTTTGTTTTGGAAATAAAATAATATGCAAAAGATATATAACTTTTCCATAGATAGGGAAATAAGCAGCACTGGAGTAGACTTCCTCGTGCTCATGACCGAGGCCTCCCACTGTATTTTGAGAGCCTGTGGGGATGTTTGATACTTCCTAGTCTACATTATGGGAATGCCCACTAAGATCAGTAAGTTGTTACTCAGCTAAAATGACTCATCAGTTAGAAGGATGATCAGTCAGCCAAAACCAAACTTGTGGAATGATTTTCAAAGATCCTCTTGTGTTTGTATATAAATCTAATTATGGTTCTAAACAGACATCTGAGGAGATTTTTAGATCATTCCAAAAGGAAATACTACCAAGCAGAAATGATTTAAGATCCTATTTACATAGTGCGCTGCCTTCAAAGCAGAAATTCTTTGTAAATTTAACATGTAGCTTCGTAATGAGGTTCTTGCATGTGTGTGAATTACCTGTCACCCTAAGTCTTTATCATTAGTCCATTACATCTTTATAAGCTTTTCTGCATCATTTTAGATAATTGTGAAATTTGTGTTTCAGGATTTTATGGAACTACTCTTTTTTCGTGACCACTTAATGATTACACAATGTTTACAGCAATAAAATGTATGTTTATGATGTTGTTGATTTAAATGATACTATGTTTAACCCTAGCCAGTGTGGCTCAGTTGGTTGAGCATCATTGGTGCACCAAGAGGTCACCGTTCAATTCCCTGTCAGGGCACATGCCTGGGTTGTGGGCTCGATCCCCACTAGGGGGAATTCAGGAGGCAGCCTATCAATGTTTCTCTCTCTCTCTCTCTCTCTCTCCCCCCCCCCCCGTCTAAAATCAATAAAAACATATTTTAAAAAACACATTTAAATTATACTATGTTGAAAATACCTGTGCCATTTTCTTTGATTTTGGTGCCAGAAATACATACTTGTTGTGGCATTGCGTTTTCTTAGTCTTCTGTTAAAATTCAAGCACCTTTGGGAGAAATTATGCATTAAATCTTTATTGTCTGTTAACACCTCGGGGGAAAAATTATTTTTTAGATCAGTAGTTGTGATCTTAGAAAACACATGGAACTTGAGGCAACTGGATATTAAAATAGGGGAGTATTGACCCCGGAAAGTGTAGGAGTCAGAGAGTCTATATAGGACTTGTGAACTCAGATGCCTCCAGGGCCCACAGGATATGAAGAGAATAGGTTTAAACTGTGTGTACTGTGAGCTAAGTACCTGTCTAATATGATGGATTTTAGTTTTGTTGTTTTATAACATTGCACTTCAGGGTTCAAAAGGAATGGCCAAACAAAACAAAACAAAAATCAGAGATAATAATTTTGGGACCTTATTATATCATGTGGGGTGCTGGTAGGTGGTAGGTGAATTCAGATTGGTTCAACACAAAGGAATACTGTTACAGGCAGGTGAGAACACTGGGAATTTGAGAGCAGAAGGGGGCTGAAAATGGAGATAGGGAGCCATAAAGATTAGAGCACCTTCTTTACACTAGTTAGAAGAGATCCTGCCTTTACTAATGGGAAAGTTGGATGCTTCTTCCCTTCATAGTTGATAAACGGGGGGGTGGGGGGTGGGAGTTGGGGGGCGTGCATCAGCGTCCCCTGTGTAGTTTGCCAAACTACAGATGGCATCTGAAATAATCCACGCCTTCCTCCCAGTGAGATTTTGATTCACAAAGTGGTATGGAGCATGGTTGGGTATGTTTTGGGAAAAAAACTTATCTTGATTCACGTGCAGCACACAGTTGAACCTATTTTCTTGGAGGCAGAGGTCCAGTTTACCCTTTGACATGTGCTTTTATCTCTGCTCTCAAAATAGTCTCTTAAAATGCATGGCTACATTGTAGTTTCTCACATAAGTTGTCAAAGTGATTTATTTCATTCCATAAAGGAAGAATGACAAAAAGCAACATACATAATTTAAGGGTTGGATATAGGTTTTATGAGGAAGAATGGGAGAGTTATATTAAGACAGAGCAGTTGGCAACTGCAGCCATAGCACACCTAGTATTAAAGAGACAGAGACATATAATTATATCTGATTCAGCTTTTAACAAAGGTCGTTATATCCCCTAAGTTACCATAAATATAGACAATGAAAATTTGTTATAGCACAACTAAACTCTCTGTCCTGCTTTCCAAGAAAAAGCTGCTCACTGCATATTAATTTTTATATCATTCATGGCATTTCAGGATTAATCACTAAAGGTATAACAGCAATTACTGCAGTAGGGCTGATGTGATCAGTTTGTGGTAAAGAACTTGAGCTTAGAAAGAAGAATTGCCTAACAGAAAAGTTGTTGGACATTTAAAATTACAACCAAGGTTGCAGTTTCCTTCATTGCAGAATAAAAAATCTGAGTTAAAATGAGAAACCATTTATCTGGAATCTGGAATCTGATGCTCTTAACTTGGTAAACCTTTTACCATGTTAAATTCCTGTGTTGGTAAGCTTAGACGCCCTGCAATTACAGGGAACATTTTTTTCCCTACTTTGTTTGTTGATATTTTCCTAATATCTTCTAAGAAAGAGGTCGTTATCATTATTCCCGTTTTGGTGGTTTGCTAGTCAGTGACTATTTTTTTGGCAAAATGCCTCCATTTCTGACTTAAGCTATGTTACTTTTGTCTGGACCACACTCACACAAAAATATATGTTCATTACAGAAGAAATCTATAAACATATACAGTGGTGGGCAAAAGTAGGTTCATAGTTGTAATACAAATAACACAGTAATCAATAAGTAACACAAGAATAAACTCTGTTTCGCATACTCACAACTATAAACCTACTTTTGCCAACCCCTGTACTTAATTTGTCAGTGCTACGAGGAATTGTGGTGCTCACATTTACTGAGCTTTGGCTTTGTAACAGGTGCTGCTGAATTCTTTAGTTGAGTTGTCTCACTAATTTGCACTGCGCTGCAAAGTGGTGAGTGACTTCTGTATCCCCACCGAGCAGATGTGAGCAGATGTGAGGCGGAAGCTCAGAGAGACCAGGAAGCGGGTCCACAGGCACACAGATGAGAAAGGATGCCGTGGGCATTCAGTGTAGGTCGTCAGACTTCAGAGTTTAGGCTCTGAATCACCGCTCTTACATTAGCGGTTTCCAACTGGGAATTTGCAGATTAGCAATTCTCTGTAATTCACTTCTGCAGAAACTTCCCTCATTTCTCAAGTTCTAACAGTGTTATGGGGAACAATAAAATACCTTTAGAGCACAGGCTATCAAACTTGGCTACATTCTGGAGTCACTTAGGAGTTAAAAAACAAACAAAACAAAAACTGGTAGCTGTGTCCCACCCTCGTATGTTCAGAGTTGATTTGTATAGAGTGTGGTCTGGACATTGGGATTTTTGAAAATCTCCCAGATGATTCTAAAATGCAGCTGAGTTTGAGAACTCCTGCTTTGGAACAATGCAATATTTTAAATTCTAAATTTCTATTCTTCTGTTAGTCAAAAAATAATAATGTTTTTATTATAGAAGTAGTACATATTTACTTTAGAAACTATGGACAAACCAGTAAAAATTACAATTAAAATTATTTGTAACTAGAGGCCCAGTGCACGAAATTCGTGCACGGAGGGGGGTTATCCCTCAGCCCAGCCTATACCCTCTCCAATATGGGACCCCTCGAGGGATGTCCGACTGCTGGCTCCCAACTGCTTGCCTGCCTGCCTTCCTGATTGCCCCTAACCACTTCTGCCTGCCAGCCTGATCACCCCCTAACCACTCTGCTGCCAGCCTGTTTGCCCCCAACTTCCCTCCTCTGCTGGCCTGGTCACCCCTAACTGCCCTCTCCTGCAGGGTTGATCACCTCCAACTGCCCTCCCTTGCAGGCCTGGTCCTTCTCAACTGCCCTCCCTTGCAGGCCAGGTGCCTCCCAACTGCCCTCTCCTGCTGGCCATCTTGTGGTGGCCATCTTGTGTCCACATGGGGGCAGGATCTTTACCACATGGGGGCAGCTATATTGTGTGTTGCAGTGATGATCAATCTGCATATTACTCTTTTATTAGATAGGATAGAGGCCTGGTACAGGGGTGGGGGCCAGCTGGTTTTCCCTGAAGGGTGTCCCAGATCAGGTGGGGGCTCCCTTGGGGCGTAGGGCAGCCTGAGTGAGGGGCCTGTGGTGGTTTGCAGGCCGGCCACGCCCCCTGGCAACCCAAGCGGAGGCCCTGGTATCTGGAATTTATTTTCCTTCTACAATTGAAACTTTGTAGCCTGGAGCGGAGCCAAGCCTGGGGCTCCCTCCGAGGCCGGCAGCCATTTGTGTTGGGGTTATAATTGAAACTTTCTTGCCTTAAGCGGGTGGGCCCGGCCAGGGTGTGCGGAAAGCTTTGCTTCCCCTGTTGCCGGCGGCAACCCTGGCTTGCTCTCTCAAGCTCCATCCTGCCGCCATTTGTTTGAATTTGTTTACTTTCTATAATTGAAACTTTGTAGCTTGAGTGGAGGCTTAGGCCTGGCAAGGGCAGGCGGAAAGCTTGGCTTCCTCTGTTACCTAGGAAACCTTGCTCTCTGTGGCTGTAGCTATCTTGGTTTGGGTTAATTTGCATACTCGCTCTGATTGGATGGTGGGCGTGGCTTGTGGGTGTGTCGGAGGTATGGTCAATTTGCATATTTGTCTATTATTAGGTAGGATCCCTTCACTGAATAATAACCTCATAGGACTTGGCTATGTATTTTCTTCTTCTGTGCATGTTTGTGTATTTAAAGCTTTACCTGTAATGTTACTCTTTTATAGAATTTTATATATTTAATGCCTTACTGCTTTTTATCTCTCTTACCTAGTCACATGCTTTATCAGACTGAGAAATTTTTTATTCTTATGCACATTTAGTAGTATTGTTGATTAGCCCTTATTGGCCAGTAACTCAAAGTAAAGTAGTATCTCTATTAATGGAGAATTTGTTTGTAATTTGAGGTAGCACTGAGGAGACAAACCAATTAGATGTATCTCCTTTGTACTCCGACTTACATAGCACTTTTTCAGACAAGTACTAGTAAACCTTGGTTTGCTTCCTTTCCTTCCTTCTACGTCATTAAGGCACAGCCCGTGTGGTTCGAACCCCCTGGGCTCTGGCATGTAGTACACACGCAGTGAATGCTGAGATGCATGAGCAAGCAGACAGATGTGCTCTGGGATCTGAGCTGGGAGTGGTGGTTATAGCCTGAAAAAAACTAATCACTGAAGAAAATGAGTAAAAATGATTTGGGAATGGTGGAACACTAGGAAGAGAGAATAAGAGTGGGATTGAGATGAGGACAGGGGCTAAGGGCCACTTTAGGAGATAGGTAAGATGCAGATTATTCAAGAAATGTAAAAAGCCCTCTAGTTTCAGAAATATCCCTGCCTTGGCCCCCAACAGGCTCAGTCTGAGTTCCCTGACCCCTCCCACATCTCTGTCTTTCCATCTCGTCATCCTGCTCGTTTATCAGAATAAAAAGGCTGAGTCAGATACACTTTCAGAGGAAGAACGAGAAAATTTTCTGGGTTTGATGCTCCCCAAATAGTTTCCTGATACAGGTTTGGAGGAGAAACCACTGTAGTAAAATGGGGTTCAGTTAGGATACAACCAGAGCCTGTCAGTTAATAACCATCATTCCCTTTCCTACCGAGGTTGGGGATGGGGAAGAATTAAGTAAAAGATGGGGAGGGGACTCAGCATTGCAGACTAATGAGGGGTTACCGTCAAGGGGAGAGGGCCCCTCTGGGAGATGTCACAGGTTTGGTAGGCAGCCTTGTCTTCAGTTACGCTCACTGAGGTCCTTTTGGTGGTGCAGCCACAAAAGCCAGGCACCTCTGCATTGCATGATTTATGAACGATTTTGTTTCATATCCACTTCTTTTAGTGTGACTTTATAACCATTAGATTTCTTAAGTCAAAATTATTTATAGTTTCTTTTGGCTCTTAAAAACTTTATTAGTTTTTAAATGTGATTGTCCATTTTAAACAAATTTTTATTAAAAAGGAAAAATTGCTGATGTTTTACGTCATCCATGTATAAGATATATGCATGATTTATATTGCTGAAATCCTTTAGCATTGAAACATTTTGTAGTTCCAAAAGTGTCAAGAAAAATGAGAAGCTATTTCTCTATTCTTCTATCTTTATTGAATTCACGATGACTTTTAAAGAATATAAAGGCATTAAAGATAGTTAAAACCTCAGACGTCCTTCTTTACTTAGAATTAAACAAAAACAAAAATGAAGAATAAAATAGCAAACCTGGTTTATTTATCTGAATAATGCTTATCTCACTATAACCACCATAATGAAAGACAGGGAATCTTTATATTTACATTATACATTATAGCTAACTAAATAAAGAAATAAAATGCCAGAGGTAATATGTATTCAGGTAAATACCGGATATATTCAGTCCAGTGAAACTTTGAGATTTCGAGAGTGCTGTGCCAGGCATCAGAGCCAGGAGTGTATTATGATTTAATAGCATCGCTCTGCTGCTTTTGATGAGCTGGCCCAGAAAAACATTTGAAGCAATAAAGCATCCATTTGGCTCCTAAGTAATGAGGGAGGCCTTGCTCTTTGCATTAACTATTCAAGAAGAAAAGTGACCAACTGCTAATAAGCTTTCTCCAAAGGGGGGTAGTGGAAAACAGAAGAAAGTGCAAAGGGGAGGTTCTGTTCAATTTCATAAGCAGTTACCCAATACCCAGAGCTCCTCTTCCATGCGACTCCGGCCTGCTGTATAAGTGGGAGTGCCTGTCAGATGTATTCAAGGCTTCGTGGTTTAAGGAAGGATTGTGTAGCCTAACCTAATGACAGATGAGAGGAAGCAATGACGGGTGAGTAGCTAAGATTGGGCTGATCTCTCTCGTTTTAAATACTGGACTTATTCTCTAAGATGAACAGTAGTGATTGAGGCTTGATAGTTAATCCTTTTGGGAAGGGTTCCTTTTTAAAAAAAAGATGATTATTGCTTTTTCATGACATGGGAAATCTGCTCTATAATGCAATATGTAGAGTATCACGGGATTAAATGGCTTCTAACTTGAGAAAATGTATTTGCTATGTAAATAAGTATATCATTTATCATTTGAAAATAGTTTCAGCGTAAGAATATAATATTTTGCTCCTCTTCCACAAGTAAATAAATGGTCCCTTATTTAAAATAAATGCTTAGGATTTAGCAACTTTGAGATTACAACCAGAATATTGTATTAACACACAAATAGGGGCCTTTTCAAGTCATTTTGGAATCTTTGGATCACTTTTGGTGCTATAACAGCATGAAGTTTTAATCTCACTTGCTTTAAGATTCTTAATATGATTAATTTGCCCTCTTTAATGACATGAAAAAAGATGAAAGTCACAATTATTTTTTTCCTTAAAACCAACAAAGTGACTTTTATGCTAACTCTTCTCTGCTCTTACTAAAAAGTAATACAATGGAATTCTACACAATGGGGGGGAATCCTTCATATAAATTATATTAAAATAGGCAATGGAAATATGTAAACACAACATTATTTAATAATATTGTTCTTGGTACTATTCTAAGCCAATTATAAAACCATTTAATGGTGCATTTGATTTTCTTTTTTTTTTAAATTCCGCATTGATAGCTATGCATTAAATTTAAGCTTACCATGAATTATTTTGAAGTGTATTTAAAATTAATTTTCAAGTTATATTTTATGAAATAAGAATTCATTGTTTATTTGGGTTCAAGCCTTTGGTAAGGGTCTCAACAGCCTGATAAATACGTAGCAATGAGATCAAAATCAATAAAAGGTTCCTTAGAATTTTTCTTACCTAGACCACATTGTGTCATACTCAAAGAACTAAACTCATGTACTTTATAGTAATTCTTACTTTCTTTAGCAAGGAAATAAGGTTTTGCAATAATCTCTCTTGTTGGTTATTAACAATCATTTAGATTGAATTATACCTTTCAGATAATCACTCCATTCAGAAGACTAATGCTATGCGCTGAGAACAGAAAGGAGATGGAGGATTGGATCAGCTCACTGAAGTCTGTACAGACCAGAGAACCTTATGAGGTAAAGTAGCAGCTCTTTTGTCATCTCGTGTTCTTAGAGAATGTTAACTGAAGAGCTAACGCTATATTCTGCAAAAATTGGTATGTATAGAGTCATTCAGCAACTTGTTTAAGCCTGATATTGCATTCTTTTTACTTAAAGCAAAAAGTTTTTAAAATATGGGTTTGAAATTTTAATCATAACTATATACATTCTAAATATTAAGTGTCTGTAGTTTTGTTCACTTGTTTGACAAATCTGTGCTAATGTCTCATTTCTAGGTGGCCCAGTTTAATGTGGAACATTTCTCAGGGATGCATAACTGGTACGCCTGCTCCCATGCCCGACCCACTTTCTGTAACGTGTGCCGAGAGAGCCTTTCTGGAGTCACCTCCCATGGCCTGTCCTGCGAAGGTACTGTAGCATCCAACATGCGTTGTCCTCCACACTGACCATACTGCCATTGGTACTTGTGAGAAGAGAACAGAGAAAATCCACCATTTCCCTTGGGTGGAAGCAGTAGCTGGGAGCACCTCAGCAGGAACAGAGTGTTGATGTTTTATGGTGGCTTACAGTGGAGCTCTGTACACATAGGACTATCTTGGGAAATGTTTTGGCTCAGGAAAAGATAATATAAAATCATCTGAAAGGAAGTCTAAATCAAAATGTAGCATTTGTCTCCTGAGGAACTAGTAACTACTGATTAAAAAAACGTTCTTTAGACTTAGTGTGTCATCCCAGTTTTCTAGTATTCTTTTTCTGTTCTGATTGATTATGGAGTACAAAACTTTCTGTGAGGACACTATATACTCTTTGGCAGAATTTCCAATTGTTACTTACATTGCACTAGAGCAGTGGTTGCCAACCGGTGGTCCACAGACCACTGGTGGTCTGTGAGGTCCAAAAGGCTGGTGACCGCTGCACTAGAGGCCTGATGCACAGATTCGTACGCCGGTGGGGTCCCTCAGCCTGGCCTGCGCCCTCTCGCAATCCGGGACCCCTTGGGGGATGTTGGAGAGCTGGTTTCGGCCGGATCCCCGCAGGCCAGGCGAGGGACCCCGGGCACTGGACCAGTTTCAGCCTGATCCCCACAGGCCAGGCCGAGGGACCCCACGGGCCTCTAGTATGCATATAAGACCTTTGGTTAATCTCTTCCTGACCTCCCTCCTTCCCCCTTCCCTCTGAGATTCATCAGTCTGTTCCATGTTTCCATGCCTATGTGTTGAGCATCTTCCCCCAGGTGGTCAGTGAGCATCATAGCTACTGGTCGGACGGTCACTGAGGCTTTTATATATATAGATTGTTTTAAACGCTGTTTTATTTCATTTATGTTTCATTTAAATTGATGCCATCCTTTTAATTTCCTTAAAAGTTTCCTAAAAATAAGGCCTATGTTGTTGTTTTCATAAAAGTACTTCTGGATTATTTTGAAATTTAAGAACAGTGACCACTTAAAGGAAGTGCATTAATGATTACCAGGAGAAAATTCATAACTTCTTTAGATTTATTTAATTTCGTGCCTCAGTGATCAAATCATTGTGTACTACTTTTTGAACTATCTATTATACTATTACTAGCTTTTTTCTCTAATACAAAAAATCTTAAGTAATTTTGAATATAACTTTATTGTAATTAAAGAGTTTAATACAAATTGAGTCCCAGTTTTAATTCATTTTACGTAAGCTTGAGGTGTATGTCATTAGTTCAGCTATTTAATGTGCTACATAGCGGTTGAGAGCAGAGCACTGCACTTAGACCTTTGGGTTCCCGTTTCACTTCCAGCATTTTATTGTGAGCAGGGGAAAATCTAACTCTTTCAGACTTTATTTCCTAATCTGTAAAAGGGGGATAGTAGTCATTTATATCTCATAGCACATTATGGAAGCTAAATGAGAGAATACATGTAATAAAACTACTTTTCCAGTTAAGTAAATTATAAAAATTTTAATTGTGCTCCAAAAGAAATTTTTCAGGTAAAATATTACAGATTGTGTCATGGCCTGATACAGTAAAATTTATAAAAATGAATATTTGGAAGGGAGGAGGCATTAAACACTTTTAGATTTAAGGAATGATTGCAAACAAATATATAACTGGCCTTTATGGCTTTAATAACCTAAAAGGATATCTGCAGCTCCAAGTGACTCCTGCCCAGTCTGTGATATTGCATGACATTATTTTGAAGGTCCTTTTACTATTACCTTCTAGTCTCTCATCTAAAAAATGTTAAAGTGATATCAGATCTGAGGTACTCTGTTGATACCCTTCTGCTTTAAGAGTTAGACATTATTCAATATGTTTGTTTAGAAACTGAGATTGATAGTGGGATGACTGAATATTTTTGTAAGCATTTTTACAGAAAAAGGAAAATTACATTAGCTGGTGAGAATAAGAAACTTTAAAGTGTTTAAATAAATGTGTTGTTATATTCTGTTAATATGAAGTCTTCCTGACTTTTAAAAAATTCTCAATGATTATATTTTTAGAGGCACATATGGTAGTATTTATTTTCTCCACTGATAAAAATTTTAAATCTACAGTATTTTGCCCATTAGTATTTTTAGAACTGTAGCCGAGGTTTTACAAATCCCAAGGGTTTTATGAACATACAAAAAAGTTGCCTTTTTATTTTATGAGAATGTGACTATTTAGGATATTTTTATTGTAATCAAAGTTATACTTAAACTTTAGGACCCCCCCTTCCCAAATCTGAATAAACTACCTGCTTAGTAAAGCTAAAGCCACAGAATATAAGAGGCTTTAAAAGTCATAACAAAGATGCAAATACAAAATAAATTTGTTCACTAGTGACAATGAATAACTTTGTGTTAGAATGCAGTCCAGCTTCCCTGTGTGAGGCTACACTACATTGCCCTAATCTTCTGTTGTTGTTTTTCACAATAAGACAAGGCAGTCCTGATTTGTCTTCTAGGTTTGTATTGAAAAATAATTAAAAGTATTACTTTAAAGCCTTGTATATATAAAATATATGAAAAATAGAAGACAAAAGACTTTTTGTAAGTAATCCCCAAATCAATTGAGAATGTTAATTATAATTTAAGAGCATAATTATTCTTTATAGTTTTTAAACATCAATTTAATAAAATATGTTAAATGGTGATTTTTTAATCAACGGTATCAAATATATCAGCTTAGGAATTTTTATTTTAACCACTGTTGAACACATAAAGTGTAGTAAAGACTGAAATAATGTTTCAAAAAAAATCATAATTTTGTTACATGTTAGTATGTTTTATAAGTCTTGGAGTTTTAAAATAATGGCTTTACTTGTTTGGAAAAATTTAATTGTTAATTAACAAAATTAAGGTGCCTATTAATCATTATCATTTCTTAGTCACCATAATTACAGTCTGGTTTATATTATTATTATCCTATCTATAAAACAGTAATATGCAAATCATCACTCCGCTACACTCAAGCCACGCCCACCGGCCACGCCCACCGGCCAATCAGAAAGGGAATATGCAAATACACCTAACCAAGATGGCTGCAGCCTCGGAGAGCAGTTGTTGGAACTGGGATATTGGAGCCGAAGATCAGAGGGGAAGATCAGAGCCAGCTGGGGTCCCCTGCAGGCGATCGGAGCCAGCTGGGGGTCCCTGTCCAGGGCCCGAGCCTCAGCCAGAGGCTTGCAGCATTGGCTGGGGGTGGAGCTGGGCCACTGGAACCAGCTGGGGTCCCCTGCGGTGATTGGAGCCAGCTGGGGGGTCCCTGACCAGGGCCCAAGCCTCAAACAGAAGCTTGAGGCCTTGGCCTTGGATGGAGCGGGGGATAGAGCCATCTGGGGGTCCCTGCCCAGGGGCCGAGCCTCAAACAGAGGCTTGCGGCATTGGATGGGGGCGGAGCGGGGAGATCAGAGCCAGCTGGGGGTCCTGCCCAGAGCCCAAGCCTTGGCCAGAGGCTTGCAGCCTTGGCCGTTGGGGCGGAGCCTGGTGATCGGAGCCTGGTGATCAGAGCCAGCTGGGGTCCCCTGAGGGCGATCGGAGCCAGCTGGGGATCCCTGCCCAGAGCCCAAGCCTCTGCCAGAGGCTTTAGGCCTTGGCTGGGGGTGGAGCCCACGAGCGGAGCCAGCTTGGGGTCCCTGCAGGTGATTGGAGCCAGCTGGGGGTCCCTGCCCAGGGCCCAAGCCTCAGCCAGAGGCTTTAGGCCTTGGCTTGGGGTGGAGCCCTCCAGTGGAGCCAGCTGGGGTCCCTTGCAGGTGATCCGAGCCAGCTGGGGGTCCCTGCCCAGAGCCCAAGCCTAGAGGCTTGCAGCCTTGGCCGTGAGTGGAGCCGGGCGATAGAGCCAGCTGTGGGTGTCTGTGGGCAATTGGAACCAGCTGGGGGTCCCTGCCCAGGTCCCGAGCCTCAAACAGAGGCTTGCGGCCTTGGCTGGGGTTAGAGCAGGGCGATCAGAGCCAGCTGGGGGTCCCTGCCCAGGGCTGGAGGCTTTAGGCCTTGGCAGGGGTGGAGCCGGAGATCACAGGAGATAGGTGTGAACTACAGAGGAAATACCTTTTCTGACCACTCACTGGCTAAGCTCCCTGTATGCCACTGGTAATATTCTTAGTAACTTGGGTATAAGAATCCAAAAAAGTGATCTAGGGCTTTTCCACCACACTCCTGGGGAAAAAAATGAAGGTCCGCTGCTGGAGGGCTAAGAAATGTCATAACCTGCCCTACACGGTTTGGCTCAGTGGATAATGTCTAGGTTTGCCAACCGCAGAGTCCAGGTTAGATTCTGATCAAGGGCATGTACCTAAGTTGCAGGCTCCTCCCTGGCTGGGGCCCAGGTCAGGGCTCAGGAAGGAGGCAAGCAATCTAAGTATTCCTCTCACTTTGATGTTTCTCTCTGTCTTTCCCTTTCTCTTTCACATTCTCTAAAAGTCCATGGAAACATATACTCAGGTGAGGATAAAAAAAAAAAAAAAAGAAAGAAATGTCATCCAATCTAATAAAAGAGTACTATGCAGATTGATCATCACTGCAACACACAATATAGCTGCCCCCATGTGGTCAAAGATCCTGCCCCCATGTGGACACAAGATGGCAACCACAAGATGGCCAGCAGGAGAGGGCAGTTGGGAGGCACCCGGCCTGCAAGGGAGGGCAGTTGGAGGTGATCAACCCTGCAGGAGAGGGCAGTTAGGGGTAACCAGGCCGGCAGAGGAGGGAAGTTGGGGGCAAACAGGCTGGCAGCAGAGTGGTTAGGGGGTGATCAGGCTGGCAGGCAGAAGCAGTTAGGGGCAATCAGGAAGGCAGGCAGGCAAGCAGTTGGGAGCCAGCAGTCCTGGATTGTGAGAGGGATGTCTGACTGCCCTCAAGGCAGTCGGACATCCCTTGAGGGGTCCCAGATTGGAGAGGGTACAGGCTGGGCTGAGGGACAACCCCCCTCCGTGCACGAATTTCGTGCACCGGGCCTCTAGTTATTTTATATTAAGCAACTTTGCAATTCTCAAGAATCATTTTATGATACATTTTATTATTACAAATTTGTAATTTTTACTTTTAATATTCTGTTTGAATTTTAATAGCAAAATTTTCAAAAGCCATGATGCCCGGGCAGGTTTTACTCAGTGGTTAGAGCATCGGCATCTTGGGTTTGATTCCCAGTCAAGGGCACACACCAGGATTGCGGGTTCCATCCTCACCCCAATCAGGGAGGATGTGTCTCTCTCACATCAATGTTTCTCTCTCTCCCCTTTCCTTCTTTCCACTCTCTCTAAAAATCAATGGAAAAATCCTTGGGTGAGCATTAACAACACCAAAAACAAAAAAAGCCATGACATTATACCCTGCTGCCCTCTTTTACTTCCTTCTTTGTCTCTTAGAATACAGTTATTGACCATTATTGTCAAGTACTTACTTCTACTTAAAAAGCAGCCTGGGGATTATGCTACAGATAAAACTAAAACTAGGACCACATTTTTGAGCAACACCATAACAGATGAAAAGGTCTAGAGACACTAACTGTGGTTTTAAAGAGTCACTTGTATTGGAGCAAAATGCTGAAATTGTTTTTCAAACTAAGCTTACTTTCTATAGTACTCTTTTTTACACTAATGTTGGTCAGCAATAAAATTCAATTGAATAATGGTTGTATTCTACATGAAGTCTGGGCTGTAGTCACAGTCATTTATCACAAAAACAGTATGATTTCTAGGGAAGAATTTGTCAATGTACACAAAAGAGCATGTAAATGAAACATGTCCAGTATGTGTAGCCTAGGAAAAACCAGCTTAAGTGACCATATATATTTTGGTTATTTATGATACCTGAAGTATTTGAACATTTGATTATATAAATCTTAGTTATTTTACCTGACCCTTTTGTTTTCATCCTATCTAATAAAAGAGTAATATGCAAATTGACCGTCACTCCAACACAAGATGGCCGCCCCATGTAGTCAAAGATGGCTGCCCCCATGTGGACACAAGATGGCCATCACAAGATGGCCGGCAGGGAAGGGCAATTGTGGGCGATCAGGCCAGCCGGGGAGGGCAGTTGTGGGCGATCAGGCCAGCAGGGGAGGGCAGTTAGGGGTGACTGGGCCAGCAGGGGAGGGCAGTTGGGGGTGACCAGGTCGGCAGGGGAGGGCAGTTAGGGGCAATCGGGCCGGCAGGGGAGCAGTTAGGCGTCGATTAGGCTGGCAGGGGAGTGGTTATGGGGTGATCAGGTTGGCAGGCAGGTGACCAGTTTGGAGCCAGCAGTCCTGGATTGTGAGAGGGATCCCAGATTGGAGAGGGTGCAGGCTGGGCTGAGGGATACACCTCCCCCCATGCATGAATTTCGTGCACCGGGCCTCTAGTATTACAATAAGTTTGCTTTAAAAAATGATGTGGAACCCATCATTTCTTGTTTATGAATGGCTTACTATTAGATACTAAAAATCATGTGAAAAGTAGCCACCTTACATTTAGAATTTAGCAACAGTTGCCTTATATTTCCACCAAAGTAAGCTCTGCTTTTAAATATTTACCTGAAAACTCAGAAACTTGTATAACATCAGTATCTATTAACACTCCGATAGTTTGTGTCATTTGAAGGGTAAGTTTAGTAGTAGTCAAGTTCTGATTTTCATAAGCAAGCATTAATTATTCAAATAATCTGTGGTTTACTCGTTTTTCATATTTATGTTGCTTCTTTCTGGTTGTTTCCTCTTATTTCTCTCTTTCTCTCTTTTTATTCAGTATTTGTATATATTGCAAAATGATTACCAGAATAAGTCTAGTTGCCATCACCAACATAGTTACATACTAGTAAATTTTTTTTCTTGTGATGAGAACTTTTTAAAAATATATATTTTATTGATTTTTTACAGAGAGGAAGGGAGAGGGATAGAGTGTTAGAAACATCGATGAGAGAGAAACATCGATCAGCTGCCTCCTGCACACCTCCTACTGGGGATGTGCCCACAACCAAGGTACATGCCCTTGACCGGAATCGAACCTGGGACCTTTCAGTCCACAGGCCGACGCTCTATCCACTGAGCCAAACCGGTTAGGGCTGTGATGAGAACTTTTAAGATTTATTCTCTTAGCGACTTTCAAACATACAATACAGTATTATTTACTAGAGGCCTGGTGCATGAAATTCATACATGGGGGTGGGGTCCCCTCAGCCCAGCCTGCACCCTCTCCAATCCGGGACCCCTTGGGGGATGTCCAACTGCCAGTTTAGGCCCAATCCCAGGGATAAACCGGCAGTCAGACATCCCTCTCACAATCCTGGACTGCTGGCTCCTAATCACTCACCTACCTGGTCGCCCCATGCAACCTGCTGTTCGGTTGTTTGATCGTCCCTCACTGCCCCCCCTGCCGGCCTGGTTGGCCCTAACTTCCCCCTCCTGCCATCCTGGTCGCCCCCAACTTCCTCCCTGCCGGCCTGGTCACCCCCAACTGCCCCCCACTGCCGGTCTGGTCGCCCCTGACTGCCCCCCCTGCCAGCCTGGTCACCCCCAACTGCCCCCCAACTGGCCTGGTCGCCCCAACTGCCCCCCCTGCCAGCCTGGTCGCCCCCAACTGTCCCCTCCCTGCTGGCCTAGTCACTCCTAACTGCCCCTCCTGCCCCTCCTGCTGGCCTGGTTGCCCCCAACTGCCCCCCCCCACCAGCCTGGTAGCCCCCAACTGCCCCCCTCTGCTGGCCTCGTCGCCCCCAACTGCCCCCTCTGCCGGTCTGGTCGCCCCTCATGGTCCCCCCGCCAGTCTGGTCACCCCATGCAGCCTGCTGTTCAGTTGTTTGGTCGTCCTTCAATAACCCCCCTGTCGGCCTGGTCGCCCCATGCAGCCTGCTTGTTCAGTTGTTTGGTCGTCCCTCACTAACCCCCCTGCCAGCCTGGTCGTAGGCAGCCATCTTGTAAGGGTGTGATGGTCAATTTGCATATTACCTCTTTATTATATAGGGTAGTCACCATGCTGTACATTATATACCCAGGACTTATTTATTTTATAACTGGAAATTTGTACCTTTTGACCCCCTTCACCCATATTGGCCACCTCCCCATCTCCAACCTCTAGCAACCACCAATCTGTTCTCTGTATCTATGAGCTTGGTTGTTGTTTTTTGTATTCCACATATAAGTGAGATGCTATGGTATTTGTCATTCTCTATCTGACTTATTTCACTTAGCATATTGTCTCAAATGGCAAAATTTCATTCTTTTTTATGACTGAATAACATATATATGTTACATCTTTTATCCGTTCACCCATTGATAGACACTTATGTTGGTTTCCTATCTTGGCTATTGTAAATAATGCTGCAGAGAACATGGAAGTGCAGACATCTTTTTGAGTTAGTGTTTTCATTTTTTTCAGATAAATAACAAGAAGTGGGATTGATGTATCATATAGTAGTTCTGTTTTTAAAATTTTGAGGAACCTCCATACTACTTTTCATAGTGGCTACACCAATTTGTATTCCTGCCAACAGTGCACAAGGGATCCCTTTTCTTCACATCGTTGCTAACACTTGAAACTTTTTTATCTCTTGCTAATATCCATTCTAGCAGGTGTGAGGTGATATTTCATCGTGGTTTTTATTTTACATATTCCTGATGGTTAGTAATGTTGAGAAACTCTTCATGTACCTTTGGTCATTTGTATGTCATACTTGGAAAGATGTCACTTGAGATCCTCTACTTGTTTTTAAAATCGGATTCGTTATTTTTTTGCTATTGTGTTATATGAGTTGTTTATATATTTGGGATATTAACCTTTTACCAGATATATTGCATTTACTTTCTCCCATTCACTAGATTGCCATTTTCATTTTGTTGATGGTTTCCTTTTCTGTGCAGAAGCTTTATAGTTTGATGTAGTCCCTCTTGGAGCTTACAACCTATCCTTTCTTCTGGTAGTTTTATGGTTTCAGGACTTACATTTAAGTCTAATCCAGTTTGAGATAATTTTTGTATATGATATAAATAGTGGTCCAGTTTTATTATTTTTTGCATGTGGCTGTTTAATTTTCCCAATTTATCCAAGAGACTCTCCATTCCTCATTGTATATTCTTGGATCCTTTGTTGTAAATTAATTGATCATATAGGCATGGGTTTATTTCTGGGCTTTCTATTCTGTCTGATCTATGTGTCTATTTTTACACCAATACAATGCTTTTTTGATTACTACTACTCTGTATTATATAAGGTGGGGCAAAAGTAGGCCTACAGATGTGAGTATGTGAAACACAGAGTTTATTCTTGTATTGTTATTTATTAATTATTGCATTAAGTTCTAATCGAACAACTGTAAACCTTTGCCTCACCTTGTAGTTTGAAATCAGGGAACACGATGCCTCCAGATTTCTTCTTTCTCAAGATTGCTTTGGCTATTTGGGGTCTTTGTGGTTCCATATAAATGTTAGAATTATTTGTTCTAGTTCTATGAAAAATGCCATTGGAATTTTGATGGAGATTGCATTGAATCTGTAGATTGCTTTGGGTAATATGGACATTTTAACAATATTAATTCTCCTAGTCCATGAACACAGACTATCTTTTAATTTATTTGTTTCTTTCATTGGTATTGGATAGTATTCGTTGTCTCTTCATTTTTTTTTTTTATAGGCTCCTTTGTGGTAATTTGATTGGGAGGAATTGGTGATGCATGTAGTGGGAATATCACTTCATTATTTCTTTCTCTACATGATAGTGTAGTCATTCCAACACAATACTTTCAAAGGACAGTGCCATCTTTGTTACCCTTATCAACCTGTTTCTTACGATGCCTGGATAGTTTTTTGACATACTTGCAATTTAAAATTCCTTTGAATTATCTTGTTCTTACCTCAGTGGTATTTTCACACTTTTTATTTTAAGTATCAGAAGTGTTCAGCTTGTTTGGTTTCTCACAAACTGAACACATTTATGTAATTAGCCCTCAGAATAAGAAATAGGATGTTACTAGCACCCGTGTAATTCTGAATTTGTTAGTTCTTTAGTTCTTTCTCCCCAAGAACTAATTATTTTGCATTTATTTCCTTTCTGTTTTTCTTTTATGATTAAATGGAATGTAAGTGGCAATCAGAGCTTGGTCAAAATGCTTCATACATACATAGCCATATTTGCTTTATAGAGTACCATTACTATTTGTTAAAGAGTAATCTAAACTTTTTAAAATATTGTTTTCCTTCTATCCTCCACCCCTTTAAAATTTTATGCTGTGATTTTCTTTAATCGTTGGTCTAAAAGTACACACTCATTTAGAAATGGTTTCCTTTGTGTTTTTTTTAGTATGTAAATTCAAGGCCCACAAAAGGTGTGCCGTGAGGGCCACAAATAACTGCAAATGGACGACTCTGGCCTCCATCGGGAAGGACATCATAGAGGACGAGGATGGGGTAAGCCCTCTTCTGTCTCTGACCCCTTCCCAGTACCTCTTCTCTTTTCCTTTCTGCCCCGGGGAAAATACTGACAGAGCTAGGTGGGAGGGTTTACTATTAGTCTTAAAAATGGAAGAATTTGGTTAATTGTGAGTTTTTATTTTCAGTTTGGTCTTTAATAGGTTCCTTCAGCTCTTAAATTTTAAGGGAAATGTGAATAGGACTTAAGAATGGTGCTGGGCTGGTGTTGTGGAGCCTTACCTGACAAACTAAGATATTTTTTAAGGCTTCGCTCAGCTGTTTACTCAGATGTTTACTCCTCAGACTTCAAGGCTTCCTCTCAACGGTGCCCCTCCCTCAAAATCTTGCCTCCCTTGCACCTTGCATACAAATATCTGGTAGCACTTTGTGACCACTGTGATCATGCCTTTTACATGCCTTTCTCCTCACCTAGACTACGAGTCCTGAAGGCCAGGGATTTCGCCTTATTTATCGTTGTACGTCTAAAGTGCTTGGGACATAGTACGTGCTCAGTAAATCTGGGGTAAATGAGTGTAGGCTATGAATGATACATAGTATTGATTTCTTAGAGTAAGATTTAATTGTATATCTTCCTAGGGTAAGAATGGTGTCCTCCACAGTCTTTAATTTGACTGTGCTTTACTCCTGCTGCACAGGTGGCTATGCCTCACCAGTGGCTAGAGGGTAACTTGCCCGTGAGTGCCAAGTGTGTTGTGTGCGACAAAACGTGTGGCAGCGTTCTTCGTCTGCAAGATTGGAAATGCCTTTGGTGTAAAACAATGGTGAGAGTCCTTTTTAATTAGCTTCTTTTCGTCACTTTTACGTGTGTGTGATTTAGAGGCAAAGAATTTATAGTGTAGCAGAGCACGCACACCCATCGTAATATTCATCTTTTTCAAAGTGTATTCCTTCCAGTCTGGTTACGTTTTCAAATAACCTTTTTTTTTTTAATAATTATCATATGTTTCCTTTGTCTAAAGACCTCTTCCCTACAGTTTTATTGCTTTTCATTATGCTTTAGTCACACTAGGTGGTTTGCTATTTTTCAGGCTTGACATCTACCTTGTAATATTCTTACAGAACTTAATGAAAATAAGTAAAATCTGTTGTATGTCCACGTTTTTTGTAATGATCCTACAACTCTGTATTCACATCTCTTTTATAACGTTTTCATGTTATTATAGCTACAAGGACATCCATGCCTATTTTCTCAGCTGGACTCTGGCCTTGCAAGGAAAAGGAAAGGGTCCTATCATTATACACTCATCTTGAAAAGTGATGCACATCAGAGGCGCACAGTAAATGTAGAAACAAAGTTTCAAGGTCACTCAAAATAACTATAGAGAACAAAAAAACACAGGGCTAACGTACTTATTAAGTAGGACCCAGGCAACTTAGGATACTTTATGTACTCAGTTCCAAAGCCTTTAAAAGTTCTAACCAGCCTGGCCAGAGTCGCTCAGTTGATTGAGCGTCGTCCTGTCCACCAAAATGTTGCTGGTTCAATTCCCGGTCAGCGCACATGCCTGAGGGTGGGTTTGATCCTCAGTCGGGGAGTGTACTCAAGGCAACCGATCGATGTTTCTCTCTCTCTCTCCTCTCTAAACATGTCTTCAGGTGAGGATTGAAAAAAAAAAAAAGGTCTAACCATAAAAGCAGAAACTTCATGAAGCACTTACTTAATATGTTGTTATTTCATTAGTCCTTTTAAAAAACTGATATATTAATTAAACATGTATTTATAAACTTTTGGGAAAATAACTGAAATTTAATTCTTGTTCTGGTGATGACCTAATTTTGGACAGTTTTCTAATATGATTTATAATAATTAACAAGCCAAATCAATTTTAGAAAAACAAGCATGCACAGATAGTTTTAACAGGAATAAAAATATGTAAAAATAGGGCAAAACTGAAAAATATAACAATGTTAAGTGAGAAAAGTGGAAGATATAAATTGTACCTTTACTATTTTTACAGAAAATGTAAAACCATGTCCAGAAACTGGACAACAGGTGGAAAATTAGGAGTTGGCTCCTTAGGTTTGTAGAACTATGGTTTAGTTTTTAACTAGATGACTATGTTTAGACACCAAATATCCTGCTGTTAAAAATCATATTTTAAAGGCAAAATAATATATTAACAGAAAAATGAGAGTTTATAGGAAGTATAGACTAAGACAGGTGTAACAAAGGTGACAGTGGCCCAGCATCCAGCACATCTAACTGACAGAGTGGGGAGGAGTGATTTCACAGTAAGGTGGCATTTATGTTTGTCAGGAAAAAAAGAGGGAAAAGACATTTAAGAATGCCCTCCTCTGTAAAAGACATTAAAGGTGGGGATGAGTAGAATGAGCAAATAAAAAACCTAATTTACTCCTTCCTAAAGTTTAAAAACCACTGACTAAATACAAGTAGAAACCTATATATTGCAGGTAAAAACAATTTGTATATTACTTTTAGAAAATACTTCATCATATGTGATCTTTCTTTTTAAAAAGTTAGAAGGAAAAAAACAGCTGAAATTCTTGAAGTAGAGAATTAGACTTTAGTAAATGTGGAGTAATAAAAATAACAGTAGGTGCATATATCACTGGTTGTTCCCCCAAAAAGACATCTTAGGTGGAAAGAGAATTTAAACTCTTAGTTAGGGAGCACTCCCTTAAAATAAGGAGTGGCAAAAGAGGGTTTTAGGGGTGGGGTTGCACTAAGACTCCAAGGAGAGCTAGTTTATATTAAATAGTCTATATTATATTAAATGGGAAATAAAAAGTAATGCCTATGGCTGACAAAAGGGGCACCCAGCCCCAGTCAGGTGGTTTAGTTGGAGTATCGTCCCATACACCAAAAGGTTGCGGGTTCTATTCCTGTTTGGGGCACATACAGGAGGCAACTGATCAATGTTTCTCACATCAATGTGTGTCTCTCCCCCTCCCCCCCCATCTCTCTCCTCCTCTCTCTAAAATCAACAAACATATCCTTGGGTGAGAAATAAAATAGAGGTAACTGGTGAAGAGTAACAAAAGCAGGAGGACAAAGAGAATCATGTTCAAATTAAAAATGATAAGGAGTTCTGGCTGGCATTGCCCAGTGGTTAAGGCCTGCACACCCGAGGTTCTTGGGTTCGATTCCAGGTCAAGGGCACATTCTTGGGTTACAGGTCCCATCCCTGCGACCAGGGCTGTTGGAAGGCAACCAGTCGATGTGTCTGTCACATCCGCATCGATGTTTCTCTCTCTTCTCTCTCTCTCCCCCCACCCCCTTCTCCTTCTCCTTCCTTTTACTCTCTCTAAAATCAATGGAAAAAATATCCTCACTCCTCAGGTGAGGATTATAATCCTATATAATAAAAGGCTAATATGCAGTTGACTGAATGGCAGAACAACCAGTCGCTATGACACACACTGGCCACCAGGGGTCAGACGCTCAAAGCAGGAGCTGCCTCCTGGTGGTCAGTGCACTCCCACCAGGAGAGCACTGCTCAGCCAGAAGCCAGGCTCACGGCTGGTGAGCGCAGCGGTGGTGGCGGGAACCTCTCCTGCCTCTGAGGCAACGCTAAGGAGCAGCGAGCCCAGCTTCTAGCTGAGCGACGCTCCCCCAGAAGCCGGGGTCACGGCTGGCAAGTGCAGCGGCAGTGGCGGGAGCCTCTCTTGCCTCCACAGCAGCGCTAATGACCCCTCGGGGGATGTCCCCCTGCTGGCTTAGGCCCTCTGGGGAGCAGGCATCCCCTGAGGGGTCCCGGACTGCAAGAGGGCGCAGGCGGGGCTGAGGGACGGCCCTCCCTCCCCCAGTGCATGAATGTTGTGCACCGGGCTTCTAGTAAATAAAGGAAAAGGAAACACAGATTACCTATTAGGCCTGACTAAAGTATTATAGGACTTATTTTCCTCTGTGGCCTATGAAATCAATCTCATTATGAAATCAACATGTCACTCTCACTTCTCTTACATTTGCTGATCTACACCATACTTATGAAAAGCAATGTTTTTTTCCACCCTCTTGCGGGTAGTGGGAGAGCTGACTTCCAAGACTCAAAACAAAACAAATCAGCCCGAATGCAAGGCAATCGCTGCCATAGTTGGACAGTGTCACCCAGTGCTAAGATAAGCACTCACAGCTATTATTACCTCCTCGCCCTGTTATCTTTAGCCCCCTCGCCACCCGCTGAGTTCCTGCCCTGACTGCAGTGCAGAGGCCCAGTCCTCACACAGTCCAGCCCAGATGCACGTCCCACTGATGCCGCGTTATGTTGGGCGTGTTTCTTTCCTCTTTCTTGACATGGAAGAAAGTTTTAAAATATTTAATTAAATGCTGAGTTCAACACGTGGCCTACTGAACTCAGCATCTGTCAGAGAACATACATAGGATTGTAGCAAAATTATGTTTGTTTTTTAAAATATATTTTTTATTGATTTCAGAGAGGAAGAGAGAGGGAAAGAGGAAAAACATCAATGATGAGAGAGGATCATCAGTGCACATCCCCTACTGGGGATCGAGCCCACAACCCGGGCATGTGCCCTTGACCAGAATTGAACCTAGGACCCTTAAGTCCGCAGGTCAACGCTCTATCCACTGAGCCAAACCAGCTAGGATGCAAAATTACGATTTGTATGTCAATCAAAATTTGGTGGCTTTCTTATAAGAATTTTATAAGGTAGATGTCATCAGTTTTTTAATGGACAATGATACTGATGTATACTGGTTCATTTCTCTCCTTCCTCTCTCTTGCCTTCCCTTCCTTGCATTTCTTTCCTTTTCTGGCCCTCTCCTTGCCTTCACAAGCATTCATTGACTATACACTGAGTGGCCAGATTATTATGATCTCTGAACACATAATAATCTGGCCACTCAGTGTGTGTGTGTGTGTGTGTGTGTGTGTGTGTGTGTGTGTGCGTGCGTGAGGCCCAGTGCATGAATTTGTGCATGGGTGGGGTCTGGCCAGCCTGGCCAAGGGGAGGGGACCTGGGCGGTTGGCCGGCCTGCCTGCTGATCGAACTCGTGGTCGAGGGGACAATTTGCATATTAGCCTCTTATTATATAGGATATACACTGAGTGGCCAGATTATTATGTATTTAGAGATCATAATAATCTGGCCATTCAGTGTATACTACTTGCCTGAGACAATCATGAAAATATGCTACCCAGACAAAATCAAATTCCCATCTCTAAAAAGATTAGCCCATTCCTTAGAAGCATAAATATCATGCCATTAAATTTATGAATTACTGAACATTTTGTGCTGTAGTTGATCCTCAAAGTATCAGTTCCTTAGCTATAATTTATAACTAAACATTGATTTGTTTTTGTCATTCTTAAAAATTCATTTGTTTGTTATTAGGTACACACTGCCTGCAAAGACTTATACCATCCTATATGTCCACTTGGCCAATGTAAAGTGTCTATCATTCCTCCAATTGCACTAAACAGCACTGATTCTGATGGTATGTAGCAGTGGTGTGAGTATGTATATTTTCGGTATATTGAAAGTTGATATGTACATTTATTTTCCTAGAAAAAAATAGAATTATAACTGTTATCCTTATCAGTTTTTATATACTAATTCTATTTAAATTGCTGAACAGTACATTTAATTTTTAAAAGAACATTTTAAAATTAAAATTTTACATAGCTATTAACACATTGGTGAAATTTCTGTGTATAAGACTTATAGATTTTACATTTCAGCAAATAAGATCATTATTCTGTTCTGAAATGTAATTCAAAAATTTTAATTTTTTATGTGTGTTTTTTCCTCTATATTGAAACTGCCCATTAGCATATCTCTTGTTTAGAAATCTGTTTTCTTATCATTTCATTGCAGGAATTTATATTACTATAAATTTATTCACTTTTTTCAAAATCTTACAACTTAGTTGTAAGTGCTGAGGAATGTGTTTGCAACACTGGTTTTGGAATAGCATATTAATAACTTTCCAAGCAAACTGTATTATAAAAGGCTTTTATCATATACTACTAATGTTTTGCATTGATAAAGTGCATTATGATTTTCAAACTTACATATAAATTATGTCAATAGATCTTATAGATACAGGGATACAGGTCTCAAAAGATAAGACTTTTTTACAACCTATGGTATTAAAGCCCTCCCTCCACAAGCCCTGATATATCAATGTTCTGTTTTTTATTATAAACTTTAAATTATTTGTGTTCAGGCCTCATCAATGAGCAGTTAAAATCTTATATAATAAAAGCCTAATATGCTAAGGATCCAGTTGTCCGGTTGTCCGTACATCCAATCAAAGCGTAATATGGTAATGATATACTAAGGCCACTCAACTGCTTGCTATGACGTGCAGTGACCACCAGGGACAGACAGTCGACTGGTTGACCAGTTGCTATGATGTGCACTGACCACCAGGGGACAGACGCTCAACGCAGGAGCTGCCCCCTGGTGGTCAGTGCGATCCCACAGGGGAGCACCGCTCAGGCAGAAGCCAGGCTCATGGCTGACGAGCACAGCGGTGGTGGCAGGAGCCTCTCCTGCCTCCACGGCAGTCGGACATCCTCTGAGTGTTCCCAGACTGCAAGAGGGTGCAGGCCAGGCTGAGGGACCCCCCCCACCACCACCCGAGTGCACAAATTTTATGCACCAGGCCTTTAGTACTTTATAATACTAAATACAAGTACATAACTGATTGATTTTCCTTATAATTGTTGTTAAGGCAGGTTCTATATCTCAGATGATCTCTGATTAATACTTTTACCATTTGTTTATGACTTTTCATTATAGAGATATTGTAAGAGATAACTCCTCTCTCAATATATTTTTAATATGTAAATAATAAACCAATCTCCATTTGGGGGGCTAATTTATAACTTATTTTTAAAGTAATGAAGCTGGTTCTTTATTTTTATGACTTTCTCTTCTTTTCTCTGGATTTTTGTTAGTTTAAGAGAGGAAGCTGTGCATATTGATCTTGTCCTGTGTTTTTTTACAGGTTTCTGTAGAGCAACGTTTTCATTCTGTGTTAGTCCTTTACTGGTTTTTGTCAACTCCAAGAGTGGAGATAATCAGGGAGTCAAGTTCCTTCGACGATTTAAACAGTTACTAAATCCAGCTCAGGTGTTTGATTTAATGAATGGAGGTCCTTATTTGGGGTAATTGATTATCGATAAGTCTCTTTTAAATGAAATATAGCACTGAGCATGAAATGTGTCTGGCTTTTCAGTTCATGAAAATTGTAGACTCATCTAGATGTCTCTGTGTTGATCTTCTCACTCCTCCCTTTTTAAAAATTCTAATTATAAATTTAACACAACCTCTATTGATATAACTTCCTTGTGTGATACAAATTCCAAAATTTGTTTAGAAAGTGTTTTAGACCATATCTTACATCAATCAAGCACTCAGAGTGTGCTGAGCTCTAAGAAAGTTAAACGTGAATATATAGAAATACAGACTAACTTTAGAAAATGATTTGCATGGAAGACTTGTATTGATTTGTATGTAATATAATCAGTTGTTTAACTAAAGCATGGTTACTATCATGGGTCTCTAGGTAGTTCCTCCAGGATTTCAGACTCACTCCAAACAAATGGCAAAGAAATGGCTTTTCTTCATTGTTTCTGCTGTCTGGAATGTCATTTAACATAAAATCTGAAAAAATATTAAATAATATTTTCAGTGAAGGAAAATATGCCTTGAGGCACTTTCAGTACATTTTTAGTACATGTATGATTTTTGATGGAGAACTGATATTATATCAATGGAACCAGAGCCCAGCGTTCTCTCTGATTTACTTACGCCAACTCTGCTTTTCTCCAGGGTTCCACCGTCACCTTGACGCGTGAACATAAAAGTAGAAATGGAGATTTTCAGATTTTTCTGTCTCCCATATTTCTCTCCTTAGTCTTTTCTTGTGCCTCTTTTCACTTTTGTTCCTTTTTATTTCCATGACCTTTTTCTTGCTAAGTTCAGGCCCTCTGGTCACTGGTGTTGGTCTTTTTCATGTGTACTCAACTCCTTCCTTCCCTACGTGGACATCCCTCGCTTCCCTGGCATTTCCGCATCTGGCCTCTCTTCTCACCTTTGTCTCTCCCATTGCTGGTTAGCTCTGTCTCCTTTCTAGTACATTTGTTTTATAATCCTTTATCGTTCTTATATCTTATATTCTTGACATTCACTATTCCCACCCAGGGAACTCCCTTTGTTAAACTTCTTGAGGTTATCTTTGTAACATATTTTTTAGATTTCCCACAATATTTGAGGTATGCAAAGGTACACTCAGGAGGTGGGGCATGTCAAAAGGAAGGGAGATAGGAGTAAAAAGATGGACCTGAGACTAGGAGAAGAGGTGGAGAACAACCAAAGGGAGTACAAAAAATGACGCATTGTCAAGGTTTGGGATTTCTTTAGGAACTGCCACTCAATAGCAACAGTGCCCTAGACGCCCCACCCCTGGTTTAGAACCTGCTATGCTTCAGGAAGTAACAGCCTTGTAATGGGAAGAGAAAAATCACTACTTTTACCATCTTGTATCACTTATCTTTCATTCTCTTTCCTGGGTTCTGCTTCTTTTTTGTTTTCTTATTTCTTCCTTCCCTTTCCTTCTAATTTTACTTCCATTTCTACTTATAATCCCCTTTCCTCTTTAGGACTAAGAGGTCTTATTGAGTTAAGATTGTACTTAAATTAACTTTATAGTATAATTAATATGTAAGAGTTCTTATATTTAATCTGAACATGAACACAGAATAACACAGAATTAGGGAAAGTGAATTTTTTATTTATTTATATTAAAATAAAACACTTTTTACTTTCAGTTTAAGATTATTCCAGAAGTTTGACAATTTCCGGATTCTTGTTTGTGGAGGAGATGGAAGTGTAGGTTGGGTTTTGTCAGAAATTGATAAGCTCAACTTGAATAAACAGGCAAGTACTAATTCTTTTCATTGCTAGCTAACATGAATGTATACTAACTGGCTGACCAGAGGAGTGTAGAACTGTCATAGACCCATCTCTCCCCTTGTCTGAGGTCTTTGTGTTGTGCTTTCTTCTAGTGTCAGCTTGGAGTGCTGCCTTTGGGTACCGGAAATGACCTGGCCCGGGTTCTCGGCTGGGGTGGTTCATACGATGATGACACTCAACTTCCCCAGATACTAGAGAAGCTGGAACGAGCCAGTACCAAAATGCTGGACAGGTAAAAGTGAATTCTCTCCTAAATCTAGTTTGAAACTAGCATACTGAAATCATTTTTTTTTTTTTGAGAACTTAAATTTTACTGACTGTAGGCCCCTTGAGGGCAGAGACTTCCTGGTCCTGTCCACGCTCCCACCCCTGAGGTCTAGAACAGAGCCCAGCAGAGAGTAGACAATCAATATATTTTTTGAGTGAGTGAATTGTAGCAAAAACTGAGAACACTAGTCTAATGAGCCCGTTATTTTAGAGATAGAAGGCTCTGTTGATACTAACTACTTTTAATTGCTGTTCAGGTCAGAAGAAAGCTTTAAATGGTCAATTTGGGGAGGGGGACTTTCGATGAGTATCATCTTGTGTTTTCATTAAAGCTGAAAAAGATCTATAAACTTGGGATTTGTTAGAATATCTTTTCTTAACGATACTTATGAAGAATGAATTAAACCAACAAAGAACTAAATACTAAAAGAGAGAATCCTTTCCCAAAGACAGGGAAGTAGTAAGAGGAGAGTTGCATCTGGAAGAACTATCACCCTTTATGGTCCCCTTGGTCACATCTCCTCTCTGCTTTCTCTCGAAATGCTCCACGTGTAAAGAAGAAATCACAGTGTGTGTACCCTGAGCCCTAGGGAGGAGGTTTTAGAATTTAGGTATAGGGAACAACAGGACTCAGTGAGCAGTAACCTCTCCACCCCCATAAGAAGACAAATGTCAAAATATGAAGGCAGGCGAGGGGGTGTAAGAGATCAACCAAAGGACTTGTATGCATGCATATAAGCATAACCCATGGACACAGCTAGTAGGGAGTGAGGGCATGTGCTGGGGGGTGAGAACGGCCGGGGAGAGGCCAATGGGGGGAAAAGGAGACATATGTAGTACTTTAAACAATAAAGAATTTAAATTTTTTTAAAAGAATACAAATGTCAAAATACTGTTATAAAATTGAGTTTATAATGAATCAAAACAGCTTTGATAGGATTAGCCATCTGTGGAACTCTTCTGGAAAGTAACAAAATCATCAGAGAGCCACCCATCTAAAATGTAATTGCTCTCAAATGAGCTATAACCTAATTAATTGTAACCTTGCCTGTCATAAGGTAATGTTAAAATGGTTAATTCTTCTGCTGACAGAATATTTAAAAAGAGAGCTGGGCTGTAGAGCATTTATTTCTATTTATCCCAAACACTCCTTTTAGAAAAATTCTTTCATTAAATTTACAGTTGACATTCAATTTTACATTAGTTAAAGTGTACGACATAGTGGCTAGACATTTATATAACTTACAAGGTGAGAGGGATACCCCCAGGAGTGTGGGTGCAGAAAGTGGAGTTAACCTCCAGTCTTTATAGGAGCCTGGAGGTGATTTCTCAGACAGCTACCCAATTCTACGATCACACAGGGTATTTTAAAGAGCTTATTGTTGCAAATTGAAATACCACACTCTCGTTTCATCCTACTCTGTATGCTTTTCCCTTGTTTTAAAAATTAACTTCTCCATGTGGTCAGCAGAGAAATAGTGTCCCCATGGTGAAATTCCTTGATACTGACCTGCAAAAACATAAGAAGAAATAAATAAATAAAAATAAAAGGGGATTAAAAAACCTTTTAGATTTTTGTTGTCGCTGTTAATCCTCACCTGAGGATATTTTTCTATTGATTTTTTTTTTTTTCTTAGAGAATATAAGGGAGGGAGGGGATGAGAGAAAGAAAGAGACAGAGGCATGGATGTGAGAGAGACACATCAATTGGTTGCCTCCCACACACACCCTGACCAGCACAAACCTGCAACCCAGGTATGTGCCCTTGACGGGGAATCAAACCCATGACCCTTCTGTGCTCGGGCTGACACACTAACCACTGAGCGACACTGACCAGGGCCATATTAGATTTTGAACCTAAAAAAGACCATTATTAGAAACATAAGAACATTTTGTTCCTGGCTTTTAAAAAAATATATTTTCTAATGGATTTAATTTTTTAAAGTTTATTGGGGTGACATTGGATGATAAGATCGTATAGGTTTCAAGTGTACATTTCTGTGATACATGATCTGTATATTGCATTGTGAGCCCACCACCCAAAGTCAAATCATCTTCTGTCACCATATGGGTAAAGGGGCCAAATATATGGTGAAGAAGATGTTCCTGACTTTTCATTACTACCTTAAGAATACTGTTTATAAGGACCAGGTGAAAATATTGCTGTTTAATAATATTCCAAATTATCTAAACTTTTTCATATATATTAATTGACCTAATCCTCAAAACAACATGTGGGATAGCTAATAAGCATTATTGTGACTTTCTTACAAAGATGAAAACAGGTTTGTGGAGACACTGAAAATAAGAATGACATATTTTTGTCTGCCTGGCACTTCTTTTTAATATATATATACATATATATATATATATATATATATATTACTGATTTTTTTTTTAGAGAGAGAGGAAGTGAGAGGGATAGAGAGAGAAACATCAATGAGAGAGAAACATCTTCAATAAGCTGCCTCCTGCACACTCCCCACAGGGGGTCAAGCCCGCAACCAGGGCATGTGTCCTGACTGGGAATAGAACCCGTGGCCTCTTGATTCCTGGCTTGACGTTCAACCACTGAGCCACACAGACCAGGCTATCTACCTGGTACTTCTGGTTGCTTTACTAGATAGAGTGTCATCTCATTTAATCATCACTGCACACCTAAAGATAGCTATATTATAATCTCCATCTTACAAGTATGAAAGACTCAAGAGGTATTTATCTTATCAGTGTCACATAGCTAATAAGTGGTAGAATTGTCTAACCTAAAATCCAGACTCTAGTTCCCAGGTCTTTCCTCAGCAGTGCGCTCCGTCCTCTTTAATGCACATTTGCACCAGACGGGTCCTTGCCTTCTGGCCTCTAACTCTGCTTAGCTAGTACCAACATGCGTGCTTTACTGATTTGTACTGCCACTTTCTCCTGTTTCTTCAGCCCCTGTTCCTTGATTTCCTACCAAGTAAGGAGGTGCAGTATGGAAGGTACAAGGAATTTTAGATATTTGGGTGAATGTCTTTCCAATTTCTTTAATTGTCCTTTGACCAGAGAAGTATTTCCAGTTCTAGGGAACTTGACTCTCACGTTTCCAATTGTGGTTCTCCCTATTTAGATATCTATAAGGTTTGATTGTGTTATGTGTTGCTTGTATTAATATCTTTTCTGCATTAGAATGTACGCTTTAGGGAAGTCTTACTCACTATTGTATTTCTAGCCCCTGGAATACTGTCTGTCACTTTGAAATGTTGACTATCTCTTGCATGGATGGATGGATGGAATGGCTTTTTGTACTCAAATATATATTTCTTTATAGTATAACTCATATCAAGTTGAATAGTACCTATAAGTAACTATTCAGTTTGTACATCCTAACATATAACAAATGTCTTTTAAGGGATTATCTGGGAATTTGGATTTTTATGCAGACTTAGTCTTATTAGTCTGAATGATGCACTAGGCTCTGTTTACTAGTAAATACTGATGCCAATCTTGGAATTTTCCTGTAGGTTCTGTCACTGGTTTCAGCTGTGAAATGCTTTTCTTAAAATTTATGTATTATGGTACTGCTTTTATTATGCTGTGTGTCTTTGTAAAATCTTTATTTCACATCCTGTTATTGACAACATACACAATCATTTTTCCCAAATTTTGAAATTATTATTTTAGATACATGACTGAAATTGATTGCTTTTCTTTAATACCAATGATTCAATGTTTGGTTTGAAATTAGTATTTACAGCTAATTGAAATAAATTTGCTTCAATTATTTCTATTAATATTTTCAAGAAGGGATAATTAGTTGATTTTCATTTCATGTATGTATAAGCTGACTTGGCATGACTGGTTGTGACCTGGAGAATGCTTTATTTTTTATAGGTAGAGTGCATTTATTTAATCTAGGATCGTATTTTAGAACTTTGGGTTGTGATCCATTAGTAAGTTGTATAATCTAGTTATTAAATTACAGTGAGCATTATTTTTTTTTTTTTAAATATATTTTATTGATTTTTTTACAGAGAGGAAGAGAGAGGGATAGAGAGTTAGAAACATCGATGAGAGAGAAACATCGATCAGCTGCCTCCTGCACACCCCCTACTGGGGATGTGCCCGCAACCAAGGTACATGCCCTTGAGCATTATTTTAAAAGTGAAACAGACAAGAACAGAAAAGTCAGAATGCATTGCATCTGGTAAAGAAGGGGGATTATTAGACATGCGCATTTCTTACTTTGGGTCGTGGCCTTAAAATGTTTGGAAGTCATGAATACACAGAGAATTGATAGGATATGAAAATCATAACTTATGAATTCAACATTTTGTGAAATTACCAAAATTTCATCTCTTTTTCCATATTTGGTTGTTTTATTTTATTTTTCAAGAGCAGTTTATATTCAATCACATTTGGTTGTTTTAAAATAAACCATAGTTCATATATGTGCATGTTTTTGTATATGAAGTGAGACATAGCCAGTTTATTAAATTTTAAAGGAATTTTAGACCAAAGATTTTTCTCCCATCAGGTGGAGTATAATGACCTATGAACTCAAATTGCCACCAAAGGCTTCTCTACTTCCAGGACCTCCAGAAGCACCTGAAGAATTTTATGTAAGATTTTTAACCCTTTACCTATTTATTATATGAAAATGGGGGTGAATATCTTAAACAAATAAGAAAGCTTATAAGATACAGTAGCATGTTTACTTACTTTTATGTTTAATTGTTTGGGATCTGGTCTCATTGTCTTCTTATAGTCCTCTCCCAAGAGGATGGAATCCTTATGGTCTAGGTTAGAGACCTTCCATGAACACCCACACTGAGAGTGTGAATTTAGCCATATCATTCACCTTCATGGGCCTCTGTGACTTCATCTGTAGAGTGAGACTACCATGTTGTGAAGATTAAATGAGATAATGAGTGTGTGAAAACACCCCTAATAGTTCTCCCCGAACATTTCACATGCCTGCTTCCTCTGACCAACAGGGTTCCAGGGAAGGCCAGATGATGACAGGTTCCTATTGGTTTTTACAATGCTTTACAAAGGTGTTCATGGCTGAAGCAGAAATACTTTTCTGCTTCAGCCATGAACACCTGTGTATTTCTGCTTCAGCCATGAACACCTGTGTGATCAATAGGGTTAGCCCAGCTCCCCTAAACAATTTCCAAACACACCAGCACTCATGGCTACAGTACTATATACCTTGGTTGAGGGTGCATCAGAACAGGTCTACGGGTTAAGCCTGTTGATCAAGATAAAACAAAGGAAGAAAAACAGTGCGCTTTATTCCATCCCTGCTATGGACCATTAATAATACAGTTCTTAGACATTCTTAAATATTCGGCATTCTGATTAAAACTCAAAGCCCTGGAGACTTAAAACAATACCAAGTTTTTAAAGGATTATTCTCTGACTCACTAAGACCATTTGATCTATGATAGCTTATTTTCCCCTCGAGGAAAATTCATCTGTTTATTTTACAGTTGAAATCTTTGTTTTGTCATTAAGAAAATTATGATCTTGTTAAAACTAAGGAAAGGAATGAAAACTAGAAACATGGAGCTCTTCCTTAAGGAAGCTAATTGAATTTTAAGAAACTTTATAAGCAAAAACTGCTTATAAAAATTTTGAAAATTTAGAGGGAGGAACCAAGATGGCAGTGTAGGTAAATGCTGGTACTTGGATCCTCCCACAACCACATCAGAATTACAACTAAAATATAGAACCGCCTGAAATCTAGCTGAATGGAAGTCCTACAAGTAGAGATTCAAAAAGAAGCCACATTGAGACTGGTAGGAGGTACAGAGGCACGGAATGGGCTAGTCTGACACCCATGTATGGTATGTTTTTAATTGGGAGGAATATCCCGTGTGGAGCAAGGAGTACCAGCCCCACACCAGGACCCTAAGGCTGCTAGAGTCCCAGGCAGTTCCTCTTAAAGGGCCTGCCCATGGACTTATTCTAATTCACTCCCTCTGAGCTATAGCATTGAGGCAGCAGGTTTACAGGATCCAGGGACATATGGAGAGGAACTAAATTGCCTTGCAACAGTGCAAGAACTCAGGAGCAGCTTTCTCCCAGACAAAAGTGCTGGGTCCTCCCCCCCCACAGAGCTGACTGGCAGGAGCCGTATCTGAGTCTCCGTCAACCCAGACCACGTTGTCTGCCCCACCCTGAAGATTCCCTGAGACCATGCCCCACCCAATTTGCAGCCCCATTCAAACTCTTTGCAGTTTAGTTTTTATATGAATGGCCTGTCCTGGCTCAGGCTTCAGACTTTACTAAAATCTCTCAAACAAACAGAAGCTGGACTCAGTGTTCCCATACCTCGATAAGTGGCCCCAGGCCTGACACTAGCAGCAGCTTGCCAAGATTAACAGCTTGGCCTCTCCTGGGCACTTCTAAGCCCAACAAAAATAGCAGCCTTCTGCAGATTGCTCTGTAGCTTGTGCTGGGTGGCCCCAGCCAGGGCACAGGCAGTAGCTGACTTTGCACCTACTAGGAGACCCCAGAACCAATGCAACTGGCGTACAGCTTCAGACCACACCAGATTACAGCTCTACCACATCCATGAGTGACACACTCAAAGGGCAGACTCAATTCACCTGAGCCTCACATTCCTTGGCTGTGAAACAGGACACCTATTGGGATAAATAAATACAAAATGCTTAATCACAGTGCCTGTTACACAATAAGAATGTTAACTATTATTATCACCTTACCTTTGTGACTGCTAAATGACTACATAATAGGTTAGCAAGTGATATCAATGATTTTATCCTCGGACATAGAGGTTTTATTTCATTTTCTCTGGAGGAGATTGTATTCTTTGCCTTTGTTTATATTTAATGGACAAAAACTTGAATTTTTTTTATTGTAAATTCAAATGGAATTAATGATAGTTTATAATACTTTTTTTTCTACCTTCTTTAAGCTTTATGACAATCTATCCTGTAGGGAAATGAAATAAAAGTAATCTTTTTGAAAAAATATTTTCTTTCTTTCCTTTTGGATAGATGTATTTTCATATTTCTGATCTTAACTGTAAAGATGCAGTTTTTTTAATGTTTAGACCCGGAAAGCAATAAAGTGGATTTGTGAGTCAATATAATATTGTGTGAAACTTTTCCCCAACTTTCTTTCATGTAAATTTTTTTTCCAAACGTAGTCTGCCTTTGAAAAAAGGTAGAAATTTAAAAGAGTGACATCATACTAATTAGCCACTGGTGGAATTGAATGTTAATCGTGAATGAGGTCCCTTTGGGAAGAGGCAACTCAGGAAGGCTTTATGGGGGGAGTGGGTCATTGAATTTTCATTTGAGCCTGAATGAATTGAGGCTGATCGGTGGGTAGCAATGAAAGGACATTCGAGTCAGGCCAGAGAGCAGAGAGGCCGGGCTGAAGAGAACAGATGGCTTATAAGAGAAATTTTTGAGCCATGTGACATGGAATATATTTGAGGCAAAAACTTGATGGAAGACTCTTAATATGAAACTGTAAATATTGTGCACATTTTCATATATTAGGAAGATGTGTTCTTTCAACAGAATATTAAAGTTTGAGTCAAATAGAAAAGAGGACATAGGATTCTATTGGCATTTGGTTATTTCAAGATTTGAGAGAAATATTTATTTACATGCTTGTATGACAGTGTATTCAGCATTTTTAAAAAAAAGCTTTATTGAGTTATACATACAAAAAAGTACATATCATAAATGCAGACCTTGGCTAGTTTCCACAAACTAAATGAACCCACATAATTAACACCCAGATCACAAGGCAGCATTAACAGCACCACATGAGTCCCCTCATGCCCCCTTTTATTCACCACTCCCACCTCCCACCCCAATAACCACTATCCTGACTTCTAACGGCATAGATTAGTTTTGTCTGTTTTTGTACTTTATAAAGTAGAATCATTTGTATCTACTCCTTTGTTTCTGAATTCTTTCACTCAACATTTTGTCTGTGAGAGTCACCTATATTATGGCTTAGTTTATAAATCATTCATTCTCATTGCCCTATAGTTTTTCATTGCACGAATATACTACAAATGTTACCCATTCTGCCAGTGAGTGAATATTGCTGTGAGCATCCTAGTATATGTCTTTTGCTGAACTCACATCTGCATTTCTTTTGGGCATGTATGTTGAAGTTTGCTGCGTCCTACCATGTTATGCATATGTTCAACTTCAATCGATACTACCCAACAGTTCAGTAGAGTGTGTGGATCAATTTGCTCTCCTACCAGTAGTGTATGAGTGTTCTATTGCTCTTGCCAATGCTTGACATTTATTTTCTGGTTGTTGTTGTTTTCATTTTATCTATTCTGACAGATATATGGTGGTATCACCTTGTGGATTTACTTTACATTTGCCTGATGGCTGATAAGGTTGAACCCCTTTTCATCTGTTTATGGACCATTTGGATATCTTCCTCTTAAAATTTTTAGTCTTTGACCCATGCTTGTTAGATTATCTGGCATTTTTGTACTCAATTATATGAATTATTTGTATTTTCACACTTAAAAAATGTTTTAAAGATTTTTTATGGATTTTTCTATGAGTATAAATTAAAGAATTCCAGAAACTAACACCCTTTCACAGAAAGGAAATATTTATCTATTTTGTGGAATGACTAATTATTATATATTCATTGTAGCCATTGCCCTGTGTCACATGTGCCACGAATGGTCCCATTTTTAAAGCAGTAATAACCAAGTAATATAATTGCCAGCAACAATAACACAATATAGTTTTTTCTATTTTTTTCAGATGACAATTTATGAAGATTCAGTTGCAGATCATCTTACAAAAATCCTTAATTCTGATGAACATGCAGTAGTCATATCATCTGCTAAGTGAGTTACAGAGTGAGGTCATGAAATAGTTATATGGTGAAAATGAAAGGAAAGCTGGTTCTTCCCACTGACATTATTTCTTTGTGACTTGTTTTCCAAAAGATATCTTTGTAGTAGCTTATAGAATTAGATAAGCCAAATTTCCATTTAAAAAATCATTTAACATTTATGGTGGAGAATTTTTAAAGGGTATTTTTTAAGGCTTAATTTGAAAGATTTATTTTGTCAAAAAGGTACAGTAAGTGTTTAGAATTTAATTATGCTAAGTTCCTATTTAAAGAAGTATTTATGATTATTATAATATAGAAAACACATTTCATTATAATTTATGACTATTAGTCATTTATGAGAAAAATTAACTAATATTGTTATAGATGACAGGATTTTATATTTAATGCAGTTTTAAGTCATTTCTGTATTTTATTTTGTTTAGGTATAAAGAAATTGCCTTCAATTAAATAAAAATAGAAGATGCTTTAGTCCAAGATTTGCACAAAACTAGTGAATTTTGAAATAAAAGTTAACATACTTGTCTCTAATATCTGTAATGATTATTTGAGCATTAAAAATGTTATTCCTTATTTCCAAATAAATTTGAATCAAGTATTTGTGGAATCTTTTAAATATTTTTGCAAAACAGCTTGAAAACCGCTGGAGTAAGTCACAGTGTTGCACTAAGTACTGTAGGAGTAAATCCGAGGCCCTAGTTGAGACTCAGCCATTTGCCAGCTTTGTGACCTATGTCTGCTTATCAGGTTCAAGAATGGAAAGAATGCCTATCCTCCCTCCCTCATGGAGCTGTTAGGAGAACTAAGTTGAGCAATAAAGTAAATAGAGTTTATAACCTAGAGTGCTGTGTTAAATTATTAAATCATCACCTCATGTTTTCCCCAATTTCATTTGGATTCTTTTTACCTTGACCTAGCTCCTTGTCTAGGCTGTGCTCTCAGCATTAGTGTTAGCTTTCCGACTAGTTCATTTGCCTTTAAGCAGATTCTATTCCAACCCTGGTCCCCTCTCATCGCTCACCTATACTTCTAGGCTTACCTGGCTAGCCTGTCTTTACAACCCCAGATTAAAATTTTAAAGAGATTCAGGACAGAAAAGAGAAGACAAAATGTAATAACATTATACCCAGAATACAGCATTTTTTTATTTACTTTTTGTTATGGACATTTTCAAACATACATAAAAGTAGAAAGACTGGTGTAATGATTTCCCACTGTACTTGTCACTCTGCTTCAGTATTTATCAACGTTTTGTCATATACTCCTCATTTTTCATTGATTTTGAGAGAGAGAGAGAGAGAGAAACAGATAAATATCAATGAGAGAGAGACACATCGATTGGTTGCCTCCTGCACCTCCCTGACCAGAGCCAGGGACAGAACCTGCAACCCAGGTACATGCCCTTGATTGGGAACCAAGACCCTTTGGTACGTGGGCTGATGATCTAACCATTGCGAATACCAGCCAGAGCCCCACTTTCTTTTTGCTACAGTCTCTCTAGGAAAATCCCAGAAATTATTGTATTCCACTTGCAGAATATGTATTTAATAATCTTTTTAAAAAATAATTCTGTTACTCAGTCCATTTTACCCAGTTATCTCAAAAGGTTTTATTTGTTTGTTTGTTTTAAAACATTTGATTTGTTCAAGTCAAAATCTTAAACATGGTTCAGGTATTGCGTTTGGGTGATACATCTCTTTAAGATTTGTAAAATCTATAACAGTGTCCTAATGCTTAATCTCTAGCATAACACATAATCGCTTTTCTCTTCAGGAACAATGTATTATCAAGATACCACTAGGATGACTAGTATAGTGACAGTGACAACATAAGTGACAAATTTATTCTTGTTCAATCAAGTCTGCAAGTCCTGTTATGAAATTATATAATGCTTAGGAGATAATGCTTTTTTAAATGGGATTGGAAAATACTCTTATCAAGATATAATTTGAATATTTGACAAAGGTTTGTTATTACCTTAAAATTGCTTTTATTTAAAGTATGTAGAGCAAGGTTTATTAATGTATCCATTTCTCACTTAGAATGTCTTGAACTTATCTAGGACGTGTAAAACCGTAGATAGAATTATGGGTTTAATACAAATGATTCCAGTATTTTGAAGTTTGCTTAGTTGTGCTTATTTTTAATATATTTATAAATGGGGAAAATCAGCCTACTGAGTTTACGGAATTGCACAATTTCTTTTCTTCAAAGGATACTATGTGAAACTGTAAAGGACTTCGTTGCCAAAGTAGAGAAGGCATATGACAAAACGTTGGAAAATGCTGTTGTAGCTGATGCCGTGGCCAACAAAGTAAGGACACAATCAGGGCATGAAAGGTTTTTACTGACAGTGTTAACATTGAACTTGTTTTACAGCTAAATTGATTAAGTGGTTTTCTTGCCAAAACATAAATCACGAGAAAAGTTCCTTTTGAATCAGTTATAACTGTTTAAAACGTTCTATTTTATGGTTACCCCTTAAGATGTAGGAAAACTGCCATCCGACAAACTGAATTTTATAACGCACCTCCCTGTTCGCTGACCGGCATGGCGAGGGAGGAAAGCACAGTAGTCAGGTCACTGGGCGCATGCTAGGAGGCCGAGGTTCGGTGGAGAGAGGAATGGCTTGCCATTTCCAGGCAGACTCTGGCCAGACGGGTGCCTCCCAGCGCAGTTCCTCAGATTCCCTAGACTTTACAGACCTCTATACCTTCCAGGGTTCTGTTTTTTGCCTTTATCTTTATAGATTTTTCCCCCCTTTGAAAGCTTTCTGAGGCTAAACTAAGAGTCGTTTACTGAACCTTAAAAGCTACTGTCTGCTTTCACGCATTCATGACGGCATTTTTAAAAAAGGCGTGGCGCTCTTGGCCTTGCAAAAAGTGATCTCCCCCAGATTCATGTTGTAGGTGGGGGTTTATTTGAGAGGAAGGAAAAGAAAATAGAAATAAACATACAGTTGAAGTTCCCAATCTCTTTCTCTTGTGTTTCTCTACCCTGTGGAGAGCTTCAGAAAAAGAAACCCTCCTGACTGACACTTTCTTTTAACTCTTTCTGCTGTAACTTTGTCTTGCCTGTTATCAAGGACAAATAAATGGAGAAGGAAATCACTGGAAATTCAGTCCTCAATTCCCCTTAGTAACTCAAGCAAAGTAGAAAGAAACAGGGGCCAGTGCCGGTGCATTTTCCTTTTTGCTCTTTCTTTGAGCCAATAATTCCTCAGGCACCGTTCACTCCTTTGCAAACCAAAGCTTTGAAGGTGAGCTTATCAAGACTCAGCAGAAGTTGCCGAAACCGGTTTGGCTCAGTGGATAGAGCGTCGGCCTGCGGACTCAAGGGTCCCGGGTTCGATTCCGGTCAGGGGCATGTGCCTTGGTTGTGGGCACGTCCCTGGTGGGGGGTGTGCAGGAGGCAGCTGATCGATGTTTCTAGCACTCTATCCCTCTCTCTTCCTCTCTGTAAAAAATCAATAAAATGTATTTAAAAAAAAAAAAGACTCAGCAGAAGTTAAAGTGTTAATATGATAGTTTGTGTACTGTATGGCAAATTTTGTATGTTTAAATTTTTGTGTAATGTGTTATCTTACAGTAAAGTGGTTTGTTTGTTTTTTTGAGGGAAAATAGCTATACAAAGATTGTAAAGATTTTTACCCATTAAGTGGAGTCTGAATTGATCTGAAAGTATAAATAAATAAATTTAAATAAGAAGTATGCTGTTTTTTAAAATTATAAATTATTTAATCCAGTGGCTGTCTAAAGTATACTGTATAATAGCAACTAATGGTAAACATCAGTATCCTGCATGTTTCCTTTAAAATCAGAAACCATTCATTTAAATTATCATTTTTTATCTCTTGTAAATGGAGATTCATTACGACATTCTTTTCCTTCTTTTCTTAGTGCTCAGTCCTCAATGAGAAGCTTGAACAACTGCTCCAGGCTTTGCGTACCGATTCCCAGGCTGCGCCCGTTCTCCCAGGCATCAGCCCTGTCCTTGTAGAAGAAGATACGGTGGAATCTTCGAGTGAAGAGTCCTTGTGTGAAAGCAAAGAACAGCTCTTGGATGACACTACAAAACCTTCCTCCCAGAAAGCAGTGAAACCAAAGGAAATAATGTTGCGGGCAAATAGTTTAAAGAAAGCAGTGAGGCAAGTCATTGAAGAAGCCGGCAAAGGTACACATATTAACAAAATGGGCTTTTGAAGACGTTAGCAACGTTCTCCTAGCAAGCACAATGAGATGTTCATATTGGTCAGACTGGACACACACAAAAAATACTTTTGGTGGTTTGTTTTGTTTTGTTTTTTTTTAAGACAAGGTAAAAGATAAAATCATTAAAGTGAAATTTATACTAGTAAATAGTTCTAATTATTGTTTCAGTAGTAGGGATCAACATAGTAATGCTACTTAATAAAACCTCAGAAACAAAGTATACTGGAATCATAGAAATAAAAATTAAAAATTACTTTAAATAATATTCTAAGATTTAAAATATTTTTTACTTAATTGGAATCTTTTAATTCTAAACAAAAGTCAAACTTGTATACTACTTTAAAAATATTTCTAACTGTTTAGGTTGCTTTTTTAAGAGTTTATAAATGTTCTGCCTATACTTTAATTTTTATCTATATATATAAAAAGCTAATATGCAAAGTGTCCCTGCGGGAGTTTGACCAGGAGACTGGGAGTTCTATTCCTCGCTTTGATGTGCGCTCACCACCAGGGGGCAGCATGGAATGAAGGAAGGCTCTGGCCAGCAGCCGAGGAAGGGAGGCCCTGGCTGGCAGCCTGAAGGCCCTGATCGGCCCTGATCGCCGGCCAGGCCTAGGGACCCTGCCCATGCAGAATTTCGTGCACCAGGCCTCTAGTGTTAATATAATATGTATAATCTTAGAACTTCCATAGTAGACTAACAGGTTGTAACTTGTAATTGGACTTGTATTTCATTCTCTAAATTTCTTACATTTTATTTTTTTCTTCTAATAAAAATGTAATTTTGACAATTTAATTTCATAATCTCTAGCATTTATAGACATTACCCCCAAGTTTATTGTCAATTAGTGTTTATTTGTGACTATGGAATTTCTTTTGGTTTATGTTTCAATTTTCCTTCCCTAAGCATATATTGATTTTATTTTTTTCTTGTTTCAACATGTTTATCTTCTTATTACTTAAAGTTATAGATGACCAGACAGTTCACCCCTGTGAGCCAGTTAATCAATCATTCGATTATGATAGTACAGAAACAGATGAATCTAAAGAAGAATCTAAAGATGATGATGCAAAAGAGTCATTAACTGGTAAGGAAACTAAGAAAATTATTTTTCAATTAAATAAAATGTAGTTTTCAAAAGGATTATCAGTTTGAAATAAACTATTTGTATTTTGTTTTCAACAAGGCTTTTCAAAATTTAAAGCTTAGCCATTCATGAATACTAAAATAATAAAGGTAACATTATTTAGACTAAGTTCTCTCACTTTTTATCATATAATGTAGAGATTATTATAGTAAACTAAAGATTGTAGGACCAAACATGCTTAAATATCTTAATTTTCCTGAAAAAAGAGAGAAGAAGCAAAAAAACTAAATCACCAGATTTTAACCTATTTGAAGCCACATTCCTTTGAGAATTATATGAAAATTGCAGGCCCCATATTCATAAAATTTGGCATTTAAATAATTCATCAATTCCTTGAGTTTCATTGGTCAGCAAATAGATGGTTGATAATTGTTACTAAATTAAGCTTAAACAATAATAAGATATCTAGTTACAACCCTTTCCCTACTGAAATTAATTTTGCCAATAAATTAATATGTAGTTGCTTAAAGAATATTTATGATTCCTCTACATTTTAAGTTTGGATTGAGGATGGATTTATACTTATATTGTATAAGGGAAAAAATAATGTACTAGACTAAAACAAAGAAATTAAAATGTTGAGAAGATAGTATGAAAATATTTCCATAGTACTAATGTAAAGTCAACACTTATATTAGAGCTGTTTACAATCATTACATTTTTACTTTCATTACATATGAACTTGAGCAGATTACTATTCTGTGGCTTTCTCATCTGTAAATGGGGATGATAATGTACCTGCTTCATAACAAACCTACTTGTTGCAAAGGTTTAAATAAGTTAATACACAAAGTGTCTGGAATAGTGACTCATATATAGTTGCTGTTTATATGAGTGTTTGTTGTCATTGTCATTATTATTATTGCTACTACTGCCACTGCTACTAATTACATTCACTTTGAAAGGCTATTCCTTAATTGTATTTAAAACTCTATAAGAGGCTTCAAAATGAGACCGTATAGACCTTACATCTCTGGCATATTCTACAACCTTAGCCTTTTCAGACTTCCTGTATGTGTATTCCAGCACACATGAACTTCACATTTCCATTGTAATTGGCAAAGGAAACTAAGAAATACAGATATGGAACTATAGATATTGATACTGAAGTAGACAGATTATATGCATCTTTAACGATGCAGTATTTTATCTTATTTGTTGGCAAGTAATCCAATTTAGTCAGAATCAGCAATAAAAGTGTTTCTGCGTTAAATAATCATTATTTTTTGAAGTACACTCATTGCATTACCATTATTTTGTGTAATGAATCATATGTCTGAGATGTGCAAAATACAGTATATTAATATGATTAATGAGACATTTAAGAACCATGAAACATTAATTTATTTACTTGCAATGGAACATCAGTCTTAGCCACCAGGATGCTCTCTGCTTTTTATCAGAGATGAATATCAAAAGGTTGTTTTTATTAGAAATTAGCCCCAGAGCTTCCATCTGTCAAAAAAAAAAGAGTATCTGTTCTGTTACTTTTCTTTAGTGCAACTGGACTGTTTTTGAACAGAGAAGGGAGTGTAAGATTAATATAATTAGTTTGTAATTAGTCTTAGGAAGTCTAAAGGTAATTAAGTTTTAGAGTATTTTTAAATTGAGTTAGAGGATTACTGTTTTTTTAAACACCTGCCAATAGCTCCTAAATTAGTTAAAGATATATGTGCTCTCCATTAAAATTCTCCAGTTTAGGTTTAATTAAATTTCTATTTTTGTTGTTAATTTTGAGAGTAATTCTCTTTTGGAACAATTTTTAAAATGTATTGAGCTTTTACAAAACATGATGGGACTGTTTGGGGCAAATTTTTCTTTTAAATAAATAACTAATTGAGAAGTACAGGAAAAGTATATTGCTATCATTTGAAAAAAAGAAAGTATTTTCTCTTTCATTTGTAGAAGAAAATGTTAACTCATGGTTAACATATTAGCTCTGGGAATTACATTAATTAAATTTGACCGTTCATCCAACATTTATGAAAAAAGGGTTGCATTGATAACATACATAACCCATATGTTTGTTTTATTTTAAAAAATTATCAGGTTTCAGAATTATTTTTAACTTTACATATAGGATGATCACATTCAAATTGTGAGTATTACTGACCTTTAATTATGGTAGGCATCTCTTTTCTAATTATCTCCACCTATTTAAAATCTATTTAAAATGAGAGAGATCAAGATAAAGTTTCTCCATATAGTAAATCTCAAGAAAATGAAAATAAAGTGGTAAAATAGATAAGCACAGTGTAATATTTTCAGTTCTACGGATTGATTGAAACATATGTTAAATTATCTTATGTTGTGAACTTATAGGGGCTTCCTTATTTCTATAACTTTATCATTTCTTCTTTTTAATCTGGACCTTTTGCCAACAGTTAAAACTGCACCTCGGTCTCCAGATGGTCGGGCAAGTCGTTCCCAGACTGACTCCGGCCCTGGCCCAACTGTGGCAGCCAGCAAAGAAAACCTCCCTGTGCTCAACACCAGAATAATCTGCCCAGGTAGTCCATATTCTGAAACATGGTGTATTTTTTAAGTATTTCTGTAAAAATGTATAGCTACTCATTTTTATGAACTTTTAAAATGTGTGTTTTTGTTTTTTATTAATATACTAAAGGCCCAGTGCACGAAATTCGTGTCCGGGTAGGGTCCCTAGGCCTGGCCAGCGATCAGGGACAATCTGTGGGGCGACCGGTGGGGCAATCAGGGTCCCCACTGGCACCCACCTTGGCTAGCCTGGTGCTGCCCACTTGCCAGCCTGGCCCCCCACCACCACTGCTGGTCGCCTCCCTTGGTGCCGCACGCTGACCACCCCACACTGCTGCCAGTCACCTCCCTCTGCAGGGCGACCAGTGGGGCAATCGGGGGGCCCCCTGCTGGCACCCATGTTGGCTGGCCTGGTGCCTGTGGGCTGGGGGCAGCTCCTGCATTGAGCGTCTGCCCCCTGGTGGTCATTGTGAGTCATAGCAACCGGTTGTTCCACTGTTTGGTTAATTTGTATATTAGGCTTTTATTATATAGGATATTTTTATTGATTTCAGAGAGTAAGGGAGAGGGAGAGAGAGAGATAGAAACATCACTGATGACTGAGAATCATTGACAGATTGAGCCCACAACCTAGGCATGTGCTCTAACCAGGAATGGAACTGTGACCTCGTTCATAGGTCGGCATTCAACCGCTGAGCCAAGCTGGCTGGGCTTTTTTTGCTTGTTTGTTAATCCTCACCTGAGGATTTTTTTCCTCATTGCTTTTTTAGAGAGAGGAGAAGGGGACAGGGAGGCAGAGGAAGATAAACATTGAAGTGAGAGAGACACATAGATTGGTTGCCTCCCACACATGCCCTCATTGGGGCAGGGATCGAACCTGCAACCCATGTACATGCCCTTGATTGGAAATTGAACCTGTGACCCTTTGGTCCTTGGGCCAATGTTCTAACCATTGAGAAACACTGAGCAGGGCTAAAATGTGTTCTTAAAGATAAATGTCCCTTTAGGAGATGTGCTTGGTACATTTATCAATCAGAATCCAGATCCTTAAACTTTTTGTGTATAAGAATTGCCTAGAAAGTACTAAAATGCATGTTTATGGTCCCTGCCCTGAGAAATTTTGTTTGAGTAGTTCTAGAGGGGAACCCAGGAATCTGCATTTACTAAGTATCCAAGGTAAATCCAATCTTATATTCTACTCCCTTTTAAGTATCTTTACAGGTTTCCTTTTAGTTTTAAGCCACAGTCTCTCTGCAGTTATTTCTGGATTAGAAATATTGTTTAATTTGGAGCATCTGAGAAATCTATTCCAGACCTGACAAGATGAATTTATTTTGGAATTAGGTTTGTACTAGTAACCAAAGAACTTGTGCAGCAGACGAGGGCGAAAAGGCAGATCTCAGAGGCCTTCTTAAGTGCCACCTATTTCAATTAATGAAAATCTCCAGATGCATTCCAGAGTAGATTGGAACCCAGGTTACATCCTGAAATATAGCACACCATTGTGTCTTCTATAAGTTGTTTCTAAAGATGAATAACAATCCTCTCTAATAAAATGGTAATATGCAAATTAACCATCACTCTGCTGCATAAACCACGCCACCAGCCAAGCCACGCCCACCAGCCAATCAGGGCGTGTATGCAAATTAACCCCAATCCAAGATGGCTACAGCCACAGAGAGCAAGGTTTCCCAGGTAACAGAGCAAGCCAAGCTTTCCATAGCCGTTGCAGGCCTAAGCCTCCACTCAAGCTACAAAGTTTCAATTATAGAAGGTAAACAAATTCAAACAAATGGCGGCAGAATGGAGCTTGAGAGAGCAGGCCAGGGTTGCTGGCGGCAACAGGGGAAGCAAAGCTTTCCGCACACCCTGTCCGGGCCCACCCGCTTAAGGCTACAAAGTTTCAATTGTAGAAGGTGAATTAACTGCCACAGAAATGGCTGCCGCCCCGGAGGGAGCAGCAGGCTTGGCTCCGCTCCAGGCTACAAAGTTTCAATTGTAGAAGGAAAATAAATTCCAGATACCAGGGCCTCCCCTTGGGTTGCCAAGGGGCGTGGCCGGCCTGCAAACCACCACAGGCCTCTCGCTCAGGCCGCTCCACGCCCCAAGGGAACCCCACCCAAATCCGGGACACCCTTCAGGGCAAACCAGCTGGCCCCCACCCGTGCACCAGGCCTCTATCCTATCTAATAAAAGAGTAATACACAGATTGGTCATCACTGCAACACACAATATAGCTGCCCCCGTGTGGTCAAAGATCCTGCCCCCATGTGGACACAAGATGGCCACTACAAGATGGCCAGCAGGAGAGGGCAGTTGGGAGGCACCCGGCCTGCAAGGGAGGGCAGTTGAGAGGGACCAGGCTTGCAAGGGAGGGCAGTTGGAGGTGATCAACCCTGCAGGAGAGGGCAGTTAGGGGTGACCAGGCTGGCAGAGGAGGGAAGTTGGGGGCAAACAGGCTGGTAGGGGAGCAGTTAAGCATCAACCAGGCTGGCAGCGGAGTGGTTAGGGGGTGATCAGGCTGGCAGGCAGAAGCGGTTAGGGGCAATCAGGAAGGCAGGCAGGCAAGCAGTTGGGAGCCAGCAGTCCTGGATTGTGAGAGGGATCGGGCCTAAACGGGCAGTCGGACATCCCTCCAGGAGTCCCAGATTGGAGAGGGTACAGGCTGGGCTGAGGGACAACCCCCCGCCGTGCACGAATTTCGTGCACTGGGCCTCTAGTTCAATAATAATAGTTGGAAACTTTAGTACCCCTCTTTCAGTAGTGGATAGAACAACTAGACAGTTCAAGAAGGAAATTGGAGACTTGAAAACACATAAAATGGGTAGTCAAAACATGTTTACAGAATACTCTACCCAACAATAGTAGAGTACACATTCTTTTCAAGTACATATGGAACATTCTCCAAGATATACTAAATATTAGGCCATAAAACAATTCTCAGTAAGTTTAAAAGGATGAAGTCAGACAAAGTACATTTTCTGACCACAACTGGAATGAAATTATAAACCAATAACAGAAGGAAATTTGAGAAATGCACAAATATGTGGATCAAAAGCTGTGATATATTTACACCATGGAATACTATGCAACAGTAAAAAAGAAGGGTCTCTTACCCTTTGAGACAGCATGGAGGGACCTGGAGAGTATTATGCTAAGCGAAATAAGCCAGTCAGAAAAAGGCAAGTATCACATGATCTCTCTCATATGTAGAATCTGAAGAACAAAATAAACTGATGAACACAATAGATCCAGAGATATAAAAACATAGAACAGACAGTCAAATCTTAGAGGGAAGGTGAGGTTGGGTAGGCGAGTAGAAAGAGATTAACCAAAGAACTTACATTCACATATGCATAACCCTGGACACAGACAATAGGGTGGCGAAGACCTGAGGCGGGATGTGAGTGGGGGTTAGAAGGAGTTAATGGGGAAAAAAGGGGACATCTGTAATACTTTCAACAATAAATATACATTTTAAAAAATCATAAAATATGCTTTGATATGAATGAAAACAACAATAGTATCATATGCCAAAACTTATTTGATACAGCTAAAGCAGTGCTTAGAGTAAAATTTGTACCTGTAAATGCCTATATTAAGATCTCAAAACCTAACTCTCTAACTTAATAAACTGGAAAAACAAGAAGAGCAAACTAAATTCAAAGCAGCAGTAGGAAGGAAATCAATAAATATTAGAGTAGAAATAAATTAAATTGAGTATAGAAAACAATACAGAAAAGCAATGAAACCAAAAGTTGATCTTTGAGCAGATTAACAAAATTGACAAACCTTTACACTGACCGAGAAAGTAAGATAGAAGATTCAAATTACTGAAATCAGGAATTAAAACAAGATATCACCATGGACTTCACAGAAATAGAAAGGATTATAAGGGAAAAACAAATTAGATAACCTAGATGAAATGGACAAACTCCTAGAAACACACAAACTACCAAAACTGCTTCAAGAAGAAATAGAAAATCTGAGTAGACCTTAAATAAGTAGAGAGAATGAATTTGTAAAAAAAAACTTGCTATAAAGAAAAGCCCAGACCGAAATTACTTCACTGTTGAATTTGAAAGAAGAAATAACATCGCCCTAGTTGGTTTGTCTCAGTGGATAGAGTGTCGGCCTGTGGACGGAAGGGTCCTGGGTTCAATTCCGGTCAAGGGCACATGCCTGGATTGCGGGCTCGATCCCCAGTGGGGGGTATGCAGGAGGCAGCCAGTCAATGATTCTCTTTCATTATTGATGTTTCTCTCTCTTCCTCTCTGAGATCAATTTTTAAAAAAAGAAGAAGAAATAACACCAATCCTTCACACACACTTTCAGATACTAGAAGAGGAAAAAACACTTTCCACTATTCTATGAGTCCAGTATTACCATGCTATAAAACCAAAGACATCACAAGAAAACTACAGATAAGTATCGTTCATGAATAGCAACACAAAAATCTTCAACAAAATACTAGCTAATTGAATAATCCAACAACTTTAAACAATTGAAAATCAATGTGACATACCATATTAATAAAGGACAAAAACATAATCATCTCAGTAGATACAGAAAAAGCATTTTTAAAAAAATATATTTTATTGATTTTTTTACAGAGAGGAAGGGAGAAGGATAGAGAGTTAGAAACATCAATCAGCTGCCTCCTGCACACCCCCTACTGGGGATGTGCCCGCAACCAAGGTACATGCCCCTGACCGGAATCGAACCTGGGACCTTTCAGTCCGCAGGCCGACGCTCTGTCCACTGAGCCAAACCGGTTTTGGCAGAAAAAGCATTTTTAACAAGTCAACATCATTTGAAGGTAAAAACACAACCAGGAATAGAAAGGAACTTCTTCAACCTGATAAAGAGCATCTATGAAAAACCTACAGCTGACATCATACTTAATGGTGAAAAGTGAAAGCTTTCTCTCTAAGATCAGGAACACGACAAGGATGTCTACTCTTTCCATTCTAGTCAACATTGTATATGAGGTTTTAGCTTAGGAAATTAGGGGTCCCATATTGGAGAGGGTATAGGCTGGGCTGAGGGACAACCCCCCTCTGTGCACGAATTTCGTGCACCGGGCCTCTAGTTTACTATAACAAAGGAAGTAATATTTGTTGAAGTTACAGAATTATTGGGATGGTAAATGAGAAACGGTTACCAAGAGACTCCAATGTAGGTACTCATCTGCTTCTCTTTTTTTTATCGCAACATATATATTCTGAGAAGCATCAACAGCCTTGTACCTACCAATGTCATAATTCTTAATTTTTATTGATGAGAAGAGCAGGCACTGAAGTAAACCATGCTTTGAGATTAGTCCTAAAAAGATGGACTGGCTTTTCCTTAACATGTAATCCTGTATATGCTTATTTTTCCCTGTCCAGGTTTAAGAGCAGGACTAGCTGCCTCAATTGCTGGGAGTTCTATTATCAACAAAATGTTACTAGCGAATATTGATCCTTTTGGCGCAACACCATTTATTGACCCAGATCCAGATTCAGTGTAAGCAAATACTTTAATAGATTTTGTTTTGGCTTTTCTTGTCACTCTTTGATACTAATGGTAACATTTAAAATGTATTACAATAAATATGGTTCCATGTACAAAAAGAATCGTCAGAAAATGTCAGCAGTTGATAATGATGAGCACATTGGCCCTTGTGTAATACAGTGGTTTTCATGACCTGTTCCTGAGGTGGGTTCCTTCCAGCTGTTGCCTTAGACAATAAGCCTACGGCAAAGTGAGACTCCACTCTACTCCCTTTTCTCTGGAACATTTTATTCACTGACTGCTTCATATCCATATTCGTGCTATTCCCTTCACCTCCTCTCTTCTTGGTCTTGCCAAATCTGTCATCTTCCACTTCCAGCTTCTGGGTTTAGTCATTTCAGGAAGCTTTGGCCCACATTGATCTTTTCTCAAACTCCTAATTTTTTTTGGCAGTTCAATATATCTTCCTTTTACTTCCATGTTTAATTTTGCCTTACTATATATCTCACTTCTCTAATGACAACCCTCAACAACAAGACCATATTTTAAACTCTGTACTTTCCAAAGTACCTGGAAGAATGGAATAGATCTAATAGGGTTTTGCTTATTAAGTATTTATCCATTGATAAGAGTAGGAGCAGAGGAGTCATCTGGCAAGCCCTTCCATTTGTGTGGGTAGTGGGGGCTCATGTAGGAGAGAGAACTGAGATTTTTGTTAGATAGTACAAAAGCATTGCCGTGACTCTTCCTTCACTTGGTCTTGCCCACCATCCCTTTATTTGTTACCAGCATTTACACGCATATACTGGAGTCGTGCATATTTCATGTGATTTCTGCTTAACTTTATTCTCAGGAATGGAAGCTTTAATGGTTTTAAGTGCTGTGTATAAATTATAATTGTTATGAACTGAAATTGACTTTTATGTACTTTTCCTTATTATCATAGAGATGGATATTCAGAAAAATGTGTCATGAACAATTACTTTGGGATTGGATTAGATGCAAAAATTTCATTAGAATTTAATAATAAGAGAGAGGAGCACCCTGAAAAATGCAGGTAATTTTGGTAATAGTAATAATGTTATTACATGAAGGCAATTTTACTTTGATTTCATTTATTATCTCTTTTGCTTGCTCTGCCTTTAAAGACTAAATAAATAGTAGTTACTGAAATTGCCTGCCAACATTTATTTTCAGGAGCCGAACTAAAAACTTGATGTGGTATGGAGTCCTTGGAACTCGGGAGTTATTACAGAGATCATACAAGAATTTAGAACAGAGGGTTCAGCTTGAGGTAAGTTTATCTTGAAGTAAAGATATTTCAGGTTATCTTACTTAGAAAAATGATTGTATTTGTGAAGTGTATTTGGCCAAAATTCCTCTTGATTAGTGTTTAAACACTTGAGGGGGAAAAATGGAAGTAGTTACCAACTTTCTACTAAGGAGATATAGACATTGGATATGAGTGACACAATTATCGTAATCATTAGCTCCTGAAATTTGTATGCTGCTGTGGAGTCATGGGACCCTGTAAACAGGTGGAGCCATGGAAGTATATTTATAGGATAGATTTAATGGATTTCCTCATTTAAATTTCCAAATTTTGACCCAATCCTATAATGCCTGAAGTTGCACAAATCCCTGATAATTTTATTGTAAATAGAATGTTTTAACATAAATGTCTTTTTTGTTCCAATTATTTCTAACAAGTTAGTAAATAAGCATTTACGTTTTTTAGTATTTTTTCACTAGTTTAAATAGGAAATTAAGGTCAGCAGAAGTTATTTAATCTCCTCCAGTAACAGGAAAAGGAAGGTTAGGGTCATGTCATGGCTCTGAAAAGTAATTTCTGTGACTTTTTTCTTTTACCCTTGGTCCAGGGATCACTGTTTATGCTGATAGGCATTTCATTTCTATCTAGTATCTTTTTATAACCAAATATTTCTAATGAAAGTATATCTGACATACCAAAAAGTGAGCAAATCTTACACCTGCCGATCAATGAATTAAACAGAGGATTATTATTGTGTTATCTTAACTCTGGAATGTGGACTAGTGAGTGCCTGGCTCAATTCTTACCAACTAGATGTTCTAGTAAAGATAAGCTTCTTATACTTTCTACTCTAGAGCACTGACTACTTGATCAACTATCTTGATTTATCAATGCTTATAAAGATAGATGTTACTCACTGAAAAGGTGAAGAATCTGGAAGGCTTACTAGTACACTAGCAAATATTGTCCTGACAGCCCATCCCCAGATCAACTTGGGTTCTCTCCTCTGCATTGTACTGTAGTCACTCATTTTCTTATCCATATCCTCTAGTTGGCCACACTCTTTAAGGTCAGGTAGGAAGTTGTATTCCTCTTTGTTATCCCCAGTGTCTTGCACAATTCCTGGCCCTGTCTTGAGGGAGAAACAGAGGTAAATAATCATTTTACCATAATTTGGTAAGTACTGTGAACTATCTGGAATCAGAAGGGCTTGATTGCCTTAATTCCTTTAGCTCTTCAGAAATAGTATTTCTAACCTTTTCTACTGGTGGTCCAGATTTAGAGCAAAACCATCTTCCTTGCCCTAGCTGGTTTGGCTCAGTAGATAGAGCATCGGCCTGTGGACTGAAGGGTCCCAGGTTCGATTCTGGGCAAGGGCACATGCCTAGTTTGCGGACTTGATCCCCAGTGGGGGGCATGCAGGAGGCAGCCAATCAATGATTCTCTCTCATCGTTGATGTTTCTATCTCTCTCTCCCTCTCTCTTCCTCTCTGAAATCAATAAAAATATTTTTAAAAAAAATCTCCTTACACAGCTGCATTTTACACTCCATTTAACATGGGTTTTAACCCTTTTTGAGCTGTGGCATGCTGTTGAAACCATGGACCTCCTCTGAGAATATTGTTTTTAAATGCATTATGTAAAATACATAGACTTAAAAAAGAAACCATTAACATGGAAATAAATTAATGAAATATTTTAAACTATTAGAGAGTATGTTAAATTAAGCAATTTAAATAGAACTTCCTTCTGAAGATGAGATGTTAATTTTTTTCATACCATGTATCCAAATAAAGTGTATTCATTTCTAAATCTTTAAAACTGCTCTGAATTTTTTCATTTAAACTAAAAAAAAAACTCAGTTCACCCATTTCTTCCATCCCCCACCCCCTGCCTCTTGGCAACCACCAATCTTTTCTCTGTATTTATAAGCTTTTATTTTTTTAGATTCTATATCTAAGATTATATGGTATTCTGAGTTATTTTGAATGGTTGAATCTAATGAAAAAAATAAACTGTTGAACAAAATAGATCCAGAGACAGAAGCATGGAACAGACTGTGGAATCTCAGAGGGAAGGCAGGAGTGGGTTGGTGGGTGGGAAGAGATCAACGAAAATACTTGTATGCATATATGCATAACCCATGGACACAGGCTATAGGGTGGTGGAGGCCTGGGACGTGGGGCAGGGGTGGGGTCAATGGGAAAATAGGGGACATATGTAATACTTTCAACAATAAAGATCTAAAAAATAAAAGTAACACTTACAGGCTTTGTACTCCAGAGATATAAAACTTCTAATTTGGAACAGGTTGACTTTCTCTCAAACTATTATTGTCAAAATTCTTTGTGAATCAGCCAATAAATAGCATATCCCAGCAATGGTGAAGCTACTTCCAATTTGAGTTGGTGGACAGTTATTCAAAGGAGTGCCAGAAAGATCCCTTAGTGGTATTTCAATGTTTACAGAGTAAGACCAATATTCCTTAAGTTGATATTCAGTGCTTTTCACAGTTGTATACCTCTCAGGACTTACTTTATATCTCTATTAATTTTTAATCCCCTGCTCAAGAAAATAAAGTTAATCTTGAAAACTCCAGGAAATCATGTTTTTATGCACTTTGTTCATGCTCTTCCTTTTCTTATCCCTTCACTGATCTAACTCTGGATAAAGCCTTTTGAAAATTATCTACCAGTTGTCATTTTCCTCCTTCTTCCTTAAAGAAATGGAAATAATAGAGTCTACTGAGGTTGTTTTCAAAGGAAAATGAGATAATGTTTTTAAATAACATATAACAGGAATTATGTAATACTACCTTAAGTTTTCCCTCATATTTTAAATTATATGTCCTGGATTTTAGCTGTGAAGAAGTGTCTAAAACCAGGCTGCCATTAAATAAAACAGACTAGAATATTGGACGAACTATAGCACTCTTAGAAACTGAAAAAGGTCTATGATACTGAGAGGAGTAAAGCAAGCAAGGCTCATTTGTCTTAAAGATTGAGATAATTTTTATTGAACTTTAAATGCAATTTTTGTAAAGTTATATTAATTATTTTAGTGTTAACATAATAATTACATAATGAAAATATAGCATGTATATTAAGTATGACATCTTCAAACTAAACTCTTCTTTTAAAATGAAGGCTATTCAGTAAGGATTTATTCATGTCATGTATAATTGATATTTTTTTCTTATTTAAGTGATCATTTCCTTTTCATCTAAGTGATGACTTAGAAGGCATGGAGTATAAGATACTTCTTGACATACATGTGTGTTTTGGTTTTGGTTCTGACCAGTTAAAAAACTCAGTTTTGAGTTTAACCAGTTAACAGTCAGTTACAGAGCACCAGCAAATTACCGGGAGCTGTGAGATGTGCTAGATGAAATGGTTAGGACCCTCACAGCAGCCGCTTTCAAAGGAAAGCTTAATATACATACAAAGATGATCGATAATAATAAAGGTGTAATATGCTAATTAGACCGGATGTCCTTCTGGATGAAACCTGGGCCAGAGGGAAGCCTGGGTCCCGGGTGCCAGAGGGAAGCTAGTGCCGGCAGCCAGGGGAAGGAAGGCCTACTCTTGCACGAATTCCATGCATCGGGCCTCTAGTGATACTATAAGTGAGAATATCATAACTGACCTGAAAAAAATAACCTCTAGATAAGTATTGATTGATTTTGGTTAAAAGAAGAGGTAAAACTTTTTTGTTTGTTTGTTTAGTTTGGTTTTCTGTAAAACCTTGTGCTACAGTTATGTACACTTTCAATTTTTTAAATTAAAATCAAAGACCATAAAAGTAATGTTAGGAATATATTTACAGGGAAACAAACATTACCAACACACTTTCCGCCATCATCCTTTGTCTTTGGTATACTACTGGCTTCCAAACTAGTGGTTTTTCCTCTTCTTATCTAACTTCTAAGCTTTTTCCCTTGCAGTGTGATGGACAGTATATTCCTCTCCCCAGTCTGCAAGGAATAGCAGTATTGAACATTCCCAGCTATGCCGGAGGCACTAACTTTTGGGGTGGAACTAAAGAGGACGATGTAAGTATTTCTTTGCTCTTTCCAGATTCTAGAGGCTGCCCATGTTCCTTGGCTTGTGGCCCCTTTCTGTCCTCAGAGACAATACGGACAGCTTGAGTCTTTCTCACATTGCGTCTTTCTGATCTCCTCTTCTGCCTCCCTCTTCTACTTTAAATGACCTTTGTGATTACATTGGGCCTACCCACATCATCTAGGATAATCTCCCCATTTTAGGATCCCTAATTTAATCACATCTGCAAAGTCTCTTTTGCCATGTGAGGTAACATTCACAGGTTTTGGGAATTAGGACAGAAACATTTTGGGGTTGGAGGGGGGACATTATTCTATCTACCAAAATACCTTTCTGTACTTTTAGTTTTCTAAATTTATGTGATATATTTTTTTTAATTTTAGAAATGCCATTGAGGTTGAGTGCTATTTTTTTTTTAATTTCTTTATTGATTAAGGTATCACATATTTGTCCTCGTCCCCCCATTCCCATCCCACACCCCTCCCCACACATGCCCCCACCCCCCTGTTGTCCTTAACCGCTGGTTAGGCTCATATGCCTGCACGCAAGTCCTTTGGTTGATCTCCCCCTTTACCCCCATCCTTCCCTACCCTCCCCCTGAGGCCCGACAGTCTGATCCATGCCTCCTTGTTTCTGGGTCTGTTCTTGTTCATCAGTCTATGTTGTTCATTATTTCCCCTAGATGAGTGAGATCATGTGCTATTAGAAATACACTTATAAGAACTGAAAATGAGACAAGCAATAATGGTTATGGTGACAGGCAAATGAATCAGTGTGTAGTGAGTTTCTTTCTGGGCCAACAGTTCTTTTGAGACCCAATTTCAATGTCCAACAGTTCCTTATGTGTACATGTCAGCACTGACATTTCAGTTCTGGATGGTGGACAAATGGTGGTAATGCAGGTCCGACTCTGTCCGGTTTGGTCCTGGGCAATCTGCAGTGATGCACAGCTGCTAACTGCTAGTATGGGAAGGCCACATCAGCGTCTTCTGTCTCTGGACTGCTTCTCTTCTGTCTTCATGGCTGGAGTAGTCCTGTCGATTCCTCTCTTGCTGGAATCCACATGGTCTCGGAGTTGTTTTCTGAAAATATACAAACATATTCTCGACCAAAGGTTAATAAAGGAATATTTTCTATAAATTTGACTGGGGATCCTTTTTCAATTTTTGCCCAAATGATTTTCCTCTGGCTTGTTTTGTCACCTTGTGTGTTTTTCATGGGTGTCTTGCTTTTAGCCTTACAATTAATTTTCTAAAGTATTAATTTTCTAGATGTAATTTACTTACAGGATATTTTTCCTTACATGATATTCCTCTACTATCCCCTCCTTTTTTGATTTAAATGTTAGGAGGCTTTTGAAAATTTTATAATGTATAGTTTCCTATATTAAAAAAGAAAAAACACACAAACTAACAAAGGTAATTGTTCGAAAAATAATTTTAAAAAGCGAGGACACAATTATTAAAGTATATATAAAATAAAAATGAGAAGTGTTATCACTATCTTTGTTTGAAGAGTCACATACATTCAATAATAGGCCCTTTGCTTTGAGGCTTATGATATAACAGTTCCACTGACCCATTTTCTCAGAGCTATTAAAGTATAAATATATTGGAATGAATTTGTAATATTTACAATGTGAATATATTCACTTCCTATCTACCTAATAAAAGAGTAATTAAAGTATAAATATATTGGAAAGAATTTGTAATATTTACAATGTGAATATATTCACTTCCTATCTACCTAATAGGAAGTGAATATATTCAGGAATGCAGGAATTAAAGTATAAATATATTGGAAAGAATTTGTAATATTTACAATGTGAATATATTCACTTCCTATCTACCTAATAAAAGAGTAACATGCTAATTGACCATACCTTCGCGATGCCCACCAGCCAATCAGGCGTGAGTATGCAAATTAACCCAACAAATATGGCGGGCTAATTTGCATATGCAGGCGCCGAGCAGCCGGGGACGGGGCGGGACACTTGTGTCGTCGCCATGGCGATGACGCAGGCGGTCAACACCACCCCAGCCGCTCCAGGCCTCTGGGCAGCGTGGGAAGGCAGAAAGGCGGCTCCGGCCAGAGTGGAGGCAGTGCAGGCAGCCAGGGGAATGAAGGCCCATTCTTGCACAAATCTTCATTCGTACATCAGGCCATTTATAAAAACTAACATGAGCAGTCAGTTTATTGTCAGCCTGTCACTACTCTTTTTTTGTTTGTTTGTTTGTTTGTTAATCCTCACCTGAGGATATTTTCCCATTGATTTTTCAGAGAGAGTGGAAGGGAAGGGGAAGAGAGAGAGAGAGAGAGAGACATCAATGTGAGAGAGACACATTGATTGTTTGCCTCCTGCATGAGCCCTGCCAGGGCTGGGGATCGAACATGCAACCCAGGTATGTGCCCTTGACCAGAATTGAACCAGAGACCCTTTGGTGAGCGGCACTCTAACCACTGAGCCACTCCACCAGAGCAGCCTGTCACTACTCTTAAATACTTTAAAGGGAAGAAATTAGTGAGATTAAGATGAATAAAGCTGCCCAGTCAGCGTGGCTTAATGGTTGAGCATAGACCTATGAACCAGGAGGTCGCAGTTCAATTCCCAGTCAGGGCATGTGCCTGCCTGGGTTGTGGACTCCATCCCCAGTGTGGGTCGTGCAGGAGGCAGCTGATCAATGATTCTCTCTCATCATGAATATATCTATCTCTCTCTCCCTCTCCCTTCCTCTCTGAAATCAATAAAAATATACTTTTAAAAAACGAGGCAGTCTGATGACAAAAGCGATAATTATCAGTGTTCACAAATTTGTGTCCTGATAGTTTCGGTGAAAGCTTTAATTCGAACACTACTTTATACTGAATTTTTTTCCCAGAGGTTTAATTATTTATGATATAGTAAAGGAGAGTAAAAGGGATAAAGTAATATAGGTGAAATTTAAAATTTTAGGTTAAATTAATTTTGTGAAAATCCAGTTAACATCAAAGCAACTTAAGCCTTACATGAATTTTATCCCTTGAGGTTTCCTGTCCATGTTCTCAAATGCCCTAAAGAGTTGTTATATTAATACAGAAAGCACATATACATATTGCTTGTAACACCTTGAAAGATTTCCCTTAAAGCATACCAAGTGAACTGGATCATAATCTTCGTGTTCATTAGCTTTAACCTTATGAAATCTATATCCCCTTTTGGTTGTGGTTTTTTTTTTAGGTTTCTTAAAACTGCAGGCATCATTTTGTCAAGACATTTGAGTTATGTATGAACAGATATTTAATACATTTTATACCAAGATGAATTATGAGGAGCATGAGTATTATGTCATGTGGGTCTTAAAACCTATTTTTATTATGTTTGTTTGTTTTAAGACATCTTCAGTGATATCTTTGTCCTTGGGTTATCATTTCCTACTAATACTTAATTTTCTTAGTATTTTTATAATTTTTTAAATCTATGTATATTACAGAGTTTACATTGCTTGATGTGCCACTTAACTTAAACCTTAATTTTTATTAGTGGAAGTGTAATGTAGTGTTCCCTTTCAGATATTTGCTGCACCATCATTTGATGACAAGATCCTGGAAGTCGTTGCAATATTTGATAGTGTACAAATGGCGGTTTCAAGGGTCATTAAACTACAGCATCATCGAATAGCCCAGGTTTGTTTTTCTAATCGAATCTGACTTTACTACTTGGGACACTGGGGAGGCTATTTCAGATGACTCCTACACTGTATATTCATTTTAAAATACTGACTTTCTTGTCATGTCAGTTGTTACTATGTCATCATAAGTAGAAAATTATAACATACCATTCCACAGTATGGACTAAAGTTCAAGCTTGAATGTGGATTTTCAGTTTCTCAGGATGATTTGTATTCTAAAATGACTTGTTTTATTTCAGTGCCGTACAGTAAAAATCACTATATTTGGTGATGAGGGAGTCCCAGTGCAGGTGGATGGTGAAGCATGGGTTCAGCCTCCAGGGATTATCAAAATTGTGCACAAAAACAGAGCTCAGATGCTAACAAGGGACAGGGTATGTAACCAAAAACATTCCTCCAGACTTTTATTAAGCCTTCTAAAAATGTCTTAAATTATCACAAAAAAATAGAAATCAAGGGAAAAGGTTGAAATTGCCTTTTAAATCTGACATTTAAGTCATTGTGGTTTTAAATATGAACAAATATTTTAATTTTTTTAAAAAGTTAATAGATTTTTTTTTTAGGTTCACAGAAAAATTGAACAGAAAGTACAGAAAATTTTAATTCTATTCCCACAGACCTCATCACCTGGACAAGCAAATAAATGCCTCTATTATTATTGCATTTTGTATTAGCACGTTTATTACAATTGATTAGCCAATATTGATATATTATTATTAATTCAAGTCTTTTAGTTTACATTACTGTTTGCTGTTCATTCTGTAGGTTTTGACAAATGTATAATCACTGGTATTCACCATGACAGGATGATACATAGTAGTTTCACTGCCCTAAAAATTACTTGTACTCCACATTCCCATCCCTCCCTCTCTTACCCCAGCCCCTGGAAACCACCAATATTTATACTATCTCCATAGTTTTGCCTTTTCTAGAATATGCATTTTCATTTATTTATTTTTAAAATATGTTTTTATTGATTTTAGAGAGAGGAAAAGAGAGGGAGGGAGAGAGAGAGAATCATCAATGAGAGCGAAACATCAACATCGATTGGCTGCCTCCTGCATGCCCTCTGCTGGGAATGGAGCCTGCAAACCAGTCATGTGCCCTGACTGGGGAATCGAACCATTGACCTCTTGGTGCATGGGTCAGTGCTCAACCACTGAGCCACACCAGCTGGGCAAGAATATGCATTTTTAATTAAAGTCATACACATAACAAATAAGACTGCCAATGTTTATCTTATCTGTTATACATTGATAATAAAAAAAAAGATTGAAGCTATCTTTTTTTAACATTTTAGTAACATGTTTATCATCAACAATTACATTACTTTTCATTTATTGTGATATGCTGGAAAATTTTAAAGTGTGTTTTTTATACTTATGATTTAGTATTTAATGATGTGTTAGATTAGGAAAAAACCAATAGAAGTTTCAAAGTCATAATATCTAAATACACATTTATTTGGGTTTGTGAGGCTCTAAACTAATAGTTCATTGTAATATTGATTTTTAAATAGGCTTTTGAAAGCACTCTAAAATCTTGGGAAGATAAGCAGAAGTGTGATTCTGGTAAACCAGTTATTCGAACCCATTTGTACATCCAACATGCTGTTGACTTGGCAACGGAGGAGGTGTCTCAGATGCAGCTGTGCTCCCAGGCTGCGGAGGAGCTCATTACGAGGTAGGGTGGTCCTGCTGGCTTTTGGGCTATGAGAACTCTGGTCGTGGCCAGTTTTGTTTTATTAGTCCTAATGCATCATTTCATATATTTGGGGTATCTAACAGATGCATTTCCTCTCTTTCTTCATTTTCTGCCCCAGTACTTGCTGCTCTCCTTCATCAGATCCCCTCCAACACATAAGCTTACACCTCTGTTCTCTTGGACTCTGAACAGGTCTTGCACTTCTTGAAACACATGGAGAGCTTGCCTAATGTACCCAGCACACAGTACTCTTTGTTATCGTTTATTTCCCCAATTTATACGCAATCTTTACTGACATATATTGCCTTATAATTAATTATTGATTAAATGTTGATGGAATGTAGAAAGAAATAGAAACATTGCTCCCAAGGAGAGTCGGGGTGGGGGGTGGAGGGGATGGGAAGAGCCCGAGAATCAGTTTCCAAAGATTGAGAGACCGCACAGAAATTAATTTTAGTAGACAGAAAGGGAAAAGATAGAAATAACAAGTTCTGTGAGGGTAAGACATAAAATCACCAAGACCAGGAGTAACCTTCAGAGGGAAGGAGGCACCACGGACAGTGGGGATAAGTAAGAGCTGCCTTACCAGGTCACTGTGAATATTGAATGAGACGCACCATGTACAGTGCTTATTAACACATCATGTCTGGCACATGTTGTGTTCTCTGAATGGTAGCTATTATGTTCTTCCCACACCTTCATCTGGACACGATTACAATGTTGAAAAAGAAAAGAAGGAAAACAGAGCTCAGTGGTACTAGAGGCTTACTTGCCCCCTTTCCCTCCCTCCTACCCACTGTCTGCTTCCCGCCCCCTTATTCCTTATTCTCCTCTTTAACTATTTCTCAGACACCTAGAATGTGCTTGATGCTAGAGATACTGAGAAAAAGATATACACTCCCTACTGCTAGAAACCAAAATTCAAAATTAGAATAAAGTATGATAACTGCCAGATACTGAGTTGCTTAGAAAGAATGTAGGGAAAATGAATATTGAGTCAGCTAAATTCACATGACTGTATTTTTGTACATTTAGATTCTTATCCACAGAGATATTAGTTTTAGAGTAAATACTTCTCTTTTAGATACTATGGACCTTACATCTATGGACTCCAATTTACAGTTTACCCCCCAGATTTATCAAGCTATAATTAACATAAAAATTATATATATTTAAGGTGTACAATGTGATGATTTGATATACATTAACACTGTTTACCACAATCAAGTAATTGATACATAATATAAAAAACAGTATGGAGGTTCCTCAAAAATTTAAAAATAGAACTATATCATTTTCTTGAAACCAAAATATACTTCCTATATTATCATCCTGTCAAACAACCAAATAACCTTATCAAAAAAGGAAATACACCTTGGCCAGACTTGGTTTTGGTCAACCTAATTTGTTCCCCATCTGTTTTTTAAAATTTTGCAAAAGGTGAAAATCAGGCACACTAGTCAATTTGAATATTGAATGAATAAATTTATAGTGACCTCAGCATTCTCACCAATAACCTTGGGAAATCATAGAGATCAGAATAGAGATGAGTAAGTGTTATTCATTTCATTCAAATAAAAATAAATTTTTTCATTCGATATTCAACAAATAATTTGAACATGTTCTGTGTGCCAGGCACCAATTTAGTCACTGGGAATGCCAAGGTGACTGTGTTGCAGTCCCTCTTTTTAATTTGCTGGCAGAGTAGTAGAAGGGAGAAGTGTGGCTGAAGTGTTATCACAGGTCACACAGTAGGTGCTGTGGTCACATAAAGGAGGCCAGAGGCAGTGAGGGAGGCTGCCTAGAGGAAGTGACCTCTCAGCTGAGTCTTGAAAGAAGGAAATGATGGATTGAGGCAGGAGAGATGGAAAGGAGAAGAGCAATTTAAGGTAGATTGGGATCTAAAATTGGTACATTGGTGTGAATTAGGATGACCCTAAGGTTTCTAGTGAAAGGCTGGATGGATTATGTTGCCTTTGATAAAGCCATAGTATTCAGGAAGAGAAGCAGATTTTGAGAGAAAAATGATGGGTGAGTTCCCATATTAGGCTAAGAGAATTTCAATTACATTAGAAATATCTAGGAGGAGATTCAGTCAGCAGTTGGGAATGGTGATCTGAAGTTGATTTGCCTCTTTCTCTTTCTTTGAAAATTAGAATAACATTTACTCATCTCTATTCAAATCAATAACTTGTTCTTTATGATTTCTCAAGGTTATTGGTAAGAATGCTGAGGTGACATTTCCAAGTTCTTTTAGACCGTGGATATCAATTGTATGGTCCTTAATAATTAACTTAATTTCCTTTACTCTTTTTTTTGTGTGTGTGTGTGTGTTCACTTACTTTAATAACACTACATTTACCATGTTATCACCATGGAATGTAATTCAGGTTAGAATTTCACAAATGCAATAAAGCCTTCTGTAGTACACCAGAGTTTTTGTATAATGTCTTTCCAGAGCTTGGTCTTAAATCAGTCACCATTTCCATTATAGATAATTTGTTTAGTTTAACATTTATGATTCTTACAGAGAAAATGAACATACAGCAAATATTTAAAAACTGTTTTTCATTACCTTTGTGTTAGCACTTAAAATACATATATCTATTTCAAGGTGACATTTAAAAATGATTCGAATATAACAGCAGCAAAAATATAATTCTGCAATTAGAAAAGAGCTAAACTGGGATCCATAATTATTTTACATTTACAAGTGTGACTCTAAAATAAATACTACCTTCTAGCAGCTGTTATCAGCATGTTAGGTTTGGTTTAAACACACACACATTCAGTTGTGGGGGTTTGTTTAGAGGATTTGTCCAGTGGTGATAGTGGGGTATTAAAGTCTCCTACTATGATTGTGTTGCTATTAATCTCTCCCTTGATATCCTCCAGGAGTTTTTTTATGTATTTGGGTGCTCCTATATTGGGAGCGTATATGTTTACCAGAATTATTTCTTCTTGTTGGATTTCTCCCTTTAGTATTATGAAGTGGCCTTCCTTATCTCTTATTATGGCATTTACTTTGAGGTCTATTTTGTCAGATATAAGTATTGCTACCCCAGCTTTTTTTTCATTTCCATTTGCCTGAAAGATATTTTTCCATCCCTTCACTTTCAATCTGTGTGAGTCTCTTGTTCTGAGGTGGGTCTCTTGTAGACAGCATATATATGGGTCGTGTTTTTTTATCCATTCAGCTACTCGATGTCTTTTGATTGGAGCATTTAGTCCGTTTACATTTAAAGTTATTACTGAAAGGTATTTGTTTGCAGTCATATCTATTTTTGTGTCTGTATTCCTTCTTACCTGTTTATTTCTTCTTTTTACAGTATTCCCTTTAGCAATTCTTGCATTGCTGGTTTGGTGGTGATAAACTCCCTGAGGCTTTTTTTGTCTGCAAAGCTCCTGATTTCCCCTTCAATTTTGATTGATAGTCTTGCTGGATATAGTATTCTTGGATTCAGTCCTTTGCTTTGCAACACTTTGTATACCTCCTTCCATTCACTTCTAGCTTGTTGTGTTTCTGATGAGTAATCATTTGACAATCTGATGGGTGTTCCTTTGTAGGTAACTCTCTGTCTCTCTCTTGCCGCCTTTAGGATTCTCTCTTTATCATTTATATTTGCCATTGAAATTATGACATGTCTTGGTGTGGGTCTTTTGGGGTTGATCCTGCTTGGGACTCTCTTTACTTGCGTAACTTTTATCTTTCCCATATCCGGGAAGTTTTCTGTCATTATTTCTTCAAATAGATTTTCTAATCCCTGCTGCTCTTCTTGTCCTTCTGGCAGCCCTATTATACGTATGTTACTTCGTTTCATGTTGTCCCGAAGCTCCCTTAGGCTTTCCTCCTGCTTTTTAATTTTTTTCTCCAATTGCTGTTCAGCTTGAGCTTGTTTCTGTACCTGATCTTCTAACTCACTAATTCGGTCCTCTGCTTCTTGTAATCTACTGTTGAAACTTTCCATGGTGTTTTTGATTGTAGCTATATCACTTTTCATTTCTTCCTGATTCTTGCATAAGTTGTTGATTTTCTCATCCATCCGATGTATAAATTCCATGACCATTACTCTGAACTCCTTTTCGGTCATGTTGCAAGCTTCATTTTCACTAATTTCCTTTCTTGGCGACTCCACATTTTCTTTCCTCTGTGAGTTATTTCGTTTCCCCATTCTGGCTATTACCAGAAAGCTCAAGCTTCTGTTTGCGTGGACCTGGGCCGTGTGCTGTGGGGACTTCGCTCCACCCTAGTTTCACTGAAGTGCTCTGACACTAGGACGTGTGACTGTCTTTGGTTGGTGGGAACCAAACTTGCCCAGGATCAGTGTCCCCAGTGTTCCGTGTGGTCTCGTGTGCACATTTAGAATCAGGGGCCCTGTCTGCACCACACTGTTGGTATGTGCCGAGAATGAGATCCTTAGCATGTGCCAGGAGTCAGAGTTTCCCTGTGTCTGCACCAAGACTCGAGTGTCAAAGTCTCTGTTGCCTTGTGCGGTTTCTCGTTGAGAATCAGGGTCCCTGTGTGTGCACGCACCAACAATTGGGGTCGCTGGCTCTTAGTGTGAATGCGCTGTGAGTCAGGGATCCCAGGCAGCTGTGTCCGGCGTGCCAAATTCCCTGAAGTGGGGCTGCGTCCTGTGTGTGCTCTCTCTACTGAGCCAAACCGGCTAGAGCGCACATTCTTAAAAACCTGAAGGTGAGCCGGCTCAGTGCACTCTCCCAAAGTCCCAGAAGGGGGGCGGAGTCCGTCCTGCGCGCCAAATTCCCCAAAGGGAAACCCCTCTGTGCACGCTTTTAAGAATCTCCGAAGGGGGAGCTGTGCCCCGCGAGCCAAATTCCCCCAAATTCCCCGAAGGGGAGCCCTCTGTGCGCACTGACAGATTTCCCCGACGGGGAGCTGCTTCTGTCCCGTGCGCGAGCGCACGCCAAATTCCCTAAGAGGGAGTGCGTCCCTGCGCAAAGCTCGGCAGCTTGGGCCAGGGGCGGGTCTATCAGTTACTATGGCGCTGTCTGTGCGCGCGCCTGTGAGCAGCTTGGGCGAGGGGCGCGTCTATCAGTTACTATGGCGCTTTCCGCACGCCTGTGGGCGCTCAGCAGCTTGGGGGAGGGGCGGGTCTATCAGTTACTATGGCGCTATCAGCGCCTGCGAGGAGGGGGATAGGCTCTTTGACTCACGGAAATCTGCCGGGAAGTCTGGATTCTTGTTTGTTTGTCTGAAGCTGTGATAGCAGTTCTCTGTCCCCAGTGGCTGCAGGGTCCTGGTTTGTGTCGGAAGCCAGGATCCGAGTCTCGGGCAGCTCTGTTTCCCAAGATGGCGTGGTCTCTGCGTCCGCACCAGCCGCCGAGAAGTGTCCGCTTTGTGCGCGGGGCTCCGCCGTCTAGGGCTGCCCTGTTCGGGAGCCCCTTGGAAGACCTGCAGAATCTAACTGACCCTATCTCATACACACACACACACACCACACACATCTACACTCTCCTCTATGGGTTCCTCACTCACACTCTCTCTCTCCCTACCTTCCTGCCGGTCGCTATCTTTTTCCAGGATCTCTCAGTTGTGGGGGTTTGTAACATTATATGCCATGCACTGTTCTGAAAGGGTTCTTTAAGAGCCAGTCAGCCCTAAAAACTGAAGTCCTCATTCAGTCCAAAAGGCAGGCAGAATAAAGTCAAAGTAACTGGGGCAAATAGGATTCCTACATAACATCAAAAGCATGTGAGATTCTGCAGCAACTGGGAGTACTTCAAGATTGGCATGTTGTTCTTGCTTAGAACTAATTTCACCAGAAGAGTTTAACAAGGTGGACATTTTACCACATCAAGTGCATTTAAAATGACATGTTTCTTATGTGCTAACCTGACTCCCCTGAATGACCTCGCTAGTGAACTAGTCACTAGTAATTTAGTCACCTGGGAAATCAAGCCTGCAAAATAGGAAGTCAATATTCAAATTAATGTGTCATTGTCTGACCCTCTCAAATGATTTATTTTCAACATAAACTTATAACCTCAATATGAGATGTCTAACTATAGCAAACACCACCAAGACCAAGACAGCATCTCTTCTTCTATGGTTTAGGTTTTGCCCAGAATTCCTTATACATGGAATAGCCCATACCAAGAGTCATTGTAGCCACAACAAAACCTTGGGCTGCCACACGCATGTGGATCAGGTGAAGGGACATTTTAGTATCTCCCCTGTTCTTCAATTTATATAATCCATATGCAACGATTGCTCCAAAACCCGCCATTCCAATAGGGACAAATGGTGCCTCTTTAGCTTTTCGGATAAATTTAGACCCCTGACCTTCATCATATGAAGAAAGAGAAACATCTGTGTTGGATGACATACTGATTGAAGAATCTTCCAAACCCAACGGGACCTCTCCAACTCTAGCCGGCTTCTGCCCCTGCCCGCGCGCGCCGTCGGGCCGTCTTTTACTCTTGATTAAACTATGTAGGACTTCTATCTCATCTTTGTTCTACCCTTTCCAGATTGAAAATCATTCTCCTTGAAGATGTGAGAAGCAAAAAGGGTTTGAATAGTCTTGCCTTCTTGCTCATCTGAAAACCTTACATCATTTTCTAGTAGTTGGAACTTTTCCTCTATTCTCTTCTTTGGCTTTAGTGCCCTTCAGGATTTTGTCTTTCTAGGACTATTCTTGAAGGTTTTAATTCCAGAGAACAGTGGCACAACAGTCTTTGGAGCTGGATAGACATAGATTCAAATCCTGGCTCTATTACTTATTAGCTTTGTGTATATTACTAAATCTCTCTGAGCCTCATGTCTTCATTAAGTGGAGAAAATTAATCACAGCTACCTTTTAAGTTGTGAATATTAAATTAGATAATATATATAAAACACTTAGCATATAGATGATAAATATGGCAATGTTCTTCCCCTAATCTGTTGTATTTGTTCCTGGTGGAAGTTTCAGTGAATAAAAGATACGTTTCTACTCTCCATATTTGGGACCCCTCTCACTTTCCAATGATACTGCAAAATGAAGTGTGACTATATTTTGCTTTTCCAAATAGCACTTCAATATATTTATCTCCTTTTCTAAGCCTAACTTTTTATATAAAGACTAGAGGCCCAGTGCATGAAATTCGTGCATGGGAGGGTGGTCTCTCAGCCTGGCCTGCGCCCTCTCACAATCCAGGACCCCTCGGGGGATGTCTGAGTGCTGGTTTAGGCCCCATCCTGTAGTCAGACATCCAGCAGTCGGACATCTCTCTTGTAATTCGGGACCCCTTGGGGGATGTCCAACTGCCAGTTTAGAGCCTTCTGGCCAGGGCCTTCCTTCATTCCGCACCACCCTAAAGGTCAGCGCATGTCATAGCGAGCAATCAAACTCCCAGTCTCTCGGTCGAACTCCTGAGGGGACACTTTGCTTATTAGACTTTTACATATATAAATTTTGGGGGTTAGTATTCTTTGTTTCAATGGGGTTTGAATTTTGTAAATCTACCCTGTGCCATTCATAATTGAACATTAAAAATTTTCTTAGTGACCTTTATTATATTTTTAATCTACCACTTCTACACTTCAGAAAAATCAGCAATGCTCAAAACAGTCTTTTGTTCATTTGTTTTGTTTTTGCTCTCAGGATTTGTGATGCAGCCACAATCCACTGTCTCTTGGAGCAGGAACTGGCCCACGCTGTGAATGCTTGCTCCCACGCACTGAATAAAGCCAATCCCCAGTTCCCAGAGGTGAGGAGCTAATGGTAAATTCTCATTCCACAGAATTTTTTGGTGTTACATATATTTTGATTCTATAGAAAGTGCCATGCCCTTTGAAAGAACATGATGTAGTCTATATGAATCTTTGCCAGAAACTTATGGTAAATTTGTGGCCAAAATTTTTTGTTTTTCTTCTCCCTGTCATTTTTCCATTCTTGCTCTTACATCTCTTTTTTTTTTTTTTTCTATTTAACTTTCCATCAGTTGTCACCTTGCTATCTTCCTTCTATTCTTTCTCCCTTTAACTACTACCATTCTTCCTTATTTCCTATTTTACCTTCTCCCCTACCCCTAGATATAGAGCAAACTTCTGTCATTTCCCCCTTCAATTTTTTAATGTAGAAGTTAATAATAGAGTGGATGTAACTCCCTTGAAATGTGATATATTATAAAAGGCTATATAATATATAGAAAACAGATAGCATTATTTTATTAGTTTAATTATTCAATTAAAGTTAACTATATTAATATACAAATAAGTGTTAGTTTTTCAGGTTAAATTCTAAAAAGCAATCTGGTTGGAACTACTGATAGTGAAATTCATGGATGGAAGTAATTATGATCAGATAATACCCCTTTTAAAACATGATTTTCTTTGACAACTTCTTTATGGGAATATGTATACATTGTTGTCACATATACGTATTTGTACGTAGGAGATATGGTCCTGGGTGTATTCACTGTAGTCGGTGGATACAAGAATTAGAAGAGTAATTATGCTGACAAACGTGACCATGAAATTGTGCAATTATAATGGAATTTTGGTAGATTTAAAAAATATTTGTGATGTGAATTTAAGTTGGAAGAATAAAATTGAAAATATCTGTTAATGATTGAATTCCAGTTTAATACAGAACTACTTGTTTTTGATTTTTTTTTTTTTCCCTAGAGTCTTACGAGAGACACTGCCACTGAAATAGCCATCAATGTGAAGGCACTATATAATGAAACGGAATCTTTACTGGTTGGCAGAGTCCCTTTGGTAAGGAAAAGAAATGTTTGATCACATAAGAATGATGATACATGTATGGACCTTACCTTCATTAGGGAATCATGCATTTATCAGATTCTAATGCAAAAGCAGCCTTCTGGCCCCCATCCTTAGAGCTTCCTCTTTACCTGGCTTTTTCCTTCAAGAAAATATATGGCTCACCGTGGGAGTTATGATCCAGGCCTACAAGAGATTACTCCTCACATAGCCAACATATGTCGATGCAATCCTGCTCTGCCCAGGTTTGAGAGACATGAGCTTTATAAAGTGCAGTAGATATTCCTCAGGTATCATTAACTCATTATTGCAGAAAAGTAGAGGAAGTCATAGGTTTGTTCTCAAAATTAACATTAAAACATGATTAGTATGATTTTGTATATTTGCTTAAAAGACGACACTTTCTAGACTTAGTGTTTCAAAACTAAATTTCAAGAATTAGCCGTATCCCTAGGTTAACTCAGATTGGTGCTGCACATCAGGTTAGACCAAGTCTGAATCTGACCACAGTCCATGGACCTCACATAAGTGCTAGAAGACCATAGATATTCTGTTTGGTTTGCCCAGAATCCTTGCCTTGTCAGCCTTGATTCTCTCAGTGTTTTCACATGTTCCAGCATGTTGGGTCTTTTCGCCACCTAGTGTTCACTTGTGGTTTATTCACACATGCTGTTGGAACTATGTTCTTCCTGTAACAGTTCTGATTAATGGATAGGTGATGATCTTAAAACATTTCTCTTGACTATAATGTTATCTCTTGTTTTATATTTAAATATACACTTAAATAAAAGTGATAGTAAAATTCATAGTATCTGGCACAGTGGGAAAATGGGAGGTGTGCCCTATAGCTTAGCTAACTAATAAGTGACTGCAGTTGGAATTTCTGTTTGATTGGAGTCCAGAAGAGTGTGGCCCTCGGAGCATCCTTTACTCTGAGAAGAGGAGCTAAAAGGCTGCATGAAGTTCATTGCTCTCACCTACCTCCTGAGGAAACTGAAATACAGCTTCCTTAAGGCAAGAGGTGACTGCTTCTGCTGTGGCCATGAAGAATAATTTTTAGGAAGAAATATTGGTTATATCTTTTGATAAAAACAGTGGGAATCTTCTTTGCTATTCTTCATGCTTCTATTATTAACCAGAATCTTCTTGCTCCTCTTCTAAAATTAGTCCCATAGGAAGTCCAGTGAGCTGGATTTGGTCCCAATTTTTAGATGGAGGACGCGTATATTTTTTTGTGGTTGTTGTTATTTGAAGTACACTTAAGGTAATTTCTGGTTGAGAAGAACTAGAAGCATAACTTATTCTGTATTTTAGTCCTCTATACCAAAACTATCCATTAAGTGTTATTTGGTTAATATTTATCAGTTATGTTATTTTAATATATAAGGACTTCCCTCACTTTCAATTCTTCTGTCACTGCCAAAAATGTATGTTTGGTTTAAAATGTTAACCACTAAATTTTATCAAATTTACTTTAGGCAATATTGATATCACAATAAAGAGAATCATATTTGATAGCAACTGAAGTTTACTGTTTATCTTGATTCTAGAATAAATATGTAAATATCACCATTTTTTCAATTTTATAAGAGAGATATTCTTAGACTAAAAGGAAAGTGGTAAATTTTATATGACAACCTGGAGAATCTCTATTTTAGCTTTATTTCTTGAGAGAGAAAGGAAGTGAGAGAAATTAGATAGATAGATTAAAAGAGAAAGACAAACATCGATTTGTTGTTTCACTTATTTATGAATTCATTTGTTAATTCTTGTATGTGCCCTGACTAGGGATCGAATCTGCAACTTGATGTAGCGAGATAAGGCTCTAACCAACTGAACTACCCAGCCAGGGCCCTCCATATTTTTATTAACTACTAGAAATGGTAAACCTTAAATAACAGAGAGGGGAAAATAGTGTCCATCTATACTAATAAAAGCCTAGGTGGTCCTCGCGCCCTCACGTGAGACATCATCACAAGATGGCCACCACAAAGTTGGCACCAGTGGGGGTGATCAGGCTGGCAGGGGAGGGCAGTTGTGGGCAATCAGGCCGGCAGGGGAGAGCAGTTGGGAGCAATCAGGCCTGCAGGGGAGGGCAGTTGGGGGCGATCCAGCTGGCAGGGGAGGGCAATTGGTGGCGATCAGGCCGGCAGGGGAGGGCAGTTGGTGGTGATCAGGCCAGCAGGGGAGCAGTTAGGCATCAATCAGGCTGGCAGGCAGAAGCAGTTGGGGCAATCAGGCAGGCAAGCAGTAGGAGCCAGTGGTCCCGGGTTGTGAGAGGGATGTCCGAGGGGTCCCAGATTGGAGAGGGTGCAGGTCCAGGCTTCCTCCCCACCCCTGCACGAATTTCATGCACCGAGCCTCTACTAATAAATAACAGTAACATTCTCTCTGAACTTTCAGTTTAAAATTCTGTGAACCTATATGTGTTACTTTACAATTTCAAAGTAATTTATAAAAGTTACTGATTAGCTAGAAGAGACCTTAGAAATAATCTAGTCATATTCTACTGTTCATTGAGGGCGAAACTAAGACTCCTAAAATCAATGGACCTTCCCTTGGTTGCAAAGTTAGTAACAAGTCTGGGACTAGCAATCAGTCACCTCCCTTCTTGTTCTGTACATAATAGTGTTTGTTTCACCTTCATTTATTTATTTATTGAATTTATAAGTGCTTTCTAATAACTGCTTTGAATGGGTGGATAATAGGAGACCATTTAAATTCTTGTTGAAATTTCTAAACCCTCTTCCAGATTACAAGCCATTTAGCTTTTTGCCTTGCCCTGATTTTTACAACATCTTTTCATCACAAATTTTTCTGAGGTTTGTGGGTTGTTGTTTTTTTATTAAACTTATTATTTTTATTCTCCAGGAGATTTTTGTACCAAGCAGTTCTTTTTATATGATCTATTTTTTTGACCAATTTAAAAAATATTATCATTTGTTCACATAGTGATCTATGTAAATCAGAAGGATTTTTGCCACAAATAAGTAGAGTAATCAGATTACTCACTAGAGCAAAAGTCACACTAGTTACTTATATCCTGGGAAATAAGGATAAATCTTTCCAGGTCTTTTTCAATGAACCCCGTATAAGATTATTTGTTCTTTCCTAACATTCCTTTACATTACAAACAGCTACAGCAATAACAACAACCTAGCCTAGCCTAATAAGCGACGAGGGTGTTCATTATCAAATAAAATAACTTACTGTTTTTGAGGTTGGGCACTGAGCCTTGTTTTGCTTTGTTTTTGATCTGCTGGTACCCAGCAGCTGGAATCCCCACACGAGGAGCGGGTGTCCAGTGCCTTACACTCTGTGGAGGTGGAGCTGCAGAAGCTAACAGAGATCCCTTGGCTTTATTACATCCTCCACCCAAATGAGGATGAGGTATGTAGAACTCAGCCTGTGTCCAGATCCATGTCAACCTGATGATGATATCATTTGAATCCATCTTTTGCAAAAAGAGAGATTCAGGGGAGAATAAAGTTTGAATATTACTTTTATGTGAACCAAGGTAACGTGGGAATCACTACATTTTCAAGTAGTATATGACAGCATGAACTTCTTTGAAGACATTATCCCATCAGCAATGCTTTTTGTTAATAACTGAGTCCTGTGTTGTCTCTAATATTCGAGTGGGTTTTCTTCCCTTACTGTCCTGAGAAAATTCTCTTCTTGCTCCACTCGAACAGGAGCCGCCTATGGATTGCACCAAGAGAAACAGCAGAAGCACAGTGTTTCGCATAGTGCCAAAATTTAAAAAGGAAAAGGTTCAGAAGCAGAAGATAAGTTCACAGCCTGGTAGGTGGTCCACAATGGGAGGGAAAGTATAGCATCACAGAAAAATAACTGATTACAGTGATTCCACTAAGGTGATGAAATGCTCTAGATAGTGGCAATCATTGTTCAACATGTTGAATGTACTAAATGCCACTGTAAAATGGTTAAAATGGGGAGTTTTATTTGATGTTCATTTTACTGTGATAAATTATATTGTACCTAAAATATGTCCAATATCAGTAGGAATCAGTAGTTATGAAACACACAAGACAATGCAGTGGCTGCTGGTTTGCCTTACTTGGTTTGGTGGCTGTCAGTGCACCCATGTAGATGGTTCTCTGTCTCGCTCACCAGCAATTCAAGGCCTCGGCATCTAACTTGTTTCTCTTCTTCAAAATTCAAAATCTAGATCATTTTGATAAATGGAACATAGAAACCTTCATCTTTTCCTTTAGCTTGCTAAATATATTTTCTACCTAAAGCTCTATATTTTCTTTCTCCTGTTTTAAGGACTTACTACGCCATTTGGCAATCTACTGTGACATTTGCATTCTCAAGCAAAGATTAAATTCTCTTTGAAGTTGTCTTTCTAGTTCCCTTCCCACCTTTCCCTAGTGCTTCCATTTAACGCTATGCTAGTGCTAAAGCAACTTCAAGTTCTGTGTATATGATGGTAGGCGCCTTTCACAATCAAAACAGTTTCTAATTTCTCTGAGTCAGCTGTCACCTTGTCAAAAGTGATATATAACCTGATTTTTGACAATCAAAGAGCAGCTATTAAAGGGCATTTCAAAACCAAATATGGCAAATAAGTAGGCTTTTAAATGGCAAATCAATGTTGAATAAAATGTGTAAAAGAATGATTATACATATTGAAAAATAACCGACCAATTAATCTTAGAGTAGTGTTGACCATTTTTAGATGATGTTAAATCAGTTTAACAGTACATTTATTTTTATAATTATCAATAGTAATAGAATCAATAAAGGCAGCACTTGAAGTCAGCAAGACCTGAAGCAGAAGTTTGTGTAAAATTTAGTACCCTGTGTTAGATTTTAAATTTTAATTAGCATTTGTAGCTAATTAAACTATAACTAGTTGCATATATGATCTTAAGGAAATCAGAATTTATTTAGACCTTGTACTACCAATCCCAATTATGAGAAATACATCTTCTGTACATACTGTGTAGTTGGATGGCTTTAAGGAGGAAATTGAGCTAACGCTGAGGACACAGGTGCACTGCAGTGAATGTCTTTGTGATCCTTATGTTGACTTGCATGGGGAAGAAATGGAATTGTAGTTTTGTTGAAACACCTTTAACCTTTCCCTTCGCTAGCACTGCTGCTGTACTCTGTTTGCATCTTCTTTGGCCAACCTTTGCTTTGTAATGCATTGAGCATGTAGAAATTAAGGGGGTTTTGCTCTTAACTTTGGTAGTTCAGAAATGGGGCACAGAGGAAGTTGCTGCTTGGCTGGATCTGATCAATTTGGGAGAGTACAAAGAAACCTTCATCCGTCATGACATCAGAGGGGCTGAACTTTTGCATCTGGAAAGGCGAGATCTTAAGGTATTTCCTTTGTGCTACTCTTTGCTCTTGAAAGTTTTTCCTGCAAAACAGAATCCCTCCTCCTGTGCCTCTCCTGTTATGTGCTTATAGCTTGGCTTATGTTATGCAAACGTGCAGTAATTTAATATGCATTGTCCTGTTGTCTGAATTCCTTGTATGCTTTTTAAACAAGAATGTCAGCAATATTTTCCTGTCAAAATCTTACTCCGGCTATTATAGCTAAAGCTTAGCATGACTTTAGTAATGTTTCTCTGCATTCATTGGTATGGCTGTCCCTATATGCTAATATTTTTAAATGGATGATGTTTCCATTTGCTCACTCTACTGGATTAGCATGAAAGGTGATAATTGTTGCTGAAAATAACTTTAAAAATCTAATATAAGGCTAACAACTAAAAATTAACTCAAAATACCAATAACAAAGCCTTCCTAATGTATGGAACTACGAGAGACCTGTAGCAGTCCTGTGGTTTTTGCATTTCTAAATAGATGTCAGAGGAACAACTAGACCAGTAAATTCAAATTTCTTTCTATGACTTATTAAAATTGTATTCTCCTAAAAAATAAATGTGTTTTATTTAGTAACTGAAGTAAAAATTATGTCTTTTGCTAGAAAGCAGCTCAGAGCCTATTTGTCATTTATGATGGAAAAGGAAAATCATTAATTCATGGTCTACAGCAATTCCCTTTCATTCTATTGGTAGAGACTCAACAGTAAAAATGGCCAAAGTAGCCTCTTGGGTCCCAGAGTTAGGAGTAGGGTTTGTCATGTTTTATTTTTTCACCACATGTTGCCATTTTAAAATTTCAAGGTGCTTAATAAACAAGTGACAAAGCCTTCAGTGTTTGTTGGAGTGATCCCTTTCCTGTAAACCAAGTTCTAAAATTCTTGATACAGTTAGTTCCTAACAAATTCATGAACTGTGTCTTTATGTATAAGTACATTAGCAGACATTTTTGAACAGATAAAGGGTAATGTATAGTTGTTTAGAATGCAGAGTCATATAATTTTAGCATAGTGACAGACATTTATACCTAAACATTTTTAGCCCAGAATAAGCTATATATATAAAAGCCTAATATGCAAATTGTCCCCAAGGGAGTTCAACCAAGAGACTGATCACTCACTGTGATGTGCGCTGTCCACCAGGGGGCAGCACAGAACAAAGGAAGTCCCTGGCCAGCAGATGGGGAAGGGAGGCCCTGGCCTGCAGCCATAAGGACGGCCCCGATCGATCGGCCCTGATGGCCATCCCGGCCTAGGGACTCTACCCATGCATGAATTTCATGCACCGAGCCTCTAGTAATAAAATAATAGATTAATTAATTTCCTTAGTTGAGAGTCCCAAATCTAGAACACAGCAAAAGATACGGTGTTACTCATAAAGTAAAGGTTGGCTTCAAAACTTGAATGTACACAAAAAAAATAAATGTGAGGGATCGTTATTTCCAACTTATTTATGTAGCTTCTGATATTCTCAGCAGGCAGCAACATTTATTGAATAGCTACTGATTAATGTTCTACCACCTTCCCTGGGTGGTATCTGCCATCTAGAAGTTTGCATCTCATTTGCCATGAATAAGCATCGTTCAAGGACAAGACAGTGTGTGGGTGTGTGCATGCATGCACGTTATATATGTGTACATAGCAAACACATATAAACATGAAAATACACACACAGTGAATGAAGCAAATATTTGCAGAATGGAAAAAAAAAAAAAAAACCCAGCATATACTTATACTAAGTCAAAGTTAGAGTGGAAGGACCCGACTAGAAAAAAGAATAAGAGCAAAGTGTAGATAGTCAAGAATTATTTTAGTAAACATTCTCTTCAGCTTTCATGGGACCTTTGGTTCTGTTTTGTTTTTATTTTTAATATAAATAACATTCTTTCTTAAAAGTTTTCTTTTATAAATTTGCATTGGTAGTTCTTTTGGTTCTAAAACAGAGTGTGGGGAAATGGGAAAGGAGAAACATAGTTTTACAGAAAGAGCCTTCAGTAGAACAAAACCATGAAGGTAGAGAATGAATTGCCTTGGGTCTCTGGAGACCCCGTTGTAGCTGCCAGAAACAGCAGACCCTTCAGGATCACGTCTCTAAATGTGAAGGATTTACTGTCTATGAATATATTATATCAGTGGTTCACAAGTTTGTATTTCCAGCCCTGACCTCATTTGTGAACTTTAGGATTATTCTACTTGATACTTGGCCATCACACAGGGATGTCAATTTTTTTTTTCAATTTTTTTATTAAGGTATTATATGTGTACATATCTTACCATTGCCCCCCAACACACCCCACAATGTCAATCTTAACATGTCCAAAACTAAACTTTTGAGCTCCTATCCCACTCCCATTCTGCCCCTTCTCCAGTGCTCTTAGTAAACCACCCTTCTCTCTCTCTCCAGGTGCTTGAGCCAGAGAAACCCAAGGTCATACTTGGCACCTTCCGCTTTCTTATCCTTTCCCCCTAACTCATTAAGCCCGTCACAAAGTCAGGTTGCTTTCTCCTGTCCTTATCCTACTCCATGATACTGTACCCTCTGCCTGTGTAAGGTTAGTGGCTCCCTGGCTCTTCCTTCCACTGCTACTCTTGCTCTCTCTCTAGCACATTATCCCCATTTCAACCAGAGTGATAATTTTAACATTAGACATATCACTTTCTGCTTAAAACCTTTCAGTGGCTTCTCCTTTCTGTTGGAATGAAGACTCACATCTTTGTGAGGCCAACAGGTTCTGCCTGTTTGTTTAACCTGCTGTGGAATCACTGGCCCCTTGCTTATTTCATTTGTTTAAAAGTAATAAACTCATTCTCACCTTAGGAGTGTACCTTCTGGTAGTATGCTTCTCCTCCTGACCCTCACCTGGCTAAGTCCTGCTCAGATCTTGGCTCAAGTGTTACTTCCTTATCACCAAAACAACTAGAGATAGCCATGTGACCGTCTAAAGGTGACAAAGGAAGACAATTCCTAATGTGCTTTAACAGACAAATAAACAGATTGCATTATTTTTATTCCTGGAAGACAGTAGGAAAAACTGATAGACACCAAAGAAAAGGATGAAGACACAGTGGTTTTTGTTTGGTTGGTTCTTGATTGTTTGTTTTGTGTGTGTTTTTCTATTTGGAAGGTTGTTGTATGTGTGGCTAGAAGGGTAACTCAATATCTACAAAGCATGCTTCTGCAAAATTAGGCCTATTAATCCAAAGAAAGCAAGAGCCAATAATAAAGACTGTGAAAAATAAATTATGAAACATATAACTAATATCAGGGCATAACTTTGTCACAGCCTACCTCCTAGAAGACATGAAAGTACTGAACTCAAACTAAAGAAAATATAGCTAATAAGTTAGTGTAGCTCTATGGAAAACATTCATTTCATTATACTGCAATAGTAATTTTGAGTAGAATCTGGCCCTCTCAAAGTTTGTATTTTTGAGAATACAATGTGCATATGGCCTGAAATAAAATATTTAGTGTTAAATATATATTTTTTCAAAATGTAATAAATTTTTTATTACAATTTACATTCAATATTATTTTGTATTAGTTTTAGGTGTATAGCGTGGTGGTCAAGACAATCATATACACTTTACAAAGTATAGCCCTTCATATTTTTAGTACCCACCTAGCATTGTACATAGTAATTACAGTATTATTGACTATATTCCTTATGCTATACATCACTGTGACTATTTTGTAACTATCAATTTACACATCTTAATCCCTTCACCTTTTTCACCCATCTTCCTAACCCCTCTTCCATCTGGCAACCATTAGTCTTTTCTCTACATCTGTGAGTCTGTTTCAATTTTGTTTGTAAATTAATTTTGTTCTTTAAATTCCACATGTAAGTGAAAGTATATGGTCTTGCTCCGTCTGACTTATTTCACTTAGCCTAATACCCTATAGGTCCATCCATGCTGTTGTAAATGGTAAGATTTCATTCTTTTTTATGGCTAAGTAATATTCCATTGTACATATGTACCGTAACTTTTTACCCACTCATCTATTAATAGGCACTTGGGTTGCTCCCCCACGTAACTATGTTATCACAAAGCATAAAGAATATTATACATTCCACTCAAATCAAAGAATCTGAATACAACTGTAAATGCAATTTAATCTTCCTCTAGGATTTGGCCTTGCTTTTGTTATTTTAGCAAAAGCAAGGAAAATATATAGTTGCCTTCAGACTGATTGTGGATGACACTCAGGAAATACATAGTTTTTGTGGATGACCTGGTGTCATATGAGAAAATATTTTTCAGGGTCAGTTAAATATTGTAAGAATTTTACTCTGAAATTATCTCAAGCTTGAAAAGAGCACTGGCTATGGAAAGAGTATTTTCCAGAAGGATTCAGAGGCTTCAGTAACACTGCTGCTGTGGAATTCAGATTGCTCATAAAGTTTATGGGAGAGAGAAAGTGCGCGCGTGCGTGCGTGCATGTGTGTGTGTGTGTGTGTGTGTGTGTGTACTTAAAACAGGTCGATCTACTTCATTTAAAAGTAAACAGTGCTCTTAGTCTACAAAACAAAGTGGATATTTGGAATTTTTAGCTTCACAGAAAAATAATCTTGTGGTACCTTATCCTGTTTTCTAGGCTGCTTTGGGATTAATAATTTTATTATAATTTTCAAATATTTTAGACTCTGTTTTATAAAATTAAATATTCCACTTCACATATTATGCCCCTTACACCTGAAGAAGGCTATCATGTTTGGATGCCACCACCCTTTGATTTAGTTTCTCAGATAGTGAATATCACGGCTCTCTTGGATGGGTTTCATTCATTCCTGCAACAAGTGTTTATTTGCTAAGTGCCTGCTCTGTGCCACATACTCTGCAATCAGCATCCATTTCTGAAAATTAACTATTGAATTCTTGGTTCTTTATAGAAAATAGTTCTTTAAGAAACAAGAAGAGTTCTGAGGGAAAGGAGCCAAAAGAGGTAGAGGAAAAACATCCACCCACAGACACCTATGTCTAAGAAATTTTTTACACGTACACATTACTAAGTGTAAGGAATACTTAAACATTCCCCTGAAATCAAAGACTGTGGGTGCCGCCGCAACTAACTGCATTTGTGTTCCAAATGTAGGTAATGGGCACTGGTGTCTTCCTTCAGGATTAGGCCTCACTTTTAAGTTTACTTTATCAAGGAAGTGTGTAGTTGCCTTGCGGCTAATTGTGGATACCCAGGTGTCACACCTAGCTTTTCTCAGAGATCCCAAGTGGACCTGTGTTTCTTAAGAAAAGAAGAACAAAGAGAAACTAATTTAGACTCCTGAAGTACTGCCATTGTATATAATTTATGAGAATGTTACATTTAAGAGTTTGTGTATTTTATTGGTTGGTAATTTTTCAATGTCAGGTTATTTTTGTTTCATAAACTTATTTTTTTAGCTTTCACTTCCTGAATCATTGAATATAAACTAAAGTAAATGAAGTGAATGCTAACTATAAGCTTAATATTTAATCTCCAGTTTTCTCTTGTCAATAAACTTCTTTCTCTTCCTTCCTACCTCTTTTTTTTTCCTTTTCCTTTTAGGACCTGGGGATATCGAAAGTGGGTCATATGAAGCGAATTCTCCAGGGAATTAAGGAGCTTGGAAGGAGCACTCCCCCGTCTGAGGTGTAATCATATTGGTGCTATTCCTTAGAAGGGAAGTAATTGCTATTGAATACAAAGGCCTTGGAAGCAGTTGACTGTTCCTATAGTTTTCTGCCCGGATAAGTAAGCACCACTGAAGCACCTCCATGGCTTGATATTTTGCCGTTGGTGAAAATTTTGATTTGAGGTATTAGAAAATATTTTTGTGTCAAAAAATACATTCCACAAAGCTATTTTCTTACTGTGCAAACCTGATATGTTCAAATTTGCTCATATAAGTAAAACAGTAGGATGAATCTGAGACAGTTGCATTGTCGAAAAGGTGAAATTGCAGAATGTTTGCTTTCCTTAAACCTGGTCAGATGGAATGTTCTTACTGTGCAACCACACAATGGTATATGGCTAAAACTTCTTAGGTCTCGTTATTGGAGGCATTGGCTTCTTCCTTAAAATCATTGGTTAGAGGACTAAGATATATAAAGATGTGTTTTGAATGTTAGATTGGTATCACCTCAGATTCCTAGTGTCCTGTGGTCAAATAATATGGTTAAAATCCCTCAAATACTATGAATGAATGAATGAATGAATGAATGAATGCAAATCTTAATGCACGTTGTTGCTGCCTGAATTGTCTCTTTCTTGCATGTCCAACATCTAATATTGTAAAACTTAGTGTTAATGTCAGTTTTAATGGGATTAATTTATTACTACATAAGTACCTTTTTGTTAGCTAAAGGCACTTTTCTGTTCTTTGATGTGGACTTTGCATAAATATTTTGTATCTAAGAATTTGTGGACATGGGACTGTGCCATAATCAACAAACGATAAATATTTTAGTCAACCCAATTTTTGTCAACCTATCATAAAGAGTAGGTATGCACATTAAGAAAATTCTCTGGATAGTTTCATAACATTACATATTCTGTTGTCTAACAACATTATGCTTTCCAAACCAAATTTTCCACATTTGTTCTTATTTTTCCACTTCAATTTAAAATTTATTTAATGCTGTGTTTGCATTTATATATAGTAACTGTTGACATCCAGGAATTTCTTCAATGTCTCAACTGTGGTTTGTATACTGGTCGGTCACCCAGATTCACCCACTAGCTAAAGTTACGCTTGACATGAACTTCCTCCCAACAAGAGAAATTTAAAATTTTTAAAGGCCTTTACATTATTATTATTATCTCACGTAATTCTTATATCTTATCAGGTAGATGTTATTTTCTTTTTCTAACCACCATACTTCAGTGTAGCTTATTAGGAGTCAAAATTGCAGTTATCAAATCTTTGAAAGCCAAAGGCATACATATCAACAAGTCATGAAAATACCTTCAAATAATCTCTTTTTAGATATTATATGCCAAAAATTAATTATAACATTTAAAAATCTTCTATATATAAGAAGTAAGCAGGGTACTGTACTGACCCAGTGGTGACAATTTTCATAAAGTAACCTTTTAGGTAGGTGCTCAATAGAAATATATATACACACATATATACATATACACACATATATGTATATACACCCATATTCATTTATATGCATATTCATACTTATAATCACAAAATATGCTCTCATTGATATTTTCTAGACAACTGTTTGCTGAATGCTTAAAGAGAAATATTGATGGGAAAGCATTAAAGTGAACTATTGTCAGACATAATTTAATTATATCAAAGAAGTTTAATTATTTGACACTTTATTCTTATTTATAACTTTAGTATCTAACTACTAGAAAAATCATAAAATTTGCATATCTTAAAAATAAATAAACGTGGTAGGTAGGTTCATGACCAAGTGTGTCTGACTATACTGTATATTTTACCTAAGTTGCAAATAAGTGAAAATTTTTCAAAGAGAATTATACCAGGTGGCTTAATAGAGTAAAAAGCTATTCACTTAAAATGTTAGTGTTGCCCACACCTAAGAAATCACAGGCCTTTTCCAGTCCCTTTTGTAATCCCCTTCCCCCCGCCCCCCCAGCCTGCATGATGTCCTGCTCTTCCAGGCACTTCCCTGGGAAATCAAAACACATGCCCGGTTCTCCCTGTCCAGCAAGGAGGTGGGGAACTCTAGACAAGAATGAATTAATATAAAGATCTTTATTGATTTTTCACTCCCTCAAATACCTCTTTGCCAATAGAAAAGATTCTTAAGCTATTACATTTTCAGAATGGAAAAGGAAGATATAAATGACTGAATGTTTTGGTTTGATGTTGATCTTTCGATCTTAGATACCATCTTTTATATTTACTGTAAAACCTCAGTTAATGGAATCTTTAGGTAGGTAGAACTTTCCTGCAAGTGGCTCTTGAATGAGGGGAATCCTTTAAAATGACCATTTCGATATCTTCTTTGTTAAATGATAGCAAATGTCCTGGTACATTTTGTCATGTGGAGTCGTGTAGGATCCAAATGACTTCGCTCACACCTGTTTGCCAGGGTAGTGCCCTCAGAGCCTCCTTAGGCCCCTGGCAGAATCACAGAGGAACCAGCTTCTTGTAATACCTGGGGTTACAAAGAAAACAGGATGAAGAATTTCTCTAGGGTGTCTGATTACAGCTCTGGGGCCCCTGTGCTTAGTCCTCGCACAAGCTAAGCTCTGATGGCTACCTTCCCTTCCCGCTAGGCTCTTCCACATGCAGGTAACGTGAGAGGGATGGAGAGGAATCACAGCCCACATCCACTTCCTTTCAGTCTCATTTTTCTGAGGAAGAACTTGCTTTTCAAGAAGGAAAGGGACAGAGTCAGACCTAAGTAAAATTTCAGTATATACTTATTTTTTCTCCTCAGCATCTTTCCACCTCCCTTTTTTTCTCTTATTTTTTCGGAGGTTTTTTGTTTGTTTGTTTTTTTTTTAATTTAAATTTATTGAAGTGACATTGGTCAACATGAACATATAGGTTTCGGGTGTGGGTTTCTATATTGCACCATGTGTCCACCTCCCTCTCTGAATTTCTTTCCCAGTTCCTGACTTCACGTTTTCCCACGTGCCCAATATATGATGGTTGCTCAAATTCTCACTGCCATTTACTACCCTTTCCTCATCAACTGTCCCACTGCAAAATGGCTCCTTTCATCTCTCCTCGCCTGAGCACTCATTGTGGGTCATCTAGCAAAGTTTTAGGAAGAAGACAATATAAAGAAACTAACTTTACAGTTTGTATTTTATAAAAGGAAACGCTAATCTAAGTGAATTAATGGATTAGGTAATTGAGAACTATGATATACATTGCTGTGACTGCGGAAAGCAGTCATCCCGCGAATGTCTAGACCTGTGCTGTCTGATATCAAAGCCATTAGGCTCATGTGGCTATTTAAATCTAAATTACTTTATGTAGAAATTGAGTTTCTCATGTGCACTAGCTACATTTCAAGTGCTCAATGGCTCAATGGACAAACAGATGTTGAACATTTACATCATTGCAAAAACTTTACTAGATAGCATTGGTCTAGAGCAGAGGTTGGGAACATCTGGCCTGCCAAAGCATTAGGGGTGAGTTAATTAAATGTTTAACCAAATATAGCAGGCTAATTTTTAAGTTGATGATTTTCTATGTCTTGCAAATGATGTTATAAATATCCCAATGGCTCTTGGCAGAAAAATGGTTCCCCACCCCTGGTCTAGAGCATTGCTACCCAAAATGTAGTCCATGGACCAGCAGCATCCTTATCACATGGAAACTTACAGAAAGGCAGATTCTTAGGTTTACTCCAGACCTACTGAATCTGAACCTTGTAACAAGATTCGTCAGTTGATTAGCACTAACCTAAATATGTTTTATCCCTCCTAGATATTAGGGATTTCTGGTCTTCAAAAGGTGCTCAGAATAGCTCACTCTCCAACCCGCTGTTTCATATCGCTTCTCCAGCTAATCCTAGAAATCAGTTAAAACTCATTTATTCTCAATTATCGCCCTAACTGAGCTTTCTTCTCCACCCATATTCCTAATTCAGGCTCTAGATGAGCCCTACCTACCCAGTTATTATATTTTGGTAGCAAAGGTGGAGCACAGGAAATTGGCTAACCAACACAGCTGGCCTCTCTCCAGCCCCTCACCCCACATCTTTGTCACTAACAATCTACATTCACTCAGTTTGTTGCTCATGTGGCATTCTCATTTGTTCACAACTTAAGTAACAGGAAATATTTTCAGAAGAATATGTACTGAGACAAGTAAAGACTGGGTCAGTTTCTTACCACTTCACTTTCTCTTATCAGTAGATTATCCTGTTGACATAGTTCATGCTTGAGAACACAGCAGCACACACACATTAAATGAATCATTAGTCATGAAAACCCAAGATTGCAAATAAAGTGAATGTGCATTAAAGCCCTCAAAGAAAGCATTCGTTTGCTAGACTAAGTCTGTTAATTATGCTAACTTACCTTGATTTTCAGATAGCTAATAATTCCTTAAAATAGTGCCTGAAAATACTTTATCATATTCTTGACCTTGAAAATACAAATTATTTAATTCTACAATAAGATCTTTCCTGATGACTTATGGTTAATAATCCTTCACTTGATGTGTACATATTGATTACTGCCAAACATTACTGCCTAGAGATGCTTTATCTAATTTTCATGAATAAAGAGGGCACTACTTTAATCTTCATGGAAGTAATTTTTAACAGGACTTGAGGAAGGAAATATTCATGCAAAGCATGAGTTAGAAAATTATAGTGGAAAGTTCTATACATCCTTCTAAAGTAAGTGATCTATTATCTCCAACTGGGCTGACAACATATTGGACTTTTGTGTTATGCAGATGTGAATTCTGTAAGGGTATAACTTTTCATTAAGCTATAAAAGCTCTCTCAACCTTGATATCTAGGGTCTCTCCTGTCCTCCTCCCCCCACCCCCGTAAAGTCATCCTGCATTTTTCAGATGAAATTTGGGTAAAACAATGGGTTTAGAGATTGATGATACAAGTGGCAGTTTTAAAAGTTCAAGCTCTTCAAATCACCTGAAAAGAATGAGAAGTGAAGGTTCCTCCGATACTGTCAGACTCCCAGGGGGTCCCATGTGCTTGGGCGCCATGCCTCACCCTTACCCTCTCCACTCACCATCCATGCCAAGTGCAGTGGGGCCTGGGACTTGTTTGTCTCTGCTGTGGCATCTCCCCAGTGACTTCCGTGTAGCAATCTGTGTCACATGGGTAGCATGTAGGATGCCTTCCTAAAGAAACAACCAAAACTTCTAAAAGGCCATGACAATTGGCTTTATAATAAGCAAAGCACTAATTTTTAATCTTTATAATTGTTTTCTCTTTACTATTTCCTCCAAGTTTTGTTTAGAGATATTTCTGTTAGGATAAAAAACTGTAAAGATTTATTATTACAAAGAACAGTGAGATAAAAGACAGCTGGACTGTATCTATTTGTATACTTCTTTTTGTTACTTTTCAGGAAAAGAAGTTTAGCAGAGTAACTGAGACTGCATTAAACTCAGTAATGTTTTAAAAAATCATATTACTAATATAGGTGAAGAGATTAACTTCCTTCATGTACTTAAGATATTCTATTTACATATATTTATATCCTCTCTTAACTTTTTATGCACTTCCAAGTTTTAGTTGGAAAAATAGAAACAAAGCCACTACTTAAATGTTCTAAAAACTTTAAATTATTTCATTTTAGCTACAAGTAATTCATTGCATAGGAATTTATTAATAGTCTCAGTATTTCATAGGAAATGCATTTCAAGAGTAAAATAGCCAAACTTAAAGAAATATAGGGTCACTTTAAAATGTATTAAAATAAGTTTTATACTCAGTTAATGATGCCATTGAAGTAGGATAATGCAGTTAGATATACAAGCTATAAAGGAAAAAGAATATATTTTGTGGTCCTTACTGTTTGATTGCACTATTGTTCACCACAGCTTAGCCATGTCTACTTCTATATTCTAACTGTTAAGCTGATATGTAACTAAAGATTTCTTACAGTTCTGGTAACTGGTAACTAGTGCTGTGAAAGGTTTTGGTATTGTAACATTCCCAGTTTTGTGAGTTATATATTGTATATTGAAGATGATTAATAAATTGAAGTAATATATTTGACTAGAGCTGGGAAAACATGGTAATTATTTTCAAATGTTTAAGTTTAATCAAAATTTTTTTTCTCTTAAGTGAGATCAAAGTCTCACTTTTGTTAAAATGTCTATTTATACAACAGGTTTCTCCTTTTATTGATTTTATTAATTTTCCTATTAAAATTTTTCTTACCTTTTGTACCAAAATAATTATCATGCTGGGTATTCAAACTGCCAAGATGTATTTTAGTTTGCTGGACTTTGGCAGACAAAACATTTAATAACAAACCAGCTTTGTATATTTTGTGGCTTGGGGGGCAAGATTTTACCTTTGAATATCTAAGTGCTGGTATCAGCAAAGTCAACATAGACAGTATTACTTGTAATTATCAGTAGAAGATTTTCACAAATTGTATAAATCAGTGCATTTATTTATTATGTTGTGAAATGTAATCTTTATACAAATGCATATTCTAGCCCTTTTCTTGTAACTGCTGTTGCTTAGAGTGTAATAGCTCTGTTAATGACTTACTTGCATACTTGAAGTACTCATTTCTGTCAAACAGATGCCCAGTTTATTTCCTTGTTTTAAAAAAAGCTATAGATAACTGAATAGTAATAGAGACTTTGTTAAAAAATAATTTTGTTTAAAATAAATATGAGAAAAAGGCATAAAGCCAAAATGGAATCACCACTATTAGGATTTAATGTAGCCATGATCCCATTCTGCTATTTTTTGCCAATCTGCATATAGTTTATCTTCAAGTCAGAACTTCTTTTCTTCTGTATTTTTTGTAAAAGAAATCTTAGTGGTTATACTGCCAGTATGAATTCAAATGCACATTAAGACACTTGAACCAAAAAAAATCTCACATACCTCCAGCAGCTAGCTCTAGGTTCCAGGGTGTATATTTTTAACAATGATTGCATTTGAATCTGGGCTACTTTACAAATAGTAACCATGGTGGATAATGGTTTGTTTCTGTCAATTACGTCAATGGCATTTGAGTTCTGAATTATTTTTGTTTAAAAATATTCTCTATTCAACTAATTAAAAAACTAAAAATCTAAACCATAATGGCACGACATACCGCACAGAATAAAATCACCTTTTTAAGAAAGAAAATAAAACTGTTCTGACTTAATGTGAGGCAGTGTTAGATACCAAAGAAATCACTTTAACAAGCCCTAAATTCAACTGTCTTATAGTGTAAGCTGTAGATGAATTGTGAACTATTTTAGCGCTATAACAGGAGATTAGGAATTAATTTACTATAATTTTAAAGACAGTTTTTGTTAATTTTACTGTTGTACAATTATTGAAGGCAGGAAAAAAGAAATTATGGGAGAAACACCATACGGATATTAAAAGAAAAAGAAGCTTGAGTTCTTCTTAAAAGATTTGGAAATAGTTTGAATTTAGGTATCTTTTACCTTATATTATAGAAACACAAAACATGTGTGAGTTGTGTGGTAGGTACAATACCACAGAAACAAAATGTCGCTCTGGTGAAGTCTGTGAGACCATATCTGTGTTTTATCAAAGTAACCAGTGAATTCAGGGCCCATTCTCCTGTTGAAATTTAGAAGTCAGTGAAGCAGATAGTTTGGATGACCTAATCTTTTGCATTTCCTTCATGAGGCAAATATCTGTGCTTTCTCAACTTGGTGATTGGTATAGGGAGAACTAGTCAGAAGGCCTTAGCTAGTTCCTGTAGAAGAGCTCTGGTAAATATAGATCAGACTAAAGAGATTTTCATGAATTTGCTAAGCCTTCAAATTTTTGGCAATGATAGATTTTCCTTTCATTTGAAACAAACAAAAAAAAATTATTAAAATTTGTAGTATTACACATAGCTGAATTCTGTGATTCTTGAGGTGGGAATATGGTGTAGATGTATTGGGTTCCATAACTGACTTTGACACTGGCTCACTGTGTCCTTTCTACAAACTATATGTTTTGGTGCCTCAGTTTCCCCAATTAGACATGGCATACAATATTACCAATTATAAGTACTTGGGAATTTTTCTTTTGCAAAAGGAGTTATGTAAGCATGAATCATACCTAAATTTATCATTTCTTTCCCACTGTCATTTGAGTTATAAAGAAAAGCTTCCAAGACTATAGCTTGAAAATTAAAATTCCAAATTAATATCCCTTGATGCTCAGTCTTTTTACAGGAAGTTTTGTTAAAATGAGAGTGAACTTACCTTAGAACTATCAGTACCAGAGTAGGTTTGGGTATTTTCCTCTGTGTACTACAGGTTCATATTATTCATTTTAGGGTCAACTAAAAACTCACTTCTAAAATCTCCAAAAATTTAGTGGGGTTTTTTCTGCACCCACCGCAAACAACCATTTTTACAGCTGTGAAAATTAAGACCTTCATGTTTTTTCTTATATTAATAACTCCCTAAAGAGGAAAATGTTTTCCTTCCTTCCTTCCTACCTTCCTTTTTTTCTTTCTCTTTTGGAAAATGTTTCTTTAAATCAGTGGTTGAAAAAAAACGGAACGCTCTTACCTTGTGACATCACTGCTGCCTCTCTTACCTTGTGATGTCACCCCCTGTGCTAAGTGAATGCTGAATGGTTTCCTTGGTATTTCATCCCAAACATGGTTCACTGGCTACATTCTCTGGCTGTGGCGTGCTACTTCCTAATGTAAATTACCTTCAAAACTTCCTGTAAAAAGACTAAACTAGAGATTGCCTTAATTATTATCATAATGCAAACCTGAGTGCAATTAAATGAAAAAAATTAGAATAACCTACTTAAAATCATTAAATATAGATGAGGGTAAATGAATATTTGTCTTTATTTTTGCCTGACATTTGAATTCAGTCACTGTCTGATCCTTGACTTAAGATTTCTTTGCAAAATATGGTATTTTTTATAACATAATATGGTCACTTGGAGCTCTTATTGCATCCTCCTCCCCTAAAACTGTATGACCTAAGGGAAAGGATTGAATCTGAACTTATTCATATAGTATTTTGACCTGTCTTAATAGCACAACTTAGTTTTCATAATGACAGATCCCTAGTTGATGATTCTAGAATAATTTGATATAGTGACAGGAATAAATCATTTTTCTGGGAACTTGCTTCCCACAATGACCTAATATACGGTTGACCTTAGTATAATTAGAATTAATTATAATTTTATTAAGAGCCGACCCGTTTTACAGATTTCAATTGTGCAGCAGATTTTAATATACATACTGTTGAGGATGAAAATATTGCAAACTTGAGCAGTTCTTTCTTTTGTTTCTTCTCCTTTTACTTGAAAAACTTTCAGAAAGCTTTGAGAGATGACACCGTTTCCAGAGCAACATATTTTTCCAGGAAACTCATAAACTAAAATACGGAACAAAACAAATGTTTAATCCTAATCTTGGTTTTGGGCTTTGTAAACAAAAGCATTCTATATGTCAAAGTTTTTTTTTTTCCCAGTATTTCTGCAGTTGCATATTTCATTTTTCTCCATCTCAAAAATTGAATCAGCAGTTTATGTTCTATTTCTAATTAGTTGTGGTAAGGCCATAATTGCTTTTATCAATACAACCTTTCACCATTTTTCTCTCCTGTGCTTTTTCTGTTTTTCAGTAAACTCTTTTCTGACCTTCATTGTCCCACTTCTAGTCTATCTTCCTTAGGGTTGACAGAGTGGTCTTTCTAAAACACAAATCTGCTTTGCATCACTTTGCTAAAAGTTCTTAAATATGCTCTTCTTTCTTTACAACATAGCATCCTAACTCTTTAGCATGATGGATAATGATCTCTATGAACTTGAGTTTTTTGCATCCCCACCCACCAATTTCCACCCCCTTTTTTATTTAAAGCATCCTCACCCACCATTTTCCTGGAATTTGGAACCATTCACAACTTAGTCCTCAGCATAATCACATACTATAGGTCAACTCATTCAAGACTCAGTTCAAATTCCTCAAACGAAGTTAAGCTTTTCATCCATGCTCCATAGAATCTTGAAATTTTTTCTATTAAAAAAATTTCAACAATTGTATATATTATATGCCTGCCCCCCTCCCAAATTTCTCTCGTTTAATTTCTAGTCTCAACATCTAGCTAGCACGTAATAGGACTTTAATAAGTGTTTTTGAATGAATGATGTAAATAGAGAACCCAAACTTTTCTATAGTTTTATACTTTCACAAGTGAAAACTTGGACTTCTCTGAGAGTCCACATGGGGTCTGAATGTATTCATGAGCACACACACTCTGGGAAACCAACAGAAGATGGACAGCAGGGAAGAACAGTCACTTTATGAAGGATAAGCATTAGTTAGCTATTCATCAGAGACACTTACCAAGTCTGAATTCTTGTTTCTAAATATGAGGCTTATCAAAATCGAATAACTGACAAATTCTTATTTGTAATTCCTAAATATGCCGTAAAGGTGACCTTTGTCTTTTGTAGACATTCGGTATACACAATCTATATAAACACATACACTGATTACCTACACAAAATAATGAGACTAAAGAGTAAAAAACAATGAAGGTGAAATGTTCTTTTAAATAATGTTCAACCGAAGATATTGACTGAATTTTTGTGATTTCAGGTCATTTGTAGCTCATGTCTATTTCACTTTTTTCTGATGCAAATGTAAGGCTTGTTTGTGACTTTCACACATAGAATATAAAGAAGAAAAACTATTATCTGTGCACTATAGGTTCATATTATTCATTTTAAGGTAGACTAAAAACGCAATTCCAAAATCTTTGAAAATTTATTAGTACTTTTTCTACACCCACCCCAAGCAACCAAGGGCCTGGTTTTCTTTTGTGATTCTATAAAACCTTTTAACTGTGTCCCCAAATCATGGTAAAGGTTAACACAAAAGCTCTTTAAAGTTAATCATTTCTAAAATGAAATAGTAGTCCAAAATGTGTGTAAGTAAATGCTCTCTTCCTTCACCCACTTAATAGACATTTTTTTTATTTCTTTATTGATTAAGGTGTTACATATGTGTCCTTATCCCTCCATTGTCCCCCGCCCCCCCCCCATGCCCTCACCCCCCTGTTGTCTGTGTCTTAATAGACATTTTTCTGCCTGCTCTATTCTTGACATCTGATTAGAGGTTGGGGTACAAATAAAATAAGGCATAGTTCTTATCCGGTAGAGTTTGTTTGTTTTCATGATTATTTTTCTACAGTCCATTTAAGAAATTGGGAGGACATTTTTTTAAACCAAGTATTTCTCAGGATATTTCAAAGACGTGGTCTCTTTTCACATAAAAAAACTAACAAATCCTGTGTCATAAAAAAGTAACCCCATTTTTATGACTACAGTTTTTGTATTTTCAGATCATCCACAAATAATTTTGCCCATCCCTTATCAAGTACATCTTTCATCAAAGCTGTAGAACCCCATTTCCACAACCATAACTGCTATGTGTGAACCAGGAGACTAATAGGTTTGTAGAACATATGTAAAATTTCAAGTCCATTTTACAAAGGCATATGCCCCTATTAATGACGCCTACACCAAAACATATGGGGTGTGCATTGTGAGCCCACAGCAGAGAGAAAACGTCAAGTAATGCTTCCTGGTTAAAAGGCTCCATTTGAGCTTATGGGTTGCTGTTTCCACCTCGGTTATTTTTATTGATGAGTCAGGAGTGGTATTTAACAGGTAGCATACTTATCTAAGCATATAGTAAGCATACTAAGCGTATTTGTGTGCCACAGTACACTGATACAGATTAAACAAAACAAAAATTTTGGAGTTATAAAAATGAACTTAACTGAATATTTATTGATAGGCAATAGGATTCCTTTATGAGAAGGAAAAAAACTGCCGTTATCTTTATTATCAGTAAGTATGGGGAAAAAAAACCCTTGTATGTATATTTACATTTTGATAAACTTATTTTGAAGTCGCCATTTCCCATCAGCATAAAGTATCAATCATTTATTTCTATGTTCTCTAGCAAAAGAAAACTCCTAGTTTGATTCAACTTTACTCTTTGTTGGATGTTATAAAAGGTCCACAAAAGAAGGAAGCTCTGAAGGCTAGATAGATACCTTCCCCTTATATTCAGCATATTGATTTTACCTTTTGATACTCAGTAACTATTTACCTTCTATTTATCACATTGAAAACATAATAGGAGAGTTCTTTTGACGCTTACATTGGAAAAGATAGTTTTAATTTAGTCTTTGCTATATTATTTATAGTTAAGAGTTTACTACATTTTGGTAGTCTGTTTTGAAATTGTACTGTATCTGAAAGATGCAGATCATGTCTATTTATTACATAATGGGCTCTGTTTGCTGCAGAAAAGAGTAAGACTTTTAACTGCTTAGCACACTTGCCAGTGAAATATACCTGACAGGGCAGAGGTTATAACTTTGGCTCTAATTATTTTTAATAATGGTAGGAAAATGTGTTTTGTTTGTTTACATGCTGTTTACAATGGCATAATTTTTAAATATATACAACAATTGAGATATTTATTGCATACTATTTTAAAGATGTTTTATGTGTTTTCACCTTTGGAATATATTGTTACAGTTCCTTATACAGATAATTTTGGTGGCTTTGTTAATAATGTAGCTAGCAATTTTTATGACTACTAAGTGACCAGTTTTCTGTGCCTTTTATTGTGGGATGCATGATGTATTTATTGTACGGGAGTCACTGATGCGTGTATTTTTGTACTTGGCTGAGAGTTACGGTTGATCTCCATGTACATGATGATGAGAGATGCCTTTCCCAACGGGCACTGCCTTGAGATCATTCTTCTCAAATAAAAAGAATGCATTTGGACAATGTGTGACGTCTACGTTCTTTCTGGTGAGAAAACTTATTTTTTTATTAAACTTTTTATGTTGAGATAATTGTAGACTCACATACAGTTGTAAGAAATAATGCAGAGAGAGATCTTGTGTGCCCTTCATGCATTTGCCACCCTGCAAACCTAGAATACAGTGTCACAACCAGGATGTTGACATTGACAGTCAAGAAGCTAACAGTTCTCTCACCACAAGGACCCACATCAGGGGTCCCTCGCATTGCCCCCTCGTATTGCCACACCTACTTCCCTCCCACCTCCACCCCAGCAACTCTTAATCTATCTTCACTTTTGTAAATTTCTCATTTTAAGAATGTTTTATTAAAATTTACTAAATTTGTGACTTTTTTTCCACTTGGCTTAACTCCTTGGAGATTTCATCCAAAATCTGCATGTACCAATAATTCAGTCCTATTTATTGCTGAGTAAGATTCCATCTGATGGGGGAATTCTTAATGGTAAAACATAACTTGGTTTATTCTTACAGTAATAAGTCCTTGAAGTTCACCAATAATAAACACTTGTGTTAAGAACCAAATGTGACAGGTATTGTCTGCAGTGGTAACCATCGATGAGGAGCCCTTTGAGATTACTGTCTAATGAGGAAGAAATATTACTGAACACAGAGTGTTGTGTGCATTGATAAAAATATGTCACCAGGCCCTAACCGGTTTGGCTCAGTGATTAGAGCATCAGCCTCCCAACTGAAGGGTTCTGGATTCGATTCCCGGTCAAAGACACCTACCTCAGTTGCAGGCTCAAGCCCTGGCCCAGCCAGGGCAGGTGCAGGAGGCAACCAATCGATGTGTCTCTCTCACATCTGTGTTTCTCTCTTCTCTGTCTCTCCCCCTCCTTCCCACTCTCTAAAAATCAATGGAAAAAAATATCCTTGGGTGAGGATTAACAAACACACACACACACACACACACACACACACACACACACACACAGAACATGTCACCAGGTACATCGGGACGTGGGGGGCACAGAGGAAGGAAGGGTCTAGAGAAGTGCAGGGGCGCCTTCCTGAATAGGTGACAGAGTTGAGTTTTAAGCAGTTGTCAGGCCAAGTCCGTGTGTGAGACCTGAGGTGGCTGTGCCGGGGAAGACGGGAGACGGCCTGGCAGTACAGCTGGATGTTGCTGAAACTGAAGGAGTCCAGCAAGAGACACGGGATGGAACTTGAGAAGCGGAGGCAGGTCAGAGCAATCAGATTTGAGCCCTGGACAGATCAGTGACCTCTGCAGGTGGCAGGAGTGACTTGCAGAGGGTTGGGAACAGGGAGATCAGCTTGAGGCTGTTGAGGAGATCTAAGCAAGAGATGGTGGGGATCTTTTTAGGGAAGTTTTAGTGGAAATGGGAAAGAGGAAACATCTGAGAAATACTGAGGTGTAAATGGCCTGTGCATGGAGACTGGCTGTAGGTGAAGGAGGAGGAGGGAAGAAATCCAGGTTTCTACCAACTGGAAAGTAAGGACCCAGGTGAAATTCAGGTGTAGGCACTAGGGTAAGGTCACTAGGATGTCTGTGGAATACATGACAATGTTGGAGGGAGGCATGGAAGGAAATACAGGCCTGGTGGGTTTGGGCCATCAGAGAACATCGCCAGGAACTCAGAAAAGGGCCCCACAGAGCGGGCCTCGGGCCTGGGAGGAAGGGTGCTGCCCAGGAGGTCCCCCGGGGGCCTGGGGGCAGGGAGCTGGTTCTGGGAGGGCCCAAGGAAGAAGCTGGAGAAGGGGACCAACTGTCTCCACCAGGGTGCGAACCGGTGCCAGGCACCGCTAGCAGCAACAGCAAACAGGAAGAGGGAGCCCTCTGCCTCTGGTTTCCCTCCTGTGTCCCCCGTGGCAGGCAGGGCAGGAAACCGGCTGGCAAAGAAGCAATAGCATTTGTATTGCAGAGCCGCACGCCCAGCATTTAGGGTGTATTTAGAGCTGAGCGGTAACGGTCCAATGAGTGGGCCATTAATCCTAATAAGGCACTCTTCTTTAGGAACAACAGGGTCACCTGGCCGGCGTGCCTCAGTGGTTAAGTGTCAACCTAGGAACCAAGATAGAGGTTCCAGGTCAGGGCACATGCCCGGGTTGCGGGCTTGATCCCCAGTGTGGGATGTGCAGGAGGCACCTGATCAACGATTCTCTCTCTCTGATGTTTCTATCTCTACCTCTCCCTTTCTGAAATCAATAAAAATATATACAGTATTTTTAAAAATTAAAAAAGAACAGGATCATCATCATTCAGTGGAGAGTAGGGCAAGAAGCTGGCCCAGGAAGGGTACTTGAGGGAATAGAGGACTTGGAGCTTGGAAAGAGGAAAATCAGGAGTGAGGAGTGGGGGTGAAGGGGGAGATGAGATTGGACATTAAGGACTGTTTTTCAAATATTTGAAGGACTGTCCTGGGGAATTGGGTTTGCATTACTTCCAACTATCTTTTTCCCAGGCCTCTAAGGTCAAGCACCTCCCCCTGCACCATTTTGACTTTATTAGGAATGTGTTTACCTCCCCCTTTGTACCATCCCTTCTCCAGTGATCACTGGGGAATGCACTGAGGGTTCCCTGGAGGGCGTGTGAGGCTGTAGCTTCCGGCTGAAGCAAACAGGCCTCTCCTTCCCAGCTGTCTGCCCAACAATTTCTAACTTCTCTTGGTTCTCTTTTCTTTTAATAACTAGCTAATGACGGTGACATGGGCGGCTAACAATTTACCTGTCTTTGTGCTTTTGGGCTGCTATAACAGAATACGATTGACTGGCTGGATTTTAAGGAACTGAAACTTACTTCTTATAGTTCCGAAGGCTGGGAAGCCTAAGACCAAGGCACTAGGTCTTAGGAAATGCAGTGTCTGGTGAGAGCCCACTTCCTGGTTCAGAGCCACCTTCTCCGGTGTCCTCACCTGGTGGGAGGGGCTTGGGAGCTCTCTGGAGTCTCCTCCTAAGGACACCAATCCCATTCCTGAGGGCTCTGCTCTCACAGTTGAATCATCTTCAAAGGGCTTCACCTCCCAATACCATCACATCGAGGGTTAGGATATCAACATGAATTTTGGGGGAGACACAAACACTTAGACTATAAATATTAGTGCTAGCAAATTAGAATTTTTATTGAGGAAATCTAAATACAGTAGATTTTTCTGTTTGTATTATTGTTAGTATTATTTTGGAAAGAAGAATTGTCCCAGCAGTCCAAGGATCCGGGTCCCATTTTGTCTCTGCCAGTTCTTGTGCCACCACTGCTGCATTCACAGATGTGACAGTCTGGGGCTGGGATGTGGTGCCAGCTGTAATGGTAGCATCCAAGTATTGTCTTCTTCTTCTTCTTCTTCTTCTTCTTCTTCTTCTTCTTCTTCTTCTTCTTCTTCTTCTTCTTCTTTTTCTTTTTCTTCTTTTTCTTCTTCTTCTTCTTCTCCTTCTCCTCCTCCTCCTCCTCCTCCTCCTCCTCCTCCTCCTCCTCCTCCTTCTTCTTCTTCTTCTTCTTCTTCTTCTTCTTCTTCTTCTTCTTCTTCTTCTTCTTCTTCTTCTTCTTCTTCTTCTTCCTCTTCTTCTTCTTCTTCTTTTGTATGGTACTTCTTCGTTTGAGGCTTAGTTCATAACAACCCTGCGAGTTTAGCATTAGCCTCATTTGAAACACCCTCACACCCTCCACACAACTCCAGCTGGTTCTACTTCTGGCAATGACATTTTGGATAAATGTGGGCATTGAGCACTACCCTTTCTCAAAAGAGTAACACTGACTCACTAAGATAAAGCATGTTCTTTGCATATCTCCTCTCCCACCCAGGCCTCCCTCCCACCCAAATCCATGCTGCCAGCAACCAAGAGAAAGTCCACAAATTAAAGGGACCTTAGATCAGAGTGCTTAATTGTTTCCAAGCTTTTTTGACAGTTACCCACAGTGAGAAATACATTTCCTCAGTATGCAGAAATAAATATGTACATATACATATACACATAAACATGTTTATATATTAGCAAATTTAATAAAACAGTACTTATTTTGCAATGTGCTTTAGTATTTTTCTACTTCATTTTTTAAAATACTGATTGCAACCTATTAAAATGATTTTATAAACCACTAATGAAAGGGTCAGCAAACTTTCTCTCTGAAGGGCCAGATAGTAAATATTTTTGGCTTTGCGAGCCATGTGGTCTCTGAGCGTGACCGTGTTCCAATAAAATGTTATTTACAAAAACAGATAGCAGCCCAACCCCTGCACTAATAGGTCATGTCCCACAGTTCTACAGTTTTAAAAATGCAACACTAGTTCAACTGTTTCTCATGTTCAGCAGACAGCCCAAAAATCACCTAGAAAGCATGTTTTTAAAAAAAGCCCAGGACCGACCTCAGAACTACAGAACTAGAATCTCTGTGGAAGCACTCGAGGCCAACACTGATCACCCTCCTTGGGTGATTACCTGAAAGCAGGCTTAGTAATCACTGGTCTGATCCAACATCTCCACGCATTCCAGCCCCCATATTACAGGAAATAAACTAAGGCTTGAAAGGCTAAGGGCTCCAGGCAATTGTCAACAAATTGAAAGAATCTATGTCATACAAACTAGGGACTCTTGCCACAGGGGTTAAGTTGGAAATGAATAAGAATCTGAAGCAGAATATGCATTTAGCTCTGTCAACATAAGGAACATTCAAACCTGTGAAGAATTTATGAGTTTGAGCCAAACTGTCAACAATTGCCAGGAAGCAAAATCTCAATGGATTGAGATAATGCTCCGGAGAATGGCAGTTTTGCACCTTGTTTTATACTTTACATTCAAAAGAGAAGCATTATGTGGGTTATATGAAATCCACTGGTGATAGATTAGGGAGGCAGGAGAAAGCAAAGGGGTGGGGGGAGGGGAAGCCTCTGGAATTGGATAAAAAGTAAGATGATAAAAGCATACCTCTTTTACGTAGGTGTAGGGTATAGGATAATTAACAGTCAAAAATTAACTCAGCCCTAACTGGTTTGGCTCAGTGGATAGAGCGTTGGCCTAGGGACTGAAAGGTCCCAGGTTCGATTCTGGTCAAGGGCATGTACCTTGGTTACGGGCACATCCCCAGTAGGAAGTGTGCAGGAGGCAGCTGATCGATGTTTCTCTCCCATCGATGTTTCTGACTCTCTATCTCTCTCCCTTCCTCTCTGTAAAAAAATCAATAAAATATATTTTTTAAAAAGTTAACTCAATAACAGTGAGGGGATTTGTGGTCTCCGTAGAGTGGTGCCTGTGCTTTGAGGGTCCAGAAAAAGGAAAATTACTTTGTAGATGCAAAGAGACAATAGGCTCAGTTAGGGTAAAGATTGACCTTTGTCAGGGAAGATGCTGGCCTAGGACATGGCTACCCACCATAAACTGTTCTAGTTCAAGAGTTTTCATGTCAGACCATCCTTTGTGCTTACTTTAGGTCTCTGAGTTTGCAAGCCGCCACGCAGGCCTTCCCTGAGCTAGTCAAGTTAGCATGTGGCCCCTGTTCCCCTTTTCATCCACATCTCTTAGAATTTGTTCAGTACATATCCCGGTAGAAATTCAGCAAAAGTTATAACCAATTAAAGGACAGAAGCCAATGCCTATTAAACTGACAATAAGAATATTAAATATCTCAAGGCTACTATAAAAGGTCATTTAACCCAAAGGCATAAGTGTCTAAAAGCTCATTACACCACAATGGCAATTTTCAACCAACAAGAAACACTAATATGTAACACTCTAATTAGCTTAGTTATGATTTGGTGAACTATGCAATTTCAGCTGGAAATGGAATTATTAAGGCATTTCAGCTGCTTTCAAAGTGATTATAGCATACTGCCAATATGTTTACTTTTTTTCCTTGAAGTAATTTTTAAATTTAAAAATAAAATTTGGTCTTTATTTTTATTAAGATAGAAATGATCTTGATACAGACTTAATATAAGGACTTCAATATATTGAAACAAAATGAGTGAAAAGGAGCACAAGCAAAAATTGAAAATAAAAAGTGAAGGTTAGCAAATTAAATTTGTTGTAAAGCTCTGTGAACTTAAATATTAATTTATATTCATTTTATACCTACTCATATTTGTTCTGCAGTTTCTGATAACTTTAATTGCAGAGTCTTTAGGTATTAACTGAAGCCATTTCTTTCCCTTGTATTTTGAGTCTAAAGAAAGGGAAAGCTTCCAAGCTTTCCTTTGAATGACTGTTTTTTCTCATCCTCGTCTTTTTCATTCTCCGCTCACCCCACGTAGAACACACACACACACACACACACACACTTCCCTAAATTACATCCCTACTTTCCTCTCTACCTCCAATATATAGGACTAGAGGCCCAAAGCATGAAAATTCATGCAAGAGTAGGCCTTCCTTCCTCCGGCTGCTGGCACCAGCTTCCCTCCGGCACCCGGGGACCTGAGCTTCCCTCCTCCGGCTGCCCACAGGCAACCAGGACCCGGGCTGGCTTCCCTTGGGCCACCTGCAGGCACCCAGGACCTGGGCTGGTTTCCCTCAGGCCCTCGGGCCCTGGCTTCGTCAGGATGTTCGGAATGACGTCTGGAAGATGTCTGGACTAATTCGCATATTACCCTTTTATTATTATAGATACCACATGGTAGCATATATGCAGAAATTTTAAACATTCAAAAATAGTATAAATTGTTTATGGGTTCATACACATACAGTAAAAGTATAAAACAATTAATGGTAATAATGTGTATCACTTTCAGGATGGTGGTGTTCTATGGAAAGAAGAGAAGGAGAAATGCGTAGTAGAGAATGAGGCCTTAGCTGTCCCTGAAATATTTTACTTCTAAAAAAGAGATGTTATATTATTTTTAATTTATTTTAAATGTTCATGATTTAAAATTGTATCTAGTTCCCATCTTCCACCTCCATCTTCTCCTTGCAGAACCAGGCTCTCGGTTTTATCCTTACATCAAATTTCTTTAAGGTACACAAAATACTCTAGTGTTGACTCTGATCTTATGTTCCCAATATAATAACTTGCTTCCCTGATTCATAAGACTTGATTCCTCTATTTTCTTTTAAAATATATATATATATATATATATATATATATATTATTGATTTTTTTTACAGAGAGGAAGGGAGAGAGATAGAGAGTTAGAAACATCGGTGAGAGAGAAACATTGATCAGCTGCCTCCTGCACACCCCCTACTGGGGATGTGCCCACAACCAAGGTACATGCCCTCGACCAGAATCGAACCCGGGACCCTTCAGTCCACAGACCGACACTCTACCCACTAAGCCAAACTAGTTAGGGCTGATTCTTCTATTTTCATTAAGCCTGAGGTCCTTGGTAACTAAGGAGTTGATGGAGGACTGGAAGCTTCCCTTGCTTTGACCATGCCTTTTCCCCAACTGGTGTCCCACTCTTGCAGTCATATAGATGGAGAGCAATTTATTTGTTGATATACTTTCTTAGTGCCTACCAGTTGTCAGTCTGTATTTCTGAGTATGTCTTAAGCCTAGAGTCCCTGAGGCTGTGATTTGTCTGCTTTTTGGATCACCTCCTGTAATTAGTGTTAGATCCTTTGACACCCACTGCATTCATAAACTATCTTTGGGAAATGGAACTGAACTCCCGACTGGATTTCCACTAGCTCTGTTGCCTAAAACCTGTCTCCATCTAGTGAATGAGTGTAATGGATAGCTCCAGCTAAGAGTGATAAAAATTTACAGTCCTCAGCACTTGCTAAGCTTTCAGACTTCCTTCCTAACCTGTGTCAGACTGATCAGATTAAACACTCTTGATATCCAAGCCCTTAAAATAGAAACCCATTTATTAGGACACAGCTGTCTCTCTTTACCTTCCCTCACTCCTCAGACCTAGAGATAAAGTACTTGGAAATAGAACCCTCTGTCTAAGAGATGACTTGGGGACATCATGAGTCCCTTAAGTTTGTGCCCAGGAAGGCAGGTATGCTCCCTAGCTACTTGCTTTATAAAATACAACACTGTTAGCAAACCTCTTGCCTTAGATCCCTGAATATGTCTGCATTTAAACAGCATGGTCCTTCTATCTGAAGATTTCTCTCTGACTCTATACTAGGTTGGATTCTTGCTTCTCTCCAAGACCTCTCTATTACCCTTTTATTTTATTTTTTAAAAATACATATTTTATTGATTTTTTTACAGAGAGGAAGGGAGAGGGATAGAGAGTTAGAAACATCAATGAGAGAGAAACATTGATCAGCTGCCACCTGCACACCTCCTACTGGGGATGTGCCCACAACCAAGGTACATGCCCTTGACCGGAATCGAACCTGGGACCCTTCAGTCCGCAGGCCGACGCTCTATCCACTGAGCCAAATGGGTCAGGGCCTCTATTACCCTTTTAGAGACAACAGCTCATGCTTGATTTAGCCTCTTTAGCAACTGGACAATACCCAACCTGAAGCATCATCATCTTCAAGGCTACTGACTCTGATCCCAGACCATTCCTCAGGCCAACCCTTAAGGCAAGCATATGAAAAGAGAGTTAAAAATTATAGAGGAGCAGAAATGTGTTTGTTGCCCAACTAATGCCTAGTGCCTAATTGCGTGACAGACCTTTGGGGATCAATGACCAACGAGACACAGTCCCTGCCTGCCTTGAATGGGTTGTAGAGAAGCAAAGGCAATGGGTGAAGCAGGAGCTAGGCAGAAGCAGAGGCTAGAAAATTTATCTCATGGAGGCTTCCTGCCAAATGTCTTTTCAGGAATTCTCGGGGGGGAGGGGGGGTCAGATCCTTGGGGATAAGAAGTGATGCCCCCTCCTCTAAGTGGAACACAGAGTTTTATAGGGACCTGGTGACAGTGGGAATCCCAGCATTATGGGTCTCTACATCATCCCTGTAAGGTAATGGTCAAGGACCACAAATGACCAGCAGAGACGAGGTGGCAGGCTCTCGGCCTTCTGCTTATATTCCATTTGTTGAAGAACAGGACTTTCCCCCAGTAGATCTAAGAATCTGGTATGACATGAACTATATATTCCTAAATATACTTTATTAACATGAAGGATAGGAGTTGAATTGGGCAGGATGAAGAATTTGATAGTTGTAGAATCTGAGAACATTTAGGAGCTGTAGCTGTTAAGTCACCAATATGATGAGGGCCATAATGCTGACGAGGTGAGAAGGGTGCCAGGCAGCTTTGGAAAGGTTGTAGGAAGACAATGCTATTGAGACAAGTAACAGGCCGGTGTGGTTATCCCTGGGTAGCACTGCTAACATATTATCTGAAGGTCACTTTGACTTCCTTAAGAAAGCCTGTCAGTTATCCTTTGTGCCTTAGAATTTCTCAACATAGTTTACATCTACAAACACTGACAAAAAGAATTAAGTCCAAGAAGTATTTTGTTAGAAAGGTAGTTTATGTACATTTGGTATTCTGGGGTAAGGGTGGATGACATTTAAATAAACAAGTGAAACAGGAAGGAGGAGAAATGACCAATTAGTTATCTTGATAGTGGGAAGATTGAGGTTGGAGATACAGCTTTAGGGTCTGCCTGGTTATTCCTGTCTGGCTAGTAGTCTGGGGTGGTAACCTGGAACAAGCTATTTTGACCTGACAGGAAAAAAAAAGGGGGGTGTTTCTGTCTAAAGCAGGATATCACTATGATTCACATTCCAAACAGATATTTTTGAGAAAGGAAAGAGGTGCTAACCACAGGCAACGCTGTGATTATACCAGGCTTGTACATGATAGTACCAGGCACAAACAGAATGTAAAGTCACCCTGAGTATAAATACATGGGGTTCCTTAGGTCAGAGCAATCTTGTTGATGCCTTTGTAGAGGTAAAAGATGACCAATATGAATATCCCAGTGGCTGCTGGCGCAGGTGGAAGTGAGCCACTTGTTGTTGGAACAGCCATGAAGTTGGTGTTATATTACTGCGAGGCAGAGCTCAGTGAGGAAATCCATTCTGAAGGTGGCCCAGGGAAACTGAATTCCTGGCAGGGGGCACAGAAAGCCTCTGGCTTCTCCCAGCAGGCACTTGTTCCTCATTCCTTTCCATTCCACCTTTTGACCTGCGGTTATCTGAAGTCATGAGTCAAAGAAAGTAGAACCTTAAGTGAGCCAAAGGGAACAAATAAAAAGAGGGCAGATTGTGACAATCTTCTAAAGCCATGCAGGTGATTTGAGAGAGAATTCTCTGAAGGCAAGCAGAGGATTTGCTTGATCTCTTCATATATTATTGCCATTTCATGATGAGGGACAAGCGGTCCATACAGGCTGGATCAGAGGATGGAACATTGGGGTGTCACAAAATCCTGTCCCCGGGGAAAGTGCTGAATCAGATCACTGAAAACAGTGAGAGGAAGCCTTTGCCCTGTCCTGGCAGAAAGGACTGGTCTACAGATCTGTATGGTACCTAAGAATCAAGTTTTATTTCTGCAGAAAAAGTTGTAAAATGGCATTGTCCGGTCATGTTTTAATAAAGGGATGCTGTTGCAGAAAGCTGCGCTGACCTTACAGGAGGGAACATTTAGAAATGCATGCACTTCAGTAGATGCTGGTGTGGAGAGGTAATAATGATCAGGAAGTGAATAGAATAATGTACATTTCAGCAAACTTCAATTGAGGACTTCAGTTTCTCCTGGAACTTAGCTGAGAATTCTTAGAATTGTATTAAGAATAAAGTCAGCAAGATATGTTCATGATGATTTTTTAAAGTTATAAAAAATGCAGACTAACATTAAAGTTTGAAAGGCATCAGGTTGACACTAAAGCCCAAGCATCTTGCAAAATGTTGATTTCTCTTTCCCATAAAAGAATGTCATTTCCTCAAGCCACACACAAAAATTAGTGTGGTATTTTATCAGACTTCAGTTTCCTGAACACCTTGTTTCCATCAGAAGTTTATTTGTCAATTTCAGAATAGCTACTGACCATCTGAGAAGAAGGAACACTATAAGCCATTAAACTGTTAAACAGGAGCTCTGTAGGAATCTTGTTACACTCATTATACCCTGTGTACAGGCATGATGTTTCAAGATAACAAGATCTTTGTAAGAATCTTATTACAGCAACTGATAAGAATAGCAACCTGTATAATCAAATGTGAGATAAAGATAAACTTTGAAAAGAAAGAGTTTTTAAATCAATTTACAGGTAAGAGCAGAATATGACAAAGTAAGAAATTAGGACCTTATAAATTTGGGCTCTAAAAAGGGTGTTTTAAAGAGAAATAGCAGCCCTGGCTGGGCGGCTCAGTTGGTTGGATCGTCATGTCATGCACTGGAAAGTTGCCAGTTCCATTTCTGGTCAGGGAATACACTGAGTGGCCAGATTATTATGATCTCTGAATGCATAATAATCTGGCCACTCAGTGTATATCCTATATAATAAAAGGCTAATATGCAAATTGTCCCCTTGACCAGGAGTTTGACCAGCAGGCAGGCCAGCCAACCTCCCATGTCCCCTCCCCCTGGCCAGGCTGGCTGGACCCAACCCATGCATGAATTCACGCACTGGGCCTCTAATATATATATATATATATATATACACACACACATACACACACACATACACACACACACACACACACACACACACACATACTAACACTGAGTGGCCAGATTATTATGCATTCAGAGATCATAATAATCTGGCCACTCAGTGTATACCTAGGTTGTGGGTTCAACGAGGCATGTACAGGAGGTAACCCATTGATGTGTCTGTTTCACATCGATGTTTCTCGGTCTAAAATCAATTTTTAAAAAAAGAGAGAAATTGCATGCACGCCAAGAAAGTTGACACCCACTGTTTATAAAGATAATTTATTCCATTTTAAGATATGATCATTATTTTTCCCTTTATATTTGAACCCAAATCCATTCCTTTCCCTCTGGAATAATAGATGTCTAAGATTTTCAACTTCAGTTTGTTATATCCCTGTGAGTCTTCCCTTCTCCAGGTGAAATACCAACCGGCTACATTGTGCATATGACATATTTTCTAGTCCCTTCACATCTGGTCGTATTTCACTTGTTTCATGCAGGTGTAGACTAACTAGCTTAGAGTAGGCCACTACACCTCTTTTTTTTTCTGAGCATTATACTAGAATTCTAAGATTGCATTTGCTGTATTTTGATAGCCATATGCTTCAGAGGAAGAAGATTGTGCTGACCACGAAGTGAAGTAGGCCAGTAAACCAACAATCCAGAGATGGTAGGCTACTTTGGAATTTATGAGGAATGGCTATGAGGATTCTCATCTGTCTTTGGAACATTGGCTCATTTCATCAGTTCCTTTATGGGGAAGAGGAGCAAATCTATTCAAAGATGACCTCAGGGAATCCAAAACAAATAAGTGTCAAAAGTAGTATGGGGCTAGACCAGACATCACCAGCATAATTTAATGGTTTAAAACCCTAATTAGAACAGGGATTGCCTAAAGCCTCGGAAGCATTCAAGGCAGCTTAAAAGTTCTGCTACTTTTCAATCCATATTTTTACCACAATGTTTAATGCTTCCTGGGCCAGAAGTAGGCATGTAATATTCATGCTTTGCATGCATGAGAATTACCTTCTTTTAAGTTCAACAGAAATATCCTCCTAATCACAGAAGAATATTCCTGTTGAATTTCATGTGAGTTAACTAATGAATAAGGATTTGCTTATCTGCATGTTAAATTAACATTTCATTTGAAAAGCAAAGCAGTTAAGCAACAAGGAAGGATAGACCCAGAAACAGCTTGTTCTAGGCTCTGTTTTATTTTGTCATAAGGTCATGACTATGTTCAAAAGACTTCCCTTGCCCTTAAGATACCTAATCCAGGGAAGTTATCTAATGTATTTTTTTAAAAATATATTTTATTGATTTTTTACAGAGAGGAAGAGAGAGTGATAGAGAGCTAGAAACATCGATGAGAGAGAAACATCAATCAGCTGCCTCCTGCACACCCCCTACTGGGGATGTGCCTGCAACCAAGGTACATGCCCTTGACCGGAATTGAACCTAGGACCCTTGAGTCCGCAGGCCGACGCTCTATCCACTGAGCCAAACCCGTTTCGGCTCTAATGTATTTTTTAAAGTAGTAAGAATGTATGCTATTAGCTCAAATGAAGAGATAGACTGTTCCACCTCTGACAAAAGACGTTTTGGAAAAGTTGTGTATAAACATATTTTTGTAAATTAAAGTATTTTCCCATTTACTTATACTAAATGCTTTTGAAATGCTCGATAACATTTGTGCTTCTTTGTAACATAAGCTTTTTATAAAACTTCGTGATTTATTTTTTATAAGTAACTCTATATCAACCATTTACAACCTGGAGAGCAATGATATTTTAGAAACTCTCTTATGGCCCCGCTGGAGCTCATGCCACATTGAACTGATGATCCATGCACCAAAAGGTCGTAGGTTCGATTCCAGGTCAGGGCATATGCCTTGCTTTATGGACTCGATCCCTAGTGGGGTGGGGGGTGAGAGGTGGAGCGGGGGGCAGTGCAGGAGGCAGCTAATCGATGAGATGTTTCTCTCTCATCAATGTTTCTATCTCTCCCTTCCTCTCTTTAAAAAAATCATAAAAAATATATTTAAAAAAATTCTTATGAAGTAATTACATTTAAGTATGATTATTTGTTTTTGAATTTTAGACATTTATGTATTACATTTCCTTAAAAGACAGTACATCTATATTTCACATATTGGAAATTCAATCAGTAATTAACTATGATGATTTAAATCAGAAGAATCATTATATTCGAGTATGATATATAATGACACTCAAATTTATTTTGCTAATTCAAGAGGTCTTTAATTTGGCACGGCACTTCTGAACTATCATCAGTACTAATGATAGTCACAATTTTAGAAGTCATTGAGCTTTGAGTGAACACCTATGATATATAAAAACATTATTAATAAGTATCATGTTATAAGATCAGTTAAGATGTGTTTCTGTTCTTCAAGAGTTTCACTACAAAAGAGTTATGTACGTGTATGTTATAAACTATATAACAGGCTGTGCTATAATATACATGCTTTGAAAACAAAGGCATGAATAAGATACTTCATCTTTTAAATTTAAAAAGCATTTTTACATGTTTAAATGACTGATGAAATGGTAATGTCCATATTTTTCCACTTTTAGAATATTTTTCATTGGTTTGTTAAGTATTAATACAATAAATAATGCACATCAACCACCATTATCTTTTCCTGTGTTTTCCAATGTTCTACAAAATGAGTATGTATTAAATCACCATCATAAAAAAACAAAATCCCAAATCTGAGCAATGTGGAAAAGGACTTAACATCTCTCTTTTATAAGTGAACTGCCAGCTGGGGCCATCACTCAGACTGGAAACAGGAATTCAGCAAGTGGGTCAAAGGGAGACTCGAGATTTCAAACAGGAAGCGACCTGGAATCTGCTTCTGGCTGCCAAAGGTTGCTAGTGTAAAGCTCCTGGGGAAAGATGATCCTGCCTTTGTAGTCAGAAGGTCATTAGGAGGATTAAGCGGAGGGGCTTGCGTTGTGCAGTATGCTTAGTGAAAGGTAGAACCAGACCGAACCAGCTAATTTTAGTCTGAACTATGACATTTAGCCTCCCTTGTGATGTAGAGCAAATCATTCAGCCTTTCTGGGTCATAATTCTTTCATGTACATATAACTCAAATGTCATGGCTCCATTAGACAATGTAAACACATAAAAGCAACATTTGCATTAAATAGCAAAATTCCTAGTGGAGGAGACACCACCAACTTCATTGCTAGAAATTAGCCTACTAAAATGTCCTCTGGGGACAGCTGAGGCTTTCCAAGGCACAGTCTTAGGTACACTCAGACACAGCCTGTGTTTCTCTACTTGTCACACTCTGACTTGGCTCTTTAGTACACCACTAGCCTTCCCTTTTCCACACCCCGCTTCCGTAGGTAGTACTGGCAGGAACACTTGTGTCCCCTACCATACCTTTTCAACTTCCAGTAATTCCCCTTAACAAAGTACAGATTGGGCTTTTAACATTACGACTTCACTGAAAATTCCTGTGTAAAAAAATGATGAAAGAAAACAATTTAGGTGATACAATTAAACTTTACTTAACACTTAAGAAGCAGACAATCACCGTTTGAAGGACTGCAAAATGAACTGGAAGGCAGGATGCTTTTATTGGGTAAAGAATAAAGGAAGAGCCCTAACCGGTTTGGCTCAGTGGATAGAGCATCGGCCTGTGGACTCAAGGGTCCCAGGTTCGATTCCGGACAGGGGCATGTACCTTGGTTGCGAGCACATACCCAGTGGGGAGTGTGCAGGAGGCAGCTGATTGATGTTTCTCTCTCATCGATGTTTTTAACTCTCTCTCCCTCTCCCTCTCCCTTCCTCTCTGTAAAAAATCAATAAAAAATATTAAAAAGAAAAGAATAAAGGAACAAAAAAATAGAAAAATATCTGGTTGGCTGGAGCCACATAGTCAACCTTGTTTGGGGTGAAAAGGAACAAGAAAATAAGTATAGAGCTCAGACTTGGCTTGATGTTTAGGGATTGGCTGACTGGACATACTGCATTTCTGGTCTAGCAGAGCATTTACAGGGACATCAAAGTTAGCTAAGTTTTGATTTGTTGATGTGCCACCCTGGGGAGGAGTGGCTCCATCTTGGGCCTAGAGATTTATTTCAACATGAGCAAGGGAAGGAAAAAATAGAACACACACAGACTCCCTCTTTCCTTCCTTCCTTCCTTCCTTCCTTCCTTCCTTCCTTCCTTCCTTCCTTCCTTCCTTCCTCCCTTCCTCCCTTCCTCCCTTCCTCCCTTCCTCCCTTCCTCCCTTCTTCCCTCCCTCCCTCTCTCCCTCCCTCCCTCCCTTCCAATGAATAGTTATTGAATAACTAACAATATCCACTATGTGCCAGGCATGTGTAAGTGAAAACAGATGTGGTTCTTGCTTCTAGGTCCCATAGTCTAGTAGAGGAGGCAGACATTAACTAAATATGTAATCACTCAAATAAAAATCATTGTAACTTGATAAATGCTTTGAAGAAAAAAGTAGAGTTATAGATAAGGACGAGCTTACTTAGTCTGGGGACTTGGGACAAGAGTTCTTGAGGAAATGAGAGTAGAGCTGAATGCTAGAGGATTCATGGGCCTTCAGAGGCTAAGGAGGCTGGACAGAGAAAGAACATTCGATACTGAAGGAACAGCTGTGGGAAGGCTCTGAAGTAGTCTGGCCCTATTTGAGGAACTGCAAGGAGAACTGTCTGAGAGGGAGAATGATATGAGAGCAGAGAAGAAAGTTAGGTAGATCTTGGATAGAACCATAAGAAGCCATTGAACAGGGGAGATGTGAAATGCCAACCCCACGGGGATAGAGTGCACATACCTCAAGCAGTAGGCAAACAAGACAAAGCTAGGAGCAAAGCAACTGTGCTAGGGAAAGAAATATGGACTTTGTAAACTGGATACATTTTATTTTAAAAGTATTAAAAGAATAAGCAACATCCATGCAAAACTGTATACAAATGTTCAAAGCAGCATCTATACTAATAAAAGCCTTGGGGGTGATCAGGCCAGCAGGGGAGGGTATTTGGGGGCAATCAGGCCAGCAAGGGAGCAGTTAGGGGGCAATCAGGCAGGTAGGTGAGCGGTTAGGGGGCAATCAGGCAGGTAGGTGAGCGGTTAGGAGCCAGCAGTCCTGGATTGTGAGAGGGATGTCCAACTGCAGGTTTAGGCCCAATTCCACAAGGATCAGGCCTAAACCTGCAGTTGGACATCCCCCGAGGGGTCCCATATTAGAGAGGGTGCAAGCTGGGCTAAGGGACACCCTCCCCAGTGCACGAATTTCGTGCACCGGGCCTCTAGTTATTTATAATAGCCAAAAAGTGGAAACAACCCAAATGTCTATTAACTGGTAAATTGATAAATAAAAGGTGATATGTCTGTACAATGGAAATATTCAGCAACAAAAAGAAATGAAGTACTGATACATGCTACAGCACGGATGACTCTTGAAAACATTATACTAAGTAAATGATGTGAGACAGCAATGACTATTGTATAACTCCATTTATATGAAATGTACAGTATTGGCAGATCTAGAGAGACACAAAATAGATTATTGGTTGCTTAGGGTTAGAGATGAGGTAGGGAATGGACTGCTAATGGGTATGAGGTTTCTTGGAGAGGGGGTGGGCAAAATTGTCCTAAAGTTAGATTTTGGTGATGACTGCACAACTCTGAAAATATACATGCATGCATAAATAAATAAACAAACCACTTTAAGTGGGTGAATTGTATTATATCTGATTATATCTCAATGAAGCTGTTAAAAAAGAAAATAATTTTAAAAAGAATCAGGAAATGGGGATATCTATAAAAATAGATCTCAATCCTAAATTTCTCCTGACATTATATTCATTGTACCCCAAATAATTGACCACAATGACTGTCTTGCTAGGGTGAGTTGGGAGGATTTATGGCTCTGTTAGAATGGTAGAGTTGAGCCCATTGTTCATCTAAATCAGCAGTACCAAGCAGCTGTTTCAGTTAATCACACCAGAACTGCAAAAGGCACCAAAAGAGTGCTCAATCCTTTCAGTATTTTAAGAGTGGTCTTAATTTGTTAAAATAATACCTTTTCTCTTTTTAGTACTTTCCTTTGAAAAACTAACCCTGTAAGTTTTCTTAAAATCTTATTTTCATTAAAATTGTTAGCTTAACTTTAAGATACTGCCTTTTAAACATTTATTTTCCAGTTTTAAAATCTTGATTAGGAACATATGAATCATTATTTATTAAATACATCATAGGTTCAAAATAGCTATAGAGAAAGGAAATATGAGGCTCAGCAGGTGGCAATGCTTTTGCTTTCACACTCTGAGAAGGCCAAGGTTTGTTAGGGAAGCATTCCTGGTATCTGTATTAATCAGTTTCATAGTTCCTCAGCAGGTGTGTGTGTGTGCGTGTGTCCAATTTCATTTGACTTGTGCTGTTGACTCTGTTAGGTTCTTATAAAAATTCACTTCATTTCCTTTTCTGGCTTTCGCCTTACTGCTGTGTGAATGCTGAAGTGTAATTCAGGCTTACCCACTTGGGTGAGGCTGGTTAAACTGTGCCTTGTTTTATGTATGAGGAAGCTGAGCCTCAAGGAGAAGGTACCTTGATTTGATTGCTTCACCAGTTACTGAGAGGTTTTCCAGTCAGAACTCAACTCTCTTGATTTCTGTTTTAGCAAAACACCTTTATTTTCCAACCTTCAACCTCTATCTTTTCAAGTCTTATACTTAGGAATAAATATCTTTATTAAATATCACTTTATGTTCCTTTTTCTTAGAACTGACTTTAAGATTAGAAGAGGTGCTTATCGGTGTGGTGTAACTGGAGGGGAAAGGAAATCGAAGGTGACTTTTCTTTTGGGGCCATTTGTTTTCCCAAATAACAACTACCAAAAAACCCCCACAAACAACCCATTTATTTATCCTATTGGGATTAAATAACAGTAACTGAATATTTGTCCGGATGTTTTTAACCAAAGGCAGCAAACAGCACTAGGGCTCTGACCTAATGGATTTTAAAAGAGGAATGTCAAGGTCATTGGAAATTAAGTCTTTCAGGATTGCCTCTCACATGGATTACATGTCTCCCAGTCTTTTTGCTTCCTCTGTGGCCTCCTTACGATCCATTCTCTGCAGGAAAAATTTATTTATTCATTTATTTATTTACTTATTTATTAAACCGTAGGCGTCTCTTCCCTATTTAAAACTCTGTTTTCCACTGCACTTTGAATAAACTCCCAATTCCTTACAGAGCCTACAGGATCTGGCCCATGTTTGTTTGCTTCTCCAAGTTTCTTTCTTCTTTCTCATTTTTCTCCTCAAACCCAATTTAGGGCCTTTGAATCAGTGGTTTACTTTGCCTGGAAAAACACTTTCCACTGGTGTTGGTTATGGAAATCACTACGTTTCTCCTCCTCAAAAGGGCCGCCCCTCGAGTAGCCGCCCAATCCTAATCACCATCACATCATTGATGATATTTCCTTGGTATAGGGCTTAACGCCAACAGATGTTTTCCCTCCCTACTTCGGTCCCTCGTCCCTCCCTCCCCCCCAAGATCCCTGGACCCTAGACTAGTCTTCCTCGCGGCCCAATCGACAGCCTGCAGTCATGGCTAACATTTGTAGGAGCTCACACAAAAATTTCGAAGAAATGAACATAGGAATGCACTCTTTCCTCCCTGCCTCTGTGTCCCACACAGGGCAAAACTCATGATGAGATGCTCTTAAAAATGTCTTTCTCATCTGCCAGATATTTCCACCCTGAGGAACAGATGCCCTTGAGGAGTCTGCAGCTGGACTGGACGGGTCCTCCCGACTCTCGGCGGCGATGCTCACACACCAGCTTTCCTCCGGGGCTGGCTTTCTCCGCGGCCACGGCTTTTACTTCCCGATTCCCATACGCGTGGAGACGTCGGGGGGAGCACCAGGGCCCCGAGGTTCCCGGATGCTAACGGTGGCGGTTCGGCTGGGGCCGTTGGCTGGTGCGCTCTGAGTGGTCCTCCCGGGAGATGCTGAGAAGGGGCGGAGCCACCGACGGGATGAGCCGCACTTGAGCGGCCAGAGTTGGTGGGGCTGCCGCTGGGGCAAGGGCCCGGGAGTCGGAAGAAAGCAAAGCTTGCTTGTGACGAAGAAGGAGTCCAGCGGACCCCAGGCGGTAAGACTGAGGGGTCCAAGGAAAGGAGGCAGGGCCCGGAACCAAACCTACAGAGCAAGCCGAGGCTTGAGGTGTTTTGCCGGAGGAAAGGGTTAAACGGTTTCCAAGGTAACGGATCAGGAAGCGCGCACGACGTTCGCCGCAGGTTCAGAGGTTAGCCTGGAGTTTAAAGCTCCCACGGCTGTGCGGGGTTCTGGCCAATGGAGAGGCCGTCTCCACCTCACGTGACGTGAAGGCCGCTCCGCTCGCGGCCGCGGAGCACGTGAGCAGCTTTTCCCTTTTCTTTGCTTTTTTTTAAAAGCCCACCCACTTTTGCGCGGGCTTGGGTCACGAGGTTCTTCTCGCGAGAGGGCGCGCCTCCCTCTCGCGAGAGTGAGTGGGAGGCGTGGGGACTAGGTGGTGGTGCGGGCCAGAGCTGCGGCGGCGGAAGCCCGGGTGGGCAGGGCGGGGGCGGGCCGCGGGGCGGGGAGGCGGGCGGGCTGGGACCAGAGCGGGCGGAGCGCCGGCCGCTCTGCAGCTCGCGCGCCGGGTCGTTGCGGGCTGGTGATAAGCCTGTGGGCTGCGGAGGCTGCGGTCCTCAGGTGAGCTGAGTGCGTTTCCGTTCGCCGCGTGTCTGCCAGTGGCGGCGGGATGTGGGGCCGCGAAGGATGGAGGGGCCCAGTTCCGGCGTCCCAGCCTCCGCCTGTCCTCAGTCTTTGCTCTGACTTGGGGCTGCTCAAGAGCTGCGCCTTCGCTTGGAGGTGGGAGGAGGGCGGGAGGAGCCAGCGGAGGGAGGAGCGGGGCGGAGGGAGGAAGCCTAGGGCACGGGGGCGCGGGGGTGTGTGTACCGGGGCTGAAGAGTCCTCCGGGGTCCAGAGTGTGCGGCGGAGCTGCAGTCCTTTGAATGACAAGTTCAGCTTCCACCCCCGAGGTGCGTGGTGGGGCGTGCGCTTAGATTGTGTGCTGGAGGCAGAGGACGTTGCACTTTGTCCCAGAACAGCAGCATCCTTCACTGTCAGAATCCTTGAGCCCTGGCACAAGGCGCAACCCGTGTGGCAGAAATGGAAGGCGTCAAGCAGCTCTTCAGAGGGTTGAAATTTACATTTTCGGTCAAATTTTCTCTAAGGCTGTTGGTCGTTTAAATGCTGGTCATCCGTATTCCGAATGGATGGAGTATACGTCTGTTATTCCAGGCACCTAAGCTGCTTTATAAAAAACAACACATAGATGTGACCAAAGTATTAAAAACGTTGACAAAAAGACGATAGGAATAAAATCTAAACCACCACCGTAGTATGACTTGGTAACAATTCTTTTCTTCTGCTTAACCCTGTGCTCTGAAGCCTTATTAAACGGAAGGTGATTTTGCTTAAGATGTTAAGGAAATTTCAGGACGAGAAATACTGCTGAGACATCTAGTGCAAACGTGAGTTAAAAATTCAGGTTCTCTTTTCAGCTTTGTAATTATCCAGTCCCTCGCAAAACCTGTAAGCTTTCCTTAGCTTCTTCCCACCTTGTTAGGGATGTTGTGATGATTGACACGTGATTTTGGTATGTAAGGGGTTCTCGATAATGCAAAAATGGTTTTAATGTTTTATTTACTATTTTAGAGTAAATGGAAGTACAGTTCTCAGCGCATGATTAGGACATTTAAAATGTTATGACTTAATGAATCTTTTGAAACACACTTCGTTTTCAAGTAGTACCCTGGTTTTCATACTTTTTATGTTCCTTCTAGCAGCACTGCTGCAAGGGTTGCCAGTGAATTTCACTGTTAGTTGCAGCTATAACAGAGCAGTTTATGAGAGGTCAAAGAATGTAGGGCAGTTGGAACAAATGGGATCCCAAGCTGAACTGGTAACTAGTCATTAGTGTATGTCTGTACCTACCCACATAACTGCATTATTGATAAGGACTGGTGATATATCCTAGTTGTTGAGGATATGGTACTTGCCAAAGACCCTGAACCACAGTGAGAAATTCTCTAGCTTCTGATCTCCTGGGGTAAGTCTAGAAACTGAAGAAGTCTTTTGCTTTAGAGGCTTGAAGAAGGATAGTACATTTAAAATGTATGTGTGTAAATATTATATACATATTTTTTAATTCTAGGAACTTACCTTCTAGAAAAGGAAATCAAACCCAATCACCCAATCAGATGATACATTATTGCTCATTTTTAGGGAAGTTTTCATTTATAAATCGTGGAGTTCTGTCTATACTTGGAGAAAATGTGAAAAACTTAGGAAATGTCTTTTTGAGAATGGGTAAAAGAGACCCATCTGTATTAAAAAAATTCCTTCCCATTCCATATTGGCAACATGATATTCAGGGATAGAAAAACGGACTTATTTTATTTATTTTTGCTGGTCTTTATAACCTTTTGGCAAGGTTTCAAGCTTTTAGGATGTAAGTATTAGTTGTTTTGTCTTGCCTTTGAAAAGTAATTGAAGTAACTTTGGGTAGAATAATTATTTAAGTAAGCCGAATTTGTTCTTTTTCTATTAAGTCACCTACCTTTTAATAATAAAATGAACTACTTGGCGAGAACAAGGAGTGGGGGCAGGTCAGGAAAAGATACAAGCTTAGCTTGGGCTTGAGTTAAGGGTGTCTATATTGGTGAAGTGGGGAAAGGAAAGAAAAATACTTTATCAGTTTAAAAACAGACCAAACTTTTATACGTAAAAGTTCATTTTATTTAAAAATATTTACTAGAAATTGAGGCATTTGAAATATAGGGTGGGCCCAAAGTAGGTTTACAGTTCTCATGGAAGATATTACAATATATATATAAAAGTCCAAGCGACCACCTGGCTGGCTGGTAGCTATGCCACACACTGACCACCAGGGGGCAGATGCTCAACACAGGAGCAGAAACCACAGGCATGGAAACATGAAACAGATTGATGAATCTCAGAGGGAAGGAAGAGGGGGAAGGAGGGAAGAGATTAACCAAAGATCTTATATGCATACTAGAGGCCCGGTGCATGGATTTGTGCACCGGTGGGGTCCCTCGGTCTGGCCTGTGGGGATCGGGCCAAAACCAGCTCTCCGACCCCCTGAGAGGTCCCTGATTGCCAGAGGGCGCAGGCCAGGTCGAGGGACCCCACTGGTGCATAAATCCATGCACCAGGCCTCTAGTCCTATATAACAAAAGCCTAATATGGAAATTGTCCCCTTGGGAGTTTGACTGCTCGCTATGATGTGTGCTGACCACCAGGGGGCGGTGCGGAATGAAGGAAGGCCCTGGACAGCAGCCAGAAGACCCCAATCGGCCCTTATCTCCGGCCAGGCCTAGGGACCCTACTCGTGCACAAATTTCCTGCACTGGACCTCTAGTTTTAAATAATAGTACAAGAATAAACTGTTTTATGTACTCACAACTGTAAACCTACTTTTGCTCCACCCTGTATGTAGATTAGAAACTTGGCAGGATAAAAGGAGAAAACATTTTTAACATTTTTGGATTAATCTGAGAATGTTTCATGGGAAGAAATAAGAAGTGATGTAGTGGCCTGAAACAGGGAGTGTGTTTACTTGAGTGAAAATGAGGTAAATTGTGAAGAGTTTTAGGTTTTGGAATCTGGCAGATCTATAAATATTACTGAGCCTCTTTTTCCTCATCCTGAAAGAGTTAACATACCTCAAAAGGTATTGTAAAGAGCATAGTAGTTGCTTACTCAGTCTTTTTTTCATTGACCTCTTTTAATAGCTTGAGGATTATTTGTGAGGAACAAAACCCCATTTGAATTAACTTACTTTAAAAAAGGTGTTTGTCAGACAGTTAGATAACTGCCTTTAAAGTCTATTGTATGATGTCTACTCCAGCTCAGTGTCCTAGGGACCAAAACATCTTCAAGGGGTTAATCTTCTAGTTTTTTTCTGGGAATTCATGTTCTTATTCTCTGCTACTCTATGTTTTCTGCTACTAGTACTCTGTTATGTCTGTTCCAGGTTTTTTTTTTTTGTGTGTGTGTGTTTTTTCAGATTGTCCCTCTCTTTAAAGCTCCTGGTTTCTGCTTCCCCATAACTTTGGTTTTCATGAAACTTTGATTTGTCATGGTGCCAACACCAGACTCACTTTGACACTGAAGTATGATTCTCAACAAATACCTCTGTATCTGAATTCTGAATTTCTGAAGAGAGAATCTGAATGGTTAGGTACCCCTTCTAGTTCAGTGGGCTGTGGTTGGGGGAAGATGAAAATGGGAAAATGAATGGAGAGGAGACTTAGGTGTGTCTCACAGATTGTACTTTTTTAGACTGGGTACCGAAAGTTCTCTAAGAAAGCGGTGTGGACAGGGAGGAAATAAAACATATTAAAAAAGAAAGAATATCATTTCCACTCTCAGGAGTTTAGAAGTCTAGTGATGACCACTTCATATTTAAAACTATTTCTTGAATTTAATCACAGTAAATTCTTCTAAATCTACCTCACCTGCTTTTCAGACTGCTACCTATTTGTGGTTCTTTGTTTATCTGCCCAGGAACACTTTATTGTGGTTGTCCCTTTGGATTCTCTCTTGATCCTCTGTTTTTCCCCAGTCTCTAGGAGTCCAACCATTGCCTGATACATTGCAAGGTTTTTCTACTTTGGTTGGTGAGGATGCAAACTATTCCAAGTCCTGGCTGGATCCAGGTATTGTTTGGCCTATTGCTCTTTGGTAGTTATTTTCCCAACCTCAGATATTCTGCACAGATCAACATTGAGCCAGGGACTCTAGGGGAACTCATCTGCACATTTCTAAAGCTGTTACTCTTCCTGAGCTCTCTCTCCAGTACTCTGCCCTACAAATTCCAGACACTTTGGCCTTCCCAAACCCTGATCTTTGTCTCTGCAGCTAGGTGAGGCTTTCCTTTCCCTATGTTGTGACAAGGATGTAGCCAGATCATAGTCCTGCTTTGCCCGTTGTGAAATGTTTGAAAACCAATGTTTTACATATTTTGTCTTGTTTTGTTATAGTCATATTGAACAGAATATTAATTTTTAACACTTGGCCATTTGTTTGGGATTTGTCAGAATGTATGTTTGGAGCACATACTGTAAATATTTCTCAAATATTATAAAATTAGAAATTATTGTAGTCTTTTATTTTCTCAAATAATTCATTAAATGTATCCATTTAAACATTTAAAGACATACTTTGCACTTTAAAAATAATTACTTTTTATTAATTGAGCAGATGTTTGAATCTTACTGTGTTAGAATGCAAATACAATAAAATACTTTTGTCTCCAAGGAACTCACAATAGGAGGGAAGCATGCAAACAATTGCACCAGAAAAATAAAGTACAAATCACTTTGGCAGCATAAAGGAGGTGGCTACTGTTTGGGCAAGGAGATAAGATAAGCCAAGCCTTCCTAGGGAGGCCCTTGAACTGATGCATGAAGAGTCAGTAGCAGTTCAGCTGATGCAAGAAACGGTAGATTTGATGAATGTTTAGGAGGAGGATGGGTCAGGACTTGGTGATTTACTAGATGTGGTAGTCTGTAGTGATTGAGGGGAAGGTCAGTTTCTAGCTTGGCTTACCGGCTTATTTGGTTTACTAACTCTTCCTGATACAAAGAATGCAGGAGGTGATTGTTTAGAGAGAAAGTTTCATTCAGTTTTCAAACATATTAATTTTGGGGTAATTGGGACATTTAGTCAGAAGTACCTAACAGAAAATTGAACATAAGGAACTGAAACTAAAGTGCATGAAGTGTACTGAAGATATACATACATATTAGGGAGTTATGTGCATAGTAAAAACCAATGGTAGAGATAAAATATCCTTGGAAAACTAAATAGTATGAATGCCAAAGAGGACGAGGTGGAGGTTAGAAAATATTAGTATTTGAGGCCCTGGCTGGTGTTGCTCAGTGATTAGAGTGTCAACAGTTCGATTCCTGGTCAAGGCAAGTACCTGGGTTTTGAATTGGATTTCGCCCCCCAGTGGGAGCTTGTGGGGGAGGTGACTAGTCCATGTGTCTCTCTCACATTGATGTTTCTCTCTCCTTCTCCCCCTCTTTCCTCCCTTCCACTCTCTCTGAAAAGTAATGGGAAAATATCCTCTGGTGAGGATTAAAAAAGAAAATATTAGTATTTGAGTAGCAAATTATAAAAGAATTTAGAGACAGTGACTAATGTAATGGCTAGAGAGATAGACAGGTGTTTCTCAATCAAAAATAAAAGAGTACTTGTTAAAAAATAAAGATTTCTATTTTCCATGTAGACCTAAATCTAGATCTTCGGGGTTGGGGGCAGATTTTAGAAGTAAGCTGATCCTTATGTGTACTGAAGTTTGAGAATTGGTGCAGTAGGAAGAGAGTCAAGATAGGACACTATTGTTTTTTTTAAAATATATACTTTTCATTTATTTTTTTTTTTACATAGAGGAAGGGAGAGGGATAGAGAGTTAGAAACATCGATGAGAGAGAAACATCTATCAGCTGCCCCCTGCACGCCCCCTATTGGGGATGTGCCCACAACCAAGGTACGTGCCCTTGACTGGAATCGAACCTGGGACCTTTCAGTCCGCAGGCCGATGCCCTATCCACTGAGCCAAACGGGTTAGGGCAGGACACTATTGTTGATGGAAGACTAGGAAGGCGTTTTCAGAGACTCCTTGGCTTGGTTAAGTCATGTTATAAAAAGGCCAAGAAGTAGATGATGCTGTCTTGAACATTTCTTAGGCCAGAGAAGAGGAGAAAAGACTGGGAAGTATTTGTTTTTCTTATTATAAAAAATGTTTGCACACCCAGAAAAATAAAACACACAATATTGCATTTACCTAGACAAAACCAATATTTATACCCCTTAATATATGTTCTCTTTTATTGCACATAAAAATATACACATGTAATAATACAGATTTTACATAAAATGGGGATAATGTGAACATGTTGGAACCTGCCTTATTTCACTTAATTTATTATCTATATATATATATAAGGCTAAGTGTCCATCATCTGACCGGTAGCTATGATGCGCAGTGACCACCAGGGGGCAGACGCTCAATGCAGGAGCTGCCATGACAAGCACTGGCCATTTAAAAATAAATGGCACCACAGAACTGGTGCGGACAAACCAACACTCAGCTTCCCCCAAGTGGGACACAGGCCCCGCCACCACCCCAGAGCGACACCCCACCAAATCGCAGCCAACACTGCCAAGACCCGATGGCACAGCCCAGCTCAGCTCGGAAACTGTGGTTGTGGGCACCGGGTAATGACGTCGTAGCATCGCCCAGCTTCCTTTCCCTAGCGACTAGTATCCTTGGAGTTTCTTCAGCCCAGGAACCCAACTTGCTTTATAGCCAGGTGCAAACATTTTACAGTTTAACCAAATGTTTGTGAAGCGTTTTCCCGTGCCTCTTCTCATTTGATCCTCACAGAAGTCCTGGAGTAGGTAGATAGGAGACTCGGTAGAATCCTATTTTCTTTTCATCAGCAAGACGTGAATAGCGATATTAAAACACTAGAGGCCACGTGCACGAAATTCATGCACGGGTGTGTGTCCCTCAGCCAAGCCTGCACCCTCTCCAATATGGGACCCCTTGAGGGATGTCCAACTGCCCGTTTAGGCCCGATCCTAGTAGGATCCTAGTCCGACTGCCTAAACGGGCAGTCGGACATCCCTCTCACAATCCAAGACTGCTGGCTCCTGACTGCTCTCCTGCCTGCCTTCCTGATTGCCCCTAACCACTTCTGCCTGCCAGCCTGATCACCTCCTAACCACTCCCCTGACAGCCTGATTGATGCCTAACTGCCCTCCCCTGCAGGCCTGGTCACCCCCAACTGCCCTCCCCTGCAGGCCTGGTCCCCCCCAACTGCCCTTCCCTGCAGGCCTGGTTGCCCCCAACTTACCTCCTCTGCTGTCCTGGTCACCCCTAACTGCCCTCCCCTGCAGGCTGGATTGCCCCCAACTGCCCTCCCTTGCAGGCCTGGTCCCTCCCAACTGCCCTCTCCTGCTGGCCATCTTGTGGTGACCATCTTGTGTCCACATGGGGGCAGGATCTTTGACCACATGGGGGCAGCTATATTGTGTGTTGCAGTGATGACCAATCTGTATATTACTCTTTTATTAGATAGGATAGAGGCCTGGTGCACGGGTGGGGGCCGGCTGGTTTGCCCTGAAGGGTGTCTCGGATCAGGGTGGGGGTTCCCTTGGGCTGTGGGGTGCCTGGGCGAGGGGCCTGTGGTGGTTTGCAGGCTGGCCACGCCCCCCGGTGACCCAAGTGGAGACCCTGGTATCTGGGATTTATTTATCTTCTATAATTGAAACTTTGTAGCCTTGAGCAGAGCCAAGCCTCCTGCTCGCTCCGTGGCCGCCTCCCTTTTTGTTGGTATTTATTTATCTTCTATAATTGAAAATTTGTAGCCTTAAGTGGAGGCCAAGGCAGGCCAGGGCTGCGGAAGCTTGGCTTCCTCCATCGCTGGGGGCAACTCAAGCCTCCTGCTCTCTCCAGCTCCATGGCCGCAGCTATTTTTGTTGGGATTTATTTATCTTCTATAATTGAAACTTTGTAGCCTTGAGTGGAGGCATGGGCCTGCCAGGGTATGCAGAAAGCTTGGCTTCCTCCATTGCTGGAGAAACCCAAGCCTCCTGCTCGCTCTGTGGCTGCAGCCATCTTGGTTGGGTTAATTTGCATACTTGCTCCTGATTGGCTGCTGGGTGTGGCTTGTGGGTGTAGCAGAGTGATGGTTAATTTGCATATTACTCTTTTATTAGATAGGATTTCTTCTAATTAGTTTCCTTTCAATGTGCATGAATCAGTACACTGGGACACTAGTCTTCCCATGTTATATGACATTTTATAACATTTAAAAAAAGAAACAACTTGTCACGAGTGACCACTATCATGAATTTAGTCTGTATCTGTCATTTTTCCTAAGTGTGTGCATACACACACATGGGTGTGTCAGAATTGTGTTTGAAATTTTTCTTTTAATCACAAGTAGAGAACACACTATTTACACTGTTCTGTAACTTGTTTTTTCCATTTATATTTTGTGGACATGCTGTCATATCAATATGTATTGATATAACTATTTCCAACAGCTGGGTAATAATAATATGAATATATTATGATTTCTTTTAATTGGTGGACTTATAGATTAGTTTTGGTATTTTATCTTATTTTATTTTAATTAATATTCTTTCACATATATCTTTATGGATTTTTGTAAGTATATATGTAGGATAAGATGTGAAATTGCAGGATTAAGTGATAACGTATAACTTATTCAGAGTGTCCCATATCTCCATTTTCTGTACCCTTTATAGTTGTTTCTTTAATTGCTTTCTTTTGTTGTATTTTATATTTTGTGATATTTCTTAAAACTTCCTTGGTGTTCCAGTGTTTTAAACAATGTGTGTTCTGCTTTTTTGTTGCTTCTAAGGGATTTTATATTATTTTTATATCCTGTGTCTTTCCTGGGCTCTGGCAGCTCACTTTTGACTTGTTTGCCTTGTCTGTCTGTACTTTCTTGTCTCGGATCTGCTTTTTTTAAAAATGACTTAGGTTCACTTTCATTTCTTTGACTATAGAGAAAAACAATTAGTATTTTCCTGTTTAGGAGTCTTGTTTATTCACCCAGAATAGGTCACAGAGCAAAAAAAAAAAAAAAAAGAAAAGAAAAAAGGCATTAAATGAAAAATTTATTATTTTAACACAGAAGTGTCCTCAGGAAAAATACTGTATTTTTGCTCCTCTTATGAAATCTGTCTAAAACTACATACACTCTAATTATATAAGATCATGAAGTAACTCTGCTCTGTTACTCTTTCTCTCCATCTGTCTTGGCATCATTTCCAAAAGTGATTGTTTTTTCTTTACCAGAGTGCAAGTCATTTAATCTCATGTTAGGTCCACTTTTATGGACCATTGCATAGACATTCTCTGATAGATTTTTTTCTTTGTGAGATGTTTTACTTACATTTAAGATATACACAGTGAAGGAGTAGGGTTCATAATTGTGTGTTTTTTCAATGAGTGAAGAAAAGTGTAGATGTGAAATTAAATTTAGTTTCTTTTTTATTAATATAAATTCTGAGATATTATCCTGAAAATAAATAGTGTGAATTTTGGGTGGCATGGTTATATTTGTCTGGATTTTTTTTTCTTTCTTTAGTTTATTCCTTCTTATATTTGTTTTATTTATTTAAAAATTTTTTCTTTATAGGTCATTCATTTTTGCCTTGAAAAGAGTGTTTTATCTAGGTTTGCTACTCAGAAATATTGTAGGTAGAGTCAACTGGGATAGCTAGAGATGTCAGATCTGGGATGTTGTCTGAGAGCACCACAGGCCTCCCCACAAACTCACTGTGACTCTTTCTTCTGCCTGAGGTGGGCATGGCATGTCACACCTTCAGGTGAGCAGCTCATGTAGATAATTGGTCAGTTTTTTTCCTGGTGAAGCCTCCAATGATTTATTGTTTAATCTTTGCTCATATTGCCTCTTGTCAGCAGCTGCAAAGGTTATTGCTTTTTCCTATCTCTTTTCTCAACTCCGCCCTTTTATAGGAGTCAGAGAAAGTAAAGATTTTTTGTGCGTCTCTCCTGTCTGCCCTTCCTCTTTGTTTTTAAAAGGCTGCCATTACCATCTCAGGAATGCACGCCAATTTATTCAGTAACTCCCTTTTTTCTGGTATCTTGACTGCTGCTTATTTTTCTCTATGATAAAGTGTGATGAACAGCTTTTCAAACCTTTATGCCTGGTTATTAGAGTTTGAAGATTTGGATTTGAGTCCTCACTCTACTGCTTGCTGTGTGGGCTTGGATGAATTGCTTAATTTCCACTTGCCTGTTTTTCTAATTATAAAATTGGAATGCTACTTAGCCAGTCCTAAGGATTAAATGAGGTATTAACTTAATAATCTCAGCAAAGCACTTGGTGCTTTATAAACTTTAGTTAGAACCATAGATGCTCCAGAATCATCGTTATCTTTGCTGATTCCCAGAAGTAGAATTGTGTCATAGGGTAGGAATATTTTCAGGGTTTTGATATGCATTTCAAAATTGCCCTCCAGAAAGGTGGTGTCAGTTTCCTTGGGAGCTGAATTTGAGAGTTTTCTGAAACCCTTGCGTTGACCTCTATATTACATGTTTTACGTGAAGTTTGAGGCAAGTCCATTGGCCTAAGGGCTCTGGCAGTTGAAGAGAACTCTGGGGGTGGGAAGGGGAGTGAGTTGGCCTGGGACAAATAAAAGGATTATTTTCTTGTTCTGGCCACATAAATCTTTATATTTACACCTTGTTTTGATAATTTTGGTCCTCTTGTTCATTTTGCTCCATAAATATTTTAATTTTTATTTTACCTATGTTTTATAGTTTCCAAAGTGCCTCTCATAAATTATTTTCCATTTGATTCCCACAATAAACTTGCTGGGTGAGGATATATATATATATGTATGTGTGTGTGTGTGTGTGTGTGTGTGTGTATATGTATGTGTGTGTGTATATATATATATATTGAGGAAACAGATCCAGAGATAATGCAATTTACCTAAAGGAAACAAAGCTAATGAGAAGTAGAACAGGAACACAAATGATACTTTTCTGAATCCTGGTGTCTCTCTTTATCTTGTGCTTTTGGGACCTCTGTTTCCTTTCTTGCAGTCCTACTTCAGGTCAAGTCATTGGTCAAATTTTATTGTTAGACCACTAGGATTTATCTTAGTTCAGAATAGTATCTATATATATGAAGAGGTAATATGCTAATTTGTTCGTGAAGGTGTCCCTGTAACGACCAATTTGCATATTGATGCATGCGCAGCAGCGGGTGGGCGGCAGGAGCCAAGTTCCCGGGGGTCTGAGGAGAGCGCCTGACAGGAGCCCGGACTGCAAAGAAGGAAGAGGAAGCAGCCACCGGGAGCTCTTCCAGTTCCCCTGCACGGACACCCTACCCCAGCCCCCACACCCCCAGGGGGATGGGTGAACACCCTACCCCAGCCCCTGCACCCTCGGGGGGGGGGGGGGGGGTACAGGGAGGCTGACCGGATGGGGAGAAGACCCAGCCTCGGGGGTAGCTGCAGCCCGCACCTCCGACACTCGATCTCTTCCCCCGCTACCCCAGCCAGGGGCGCCCACAATAGCACACTGTCGACCACCCGTCAGCGCCCCCAGGGCCCGCCACTGCCCAGCCCTCTCCTCTGGGGCTGGGCACACCTCTCCTCCCCCCCCCCCCGCCCCCCCCACACACACAGTAGCAGCGCCCCCTTTGCAGAGGAAGCACGCTGAACCTCACTGGGGGCGCGGCTAAACTTGCCCTCCTAGCCTGCCTGGCTCCGCCCTGGCCCGGCCCCCACCCCGCACCAGGAGATTGGAGCCCCGCCCTGAGCAAGTAGAGCTGCGAAACTGCCACGTACAATTTAAAGAATGGCGCCAAGCGGGAAGGTTTGACAGTTCCCCTTCGGCCTCACCGTCCCCCCTAGCGCCCCCCTAATTTCCTGCCCACCGCCAGTGCCTCCAGGGACAACTACCGCTACAGGGCTGCTGGCCAGAGCCCGCCCCTCCGAGGCCTGCGGAACCCTCTGCAAAGCTTCCATAGCTACAGTCCGAGGAAACAATCATGCCCTCCTCCCCTAATCAGCACCTGCTACCGGCGAGGGTACCTGTGGGCTTAAAAATAACAATCCCTTCCCATCTAGACATCACTTACTTGATGAAACATTTCTAGGTTTATTAGCTCAGAACCTCCTCATGACAACCCAGTGAGGCAGGCAGAGAAGAGATTACAATTCCCATGGTATATGTGTATGTATTCAGAAATGAAGCTCAGAGAGGAAAAGTGTCAAGCCCACTGGTTCCCAAGGTGCAGCACATGCCCCACGGCGGGTGGGGGTGGGGGGGTGGGGAGGGCAATTTGATTTTAAGTGGGGGCAATTTGAGAATGAGTTAACAGTGAATTTTTTGCATTTCTTATGGTTCTAAGGGGCATCATCTACAGCATATCCTACATAATAAAAGGCTAATATGCAAATGACCGAATGGTGGAATGACCAGTCACTATGATGTGTGCTGACCACCAGGGGGCAGACACTCAACGCAGGAGCTTCCCCCTGGTGGTCAGTGCACTCCCACAGGGGAAGTGCCGCTCAGCCAGAAGCCGGGCTCATACCTGGTGAGCACAGCGGCAGTGGTGGGAGCCTCTCCCACCTCTGTGGCAATGCTAAGGATGTCTGACTGATGGCTTAGGCTAACTAAGCTGTCAGTTGGACATCCCCCCAGGGCTCCCGGACTGCGAGAGGGCACAGGCCAGGCTGAGGGACACCGCCCCCCCCCCCAAATGCACGAATTTCATGCACCAGGCCTCTAGTCATAATTTTTTTTCTGAAAAGTAGAACCTAGTAATCTCTAAAGGAAGGTGTATGTGTGGGTGCACACACACACTTCAGCTTTATTTCTAGTACAAGAATATAAAATTAGAACTCCGCTAAACTTTAGGGTTTTTTGCAGTTCTGATGGGACTAGGTTGAAGTTTGGTTTTCCATATAAGTCTCTTTATAATAAAATTTATATTAATAACTGAATGTCTTTAAAATTTCTATGAGGTTATTCTTTTTTTTTTCAGTCCTCATCTCAGGATACGGTCATTGATTTTTTTAGAGAGCAGGGGGTAGGTAGAGAGACAGAAACATCCCCAACTGGGGATCGAATCCAAAACCTAGGTGTGTGCCCTGACTGGGAATTGAACCCAAAACCTTTTGGTGTATGGAATATGTGCCAACTAACTGAGCCACCCGGCCAGGGCAGTTAGGTAATTTTTATAAGACAAGTTTGATTGAAACTAATTAACAATTTCTTAAATCTTTATTGACTCAAATTTTTTAGTTATTTAGTGATTTAAAATTCAATTCCCATTCCCACCCTTTACTATAATAAAACATTTTCCTGGCTGTTCTCCCCTGTATCCATAGCATCTAATGCAAGTAAATGTTGAATGAATGACCAAGTTACTGTGGTCAGATGTTGATATTGAGTGACTAATACTGAGTTGATTTAAGCTCTCAAAGGTATTTTATTAAAGCATTGATCAAAAAGTTAAGACTTAATTTTAGAGTGTTTCCCAAGGGCTTTGTGTCTCTGGGCATACATTTGCACGCATGTGTTTTAAGTACCATTCATTATTGAATTTGGATATTTGCTGAACTCTAGTATGCTGTTAAGATCCTATCTAATAAAGAGGGAATATGCTAATTGACACTCACACCATCACAAATATGGTGGTGCCCACAGCCAATAAGGAGGGAATATGCTAATTGACTGTCCCGCCCTCAAAGATGGCGGCATCCATTCCCCTCAACCCCGCTGGGGTGCCTGCCTCCTGAGTCCCCCAGTGCCCTCAGCCCCCCAGCTGCCCAGGGCTGGCCCAAGGCACAGGCCAGCCTTGGATGGCGGCTGCCCAGCTGTCCAGGGCTGCCCGAGGCTCAGGTAACCAGGGCTGCCCGAGGCTCAGGTAACCAGGGCTGGCCGAGGCTTGCGCTGCTGGCAATGGCAGCAGCAGAGGTATGATGGGGGTGTCGCATTCCCCTGATCACTGGGTAGCAGCAGGCCGGGCGGAAGGACAACCCCTCCAGTGCATGAATTTTCATGCACCGGGCCTCTAGTTACTATATAAAGAATTTGTTTTTGTTTATTTGATTTTAATTTGATATGTACAGATTTCACAGTTTTATTTGTATATTATCAAACCTATCTGCTCAAGAAGTAAGAATGTCTAGAGCAGTGGTTGGCAAACTCATTAGTCAACAGAGCCAAATATCAACAGTACAACGATTGAAATTTCTTTTGAGAGCCAAATTTTTTAAACAACTTCTAACGCCACTTCTTCAAAATAGACTCGCCTAGGCCGTTGTGTTTTGTGGAAGAGCCACACTCAAGGGGCCAAAGAGCTGCATGTGGCTCGTGAGCCGCAGTTTGCTGACCACGGGTCTAGAGCATTCACAGTTGCTATGAGGATAGAGTGCCTTCTATAAATTGTTTTCCATTTGATTCCTATGACTTTTAGGAGACAAGAAAAGAAGGCTGTAATCTTTTTGTGATATTCTCTATTTTAGATTTTAAAAGGTTTTTCAAATACTTATTGAGGCTTTCAAGTATTTTCTTATATTTTCAAATATTTGCAGTAAAAAGGGCAGTGAGATTGAATGATAAGTAAACTACTTTATAATAACCTTGAACATAAAAGTAAAATTTTTGTAATAATGTAGTATCTTATTAAGGTACTGATATTAACATATCTTTCAACTATTCTTGTTGGAATTGCTAAGTAAAAATTTTATGGCTCAGAATTTTTGTTTTTACTAAAAAAATATTTTAGAAGTTATTTTAGGGCAAAATGCTTGCCTGAATCACTAAAGTTAATAAATTGTTTTCTTTTAATATGTGTTCTTTAGGTGTCTTATGGATTAACTCTTCATTCATCACATACAGCAGCAATATAGTTATGGCGACCTTCCAGACTTTCAGAAACAGTCGCATGAAGACTAGAGCATCTGTTAGAAAAGTAAGTTCTCTATATTACATTACTTTTAGTGATAGTTTAGTAAAAATGTTGATTTTTTTTGTTAAGCAGCTATGATATTCTTGTTTTTAAATTACTCTCATTGAAATTAGTAACATTAAAATAATGCAAAGATTGGAATATATGACAGTAGTGATAGGAAATCATGAAGATAATGAACCTTATTTCCTAAAGATCACAGTGCCTCCCCATTTCTTCTCAGCAGATAGTTTTCTATCATCTTTTTAGCAATATAAGTATCAGGTGTAAATTTTCTTATAGATCTTTAGCTCTGCCCCATCTATCTGTCTGTCCGTCCGTCCGTCCATCCATCCATCCATCCATCCATCCATCCATCCATCCTTCTTTCCCTTGGGCTAGAAGGACTGAAGGCATATGGCATTTTGGTGACTAATTTGCCCTGTAGCGCCACTTTTCTGTCCTTGCCTCTCTCTTTTCAAGGAACCTGTACCACCAGGGGGCGTACTTCTTATGTACACTTTGCCAGAGGTATTGCTGTCAAGATGCTTTGGAGGGCTTCCACCTTCCTGCCTGTAAGGACATGGAGGATGCAGCAGCCACTTTCTTCTCTCATTGGTGCTTTCTCCCCATTCTTTCATTCATTCATTCATTCATTCTGGAAATACAAATTTGAATGTTTTTTATAGGTCAGGTTCTACACTAGGTATTAGATAATCAGTAGTGAGCAGATTTCTACTTTCTGTAAACTGTAGTGTATTATACTCTTCATATTAGCAACAGGACTCATAGCTTTAAGCGAATGATTAAGTTATACAGATTGCTTTATATTAATAATTAGAACTAAGAAATATACATACAAAATAGTAATAGTAATGAGCTAGTGACCTTGTTTTTTAAGCATAATACTACATACCTTTTTGACTCAAATTTACTAATATGAGGAATTAGGCCACAGCTGAAATTTCATACTATTATTTTAATATCTTTTGTTATTCAGCACATTATCCACATTAGGCACAAAATAAAGATTTGGTTTGAATTCATTTGAATATTTGGAAACTCTTAGATAAAAGTATGTGAATTCAAATGTTACATACTGTTTATATGTATGTGTATTATGCATACACGTACCATTTTTGATGTCTTTCTTTGATATGGCTGAATGACAAAACTTACCTATTGGCTAGTGTGGAAATTGAAAGGTGTACTTGAATTCTCTAGATTGCATTTTACTTTTAATTGAAAATAGAGACACATTAAATATTTATTAGGAATCAAGTATTATGAAGATCAGAAAGAGCTATACTTTCTACTCTATTATTTTTTAAACATGTTATTATGAAAAATTTCAAGCATATTGAGGAGTTAAAAGCATAGTATACCAACACGTAAGTCTGTATACCAAATACCAATACTCAACAGTTGTTAATAATTTGTCTTATTTGGTGTGTATATGTGTTTGTGTGTTTATTTTTTGGCAGAACTATTTGAAAATTTAAGTCTTAATGTCTCTTCACCCCTGAACACTTGAGCATGCTTCTCCCAGGAATAACAGCATCTTCCCACATAACAATAATACATGATCACATCTAAAAAAATTAAACATAATTTCGTTATATCTAATATTAGCCATACTCAGATTTCCTTTATTACCCTTAAAATATTTTTATAATCCCTTCTTAACTTCCATTTTGGATTCAGTGTAAACTCCTAGGCCTTAAGTTGCATTTGATGGTTATGACTTACTGACTTTCTTTTGGTCTGAAAGTTTCTCCTCTTTTTATTTAAATAATTTTTTAAAAAGTAAATATAACCTCAAGATTTTATTGTCTTCAGAATAAAACAAAAGCTGAAGCTTAGAACTGGATCAAGAAGTCTTTTCGCTTCTTTCCTTCTCCCAATTCAAAATGCCTGTGTGTCTTAAGGTTAGCATTCTCTTAGATCTACAATTGGACTCAATGCATTCAAGCCTCAGCAATTTTAATTTGAGCCTTTTTCTGGAAAATTGGCTTAGTCTGCCCACTATAGCCACTCTGCTTCCTGTCATAATGCTGCTTTCCCTGGGTATGCAGAGAACCCTTGTCCTTCTTGTTCTGTCTCCATGTGGAGTCTTGTACCATGGGATCTTATACTTCGTGTACTGTGTCACTTTGTGGGACTGGTGCTTGCCACACTTCTCATAGAAAGTCCAGTGGGTTTTAGGAATGTTCACCATGTCTATGAGAGTGCTATCCGCATGGAACAAGTCTCTCTCTCTCTCTCTCTCTCTCTCTCTCTCTCAATATATTCAATACTAACTTGAACAGACTAGGTCAATTTTTTGTACAATATTCCATATTCTGGATTTGTTTAGTTGTTTTTTCACAGCAATATTTAACTTATTTCTCTTCTATATTTCATATAGACTAGAATTTAGGTATAAAGGATTAATTAGATTCTGGTTAAACATATTTGGCAAGAATACATGATAGGGTGATTTGAGGACAGAATTTCAGGTTTTCCTATGATCAGCGATGCAAAAATTGATCAGTTGAGTAAGGTAGTAACTCTGTATACCTAGTATTTAAGCATAATACTACATACCTGTTTGACTCGAATTTAAGAGCTGTCCATTTTCTATTTTTTAGTTAGCAGATAATCTATAGGCTGATACTTGGTTGTATGTAAATATATTGTGTGTTTTTTCCCCCCAACAACCTTTCATCTAATATTTTTGGCATTTCTTAATGACCCTTTCCCGAACTTGTTATTTCCTAGAAGTTGCAAAATGGTAATTTTTCTCTATTTTCCTTTTCTTTTTTTTTTTTTTTAACATTTATTAGCTAACATTTTTTTTTCTTAAAGAAAAGCTTTCTGTCATCTACCTTAGATGAACTATGATATCTCCTATAAAGGGAGGGTAAATGCCCTTTAATTACCAATTTTCAGATTAATGTTTTAGTGGAATAGTTACTTCCAGTGGTGGCAAGTGAGTTTTTTCCCCTCACTCATTCATGTGTTTATTTGTATTGCTCTGGACTCATAGATTTTTAAAATAATCTACATTTTCCAATCCTTTATTTATTTATAGTCACTTATTCACTCATTTATTTGTATCAAGTTGCTTAAACCAGTGGTCGGCAAACTCATTAGTCAACAGAGCCAAATATCAACAGTACAACGATTGAAATTTCTTTTGAGAGCCGAAAACCGACTTCTGCGCATGGGCCACGAAGTTTCAATCGCACTGTATGTGCGCGCCACACATGATATTTTGTGGAAGAGCCACACTCAAGGGGCCAAAGAGCCACATGTGGCTCACGAGCTGCAGTTTGCCGACCACTGGCTTAAACTATTCCAAACTTGGCCTCTGGGAGCCCCTGCAAGCTGGTCCCTATGTCCTTTTGTCTCAGGCTCATAATTCTTGATTGCTTCCTTGTTTCTGCTACAACAGATTGACCCCAGTTTCACCTTCCACTTTCCCTTCCTCAGACCTGGAATTGGCTATTCCTCTAAAGAACTCTGAATAATATTCAGAAACCAAAGTCTGTGAACTAGGAGTAGGAATGCTTATTGCTTCTTCAAGTGTCATGAGTTTATATTGATAGTTCATGTTCAGATTTCACATTTTAATTCATGTTAGTATCTTAGCCTGAAAACCTTCACTCATTAATGAAAACAGAATCATTTAAAATATTGAATATTTTCAAGCCCACAGAAAAGTTGTGGGAAGAAAAATACAGTGAGCCCCACATATATTTTTCACTTATATTTACCCTGTTAATGTTTTACCATAATCATTCTATCTGTGTTTGTACACATGCACACATACATATGCACTTTTTTAAAAAATCCTGACCCGAGAATATTTTTCCATTGATTTTTCGGCAGAGTGGAAGAGAGAGGGAAAGACGGAGAGAAACACATCAATTGGTTGCCTCCTGCATGAGCCCCAATCAAGGCCTGGGCTGGGAGGAGCCTGCAACCAAGGTATGTGTCCTTGACCAGAATCGAACCTGGGACCCTTTGGTCCGCAGGCCAACACTCTATCCACTGAGCCAAACCAGCTAGGGCCATATGCACTTCCTTTTTGTTCATACATGCAGACCCAGAGAAAAGCCTGGAGACTGAAAAATATACCTCTGTAAGCAGAGGGCAGGGGAAGACCGAAGAAAGAAGTAGGTCGCTCCAGTCCAGCAATTAACAGAGTTTATTAAAGGAAACATAGGCTCATCTTGTGCTGTGGCAAGAGGAAGTAGATAATCTCCGTGATGCTTGGCAGGCATTAAAGAATTATTTAGAGCAGGGCAGGATGGATGAGGGACTGGACTGGTCCCAGGTAAGGGAAAATGCCTTTCATGCTCATCCGGGCAGGCAATGGTCTGTTCCAGGAACCAGCACAGCATGGAAATTGGGGAGTCAGCTATCTCTGAGGGGATTTATGGGAAGCAATCTCTCTTCTGGATTTACAGGAACAATCTCTGTTCTATCCAGGATCTAATATAATACAACTCAAGGGTCCAGTAGTGGTCATGCCAGGAAACAGTCTCTCCTCCATACCTTCTGAAACCATATGAGAGTAAGCTGCAGATATTATTTTACTTCTCTTCTGAATATGTCAGCATACATCTCTTAACATCAGCATCATTACCACCCTTCAAAAGTCATTAATTCAATAACATCACGTAATATGCAGTCTATTCACAAATTTCCCTAATTATCTCAAAATATCTTTGTTACTTTTCCCTTGCCTGTCTTTAAGGATGCAATCAAGGTTCACATTGTATGTTTGGGTATTGTGTCTTTGTGGTCTCTCCCAATCTAGTCCATTTCAATGGTCTAGATTCTTTTCTCATGACAGCAGGTCTTTGAAAGTCTGGACCAGTTGTCTTGTAGAACATCTCTATATTTGGAGTTCATCTGTTTTGCCCTGTGATTAGGTTTAGCAGGAAACTCCCAAAGGTGATGTAGTCTTTCCACTCTGATGCCAGCTTGACCAGGTGGTTAAGGTTATAATAATCTCCAATACAAAGACACATAATACCGTTGTAATTAATAAGTAATCTGTAGAGTGATTCGATGAGGCAGTGTGAGTATCCAGTTCCCCAGTAGTTTATAATCCAGTAGATCAGGATACACTGATGTTCCTTTCCTAAATCAATAATTACAGGGGGAGTTACAAATCAGATTTTCTAATTTTATCATTCTGTCCGTATTTGTTAGCATTTTTTTGTTTGTTTGTTTGTTTGTTAATCCTCACCCGAGGACATTGCCTTTGATTTTTTTAAGAGAGAGTTGAAGGGAGAGGGAGAGACACAGAGAGAGAAACATCAATGTGAGAGAGACACATCGATTGACCTCCTCCCGCACATGCCCCGAGGAAGGCTGGGATCAAGCCTACAAATGAGGTACATGCCCTTAGAACTGGGACCCTTCAGTCTGAGGGCCAACACTCTATCCACTAAGCCAAACTAGCTAGGGCAGTCAGCATCTATACTAAAAAGCACAATGTGCTAATTAGACTGGACGTCCTTCCAGATGACCTTCTGGACAAAGCCGGGGCTGCAGGGAAGCCCGGGTCCTGGGTGCCAGAGGGAAGCCGGTGCCAGCAGCTGGGAGAAGGAAGGCCTACTTTTGCACAAATTCCATGCATTGGGCTTCTGATTCTTATATAAAGAAGGACTCTTCCCCAGCTCTACCCTTTTATCTATCTCTTTTTTAGATTTTTTTAAAAAAAATTAGTTTTTATAGTCTGTTACCATTTTTATCCTTTTAATACCCAAATTGTCCCAAATTAGGCCAGTGGGAATTACTTCAAGTTGGCTTCCATGTCTTTTGAAATGACCTATTTAGTCTCTGGGCATTTCTTTGCATTCTGTCAATAAGAATTTGCAGCCACACTTCATATTTTTTCTATTTCTGACCTAGAATTAACCATTTCCCCAAGGAGCTCTAGTTCTTTTTATTGGTACATGGTATTTAGAAACCAAAATCTGGGTACTAGAAGTGCTCATTGTTACTGAGGGTCATTGCTTCTATGATTTTTCAGTGGAAAAATGTAGTACATATATTTAAAGAGTCTTGAGTTCATATTGATAGTTCACATTCAAATTTAACTACATTCTTTCTTTTCTTTTTAATTGTTTCACTGGTGGTCTGTGAGATCTGAAATGTTGGCGACCGCTGGTTTAAAGTATTATATATGTCTCCTTTTTCCCCCATGGACCCCTCCATAGCCACTCCCACCCCCCAGGACAAGCCCCCACCTCCCCAGGGTCCGTGTCCTTTGTTTATGCTAATATGCATGCATACAAGTCCTTTGGTAGATTCCCCCGCCCACTTGCCCTCCCACCCCTGCCTTCCCTCTGAGGTTTGACAGTCCGGTCCGTTCTGTGTTTCTCTGTCTCTGGATTTATTTTTGTTATCAGTTTATGTTGTTCATTATATTCCCCGAATGAGTGAGATCATGTGATATTTATCTTCCTGACTAGCTTATTTTGCTTAGCATTTCATATTTGTATCTCTTCTCTTAGACTGAAGATTTTCACTAATTTTCAGTTTATTAAAATAAGCACACATTTATTGAGTTCATATACAGCGTGCGGCAAATGTAGGTTTATAGTTCATATGGAAAATAATACAATAATAAGTAATAATACAAGAATAAATCTGAGTTTAGTGTACTCACAACTGTAAACCCACTTTTGCCTCATCCTTGGTGTGTGTGGTATTGAAATGTAGGGAAACACATTGAGTTAAATACAATTTTACAGTCTCTTGTCTCAGTAATTTGGTTTAATAGGTAGGCAAGACAAATATATCATGAAAACAGAAATTATAATATATTGTGATATAGATTAAATGATCTTAATTATACATTATGTAGGAACTTTGAGATTTATTATGACCAAGGGATGGGAACTTCGTCACATGTCTTGGAAGATTGAGGAATAAGGATATTTCTGATAGAAAAGCAGATCAACAGATCAGCAGGAGAGTAAGTTAGAAGGAAATTAATAATCTATTTATGTCTAATTATAATAGTTATTATTTTCTTTATGTAACTTTTCCTTCTTCTAGTACTTAGTACTTGTGACATCCTCTCCTGCCAAATCTGCAATGCCTTTCCTCACATTCATCATATAGCTAGCTGCCTTAAGGTCCCTGAAAACCTTATTTGTGGTTATTAAGTCTTTTTCCCCCCATAACCAACTTTGTTATGAGAGTAATCACTATTGTAAGCATACCTTATTGTAGCTTCCACAGTGTCTCACTCCTTATAAATTATTGCTTCTGTTCTGCCAATGACTTAGATATCAAGTATGCAGACTGTTAGGTTTTAATGTAGGGTAAGAGTAAGTGAACCTGGTGTAAGGGCCCCGTGGTCTTTCAGTAGGTTGAATGCCTGGGTTATGATATGTGTGTTTTGAGATGTGGAACTCTATTTAAGCATTTTATTCTTTTTTTCTCTTAGCTGAATTGAGTTCTGTATTTATCAAAAGGTATATAATATGCCAAATGAATATTAATTGAGTTAGTTACTCTCCATTTAAAACTAGAATATCTCTTGGATCTTTGATCTTGTCTTAGAATCAATCTTGTCTTAAGGATATCTTTTGTTTTCAGAGCTTCAGTGAAGATGTGTTCCAGTCTGTAAAGTCTTTATTACAGAGTGAGAAGGAACTGTGTAATATATCAGCAGAGGACTGTTTAAAGCAAGATGAACATACCAGTTTGACTGAGGTTTGACATATTATTCTCTATACCCTTTCCTAATAAAGCAAAATGTATGTTCATGCATTTCTGTAGAACTGCATTCCTACTTTTAAAATGCCTAAAATGTTTACATGTTGATACATGTATGAGAAGTACCTGTTTTAAATACCCACTAATATAATTGTCATTTAATTCAGTGCACAGGCATTATTGCCCACTCATCAGACAGACAGTGCTGTATCAGATGATTCCTACTCGATTTAGTAATTGGTACTTTAATACTGAAACTTTCTACTGTGAAACATGAAATATATTCTTTTTTTTTTGGTAATAGTTTTTTTGGTTATTGTTAGTTTTCTTGGTTGTTTAAATTCAGTACCTTGAGTCAAAATGAAAAAGTAGTGCTAAATTTATTTTGAAATTAAGATATTTAGTACTTGAAGATAAGATATCATTTGCTCACCAGTTTCACTGCTACATTAGTGTTTCCTATCTTTGTTTGAATTTATTACTAATAAAAAGGAATAACAGCCCTAGCCGGTTTGGCTCAGTGGATAGAACGTTGGCCTGCAGACTGAAGGGTCCCATGTTTGATTCCAACCAAAGGCACATGCCCAGGTTGCGGGCTTGATCCCCTGTAGGGGGCATGCAGGAGGCAGCCAATCAGTGATTCCCTTTCATCATTGATGTTTCTCTCTCTCTCTCCCTTTCCCTTCCTCTCTGAAATCAATAAAAATATATTACAACAACAAAAAGCTTAAAAAAAAAGGAATAACATTTTATTCTTCAATATAATCATAGTCCATTAACACATTTATGATATCAAATAAAAGAGGATATGAGCTCATTGAATCTGAAAAATAAGATATTAGGTTGTTAATACAGATTTTTTTGAAATTAGTATTCTAATAACATCTTGATTATTCTTATGTTTGGGAATGATTTTCTTTCCTGTTTCTTGAGAAACTATATTGAAATAGTCCCATAGGATGATGAGCACACCTTTCAGGCCTGTAGTGTTCTCTGACCAGAGCCTCTTCTTTTTGTATCAGCTCAATTTCTATGGCTCTTGACTATTACCTTAATTTCCCTTTTTACTTTATTTTCATAAAGCTGAGCCACTCTTAATCTCCTTGGTTGTTGCCATGTGTGACAAGTCTCCTGTGTCCTTCTGCCCTCAAACAATTTTCCAGCCTGTATATCTCCAGCTGCTTATGTAGTGCCTTTCCAAGCCCACATTTTGGCAAGGTCTTCTTCGATGAATGGGATATGCAAGACTCAAGTGGCATCTTTAAAACCCCAAGTCAGCTTATTTTCTCTTTTGTATTCAGTAAAAGGAAATTTGAAAGAATAGAAGGAATTTCTTTCTCACTTTAGAGTGTACATATCCCAAAATATCTTTTCGAAGAAAGGAAGGGAATTTAATTGAATGTTTCTTTGTTATTGGGTGCCTGTAATATACTAGGCACTTTCCTCTACATTATCTGATTAACCCTCACAACTGTGGAGGAGAAGTTGTATTGCCTTAAGTTTTATAGATGCGGAGACAAGCTACTAGAGGTTAACAATCTACCTAGACCTGTAGAAATTAACTGTAACAATTCTGTGAAGTAATAACCCTAATAAGTCAGAATAAACATCCTGAGCTAATTTCTGACTTGCTTCTGAATCGTCAGAAAGAGATCAAAAGTATATTGTGTTGCTTTATATTTTAACTATGATATTTTCCCTTAATTCCTAGATTATCCATATTGCTATTATTTAATTATTTCATACTTTTAGTCACAGTGCTTGCTTAGCACACAGTTTATTATTCTGTCTTCAAATGGAAAATAATTCTTCCAATAATGTCAAAGACAAAAGGAATATAAACTTTACTTTTATTATTTTTAATTCTCACCCAAGGATATTTTTCCGTTTGTTTTCAGAGCGTGGAAGAGAGAGGGAAAGACAGAGAGAAACACTGATGTGAGAGAAACATCTCAATAGGTTGCCTCCTGCATGAGCCCCGACCAAGGCCAGGGCTGGGGAGTAGCCTGCAACCGAGGTACATACCCTTGACTGGAATCGAACCTGGAACCCTTCGGTCTGCAGGCCGATGCTCTATCCACTAAGCCAAACTAGGGCTAGGGCTGAGAATATAAACTTTTAAAATAATACTTTTTTTCAGATTATAAAAGCAGTACATATTTCCTTATAGACAGCACAAAAGAAGAAAATTACTATCATTAATCTTATGAATGAGGGGAAAAAACCCACAGTGATAAAAGTAGAAAAAAAACTGGCTGGTGTGGCTCAGTGGTTGAGTGTTGGCCTATGAACCTGGAGGTCATAGGTTCATTTCCCGGTCAGGGCACATGCCCGAGTTGTGGGCTTGATCTCCATTGTGGAGCTTGCAAGAGGCAGCCAATCAATGATTCTCTCTCGTCATTGATGTTTCTGTCCCTCTTCCTCTCCCTCTCTCTCTGAAATCAATAAAAAAAGAAAAAAAAATATGATCACTTATAATTTCATTGTCTTGAGTTAATCACTGTTGTAGTTTGATGTATTGCTTTCCGGTGTTATTCCCATGCATATGTTTTAAAAAATATTGTTGAAATTGTAGGCATACTCTTTATCATTTTTGTGTAACTTGTCTTTTTTATTTAATGTGACATGTCTTCATATAATTTCATATTCTTTAGAAATTTAATTTATGTAAATTTCTACAGAGAAATCTCTATATAAGGGCATTGATGGAAATAAGTGATGATAACACAGGGCGTCAATAAGGAGGTAACCTTGAGGGCCTCCTCTCTGAGGAGGTAACATTTAAGTTGGATCTGGAAGAATGAGGTAGAACTGGGCATGGGAACATCCAAGGAACAGAGATCCAGGTTGAGGGGGCCCTACTGTAAAGCCCTTAGGCGAGTACATACTGGCATATTCTAGGCCCAGAAAGGGAGCCTATGTGTATAAATGAAAGTGAGGGGAGATTGAAGCCAGCTAACCCAGAGCCTTGGGGCCTGTTAGGATTGCACTGGGAAGCATGGAAGACTTTTGAAAGGCAGGTGACATGATAATTACTGGGATCTGGTGGAAGAGAATTGTAGTAGCGCAGATGAGAAGTGGTGGTAGCGGGAATGGAGAGAAGTAGATGTATGTGAGATATGTTTTGGGAGTAGAATTGATTGAACTTGCTAATGAAGTTGAAGAACTGCACTGTGAAGCCAAATCTTTGGTGGAAAGCCTCATCATCATCTTTGAAAAAATTAATCATTCTGTCCAAAATAGTCAGCATTTTTATTTATTTACTTTGAGGTCTAATTGACATAAAACATCATATTAGTTTCAGGTGTACAACATAATGATTTGATATTTGTATATGACAGTATTTTAATTCTTTATGTGTTTTTTTCTCTTTCTCAGCTGTCAGTAATCTAATTGAGATAAAATGTTAAAATTTGAACTAATGGAGCTTACTTTATATATTTTTTTTTAATCTAGGTCACATTTCTAGGTTTTAATGAAGAAACAGATGCTGCTCATATACAGGTATGGATGATTTATTAAACTGGGAAGGACCAGGAGAGATTATTTGGAACAAATTTTGAGACACGTAAAATTTGCCTTATTAACCAAAAACTTAACACACTAAACTTTTCTGTTATCATTCCTGTTTAAAGTTAAAAGGTGACATTTTGAGATCAGCTTTGGACATTTTCACTGAGTATTCTTGGTATGGAAAGCAGTTTTAGGTTAGGAAACCACAAAAGTCAATTATCTTAAGAAAGCTGAAACCGAAGGCTGAACTTTTTCTCCTGAAGTAGAATGTAAGCCTTGTTTTTTAATTTGGATGGTTTTTATAATCTGACCTCAACAGTCAGATTCTTATATTTTCAAATGAGATAGAATGAAATTTAAATGGTAAAATAAATGAGATAGAATTAAATCTAAAAGGTAAAATTTATAAAAAGTAATATTAGCCAATGCAAAACTTTTAGCCTGTTTGATTTACACAGGAATTTACAGAGGGACTGACAGTGAGATTAGGATCAGCAAAAGGAAAGCTTCACCGTTACATAAAGAGTGGTTGAAGCTCCAGGAGGTGTGGTAGGCATACTGTGTTTTACCTCATGCAGTATCTTAAGGTTTGTGATTGCCATATGTTTCCTTTTGTGGCAGTAAAGGTATCCCAATAGAAGAAGTAACACTATTCAATTCTTTGTGAACAATGCATAGAAGGTGATAATGAAAACTCTTGTGTGTCTTGATTGTACCCTTAGCTGAAGGGAAAAGTTTAGGCAGAAGGTGCAAGAGAGGACATACTCCTGAGAATGTGAGGCTGAAAGCAGAAGTGTTCCAAAGTATTTCTCTCTTGTTCTACTTCCTCTTTAAGAGTTACTGATAAAACCATAATTAGAAAGGAAAGTACTCTGAGAGGTCAAGGTTGTTAAAATACCTTAACTGGGTAAAATCCTATCTAATAAAGAGGGAATATGCTAATTGACACTCATGCTGTCACAAAGATGGCGACACCCACAGCCAATAAGGAGTGAATATGCTAAATGACTGCCCTGCCCTCAAAGATGGTGGCGCCCACAGCCAATAAGGAGGGAATATGGTAATTGACTGCCCCGCCCTCAAAGATGGCGGCACCCAGTCCCCTTAGCCCCCTAGCCACCCAGGGCCAGCCCGAGGCACAGGCAAGCCTTGGATGGCGGCTGCCCAGCCGCTCAGGGCCAGCCGAGGCTCAGGTAACTAGGGCCGGCCGAGGCTTGTGATGCCACCAGTGGCAGCAGCAGAGGTGTGATGGGGCGTTGCCTTCCCCTGATCACTGGGTCACCTCCCGCCCCTGAGGGCTCCCGGACTTTTCATGCACCGGGCCTCTAGTCTATATAAATAAAATAAAATAAAATAAATAAAAGCCTAAGCAACTGTTATGACCGGATGACCAGCCAGTAGCTGTGACACACACTGACCACCAGGGGTAGACGTTCAATGCAGGAGCTACCCCCTGGTGGTCAGTGCACTCCCACAGCCGACCTCCCATGGCCGGCCACACTCCCACGGTCCCTCCCCCTGGCCAGCTGGCCCTGACCAGGACTGGGCAATATGCCCCGATTGGCCCCGATCACTGGCCAGGCCAAAGGGCCCCACCCGTATATGAATTTGTGCACTGGGCCTCTAGTATTTACATAACAAGGACAAATGAGAGAAAAAAGCTATTTTCTTTTTCTTTACATCTTCATTAAATTATCAAAGTTTAATACTTCAGAGAGAAAAGGTAGAAAAATAGATTTGTATTTTATGAATATAAAACTTAAACTCCAATGAAGTATAATCTGTAGGCAAGAATCCTGTATGAAAAATTTCACAGTTAAACCTGAGGACTGCAGGTTGACATTTGCAGCTAAAAACTATTAACCCTCATGGATGTGTGAGGTACCATGTAAAATTTTTTGTATCTTCATATTAATACATTTAAAGGGGTACAGAAATGGCAGGTATTAAAATATTTTAGTACACTTCATTTTTGAGTTTTAAAAAAATTGATTGTGGTTGATAAGCATATGTTAACTATTATGAACTGGAAAATTTATTAACCAGTAGACCTTATGATTTTTAGATAGGACCCTCATTATAGGAATCTTAACAAAATTTTATTGTTTTAAATTAGGATTTAGCTGCTGTTTCTCTGGAACTTCCAGATCTTCTGAATTCACTACACTTCTGTAGTCTAAATGAAAATGAAATTATTTGTATGAAGGATATAAATAAATCACCAAATATAAACAATGGTCCTCTAAATCAGGTAACTTTTATATATAATTTCTAATGAGTTCTTAAGGGCAGATTTTACAATGACATTTGATTAAGACTGTTAAACTTTTAAATGCTTCGGTGAAGTTTTTTTTTTTTAAATAAACCATATTTGAGGAAGTATGATTCATGAGAAATCTAACTCATGAAGCTTTGAAATCATGCTGAATGCTACAGGAAAATGGAATACAAAAATAGAATAGTACCTGGTTCCTGTCTTCAAGCAGTTTGCAGGGTAGTTGGTAAGTTAGGTGAATGATTAAATAAGAAAAATCACAGGGCTGTACAGTAATACAGGAAAACATTATTGCTAAATGAATGGATAGTAAATTCTGTAACATTTAAGGAGATAATGTAGGTAGAATTTCAATACCTGGATAAGAGAAAGCTGGGAGAAAAAGATTGGGGAGTGAGAAATGTGGAGAAAGAATAAAGAAAAGAATTAAACATTACAAAATCAGGTTGCATTTCAGGATGCATGTATTTTTCTTTTTTATTTTCCCGCATGAGATTGTGTTATTTCTAGGCTTCACTTCCAGATAATATGTTTTGTATGTATAACATGTTTTGAAATTAAAATATATTTATCATCTTTCCCAAGAGTCGTCATTCTGGAATGCTTTGTGTCATGAGAGTGTCACCACCTACATTACCAAGACTCAGAATTGATTTTATCTTTGGTCTCCTAAGTAAATATGCTACTGGTATAAGATACACCCTGGATACATACTTGCATCAGAAGCGCCAACTTGAGACCACTAATGAAGATGATGATGATACTAACCAGTCAGTGTCTTCTATAGAGGATGATTTTGTCACTGCGTTTGAGCATTTAGAGGAAGAAGAGACCTTAAAGCCATATAATGATGGTTTGTTCTTTACTAAACTTCTTGATTTAGAGGATTAAAGTTTAAAGTTAAGTTTTAAAGGCTTTAAGGCTGAGTTACTCAATTCTTTTTAACCTTTTTTTCCTGATTGTCTGAGGAATTACTTTTCTTGAGATTTTTTAAGTTCATTGCTATCTGATTTTTATTTTTATTGATTTCAGAGAAAGGGAGAGGGAGAGAGATAGAAACATCAGTGATGAGAGAGAATCATTGATTGGCTACCTCCTGAACACCCACACTGGGAATCGAGCCCTCAACATGGGAATATGCCCTGACCAGGAATCGAACCATGACCTCCTGGTTCAAAGGGCAATGCTCAACCACGGAGCCATGCTGGCTGAGCCGTTCTTACCTGGTTTTTGGTTTTGCTATTTCTGTTCTTATTTTGTTAGTACTGTTTACCTTATCGTAAGGGTTTGGAACATGCCTAGGGTCAAACTTGAGAGGAGTTAACTGGCAGAATCACTCACTGTATTCGTGTTTCTAACACATGTGACAACATACTAAGCATTCTGTGTATTCTCAAGTATGGGGTAAAATTAAATTATTTTAGTAGAAGATATATTTGCTTTTGAGAATGATTTGGGATGAATATGTTAGCATAATTTAGAAGAGACATGTTACAAATAAATATTTTATGCTGAAAGTCTATTCCCATTGATTTAAATTTAAAAAAAAATCTGTTCAAGAATAATCTGATCATTTTATTCTTTTCCTATAGGAGTAAACGTTACTGCACTAAAGAGCCACTGTGATGCTGCTTCACAGACTACTTCTGGTCACCAGTTAGAAACCCATGATTTAAGGATTCTGGTTAGCTCTGGGCGGCAGAAGTCATTGGCTAAACCTTCAACTTCCTTAATAAATGTTCTGGGACGTAAAGAACAACCTGGGAAAAGTTTAGTCACAACATCAATTTCTGAGCCTTGGATCCAAAGGAGTTTCTATAGGTCATCTAATGCTTCAGATAAAGGTCATGACATGCAGAAAACGTTTTTTTCTTCTTCTCCTGCCTATTCATCTGAATCAGAATGCTCAAGTCCAAGTCCAGTTATTTTCTTAGATGAAGAAGGATATCAAAAAAGTTTAAAAGCCAAACTTGAGTTACCAAAAATTCCTGTAATGAAAGATGATATAGAGGACTCAGACTCAGAAGTAAGTGAATTTTTTGATAGTTTTGATCAGTTTGATGAACTAGAACAAACTTTAGAGACTTCTTGTCCATTTCTAAAAGATTCTGTAAAAGAGAAGATATTGCAAAAGAAAGGGCACAAACATGACAAATCTTCTGTAACCACTACTATGAATCCTCAGAAATTCAAGTTTGATTGTCCAGCTCTCCCAGCTAATGTTCGAAAGCCAACACCTCGTAAACCAGAATCCCCTTACAGCAACCTGAGTGATGCTCCAGATTCTCCGCGCCCAGTGAAGGCATCTGGGGAAGACAGTGGCTTGTTTAGCCCCATTCGGTCCTCTGCTTTTAGTCCTCTTGGAGGCTGTACACCTGCTGAATGTTTTTGCCAAACAGATATTGGTGGAGATCGGATTCATGAAAATCATGATTCTATTTATTACACCTATGAAGATTATGCCAATAGAATTACATGTGAAGTACTGGGCTCGGTCCTTCATACTCAACATACTAATGCAATATCAAACATTAATAGTGTTAAAAAGGGAGAAAATGAAACCATTGCTCTTAAGAGTGGAAACCTTGATCAAAATAAATCTAAAAATAAACCCTTAATGATTAGAGATAGCATTCAAAAATTTGCAGCAGATCTTGTGGAAAAAAGTTTTGGCAGTGCATTTAAAGACTTGCAGAAAGGATTCTCTTCATGTACCAATGCATTGTGCCATTTAGCCATCAAATTAACATCATCCGTTTTTCAGATGGCATTTAATGAACTGAGAAGGCAGCGTGCATTTTCACTGAAAGAGCGTGCTATTAGTGGTCTGGCTAATTTTTTGGTGAGTGAAGCATTATCAAATGCTTTAAAAGATTTACAGTATGTAAAGAAGCAGATATTTACAAACATAGTTGCTGGGTTTGCTGCAGATCTTGCTGAAGAGCTTATTTTTGAAGGTATCATGGAAGTGTGTCAATTTTCATCTCCTCCAACACCTGCATCTCCAAAGTATTCATTTGACTATGAAGACAAAGTAGTGAAGTCATATGCAAAAGATTTGTCTGAATCTGTAATGCAGGAAGCATTCATTGAGCTATCACAAGTTGATGTGATCTTTACAACAAAGGCAGCAGTTAGTGTTTCTACAGATAACATAAAGTATGTGAGTGCAGAAAATATTGTGCCATGGACACAGACCTCCACATGTCCCATTTTTAATAGTCAAGCAATTGTGGCAAAACCAATGCCAGAATATAAATACACTGTACAGCAGGCCTTATTTTGTACTTCTGGAATTGTAACTTCTATACCAGTGCCCCTGGCTGGAAGTGCCCTTCTCCCATATCACTTTTCATCTAATATATATCAGGCAAAGACTCATCTGTCATCTGGTGATAGTAATTTGAATGGTGATTCTACTGAAGCAGGTGTTTTCACAAAAAACAATGAAGAGGAAGTAGCTTGTCTCAGAAATATTAGTTTACCTTCAGAACACAGTCTAGGTAACCAGAATGATTTTAAACCAACTAATAATGATGTTGAAGTGCAAAGCTCTTCAAAATTAACAAGTGATCCTGTGATTATTAGCAACTTTTCTACAGCACTGGTGCATTCTATAGTAAATGAAACTTTAGAGTCAGTGACATCATTCAAAGTTACAAAAACAGTTGATGAACACACAGATTGTTTAACTAAAACAGTAAAGGGAAAAAACCCTCCTTTCCACAATGATCAAGTGACCCTGCAACAGAGTGAAGCTAGCAATAAGGACATGTTTGTTGATCGATTATCTAAATCTGTTATTAAACATTCTATAGAGAAAAGCAAATCAGTGATCTCCAATGTGGATAAAAATATGGTAAACAGGGAAGGCTTGCCTGTTGCTGGAGAAGAGTCACAGTTGATCTGGGAAAAGTTTCCCAGATCTCTTGATGCTCAAGATCACTTAACTCACTGTTCACTTTTAGTAGGAAAGGATTGTGTTCCAGAATGTAAAGATTCTATAGCTCATGGATTTTCTTTAGAGCCACTACCATGTTGTTCTACTATGGCAGGTCAGAAACCTGATTTGAAGGAAGCTGCTAAGGACACATTAGTGAAAAAGTATAATTTGAATAATATGGCACCTGTGCCCTTGTCTTTTGGGCAAGAAAGCCCTTCTCCCCATTCACATACTTTCTCATCTGCAGTGCTTACATATGTAGATGGTTTGCATGTGGAAGATAAACAGAAAATCAGAGATGGAAATGTAATACCTGATACTCCTCCATCAACTCCTCTAGTACCATCCCAGGCTAGTTCTGAATGGGATATCAAGAAGTTAACCAAAAAGCTTAAGGGGGAATTAGCAAAAGAATTTGCACCTGCTACACCACCTTCTACACCTCACTACTCATCTGTTGGTAGTTTGTCTGAAAATGAACAAAATACTATTGAAAAAGAAGAGTTCATGTTGAAACTCATGCGATCTCTTTCAGAAGAAGTTGAAAGTAGTGAAGGTGAAGAGCATCCAGAAGTGGATATGAAGGCAGAGCACTCAGAGAAAAAAGCTCAGTTTGCTGACGCATTAGCTTCACACATCATTTCTCTTGCAACTGAAATGGCAGCTTCCCATTTAGATAATAAAATAATTCAAGAACCCAAGATTAAAAGCCCTTGCTTAAATGTGCAGAGTCAAAGAAGTGTATCACCTACTTTGTTAAATCATGCAGATGAAAATTTACAAGCATTATGCAATTTTGCAGGTGATATGGCCGCAGAAGTCATTACAGAAGCTGAGAAAATAGCAAAAGTTAGAAGTTGTATGCTTTCCAGGCAGAAGAAGAGTAGTTATAGTGATGGTGACCAAGACCATAGAACAGAAGAGAAGCTGAATATAGAGACGGTGGCACACCCAAGAGAAGTTGATCCATTTATTCTTTCATTACCACCAAGTTCTTGTATGTCAGGTCTGTCATATAAGTATCCCAGCTGTGAAAGTGTGACAGATGAATATGCAGGTCACATTATCCAAATACTAAAACAGGAAGGTGGTAATAGTGAGTTAATTATGGATCAGTACGCCAATAGACTTGCTTATCGGTCTGTCAAATCGGGATTGAAAGAAGCAGCTAAGACCGCAACTATGAAGTGCAACTCAAAAATGTTTCTCTTGCAAAACTCACAGGTGAAAGCCAACAATGAACTCTTAATGTTCTTAAATAAACACCACCAAGAAGTAGATAAAAAAAGACAAAGTAAAGGAAATGGAGGTTACCTCTGTAAAAATCAAACTTGTGAATGGACAGGGGATACATACAGAAATAAATGCTCTGAACTGTATAGTTTTTCAACCTCTCTTGCTCACAGCATAACCAGAGATGTTAAAAAAGAGCTTACATTGTCTGCAGTTGGCTTGCCAAAATCCTCAACAGATTCTTGCCTTTATGAAAAGTCTGGATGTGATGAAGATAATGAGTCTCACATTGAGCCAGAATTTCCTAAGTTTCTTCAACCTTCCCCGCAAAATCACAGATTTTACCACAGTGCAGGCAGCTTAAATGCGTATGGTTATGAAGAGAATGTTGTTCAAGCTATAGAACAGTATGCTAAAAAAGTAGCGGATGACACTTTAGAACTCAGTTTAGGATCCGCAGTTTTCCAAGTGTCTGAGACCACAAAAGCAGCAGATAGGATCACTTATGCAGAAAAGTTGTCACCTCTTGTAAGTCAAGCTTGCAGGTATTGTGACGAGAAAGAACTCCATGACTGCAGTGGAAATTCACCTCAACATTCTTTCAGACAGGATTCACTTGCTCATAGTAAGCCAGGTTCTAATTCAAAATTTAGCAACGTTTATCAGAAATCTAGAATTTTTCACCTTGATGTCCCTCAAATTCATGTTGATCTTGATAAGAAGACAGTGCTCGCTGAGAAGATAGTTGCTGAAGCTATTGAAAAAGCAGAGAGAGAGCTGAGCAATACCAGTTTGGCAGCTGATAGTGGAATTGGACAGGATGGTGTTAGCTTTGCTGAAAGCCTTACTACAGAAATAATGACATCAGCTATCATGAATGTTGAACATGCTGTTAGTAGGTAAGTTTCAAATTTCTTTTGGGTCTGATGATAAAATGAAAAGTGAAACTCCATTATTTCTGGCTGGATGGCTCAGTTGGAAAGGTTGCGGGTTTGATTCCCAGTCAGGGCACCCAGTTTGCAGGTTTCATCCCTAGTCAGGGCAAGAATAAGAGGTAACTGGTATTTCTCTCTCACATCGATGTTTCTTGCTCTAAATTTTAAAAAAATCAAAGAAAACCATATCCTCAGGTGATGATTTTAAAAAAAAGTTAAACTTGATCATAATATGTCTTAGATTCTGTTCAGAAAGGCAGGATTTTTTTTAACCATAAATTAACAATTTTTCTCTGTTACATTTATGTATTGCTTCATATTCTACATATTACTTTGATATACATTCTTCATTATCCCACAACAGCCTTTTGAGGGAAGGTATTAACCGTTTACCCAACTAAAATATGTAGCTCTTATGGTTTAAAACTATAGTGTGATTGTAGGAATGCCCAATATAATTCTGGTTAGTATATTTTAAATACAAAATGAGACTAGCCCCAAAATGGGGGCAGTTCAGGACCTATTCTAGGCACTGGGGAACAAAAGTAAGTAAAACAGGCAAAAATATGTGTTCACTTGGACTTCATGTTACAGTAAAGACAATAAATAAGTAAAATGTGAAAAAAATAAGTAAAAGGGAGTTAGTGTTTTTGGTGGTGGCAGTACGTGGCAGCAGGTGGGGCTGGTTTGCAATTTTGAATAGGTAGCAGGCAAAAGTAACCCTGACAAGGTAACATTTGAGCAAAGAGCCAAAGGTGAAGAGAGAATAAGTCACATGAGAATCAGTGGAAAGAGGGTTCCAGGCAAAGGGGTGGGACTGTGCATGTGGAGGAAACGGCAAAGAGGCTTGAGTGGCTGAAGTGAGTGAGTCTAGGGGAGTAGTAGGAGATAAGGTATGGGTTATGAGAGATTGTCACACCAGGTTATATAAGTATTTGGCTTATTTTGACTGGTGAGAAGCCACTAATGGGTTTTGATCAGAAGACTAACATTTTTCCTCTTTATGTTTAAAAATACACTTTTGACTGCTATGTTGAGAATTAAATGTAGTTGGGCAATTGCAATAATTGAACAGTGAATGGCCTTCCTTGTGAAAAGATAGAATAAAATTTGAGAATGTTTCTTCATTGGAAAAAAGTGAGAAGGGTTAGGTTTATGATACACACTCAAATTCAAAGAGATTTGGCTTAGTTTGACTCTAAGTTTGATTTACACTACTAGAATTACTTGAACTACTTTTTTTGTTTTTTAAAGCCAAAATAAAGGGCTTTATTTTGTTTTGTTGTACAAATAAAAGTACTATCTTACAAAGCAGTTGGAAAACTTAGGAACTTGTGCTCTTTCATAGTGGTCCCACTTGAAAATATGAACTGCTTTGAAAAGAATTTAAATGATGCACTTGGGATGGATGGGTGTTCGTGGGTACTCACTTAACTCTGAAAGTAATAAGCTGCCCTGCTAAGTCTCTTTGTTAGCAGACACAACGAAAGGGGGTTAGGTGGACCATTGGTCTGACTCTGAATATCATTTCTTGTTTTTGTTATCTTTATTATTTAGAAGAATTAAAGTCTTACTAGAGGCCCAGTGCATGAATTCGTGCACGGGTGGGGTCCAGCTGGCTTGGCCCCAGTCGAGGCGGATTGGGGCAGGGCCTGTAGGGAGGAGGAGACAGCAGGAGGTTGGCCAACCGGCCCGCCCCAATCGGGCCCAATTGGGACCGGGCCGGCTGGGGAAAGGGGCCGTGGGGGGGAGGGGCAGCTGCAAGAGGTTGGCCAGCTGGCCCCACCCCCCGATTGGGCCTGTTTGTTGGCCACAGTGGGCATCATAGCAACCATTCGTTTCGGTCGTTCTGGCATTCTGGTCGCTGGCTTTTTATTTATATATATATATACTAGAAGCCCGGTGCATGAAATTTGTGCAATGGGGAGGGTTGTCCCTCAGCCCGGCCTGCACCCTCTCCAATCTGGGACACCTTGGGGGATGTCCGACTGCTGGTTTAGGCCCGATCCCGCAGTCGGACATCCCTCTCACAATCTGGGACCGCTAGCTCCTAACCGCTTCTGCCTGCCAGCCTGATTGCCCCTTGACAGCTCCCCTGCCAGCCTGATTGACGCCTAACTGCTCCCCTGCTGGCCTGATCGCCCCCAACTGCCCTCCCCTGCCTGCCCGATGGCCCCCAACTGCCCTCCCCTGCCGGCCCAATGGCCCCCAACTGCCCTCCCCTGCTGGCTCGATGTCCCCCAACTGCCCTCTCCTGCTGGCCCAATGGCCCCCAACTGCCCTCCTCTCAACTCGATGGCCTCCAACTGCCCTCCCCTGCCATCCCGATTGCCCCCAACTGCCCTCCCCTGCCAGCCCAATCGCCTCCAACTGCCCTCCCCTGCCAGCCTGATCAGCCTCCTTCATGCGAGGTGGCGGAGACACCGGGACTGGCCTCCTCCGTGCCACGCGGAGCCGTGGGATCCCCACGCGGAGCGGCCGCGGGATCCTGCCTCCGCTGTGCACATGGCCATCTTGTGGCGGCCATTTTGTGGTGGCCGTCTTGTGATGACGTCACGTGCGAGGAACACTTAGGTTTTTATTAGTATAGATAGTTCAGAACCTGATGCATTTGGCATTCATTCATTCATTCATTCATTTATTTTAGTCCAAAAGAAACAGAAGACTTTCAGTCAACTGAGTCTTTCGGTAGCCAGCAGATGAATCTCAGTATTGGTGATGACAGCACTGGTAGCTGGTCCAATTTAAGTTTCGAAGATGAGCATCAGGATGAAAGCAGCAGTTTTCATCATCTAAGTGAAAGGTAACTAAAATTTTACATGTGATTGCATAGTTTAGATCCTCACACCTCTGAAGTGAGCTATTAGTTTACATTGAGTATTATTTAAAATTCTGAATTTGAGAATCTGTCATTATTTTCAAAATGTATTTTACTTGCAATATATTTCTAATGGTTTTTAACATTTATTAAATACTAGAGTCCCAGTGCACGAAATTTGTGCATGGGTAGGGTCCCTAGTGGCTGCCAGCCGGGGGCACCTCCCTTTCCCTGGCCACCGGCCCCGCCCCCTGGTCGAACTGGTCGAACTCCCAGTCAAGGGGGCAATTTGCATATTAGGCTTTTATTATATAGGAAAATAATTAGCCCAGCTAATTTTCTCTGGATATGCCAATAGTTGATTTGAAAATGTTGCATACATTTAATTTTATACCCTTTAGGCTTTACCTGGACTTCTAATGAATTTTTTAGGAAAAACTTTTTTTCCCCTTACTTTAAAGAGAGTACTTTTTTGCCGAAACCGGTTTGGCTCAGTTGATAGAGCGTCGGCCTGCAGACTGAAAGGTCTCAGGTTCGATTCCGGTCAGGTAATTTCCCAGGGATTAGTTTAGGTAGTATTTTTGGGGGGAGAAGGGTTCTTACTTGTCCTGCTACTCAGGAAAAAAATGATCCATAGCATTTATACTCGAATGACTGAAAATACATAAACTCATTATAAATTGTTTGGTATAGCAGAAGGCACCTACCTCATATATAACTTTTCTTAATTAACTTTATTTTGAATAAAGTTATGGAATATTTTATTTATTGTGATACAGTTGTTTCTTATATGTATAACTCTATACAGGCATTTTCTAACCAATAAAATTACATAAAATCTTTATCCACATTAATTGAAAATTGGAAATGATAAATACCATTTATAGCTGAGTCTAGGGAGTGGAGAGGATTCTCAGCATACATACTTCCAATTTTGGGCATATGTGGAAAGGACCCTGTGAGGCTCTAGGTGAACAGAGCCTTGGAATGGACTTATCAGGAGCGGGAGGTAAGAGGAGGGATGAGGGAGCATAAGAAAGGAAATGGCTATCACTTGTTAAAACATATCATTTCAGAGTATTTTGTTTGATGCTTGGATTAGCTAATAATTATTAGTATTTTTATAAAGTATTTTATTATAGTTTCTTAAAATGTAGTTGTAAATCATCAATATTTCTTAAAATGTAGACCCAAAAATGGCAGTTTTTAAAACTGGTAGTAGGAAGTGGGGGTGATAATCACACATCATCACTTGGCTCTTTTCCATAACTTTAGACTAGAATATGAACACTTAAAATGTTCTCTCATCTTTGAGAGACATAGGCTTCTAGAGTTTCAGTGAGGGTTGACATTTCTTAGGAAATCCCAGTGTTAAAATGGGAAAACTAGGGTTAGAGGCTAGTGGCATTAAGAGGATTGTAGCCAGTAGAACAGCTCTATGTGGAATGTTACCTAGTTCGATGAAAAGAGGGAGACATCTACCATGCTCTGTTCTTGGTTCTGTCCTATATAGCATTATTTTATTGGTGATAAGTAATACTCATTTCTGAATGACTCAAAACGAAGATGAAAACAGTACATCAACAAGTGTTGGTGAGGATGTGGAGAAAAGGAAACCCTGGTGCACTGTTTGTGGGAATGCAGTTTGGTGCAGCTACTATGGAAAACAGTATAGAGTTTCCTCAAAAAATTAAAAATGGAACTGCCTTATGACCCAATGATTTTGGGAATATATCTGAAGAAATCTGAAACACTAATTGGAAAGAATATATGCACCCTTATGTTCATTGCAGCATTATTTACAATAGCCAAGATTTGGAAGCAGCTCAAGTGCCCATCAGGAGATGAGCAGATAAAACCTGCAACCGGCAGTACATTTACACAATGGAACACTACTTGGCCGTGAAAAGGAAATCTTACCTTTTGCAAAAGCATGAATGGACCTGGAGAGTATTATACTAAGTGAAATAAGCCAGTCAGAGAAAGACAAATACCATATGATTTCACTTATATGTGGAATCCAATAGAAAAAAACACAAACTAGAAACAGACTCATAGACACAGAGAACAGACTGACAGCTATCAGAGGGAAGGGTGTTGGGAGGCTGGGTGAAAAAGGTGAAGGGGTTAGCAAAGAAAAAAAACAATTCATAGACGCAGAAAACAATATGGTGATTACCAGAGGGGGAGGTAGAAGAGGGTAAAGGGGAGATGAATGGTGACAGAAGACTTGACTTGGGGTGATGAACACACAATACAAAATACAGATGATGTATTATAGAATTGTACACTTGAAAGCGATATAATTTTATTAACTAATGTCACTCCAATACATTCAGTAAAAATTTTTTAAAAATTAGGATGAAAGATAATCCCATTAATAGAATCAAGGTTCAAAAAGACCAAATTGGGCTGAGGCTAAAATAAGAATATTTAATATGGATAAATGCAAGTTGGTTCAGAAAATTAATTATTTGAATTCAGGATGGGGAAAGTTTGTCTTGATAGCATTTTGTCAGAAAAACTGTAGTTTAATCTACCACAGTCTTAAGAACTATTATGGCATTCAGGTTCAGCACAAAGAAAAAGTTAGTGGGACTCATCCAGGCTTGTTGGACATACAATTTCCAGGGCCTCATGTCCCAGAGATTGATTCCCTAGGTCATTAGAGGGTCCCAGAAATCTGCATGCTTGATAAGACCCTCAGATGGTTTTAATGCAGGACGTTCAGAGAACACATGTAAGATAATACGGCTTTTCATGTTTCATATTTTGATGACATGTGGTGTAGTAGGCACTGTTATTTTCTGGTACAGAGATCAAGGTAGGAGATTAAAGACTTCAGAGGTTTGGACAAACTTGCATTTTCCCTCTAAGTAGGAAGTTCCATAGAGGGCACCAGTTAAAAAAAGAAACAATAATCTCAAAATTTCACAAGTGTTTAGGAGGAAAGTATAATTATTAGATCAGAAAGAGAACTGGTCTATGTAAGTGAATCTCAAGTATTTCAGCAGTTTGTGAATTTCTTTCCCCGCACTGATTTTTAAACAGAGTGGAAGAGAGGAAGGAGGAAGGAAGGGTGACAGAGACAGAGACAGAGAAAAAACATTGACGTGAGAGAGAACACATTGATTGGTTGCCTCCTGCTTGGTCCCCAACCGGGTCCTGGGATCGAACCTGCAACCAAGTTACGAAGTACGTGCCCTTGACCGGGAATCGAACCCTTAACCCTTTGGTGCATAGGCTGACACTCTAACCACTGAGAAAAACTGGCCAGGACTCGTTTGTGAATTTCTTAGAAGTTAAGTTGTAGCCCTAGCTTTTTTGGCTCAGTAGATAGAGTGTCAGCCTGCGAACTGAAGGGTCCCAGGTTCGATTCCGGTTGGGGGCACATGCCTGGGTTGTGGGCTTGATCTCCATTTAGGGGACGTGCCGGAGGCAGCCAATTGGTGGTTCTCTCTCATCATTGATGTTTCTATCTCTCTTTCCCTCTTCCTTCCTCTCTGAAATCAATAAAGATATATTTTAAAAAGTTAAGTTGTAGTAGATTTAGGTAAGTGATGGGGCTGGACTTGCTAAATTTTTTAGATAACTTTTGAGATGTGGCTGAAAGCCACAGTAAAGAATTTTTGGCCCTGACTACCAGTGGTTTGCAAATGCCTGTCTTTAACATAGGAAACATGAAAAGACATAAAAGAAAATGATGGAAGCAGGACAGTCTTTAGGAATGAAATGAAAAGACTTTTAAGTGAAGAAATGAAGTTGTTTTATGTGTGGTTAACATAGGATGATCGTTCCTCCCAGTTTGCTCAGGACAGTCCTGGTTTACTTCTGTTCTGGTGTAATTATTGTTGGTGACGTCTTTCATTTTCAGAAGTGTCCTGGTGAGGTGAAAAATACATGGCCATCCTAGTTTTAAGTGGCATTTTGTAAATAACTGACTTCAAATCTTTACTTCAAGGGGCAACATGGAAGGGGGAATGAGGTTAGATAGAGGGAGTTCGACAATATTTTAGCTGGTATTTTCATGTTCATCTAATACTTAGATGATTGATTTTATTAAATGGGGGAATCATTAGTGTATGGGTAAGAAGTTTGTATATTTTTTTTGTTTAGATAATCATTCTGTTAATAGAAGTAAATACAGTGTTTGAGATCATTAATTTCTCTGGCTAGTAGCTCTCTGTTCACTCTCTATTTCTGTATTTTCTCAGTTTTGGTTTGTTGGACAGACTACGTGGGCAAGATTCTGGTTTTAATAGTTTTATGATAGAGCTATGTTTGTTTGAATATATGTGAAAAGCTACTGCTCCATTTTAACTTTTATTCTCTAATACGTTATAGTTTGTCACAATTTGTTAGTAGCAGAGTAAACATGGATATGTAAATTATTCGAGATTGCTTGGAAACTACTTAGAACTTTTAAATAATCTTCCTTTTTCTAGTAACTTTGTCAACATTTACTGATGCCTATGAAATTATTTAATGTTAATTCATTTTTTAAAACCAAAATTTTGGTTTATGTAAATCTTAACTTTTATAATTGCCTAGCCTAATAGGGGGAAATATAGCTGCTTTCACTGCAAACTAATGTGCTTACTAATTATTTTAATGATTAGAATTTTTAAAAATTGCATGTTTAGGTGTTAACCTGAAAGATTGAATTTAGTTTTGTTTCTGAACACAGTTGCCTTTTGTTTTTTATTGCTTTGCTGCAGTTTTAGAATATAGTTGCTTTCTTCTTTTGATTGGCTTAGTATAAGTTGTTATCTGTTTGGCATTAGTGACTGGCCAACCAGACAAGTGAAATGCTTGAATAAGCCTTGGTTAGTCAATATTCTGAATAAAATGTATGTTATTTGCCAACTACTGAATTATATGTAATATATAAAATGAAAATAATGACATAATAAGAAAACTTGTTTTTGCTAAGTAGTTGAAAAGGTCTCTTTGGGACTATGTTTTGGTGCCTACTTCCCTCACCCCCCCCCCCCCCAAGTCTATCACTGTTTGCACTATCTAAAGACCTGAGAGAATGTTAACATGTGTTTTTTTTATTTTTTAAACTTATTCCAAATTGAAGAGTATTAGCTTTTAAAACTTGACATATACTTAATTTAATTGTAAAACTTCATTCATTCATTTGCTATCTTTAAAGACATTTTGTTGTCATAATCTGTAAAATAAATATACATTTAGAATAATTTTTATGATCTCTTGAGGACAAGTAGGAAAATGTCCAGATCTCTGAAGCTGTCAGTTACCTTTTACAGTAGCAGTGTGGGCCTCTTGACCCCTGTGGATGCTGCACTCCCTGTGGCAGTTTCAGAACAGCCACAGTTACCACTTGACTGAAGCTGTTCCAAGGAAAACCACGATCGTCTTTACTATTCATTTTCTAGTTCAGCTCTGTTCTTTTCTTCCTCTGGCAGTAATGGTAACAGCAGTAGCTGGAGCAGTCTTGGTTTAGAAGGAGATTTGTATGAGGACAATTTATCCTTTCCAACATCAGACAGGTTGGTCCAGTCCAGAAACTTAAAAACTGATGAGTCTTTCACCACTAATGCATGATGTCATATTCTTAAAACAATGTGGGTTACAATGCCAATATGTATCAAGCTGCTTTTCTCCTATTTTTTGACATGATTCTGCTTGATAAATTACATCTAATGAAAACATCTACTATGCTAAGATATGATTGACATCTAATTGCAAAATGTATTACTTTTATGCATGTATTGCTCTGCTTGCTATTTTTCATTCTACCAATTATTATTTCATTAAAAAGAGCTTGCTTCCTACAGGATTTCTGGTTTGTGTTTTTTTTGGTTGTTTTTTTTTTTTTTGGTTTTGTTTTGTCTTTTGTTTGTTTTTGTATATAGTTTTATTTCATACATAAGAAAATGTGTTCTAACTATGTTAAAAATATATAAACGGCATCAGCAGAAGCATTAATAAATAATTATTTGTGGCATTCTATGATATTCAAATGCTGTGTTACCTAAAACCAAATTAGTAGAATATTTTTGGCTTCAAATTATTTTAAATTAAATTTTATTATGAAATTATTTGGTGCTCTATATATCATGGTCAGGTAGAACTTCTAGGTTACGATAACTTATCTAGGCATCATTTGCAATTCGTATTTTAACATGAAATGGTGTGAGAAGCAAAGCTTCCTTTTTTATTGTCATTTCTCCCCTTTTTAAATACCACACATCGTATTGTAACATTCATTCTTTACCACATTTCAAGAATTGGTTTTAATACCATTATTAAAGCTTTTTTGTTTAACCGCTTCTGTTCTTTTATTCGAAAAGTGATGGGCCAGATGATAAAGACGAAGAGCATGAGGATGACATAGAAGGTAATTGACAATTTGTTTTTCAAAGTGTTTGCATGTTTTGTTTTATTTTTAATATATTTTTATTGATTTCAGAGAGGGATGATGAGAGATTCATTGATCAGCTGCCTCCTGCATGTCCCCCTACTGGGGATTGAGCCCATAACCCAGGTATGCACCCAGATCAGGAATCTAACCATGACCTCTGGTTCATAGGTTGACACTCAACCACTGAGCCACAGTGGCAGGGCCATGCTTTTCTATAAGGTTCTCTAGAAGAGTCTTTAATTCTTGTATTTGTGCATTTCGTCAGTTAGGCTCTGGGCCATTACAAATAAGGGTATCTACACTAATAAAAGAGTAAGATGCAAATTGACAGTACCTTCGCGATGCCCACCAGCCAATCAGGAGTGAGTATGCAAATTAACCCAACAAAGATGGTGAGTTAATTTGCATACACAGTGCCGAGCAGCTGGGGGCGGGGTGGGACACTTGCGTCGTCTCCATGGCAACGATGCAGGCATTTTGCACCTCCCCAGCCGCTCTGGGCCTCTGGACAGCGTGGGAAGGCAGAAAGGCGGGTATGGGCTGGAGTGAAAAGGCGGTTCTTGCCCGAGTGAAGGCGGTGCTGGCAGCCAGGAGAAGGAAGGCCCATTCTTGCACAAATCTTCATGCATCGGGCCTCTAATTTACATTATAAATCAGGGTATTCTTAAATTAATTTATCCAATGTCAGGCCTTTTGTTGAGCAATTTGTATTATTTGATTGCTAAACTAATGAAGTACCCATTGATATAAAGACTGAGTTGCTTTAAAAGAATGATTTAATTACTTGTAAGGGAAATTTATGATCAACTCTATAATTATCTTTTTCAAAATATAAATTTCTTACTCATAAGATATTATTTATTATAACTATAGTGTATGTCATAATTCTTTCCTTCCAAACAAGTAACTTCTAGAATTAGTGTTTAATGACAATCTCACATAAATCATATTTCCTCTTCACATTTCTGCCCAAATTCTAGTCCTACACTCACATACATGTATTTGAAGAAAATACTCAATTCTTCCTTTAATGAACATAGTTCTGAATATGTTAATACCAGATACAATTGGTTACGGAGTTCTGGACTATGATTTGTAACCCCTAATTCAAATATATTAGACTGTCTGAGTGAATCTAAAAATGGTTCACGTTGAAGCTGAATGTTTTTTAAATGTATATATTTTTATTGATTTCAGAGAGGAGGGGAGAGGGAAGAGAGTGATAGAAACATCAGTGATGAGAAAATCATTGATTGGCTGTCTCCTGCACGCCCCACTGGGGATCGAGCCCACAACCCGGGCATGTGCCCTTGACTGGAATTGAACCTGGGACCCTTCAGTCTGTAGGCCAATGCTCTATCCACTGAGCCAAACCAGCTTAGGGCGAAGCTGAATTTTTATTGTATTTAGATGGTTGTTGAATCCCCCCCCCCCCCCGAATCTTATTTTTCCTTAATTATGAAAATACCAATTATGTCTTCTCTAGGGTGGAACATAAAAATATTCATACTGTTTGAGGTACAGTGCTTGTTTGTGAACTAGTGATTTTTTATGTTATCATTTATTTAGAAGTGGGTAAACTGAGAAAATTGCCAAAATGAATTTTTTGAAATGTATTTTATAACACCTAAATTTCCAGTTTTATTACCAATTGTACTTTTCTTGTTTAGTAAAGTCATGTACCAATTTTTTAGCTAAAATCCTCAGACCTAGGATGATTATTCTATTTGAGTGCTAGTGCCTCTGCTAAGTAGATATTCTCTTCATACAGGGCTTCTAGAAGTAAGTTTTTTCCATCAGATATAAAGTAGAAGTAGGGTGGTACTTTCTGAGTTATGGATAGGGTAGTAATTTAGCTTTATTTTTGTTAAAGTGTTGACTTTTTAATATAGAAACGTTTTTTACTTTTCCCCAAGTAATACCTATGAGTAGGTTATTCCAAAGGCTATATACATGGTATAAATGCATGTGGTGAATATTTTCTGTAATGAATGCTAACTTGACCGAGGAATGATTAAGAGAGAAGAAAATATAAGTTAATATCTATAAAATTCATTTAGAAATTTTCACTTTTGGCACTAGGCAGGCTGTTAAGGATTTCTTTTGTGAGTAAGTAGAAATCAGGAGATTATTTGAAAATATATGTCATTATCCAGATTGTGAGATTATAGTCATCTCTCATTATATAGAAAACTAGAGACCCGGTGCACGAAATTCGTGCATGGGTGTGTGTGTCCCTCAGCCCAGCCTGCACCCTCTCCAATCTGGGACACCTCGAGGGATGTCCGACTGCCCGTTTAGGCCCGATCCTACAGTCGGACATCCCTCTCACAATCCAGGACTGCTGGCTCCCAACTGCTCGCCTGCCTGCCTTCCTGATTGCCGCTAACAGCTTCTGCCTGCCAGCCTGATCACCCCCTAACCACTCCCCTGCCAACCTGATTGATGCCTAACTGCTCCCCTGTCAGCCTGATTGCCCCTAACTGCCCTCCCCTGCAGGCCTGGTTACCCCTAACTGCCCTCCCCTTCAGGCCTAGTCTCCCCAAACTGATCTCCCCTGCAGGCCTGGGTCTTCCCCAACTGCCCTTCCCTGTAGGCCTGGTTGCCCCCAATTTCCCTCCCCTGCTGCCTGATTGCCCCCAACTGCCCTTCCCTGCAGGCTTGATTGCCCCCAACTGCCCTCCCTTGTAGGCCTGGTCCCTCCCAACTGCCCTCCCCTGCTGGCCATCATGTGGTGGCCATCTTGTGTCCACATGGGGGCAGCCATCTTTGACCACATGGGGGCAGCCATCTTTGACAACATGGGGGAAGCCATCTTGTGTGTTGGAGTGATGGTCAATTTGCATATTACTCTTTTATTAGATAGGATAGAGGCCTGGTTCACGGGTGGGGGCCGGCTGGTTTGCCCTGAAGGGTGTCCCGGATCAGGGTGGGGGTTCCCTTGGGGCATGGGGCGGCCTGGGTGAGGGGCCTGTGGTGGTTTGCAGGCCAGCCACGCCCATCGGCAACCCAAGCGGAGGCCCTGGTATCTGGGATTTATTTATCTTCTATAATTGAAACTTTGTAGCCTGGAGGGGAGGCCAGGGCAGTCCAGGGCGGGTGGGAAGCTTGGCTTCCTCCATCGCCAGGGGCAACCCAAGCCTCCGCTGGCTCCAGCTCCGTGGCTGTGGCCATTTTGTTGGGATTTATTTATCTTCTATAATTGAAACTTTGTAGTCTTGAGTGGAGGCCAGGGCTGGCCAGGGCGGACAGGAAGCTTGGCTTCCTCCATCACCAGGGGCAACCCAAGCCTCCTGCTTGCTCCAGCTCCGTGGCTGCCACCATACTTGTTGGGTTAATTTGCATACTCACTCCTGATTGGCTGGTGGGCGTGGCTTGTGGGCATAGCGGAGGTACGGTCAATTTGCATGTTTCTCTTTTATTAGATAGGATTGTAGCCAACTTAAAAAAATTTTTAATTAGAAATTGGTAAATTAAGAGATAGATGATGTAGATTTATAGAAAGATTCAAAATTATGGAAATTCTAAGGAAACAACCCTTAAAATTTTTGTTGTTGGTTGTTTGTAGTTTAGGATGTCAGTCCCTTCTCTGTTTAGTACCTTCTCTAAAGACAAAGGTCACTCATAGGTGAGGCAACCAGGAGTCCTGAACTGAAAAAGCCAATAGTACAGAGAAGACTTGGGGTGACAGCTTCCAACCCCATGACCCCTGCAGGAATTACAAAATGGCCCAGAGACCATATTTAATACGATAGTGCACCAAAACCCTTTTTTGATTTAAAGTCATTGGTAAGAGAGGAGGGCAAAACAGTACATTTATTTTAAGAGAATAATGTGGACCAGCTTTTTAATTTTTTAATTATTATTTTTAATTTAATCCTTACGGTAAATTTTCCATTGATGTTTAGAGAGAGTGGAAGGGAGCGTAAGAGAAGAGAGAGAGAAACATTGATGTGAAAGAGACATACCAGTTGGTTGTCTCTTGCACATGCCCCTACTGGGACCAGGATCGAGTCTGCAACTGAGGTACATGCCCTTAACCTGAATCGAACCCACAGCCCTTCAATTCACAGGCCAACGCTCTAACCACTGAGTGAACCTGCTAGGGCCAGACCAGCTTTTTAAATGAAAAAATTAGGGACCTACACATATCCTAAAAATAATTAGTAGTGGTCTAGAATGCAAACTATAAAAATGAATGAGGGACATTAACCAACAAATTTCCATTACTGGTAGAATTTGGTACCATGTCTGCCAGCAGGCCGTACTGTTCACCTTTTGTGTGGGAGGGCCCATGTCTTAGCACTGCTTATTTTCCAGCCATCCTAACTTAAACAGGAGTGTTAAGTCATTACTTTTACAGTCAACAGAGATTCATCTTACTTTATGTTGAAAACACAATTTTATTTTATTTTTTAATCACCCAAGAATATGGTTTTTTTTACTTTGGTTTTATTTTACTTTCTAAATCCTTATCCGAAGATATGATTTTCATTGATTCTAGAGAGAAAGGAAAGCGGGGGTCGGGGGGGGGGGCGTGGAGAGAGAGAGACATCGATGTGAGAAAGAAACATCAGTCGCCGAAACCGGTGTGGCTCAGTGGATAGAGCGTCGGCCTGTGGACTCAAGGGTCCCAGGTTCGATTCCGGTCAAGGGCATGTACCTTGGTTGCGGGCACATCCCCAGTAGGGGGTGTGCAAGAGGCAGCTGATCGATGTTTCTCTCTCATCGATGTTTCTAACTCTCTATCCCTCTCTCTTCCTCTCTGTAAAAAATCAATAAAATAAAAAAAAGAAACATCAGTCAGTTGCCTCATATATGCCCTGACCAGGGATTGAACCTGCAACCTAGATATGTGCCTGATTAGGAATCAAACCCATAACCTTATTGTTGCACAGGAAGATGCTCTAACCAACTGAACCACCTGGCCAGGGTGAAAACATAACTTTCATTTAAAAAAAATAAACGTGAGAGCAATATTTTATTTATAATAGCGGTGTGCCAGAAAATTCCCTTGTCTTGCTTTTGGGATTAAAGTGGTTGTATATAACATTTTTCCATTAAGAGCATGGAGCCAGATTGCCTGTGTTCATATCCTTCCTCAGCCACTTCCTGACTCTGAGACTCTGGATCTCTCTCTGCCTCTGATACCTTACCTGTAAAATGGAGATGATAATAGTTTCTACATCATAGGTGGTTTTGGATTATAGGACTTTGCATATCGAAACAGCTTAGAATAATACTTTAATGTATGCTATACAAGTAGTTGCTGCTGCTGTTTCTCTTAGTTCAGAAAGCTTTCTTAAAGTCCATTTAATGTGTTTATTTGAGGTTTTTATTTGTGTGTTTCATTTGTATTTTGATTGTAATCTTGCTTTATAGTTTCATTTTCTCTCCCTTTACCTGTGGATCATATTTTGACACAAATGATGGCATGTGTGGTACTTCAGTACTGTGCTATCAGTAGGTGATCAAAGTTATCCCTTTGTTTTATATTATTTCGCCCTTTCAAAGAAACATTTTAATTGATGTTTTGGTGTGGTTAAGAAAGGATGAATTTTTCCAAGCATTCATTGGAATCTTAAGACGTGGCAAATATTTACATACCCTTGGAAACCAGAGTGTTGAGAGTTGAATTGATGCATTTCACTTTATATTGTTTAAATTTAAATATTAGGTTTGGGGCAAGATGGAAAGACTCTGCTAATAACGAATATTGACATGGAACCATGCACAGTAGACCCTCAACTAAGGATTATTCTTCAGTGGCTCGTGGCCTCTGAGGCTGAAGTTGCAGAACTTTCTTTTCATGACTCTGCAAAGAAGGAGTTTATACAAGTAAGTATCTGCCTTACAGGGTGGTTGTGAGGATACATTTAGTACATGATGTTCTGTGTCAACTGGTTGATCTAATAAGATAACTCATTGATAGTAGAGTGATTAAATGTGTAGGCAATAGAGTCTGATAGTTGGGCTCATATATCAGCCCTGCTACTCTCTAGCATACATGTAACTTTGGGCAAGTTCACCAATTTCCTGTCTGCACTGTGTAAGTGAGTATAGAATTTACAGAGGTTTGTGAGGATTCAATATAATACTATAAAAAATGCTTAATCTAGTGCCTGATACATCCTAAGTTCTCAAAGTTAGGTGCCATTAATAAACATTTCAGGTGTTTCTATGAAAAGATTGAGTTTGTATTTAATTGATTTATAATTGTGCCTAGTACTTCGTTTGTCCCTTTCTCTGTTAATCCAGTTTCATTATTGTGAGGAGCTAGCAAAATCAAAAGTCAATAGAAGTTTAAATTCTAATAAGGGACAATGGACCTGTTTAATAAGGTTCTAATAAAACATTCAGATTTGATGCACTAATAGGATATTTTTATTGAGAACGTACTGTATACCAAGCACTTTGTTAGCCAAGATTTTCAGTTTACTGCACAAACCAGCATTTGGGAATCATTACCACAGTTCTTTTATCTCAAATATCCAAAAAATAATGAGCATATTTGCTAAAGAAATACAATGGCATGTTATTACAATAAACATCTGTATTTTGATTAAAAAATATTTTTTCAGTTTAGATTCTTAGGGTTTTTGGCTCAGAATGTTTCTTATCAGAACTTTGGTTTAATTTAATTGTAAGGTATAGAATAGTCTTAATGAATAACCAATGTAAATTGCTCAGTAATAAAAGGGGAACTGTCCAGTTTCTCGTGATTCCTGGTTCAGAATTTACAAAAGTATTGTTGGAAGAAGTATGTGAAAAATATATTTTGAAAAAATACTGTGTTTTTTGTTGTTTGTTTTTACTTAGATATATATTTTTTTTCGTTTTTTTTTTTTTTTTCTAGTTTAGGTCTCTGTTTTTGGGCAAAGGGAAAAATAAGACAGAAAGTGATGCTCAGGAATAAACTGTCAAGAAGAAAGAATGGGTAGGAAAAGTGTTAGAAATGACCTTAGGGAGCAAACATTTTCAAGTCATTTAGTCTTAGATAAACTGAGGGCTAAGAAAGGCCAGCAGCAGAGCTGAGTGTGATAGCGCTTGAGTTAAGGGAGCTTGTCCCTATGGAACCTCAGAAAATATTCTGCCAGTTCCTCAAAAAGTTAAAGATAGAAAAATAAAAGTTAAACATAGCATTATTGTATAGCGCAGCAATTCCACTCCTAAATATATGAATGTTGTCCATTGCAACATTATTCATAATAGATCAACAGTGGAAACATCTTTAGTATCTATTAACTAATGAATGGATAAAAAAAAATATGGCATATCCATGCAATGGAACATAATCCATCAATAAAAAGGAATGAAGTAGATACATGCTACACCATGGAGGAACCTTGAAATTATTGTGCTAAGTGAAAGAAGCTGGTCATAATAGATCATGTGATATAAATAATAATTTCATATAAATGACTTCATTTATATGAAACTAGAGGCCCGGTGCATGAAAAATCATGCACTGGTGGCCGCGGGGGGTGGGGGGTGGGTCCCTCAGCCCGGCCTGCCCCCTTTCATAGTCCAGGAGTCCTCAGGGGCGGAAGGCGACCCGGCGATCAGGGGAAGGCGACGCCCCCATCACACCTCTGCTGCTGCCACTGCCAGCAGCGCAAGCCTTGGCCAGCCCTGGTTACCTGAGCCTCGGGCGGCCCTAGGCAGCTGGGTAGCCGCCATCCGAGGCTTGCCTGCGCCTTGGGCCGGCCCTGGGCAGCTGGGTAGCCGCCATCCGAGGCTTGCCTGCGCCTTGGGCCGGCCCTGGGCAGCTGGGGGGCTGAGTGGACTGGGGGACTCTGGAGCCAGGTGCGCAGAGCGGCCAGACCCACCTGAGGGCAAGGCCTGGTCGTGCTGCATGCCTGCCACCCCGGTGGGGCTGAGGGGACTGGGCACTGCCATCTTGTGGCTGTGGGTGCCGCCCTATTTGAGGGCGTGGCAGTCAATTAGCACATTCCCTCATTGGCTGTGGGTGCCACCATTTTGTGAGGACATGACGGTCAATTAGCATATTCCCTCTATTATATAGCATGGCCAAAATAGACAAATAGAGACAGAAAGTAGATTAGTGATTCTCTAGAGTTGAGGGGGTTGGGAGAAATGGGAAGTGATTACCGATGTGTAGGGCTTTCCTTGTGGTGTGATAAAATGTCCTCATATTGGTGGTGGTGATGGTTGCATTCAACTCAGTGAATAATACTAAAAACCATCAACAGGTACACTTTTAAAAGAGTGAATTGTGTGGTATGTGAATTATATTTTTATTGAGGTATAATTCAAAAGCTATTTTTTGAAAGGCTAAGCATATTTACATTACAGAAATTGAAGTAGTTTTTACAGAACTAAATAAAAAAAAATGAATGAAGATGTTCTGATTGGTGATGGTAGAGTTTTATTTAAACCTGTATGTATTAACTTTTTAAAAATCCTCATTAGAAGATATGTTTATTGATTTTAATCAAGAGAGCAAGGGGAAGAGAGAATGAAAGAGAGAGAGGGGAAAACATCCATTGGTTGCCTCCCATATGCATCCTGACCGGGAATTGAACCCTAAACCTTTTGGTGTACATAATGACGCTCCAATCAACAGAGACACCCGGCCAGAGCTACTTACTTTTTTTTTTATTGAGGTATAATTGCTATATAATATTATATTAGTTTCAGGTATACAACATCATATATACTGTATTGTGAAATGATGACCACAATATTTTACTTTTTGGGTTTTTTTGAAACATTAACATTTCTTAACTTAGAAAACCATGTTTCCTTTGAGGCTACAGTGTGTATTCCAAAAACACACACCACACTATATGTTGTGGAAGAAAAATCCACATCCTTTTATTAAGCTTGACATTGTCTTTATTATTTTATGTTTCTACTAGAGGGTGTGGCAGATGTATTTAGTTAGGTTAAGAGTATTTAGTTAGGTTAAGAATTTCCTGTAGAAATGTAGCACTATACTCCCACACAGGATATTCGCTTGGTGAGGTTATTGGAGTTCTGTCTCCAGCAATGCCAAAGTGTCATTCTGTGGAGGAGATGTGTTTATAAAGGGCAGGAAAGGAAAATGTTTAATTTGTGTAAAGTGGTGGTTAGGGAGAAAACTTGGTTATAACTGGGAAACAGTATTTTATTACAAACAGCAGGATTCTTAGATTTCGCTGATGTTAATAAAAATGAAAACTTTATTGTTATAAAATTATTTTTGGCTAATGTTTGACATATCTTTCTGTCTTATTAGCTTTCAAAACAATTACAAGAAAAAGGATGGAAAGTGGGAGACCTCCTGCAGGCTGTGCTTAACTACTATGAGGTGGTGGAAAAGACTTCCAGTGAGGAGAAATGCAAGTCACTGTATGATTGGCTCTTGGAAAACGCATAGAACAAATTCCAAACCAGTATATGTTTATTACTCGTTTTAGGAGAGGAAGAAACAGATAAAGACGCATAGGATAAAATTTGAATAGTGAATATTAACATTTAAAGTGAATTGGGGGAAAGTAAATATAGCTTGTTAAGCTCATTTGTCGTCACATACTGTATATAGTTCATACTTTTGTAATCTCTGTCAAATATTATCTTCATTCTTCTATACACAAGTGTAATATGTTAAAACCTTAAGAACGTATTTGAAGGAAGGTGTAACCATGAGGTTTTCAGGGACAGTCATGTCATTCTTTTTACATCCAAACTGTGCTGCTAGAAACTGCACTGAGGTAGCTAAGGATAGGTTCCAGGGATAAAGAGTTAGAATTTGCTCCTTTGTAAACAAGTGGTATCCTGTTAATAACTAATTTGACCAAAAAAAAAAAAAAAATAGCATTGGAGCTGATTTTTTTCTGGTAGTTTTGGACTCATTTTTAGAAGTCAATTTTATTTTGAAAGCTCAGCTATTGGTAGGTTTTTGAATCCCTCAAACTATTTAATTCCTTAGGAACATTAGTATTTTAGGTTTCTGTTAATACTGTAAATGATAGTTTCCTCAGCCTTTCATCAAAGTACATTATTTCCAATCATTCTGGCAGGAAAGTGAGTGTGTGTGAGTGTGTGTGTGTGAGTGTGTGTAAAGGAATACTTTAACCTTGCTGCTAGTGGTTTGTGCCCTCTTTTATTTTAATATTTTCTTGGTTAGAAATTCACCATTGATATTAAAAAGGTGCTTTAAAATAAAATGTCTGTAAAGATTGTGCAGCAAAAAACTTTATTTTTTTTTTTGACTATTTGGGGTCCCCAACTTATCCTATAAATTAAAATAAAGTTGAAAAACATGTTGAAATTTAAAAAATTAATGTTAATAGGGAAATGCATTTAGAGAAGCCCAATAATGATTTTCACTCTTGAATTTTTGAAAACCTCTCCTCTTGAGCAAGGATAAGTTTTTTTCTAGGGGGAAAAAAAAAAAAAGGATCCTCCCGTGATAAAATCTATCTGCACTATTTTGTAAACCTCTGACATGATCCTTTTGGGCTCGACATTTCCTACTGCTTTAGCTTTAGAAACTGCAAGTTGATTTGTCTAGAGGACCAAGATTGTGTCTTGGTTTTGTATTGGAGGGTGTGCATGTGTGAATTTTTGGTTCTTCTATGAGTGGATTTTGTAATCCAGAGTAAATCACTTTTTTCTGGGGGCTTTGGTTTTGCTTTAATACATTTTTTTTTTCTGAGCACTGACTTTTTTGGAAGCTGCACATAGTGTAGAAGCCATAGCACCTGCCATGGGACAAGAAATAGGGGTACTTAATGTTAATTTGAATTAATAATTATGGTAGAGAAATATATTTTATAATGAAAGAGTCAAATTTGCTTTTTAAGAAAATGCCAAGAGCTATTTAAATATTTTGAGGTTATATTGCAAGCTTTGGTTTTTCTCAATTTAAGATAAAGAGCAGGCCTTGAAAATAAAAGTTCCTCAAGTTTCTTTAAGTATTTTTTAAGGTGGAGAAATGCAGGAAATTATATAACCAGAATTGTTTCTGTCTTTAGCTTCTTGGAACTTGAGATACAGCAGCACTGGACTGGGTTTTTAAATGTTAGGAGCTGTGTTGTTAATTATAACATGTGTTAACTGATGATTAAGTTTGGATTGAATTTTTACAAATGTATAACTGTCATTGCGTTTAGAAACTTCAGTGTATGTATGGGTTTGATTAACAGCAAACTGAGTTCTGAATTTCTTTTAACCTAAAGTGACATTATATTACTTTTGTAAAATTTTGTGCTTGAAAATGTTTATGTTTATTTCTTGTGGCAGTAGTCATTTTGAGGTAAGATTTTCCTCAGCTCCTTTTCTCCTTTGCAGTTTTATGGAGCTGTGCTGTTTTCCGAGTTCTCTTAGTTAGCCTCCACTTATGTCAGCCCAGTTATTAGGTATTGGCATGCCTAGTAATAATCATAGAAAAGTCCACACTTGTATCAGTTCAGTGCAGGGGCATAGAGAAAATGTTAAGTATTGGCAGATGTGAAAAGAAGCCTCCTTACTTAGAAAACATTTGTGTTTAGAGCAGTATTTTTACCAAGTACAGTCTAAATTTACTTTCTTTGAAGGCACTTTGTGATTTTTCCAAAGACATTCTAGATCCCTTTGATTGCTCAGTCTTTAGAACAGCTCTGTTTTTTGAAGACAACTCTGTCTTATTTGAATACAAATCTACTTGACCTATTTATATTATAATATTGTATTAATGCCATTCTGTAGATTTGGCTCTTATGAAATAGCTTATTCAGAACTGTTAAAATTGTGATGTGCATTGAGTTGAATTTTCTTTATCACATTTAGAGCCATTGAAGGATCTGTGGAAAGAAAATTAATGAGGCCTCTGATAAGGGGTTTTTAGAACATTATTTTAGATTGAAATGTGGCAAGTCTTTCATAGTCTTCTTTTCTCAAGCTAAGTTTAAATTTTTAGGTATTAGTAATGTTGATTTTGAAAATATGTACAGATTTATACAAAAGAAATGATTCATTTATAAATCACAGAAGAAAATTACAATGTCTGTTGGATGGTTTGATACAATTTAATGGAATAAAACCTTTGAAAGTATTCACTCAGTGAATATATGTGATGACATCTTTATACTTTGAAAAATGTTTCACTTACCCTTTCAGATATTTGATATGAATTAATTAAATTAATAATACTTTCATTATGCTTAAATAAGTGGTTTATGTTGTTGATAAGAGAGTTTGATTACTTACTAAATGCACCCTATATGAAATGAAAGGTGGTTTACCCAATGACTTTGACATTAGTGCACATTCCCCAGAGGCAAACTTGAGTCATCATCAGAGTCCAGACCCAGATGTTTTCTTAGTTAATTATTTAGCTAATATTATTCTTCCACAATTAAATGTTATCAATTTCCCATCAGTATATTGCTTAAATTTTATATTTTTCAATGGAAACTTTCCAACTAATTTTTAAAAAATGACACATCCATACTCAAACTGTAGGGAAAATACTTTCATTTAAAACCCTATCCACCTGTCACCAGCACAAAAGAGTTAGAGCTTCAATGGGAATTATAAAATTGTACTAAAGTGAAATACATTTTTTTCTCATTTGTAGCAAAAAGCCCTGTATGTAGTTACTCACTATTTCTGCTCTGAAGAAGCAGATACAGTGTTAGTCACTCTTGTCACTTTATTTATTTATTTTTTTTACCATCCATGTACATTCCTTTCACAAGGGTAGAATTGTAGTTGTAGAAGTTCATTGTTTTATTTTTGTTGTAATGTTTGAATACTATTTAATATCAGGTTTAATATTGCTGGATTTGCTATCTTCGGTTATTTGTGCAGTGTTAAAAGTAATTCACATTCTTATTTAATATACCAGATATATAGCAAAAGCAGCTTTAAATAATTGTAGTTGTTTATTTGACTGTGCTGAATTACTATATTAAAACCTTGTATTGTATAACAGTAACTTCTTTCTGCTTTTCAGTAATTTAATATGTTCATTTACCGAAATATGAACTTTAGGATGCACTAAAATTTTGTTTCAGCAGTGGTTCAAAATAAACATTTCAGAAATTACTTTTGTAATAATTCACAGTTGTTCTTTTATCTTTCATCTATTGTTTAAGTCTGTGATTTTTCCCCTTCCACCTAAGAATTCTCCAATAAACTTAAGACATGCCTGGCCTTGGTTTCATTGTATAGTATCTTATTAACTACTCTGTACTGAACTAAAACAAAGGCATACAAGTGGAACTGCTATAATAGAAGACACATCAAATAATCTCAGTGCTTCCAACATGGTTTTCTAGAACAAGAGAAGTTAGGAATGAATATATATATATTTAAGTCCTCACCTGAGGACATGTTTACTAATGAGAGAGAGAGAGAGAGAGAGAGAGAGAGAGAAACATCGATGTGAGAGAACTGGGGATCGAATCCGCAACCTTTTGGTGCACGGAACATGCCCTAAACAACTGAGCCACCTGGCTAGGTCAAGAATATTTTTAATTGGACACTGGATTCTAACTACTTATTTAGGTGCTTCTGGATTCTGACACCGTGACTTGAAAGGCTATTTGTCTAATCTGATTTGGATTTTAGTACAAAGTAGAACAAGCATGTCAAACTCGCAGGCTGCTTTCAGCCCACTGATATAATGGTATGTAAGAAACGTTTTAATAAAAATTTCGTAACTTAATTTTTACAATATCCTGTTATACATAATCTATACTAATAATAGCCTAAGTGGTTGTCACACCCTCACGCAACACGCCCTAACGTCGTCACAAGATGGCTGTCACAAGATGGCCGTCACAAGATGGCCATGCTCACAGTGAAGGTGGGGCCCAGCGGAGGAGGCGGGTCACGGCAGGGGAGGGCAGTTGTGGGTGATTGGGCCAGCAGGAGAGCAGTTAGGCATCAACCAGGCTGGCAGGGGAGCAGTTAGGGAACGATCAGGCTGGCAGGCAGGCGAGCGGTTAGTGGTCCCGGATTGTGAGAGGGATGTCTGAGTGCCATTTTAGGCCCGATCCCTGAGGGGGTCGGCCATTCTGGCAGTCGGACATCCCCTGAGAGGTCCCAGATTGGAGAGGGTGCAGGCCGGGCTGAGGGACTCCCTCGTGCACGAATTTTGTGCACCGGGCCTCTAGCTATTAATAACAAACTACAATGTTTGCTAATGACTGATTACTATAATCATGTTGCGTTCATTTCCCTTACATGCCTTAAGCACAGGCGCACCATTTCTCTCCACTAATACTAGCAGCGAATATTTTAGCAGCTGATTGCCACGTCATTAGTCTTGGACTGACTTGTTTGGTGTGCGCAACAGGAAATATTTTGCTTTCAGAGAACAAAATAAATAGGTTTATTTGTGTTATGCTTATTACTTTGTGCAGTTATTTTGTCTGGTAAGTTAATGTTTAAGAAAAACTAATTTTTATTAAAATATTCAATTATTTTATGTTAACGATCATTTATTTCAGCCCTTTGTATTCAGCATGTCTCTATCAAAATAAACCTACATTTCTATGAAAATTGAAGCTTTTGTTTTTTAACGGCCCACATAAACTTAAACCTTGTTTATTTGGCCCATGTTAGCCTTTGAGTTTGACACCCTTGAAGTAGTAGAATATTTTGATTGCCTTCACTATGAGTGTGTTATGAAATAATTCTGGCGTGGGTTGAACACTCCTTCCATAGAACATAGGGATCATACCTCTATTATGCCATGAAGCATAAAGCACTTAACCTTTTGCACTCGGATGTCGAGTGTGACTCGACACGGTTAGCATCGGTAGCAGCTCTTTTTATACTCTTTGAATGTATCAATAATTTGAATTATAAAAAAATCCAAATAAATAAGTTTGTATGAAAAGAAACTCCAGTTTTTTATTCTACTGCCATGCTTTGTAAAATCTGGGGTATTTAAAAAATTAAATCCCGAGTAGAATAAAGGAATCGAGAAAAAAGCAAGCGAGTGCAAAGGGTTAAAAGTTAGGTGCTGTTAATTTATTACGAATGGAATTTGACTGCCTTAAGTATTTTAAGCCCTAGAAATTAGGGAATGATTTTTCTAGTTTTTTAGGAATGTTTCAAAATGCCAAGAAATTATAACAAACAATGGCTTGGGTGTGAGTGCATCCCAGTCAACACAACAATTTAAAAATTCTGAGAAAAGGTTAGCAAGATTACTTGAACTGCAATTCCAAAATTTGAACAATTTTGTACATTGGGATTATTTGTGATCTGTGTCCTATCTGGGATAGAGAGGAGGGTGAGGGACAGGGCTTGATGAAATACTTCAGATTTTTGAAAGTGGACAGATAGAGAGGAGTCACATATCCAAGGAAGAATATGCCCTTGGGGTTCTTATGTGAAAAGTGTAAGAGTAAAAATCTGAGCCCTTTTTGCAATAGTATGTTTATAGCAGGAACAAAAGAATGGGTGAAGGTGATTCCTTGGGGGTAATTGTTGCATTTTTCCCCTCCATCCTTAGTAGTTTTGTAATCACCTATTTGTGTTTTAGGTTAAGGAGGGTAATGCTTTAGATTGGAGAGAAATACAAAAGAAACATTTTAAGACAGGATTGAAGCCCCTGAATTTGATGTTTTAGCTCCTCACTCCCCTTCCCCCATACCTCTTCTTTTAAACAGATACCTACATAGATTTCTTAGCTTAGAGTAAGGGGTTAAGACTGGACTCCTGTTTGCTGAATCAGCCCAATGATATGCTTTGGCCCAATGGGAGAGTATTTTAAGGTAATTAACACAAAAATAAGGAGGTTTCACATTTCAATATGTTTTGTTACAGATTCTCCTTTAAAAAATGGAAGCTCTGGAACTGATTGCACTCCTCTGGCAGCAGTCTGGGTTTATGTTTCTTTTTACCTCTGGCAGGACCTGCTCCACTTCTCCCATTTCTGTTGCCCGCTGGGGGCCTGTAGGTATTTGAGATGCAACCTCTGATTTAAAGCAAATGAGGTCATGTGCTTAGAAAATTTGAACGATAGTCAAGCAATTTTTCCATTCTCTAGGATTGCTTGAAGGGGGGAGGAAGATTCTAGAAATTATAAACTTGGTGAGTTGATTTCTCCTGAGAAGAAAGCAAATCATAATTGTTGAACGCATATTGTTTTAAGTATAGAGAAGAAAGCAGGGGGAGGCTGCATAGGTTTACCAAGAGCAGATTCTGTTCGATTTACATTTCCTTTTTCAATAGAGTTATTGTACGGAGACATAGTATCTGTGTTTTAATGAGGCATTTTACATGGAGAAAAGGAATGAACATTTGTAGCTTCCTGGCTTTTTGAGAACATGTTCCCAGAGATCTGTAGTCAATAGTTCAGAACCCACCTGGCAGGTCAGCACTCGGAGGCGCCCTAGGCCATTTGTGCATGGCTTTTTATATTGCCTTGGGTGAAGACGGTTGGAAATCTGTCGGTCAGGGGTGTGCAAAAGAGCATTATGATAATTATTCAGTAACAATATCAAGGAATACTATTTAAGTAGAATTGAAGTAAACTAGGAGCAGACAAGGGACTTCTGAGTCTATTTTCCCTTTGTCTTGACTGAACCATGATTTGACATTTTCCTTCAAAGGTGGGAAGGTTCTATGTTTACACACTGCTCCTTTACAACTATGGGCTTGAATATTTTACTTCAAATGCTATATTTTTATGGCTTTCTTGATATAAAGTTACTTTTCTCCCTGTTACCTAAATTCTATGATGCTTAGAAATCCTATAAAGGCTTAAAATGCTGTTAGGAAGAAAGAGAAGCTGCCAGAATTACTTGTACCTGAAATCAGCTTCTTTTCTGTTTATAATGGTGTGTGTTTGTGGGGCAGAGGACATGGATTCCAGGGAGATTGAAATGCTACAATAGCTTTTCCAACCTGTAAGTCTATGTTACTGAGTCAGCCTCAGATGCATGTAGCAAATGTTGGGAAGTCATGTAAGTTGCCTAAGTTTGGGGAAGTCAATAGACCTCTTCACTGGCCCTGAACCCCAAGAAGCCACGGCTTCCAGAAGGAGGGGGCCTGGTTCAGTGGCAGAGTCTGCCGTTGATACAGCTGGTGAGATACAGTCAGTGTGTTGAGGGAAAATCAGATCCCGTAAGACCCAACTAGGCCCAAATGGTTAAGTGCTATAATAATGTGGGAGGTAAATCGTGGTCCTGCCTAAATACAGGGCAGTGGGAGATGAGAAACCCTCAGGCATGTATCAGGATCCGGAGAGGCTGCAGAGAGAAAGTATGTTGGTGCCAATGCCCTGTTGGGAGTGGGAATATGTTTGAATGAAAAAGAAAAGCTCAACATTTATTGACACCCCACCCCCCCCCATTGGTCTGCCGTTATGGAGCTTATTCTTTAGTGAAGAAGAGTCTTTTTAAAAAAAAAAAATGTTTTTATTGATTTCAGAGAGAGGAATGGAGAGGGGGAGAGAGAGAAACATCAATGATGAGAGAGAATCATCCATTGGCTGCCTCCTGTACTCCCTCTAATGGGGATTGAGCCCACAGCCCGGGCATGTGCCCTGACTGGGAATCAAACCATGACCTCCTGGTTCATAGGTCGATGATCACCACTGCGCCACATCAGCTGGGCAAGAAGAGTCTTTAAATGAACAATTTAAATTCTGTTGTAAGGTAGGAGCGTAAAACAGGGACTTAGGATTTCCCTGAAGATGTGAGGCTGAGGCTTGGGCTAGGTTTGAGCTTAGTAGGTCCCAACCAGGCAGGAAGTTAGGGGTGGAGGGGAGTGGGAGAGTGGCTCCAGTACAGCCAGCAAGCACCCTGAGGGGAAGAGGCTCGTGACTTATTTAAAGAACCAAAGACCAGTTCCGCTACAGCATGAGGAGTTGTGACAAATCTTGAGAGCAGCTTCTTAGCTAGCTCTCACTCGGATGCTTAATGAAAGTGTTTGTAGTTTTCTGCACTGCAGTGGAATGCAGTTTTTCTACTGCAGTAGTTGGTTTTAAGCCCAGGGCATGGTAGATGATAGTCTTGCTTGACCCTGTGCTATTCAAACCATGCCTAGTCCAGATACCATCTGAAAAAGAACAGAAATAATGTGAACCATCCACACCCATAACAGCCTAATATGAGAGAGCTAAAAATATGTCAATTGAGTTTTCACTGAAGGAAAAAGGCTGTTTGGGCCTGGAGAAGGAAAGGTGTGGGGGCTTTCAGTGTAGACAGATTGAAACTTGTCACCCTAGAGCAGTGGTCGGCAAACTCATTAGTCAACAGAGCCAAATATCAACAGTACAACGATTGAAATTTGTTTTGAGAGCCGAAAGCCGACTTCTGCGCATGGGCCACGAAGTTTCAATCGCACTGTACGTGCGCGCCCGCACGTGGTATTTTGTGGAAGAGCCACACTCAAGGGGCCAAAGAGCCGCATGTGGCTCGCGAGCGGCAGTTTGCCAACCACTGCCCTAGAGGACCAGGTAAGGACCGGGAGTAGAAGTTAGTGACAGGTTCAGCTAGCTCTTCAAAAATTGGACTAGATTCCCTTCATGAAAAAGGTGTTCTTGTCCTTAGAGATGTGTCTGCAGTGCTGGCTGATCACTTCTGCAGGTTTTGAAAAGAACTCCAAACAGTTCATAACTTTAGATTAAGTGACTTCCATTCCCATACACTTTTTTTTTTTTTTCCTGTGGCAGTTTAGAAAAGTAAGAACATAGGTTCTGGGGTCAAAAGAACTTGATTTAAAATTGTAGCTCTGCCACTTGAGACCTATCGGTATGACATGGAGCAAAGGACTAGAATGATGGTACTTTTTCTTTGGTGTGTGTGGGGGATCATTTCGGTCAGGTGCCTGGGGGCACAACTAGTTTGGGAGCTCCTTACTTTAAATTGAGGTCTCCTGGATCACCAGGGCAGCTTGATGGTGCTGCACTCCAGGCCAGGGCCTGCATGTGGAGAGTGCAGCCTGGGAGCGCCAACCTGACGAAGAGGTGGTTTATCCTGTTGGTGGTGCGGGGAGAGGACTGCCTTTTGCCTGTCTAGCCCTATGAGGCTGCCAGAATATTACTCTGGTTTTTGTCAGGTTTGGCAAATATTCTTGGGACAAAAAAATGGTGTTGAGTGCTGGGTTTACCTCCTAGGGTCCTTTGTTTTTGTTGGATTTTGACCCACTGACTCCTCAATTTCTTATTAGCTTTCAAGACGTTTTAATATTTTTTATCCACCTTCCCCTCCCAGGTAACCATAATATTTTAATCTACATGTAGTTAGTTCTTAAATGTTATTTTCTCCATATGCTTTGATGTTGATGTCCCTTTTATTTTTGTCTATATTTTATCTTTGGAGAGGGTCATAAGTGCATATGTTATTAAATTCTAGAAGGTATAAGAATGTGCAGTGAGAGCGGCTTTCTCATCACTTCAGCCTGGAGAACCATTATCAAGTATGCTGCGTAGAACGTGTGCTGTACAGGACATTCCAAAGCGTTGCTTTGCTGTTATTGTTGGATATTAATTTGAAAGTGTCAGAAACAGGAACTGATTACTATACTAGTAAAATCCAGGTTAGTGGCTACTTCTGGGGCAGAGGGATATACAGGAGACTAATGTATCAACAATATTCTATTTTTTGAGTTGGGTAGTGGTTAAACTATCCGCACAGATTACATGCAATTCTGTGTCAACTTTTCATAGAACGTGTACACATGCGCATGTGAGCGCATACATAATGTTTAAAACAAAACTGCAAAACTGACCATCTTCAAAACGACCAGAGGGTACAGATGGGTTACCTGCAAAGCAAAGTTTGGTTCACAGCAACCTGCTGAAGAGTTATGATAGAAGCCAAAAGATAATAGAACATCTTCAAAGTTCTGGTTTAAAAAAGTCAAATCCAGAAATTCATATTCTGCTAAACTATTTTTCAAGAGTGAACATAAAATTTCTAATAGACTGAAAGAGTTTACATTTAATTTACCTGTGCTGAGAAGAAAACCTGATGAAGTGTATACTAATTTTATAAGAAGGAAATTGAGCTCTAAGGAAATAGTGGAGAAGCAATGTTTAAAACAATAAGTAAAATAGAAAATGAAAGAAGGAGCAAGTACCCAAATGCAATACGTGTTCATATAATTCCTATTTACTGTTATGGCAAGCACTTCACATCATTGAAGCTACATATCAGCCTTGTCCTTATTCCTAGTTTTCATGTGGAAAAGACTCAGGCTCAGAGATGTTAGATTTCTTACATAACAGAGATAGGGTAATGCCCAGGTCATTAGACTCCAAAGCCCAAGTTCTGCTCATCACTCTGTCACCATATTTACAAACCAAAACACAAAAAGATGACAACTTGTAATAACATAGAGACCATTTACATGCTAGCATACTTCCTTCATGTTTCCCCCCCATATATCCTATCTAATAAAAGAGTAATATGCAAATTGACCATCACTCCAACACACAAGATGACTGCCCCCTGTGCTCAAAGATGGCTGCCTCCATGTGGACACAAGATGGCCGGCAGCGGAGGGCAGTTGTGGGTGATCAGGCCAACAGGGGAGGGCAGTTGGGAGGGACCAGGCCTGCAAGGGAGGGCAGTTGGGGGTGATAAGATCTGCAGGGGAGGGCAGTTAGGGGTGACTGGGACGGCAAAGGAGGGCTGTTGGGGGTGGCCAGGCCTGCAGGAGAGGACAGTTGGGGGGACCAGGCCTGCAGGGGAGGGCAGTTAGGGGGGACCAGGCCTGTAGGGGAGGGCAGTTGGGGGCAACCAGGCCTGCAGGGGAGGGCAGTTGGGGGCAACCAGGCCTGCAGGGGAGAGTAGTTGGGGGTGACCAGGCCTGCAGGGGAGGGCAGTTGGGAGGGACAAGGCCTGCAGGGGAGGACAGTTAGGGGTGATCAGGTTGGCAGGGGAGGGCAGTTAGGGGTGACCAGGCCTTCAGGGGAGGGCAGTTGTGGAGAACCAGGCCTGCAGAGGAGGGCAGTTGGGGACAACCAGGCCTGCAGGGTGGGCAGTTAGGGGTGACCAAGATGGTAAAGGAGGGCAGTTAGGGGTGACTGGCCCAGCAGGGGAGGGCAGTTAGGGGCAATCAGGCCAGACAGGAAGCAGTTAGGCATCGATCAGGCTGGCAGGGGTGTGGTTAGGGGGTGATCAGGCTGGCAGGCAGAAGCAGTTAGGGGCAATCAGGCAGGCAGGCAAGCGGTTGGGAGCCAGCAGTCCTGAGTTGTGAGAAGGATGTCTCACTGGGACATCCCACTGGGCCTAAACAGGCAGTCGGACATCCCTTGAGGGGTCCTAGATTGGAGAGGGTGCAGGCTGGACTGAAGGACGCTCCGCCCTGTGCATGAATTTCATGCACCGGGCCTCTAGTCTACACTAATAAAAGAGAAACATGCAAATTGACCATCACTCAGCTACGCCCACCAGCCAATCAGGAGCAAGTATGCAAATTAACGCAACAAAGAGTGCGGCGGCCACAGAGCTGGAGCGAGCAGGAGGCTTGGGTTGCCCCCAGCGATGGAGGAAGCCAAGCTTCCTGCCCATCCTGGCTGACCCTGGCCTCCGCTCAAGGCTACAAAGTTTCAATTATAGAAGATAAATAAATCCCAGATACCTGCTTCCAGCCAGCCCTGGCCTCCGCTCAAGGAGGCATTAAAAAAAAAAAAAAAAAAAGAAAGAAAAGAAAGAAAAAAAGGAGGGGCTGGGAGCCTGGATTCCCAGGGGGCGTGGCCAGCCTGAAAACCGCCCTCAGCTCCTCACCCAGGCTGGCCACACTCCCATGGGGTGAGGGTCCCCGCTGGGGGGCTTGGCCAGCCTGAAAACGGCCCTCAGCCCCTCACCCAGGCTGGCCAGGCACCCCAGCGGGACCCCCCCCCCCCCTGAAGGGGCTGTGGCAGCCTGAAAACAGCCCTCAGCCCCTCATCCAGGCTGGCCACGCCCCCCCCCCCGACGGGGACCCTCACCCCATGGGGGCATGGCCGGCCTGCAAACCACTACAGGCCCCTCACCCAGGCCACCCCATGCCCCAAGGGAACCCCCACCCTGATCTGGGATACCCTTCAGGGCAAACCAGCTGGCCCCCACCTGTGCACTAGGCCTCTATCTATACTAGTAAAAGGGTAATATGCTAATTAGACTGGGAGACCTTCTGGATGTTCTTCTGGACAAAGCCATGGTGTCGGGGCCGAGGTAGAGGTGGTTAGAGGCCAAGGTTAGAGGAGGGCAGTTGTGGGTGATCAGGCCAGGATGGGATGGCAGTTGTGGGTGATCAGGCTGGTGGGGGGTGGGGCCATTGGGGGTAAGCAGACCAGTAGGAGGGCCAGTTGGGGCGAGCAAGCCATCAGTGGGGGTCAGTTGGAGGTGATCAGGACAGCAGGGGGAGCAGTTTGGAGTGAGCAGGCCAGCAGGGGGGCAGTGGGGGCGAGCAGGCCAGCAGGCAGAGTGGTTAGGGGCAATCAGGCAGGCAGGTGAGCTGTTAGGAGCCAGCAGTCCCGGATTGCGAGAGGGATGTCCGACTGCTGGTTTAGGCCCGATCCCTGTAAACCGGCAGTAGAACATCCCTCGAGGGGCCCAGATTGGAGAGGGTGCAGGCCAGGCTGAGGGACAGCCCCCCCCACCCCCCTGTGCACGAATTTTATGCACCGGGCCTCTAGTATTTTATATAATTAGGATTTTCTTTAGTTCATAAATATTTGTCAAAAACATTTTTAAAAGCTTTGGACTTTTCAGGTTTGGTTGTCAATCAATTTGGCCACTCTCTTGACTGGAAATAACGGCCAGAGCTCTTTGGTCTGACTGACTTGATAGTGTATTTTTGCATTCCTATTATGTGGGATTGCTTTGTGTCAAAGTTGGTTCAGTAAACCATTGGTTGTGCATCCCTTGATTTAACGGACTTCAGATTTTTTAAAAAATATATATATTTTATTGATTTTTTACAGAGAGGAAGGGAGAGGGATAGAGAGTCAGAAACATCGATGAGAGAGAAACAGATCAGCTGCCTCCTGCACACCCCCCACTGGGGATGTGCCTGCAACCAAGGTACATGCCCTTGACCGGAATCGAACCTGGGACCCTTTAGTCCGCAGGCCAATGCTCTATCCACTGAGCCAAACTGGTCAGGGCTAACGGACTTCAGATTTAACGGACAAAATTTCTGGTCTATATGTCATATGTGAAAATTAACGCCCTTTTAGTTTTAAAATGCTCTTAACCAAGGTTTGCTTATAATTACACTAGAGGCCCGGTGCACAAAATTCATGCACTGGGGGCGGGGGGTGTCCCTCAGCCCAGCCTGCATCCTCTCCAATCTGGGACCCCTCAGGGGATGTCTGACTGCTGGAAGTCAGACACCTAAACCGGCAGTTGGACATTTCTAAACTGGCAGTTGGACATCCCTCTCACAATCCACAACTGCTGGCTCCTAACTGCTTGCCTGCCTGCCTGCCTGATTGCCCCTAACTGCTTCTGCCTGCCAGCCTGATCAAACCCTAACCGCTCCCCTGCTGGCCTGATCGCCCCCAACTGCCCTCCCCTGCCAGCCTGGTCACCCTCAACTGCCCTCCTCTGCCAGCCTGATCTCGCCCCCAATTGCCCTCTCCTGCCGACCTGATCTCTCCCCCAAATGCTCTCCCCTGCCAGCCTGATGGCCCCCAACTGCCCTCCTCTGCCGGCCAGATCTCACCCCCAACTGCCCTTTCCTGCCAGCCTGATGGCCCCTAACTGCCTCTGCCTGCCTGATCACCCCTAACTGCCCTCCCCTGCTGGCCTGATCTCACCCCTTCTGCCCTCCCCTGCAGGCCTGATCTCACCCCCAACTGCCCTCCTCTGATGGTCAATTTGGTTCTGATTGGTCGGTTTCTATGCCAGTCAGCATCAAAAGCTCTACCTCCTAGGCAGCCATTGGCTCCTCACAGTTGACCCAGATTTGGTTCTGATTGGTCGGTTTCTATGCCAGTCAGCATCTCTGGGCCTATCAATGGGGCCTGATCAGAAAGGCCTGGTGGAGGCCTGGAGGGAAATGGAGGTGTGGCTGCTGACCAGGCCCAGAGCTAAAGAGAGAGGCAAGTGCTGATCAACAGCTGCCACAGAGGCTATGGATCAGACCCTGCTTCTCTCTTTAGGCCTCTCTCTGGGCCTGATTCACAGCCCCCTCAGCAGTCAGTGCTGGGTCACAGTGCCTGCAGCCATAGCAGTCAGCGCTGGGTCACCACGGCAACCCAGCGCTGACTGCAGGACTGACTTCCGGTTGGATCAAGCCTCCCGGTCTTTGTGGATGTGACAGACCTAGGGTTTTTATATATTAGGATTAACAGTTTTTTTTAATTATTAATTCAGTAATTATGAATTTTGTTCATTCATTCATTCATTAATTTTTAACAAATTTTAGCAGACAGGCCATATGTTGGGAAATTTTGCTGACATAAATATATATTATATATCTATAACTACAGTTTACATATTTTAATTCAAGAGTCACTGCTCATAAACAGTGTTCCTCAAATGATTAGCTCATGATTGAACCACATCATTGGGTAATTGGTTCTATTACCTGGCTAGACTTTCTGTAACAGTTTTATTTAACTTCTGCCGCCTGCTGGTGATGTTAAGCCACGCCCCAGCCACGTGCATTTGTTTATCCAAGGTGACTGGTGAATGCATGCATTTACTGGACCTATTCAGTATAAATTTAAAATTAAGAGTAATACATGTAGAAAACTTTTCTCTGAAAGTAAACTTTTTATACATATTTAATTTTAATTATACAAATGTGTCTACATAAGTAAAAACAGGTAAACTAATTTGTCAATTTTTTAACATACACATTCAGAAAAATCTATTTATTACATAACGGACTTTGGGCTTTACTGGACACCACCTTGCCAGAATTAGTCCATTATATCAAGGTTTTACTGAACAGCTGAATATCTTTATAATGTATTTTATGTATATCTTTTGAGAAGGACAATATTAATAAGGGTCTCTGGTTGGTTTCTAGAAACCAGGCAAAAGTCATTATCTCAGCTTGACAATTTGATTTTTCTCTCTCCTTATCTTCAATCTTATTCTGCCCATCAGAGCTGACAGCAATAGAGGCCCTTTCATGCATGAACTAGAGCTCATCTTGCACCAGTAAACATGCACTATGTACCCTCCCATACTTGTTCAGGCTTTTGAGATTAACACTTTGGAGTAATCAGTTATCTTTGACCTCTTACTCTCCACCCTGACTCCTCTCTCCAAGAGGAAGGAGAAGCAGGTGTCCAGAGAAAAAATAATCCTCTATTCAGGGGAATGGGGAAAGTGAAATGTTAAAAGATGTTTAGGAAAGTTTGTAATTTGGTGCGATGTAAACCCATACTCCATAGCCAATGATTTTGAATCAGGTATGTGTAGTTATTAATCATTACTATTTTGTATTGGGTACAATATATTGAGTCTTACAAAAGATGGCTCGGTAGTACCAGATGATAGGAATCACCTAAGAGATGAGCCACATTTCTTGATTAAATAGTCTGTAAGGTAAATTAAAGAAAAGCACAACAGCCCTGGCCGGTGTGGCTCGGTTGGAGCATCGTTCTGTGCACCGAAGGATCACAGGTTTGATTCCCGTTCAGGGCACATACTCAGGTTTGGGGTTTGATCCCCGGTTGGGGCATGTACAGGAGGCACCTGATTGATGTCTCTCCCCCTCACCCTTCTTCCCCTTTCGCTAAAATTCAGTAGAAAAATATCCTTGGGTAAGGATTTAAAAACAAACAACACGAAAAGCACACTAAATCAGCTTGTTTACAGACTTGCATTTTTGTTAGCTTGGCAGATGATTAACCCTTCCATTGAAAACAAACATGCTGCATAAAATATTAAAACTTTTCCTAAATGCCTGGATAGGCAGCATGAAGGCAAGGAAAATGTAGGCCAGCATAAAAGTGAAATTGAGTGGGGGAACCCCAACTCTCCCACTCTGGGGATCAGAAGAAAACTTGTTTCTGTCCAAAACTTTGGCAGTAAATTGAGAGGAAAAACATCTTCCCTGAGAATTGATAAGCTAATTCTCATGTGAGCTTCAGTCTAAATTCACCCTACCTGGGCAGTTTAAAAAACCTCAAGTGAAGAATTTAACATTTTTCTGTTAATGCTTCTCAGAACCTGCGGGAGGCAACCGAATCCCATGTTCATCCTAATGTTTCGATTATTCCCAAAGATAAAGTTCCAAGAAAAATGAGAAACTTAGATTTTAAAAATTGACAAAACCATGAACATGAACGAAGCAGCAGAGTGGAAACCAGCTCAAAACAAAGACTTCAGATGTTGGTATTGTCAGATGCAGAATATAAAGTAGCTGTGTTATATATTTTTGTAAGACAAAAAGGGAAGTTTAAATATGAACAGAGAACCTGCTCATATCCACTAGGATGGCTAAAATAAAAGAGGTGGGGACAGAAAACGACGGCCAAATAGGCAGATGTGCCATGCACCTCGTGCTGGAGCCAGACTGGAAAAGCAACTAAACGGGCGATCATCCACAGGAATGAACAAATTACACACAGCTGAGGAGACAATTTACAACAAGGAAGGGCAGAGGAGGCCTGGAGAAAGGTAGAAACGGGGATCTGGGCTGGAGAGGGACACACAGCCGCCGGGCGGAGAGGGTGAGGAGGACGCTGCACTGCACCACAGCCGCGAAGGCTGCGCCGAGAAAGGCGCCCGAAAGACAGCCCAAGCAGCGCAGTGCCGGGAGGAGAAAACTCGCAGTTCGTGGTGGTTTTGGTTGCTTTGTCTTTGCTTTTATTTGCTAAACCCAGAACATAGGATCTTTCCATTGCAAACACTTGGAGCAGCGAGAGAGGCACAGTCTTGAGGTCCCTGAGGAGAGGTGGGGGAGGGGAGCAGGGCAGGGACACGTGGCCGGGAATCTGGCATTGGGACATTGTTGGACTTCGAACCCTAAGAGGCCATTTCTCTCCTGAAGAGCCAGCCCCTCCCGGTAATACAGCCGGCCACACCCTGCCTGCATTTTGAAAACAAAGGCAGAGGCCAAGTGTCTGGGTCTGAATAGGCCCCAAGAGCCCCCAGTGACTGGATTGGCAGAGGGGCCCGTCGGCCTTGCTATTCTGTGAACCAGACTGAAGAAACTCCAGCTTGCCAGCCAACCCCACTGGCCTCCCTGCAAGGATCTCTGACCAACCAAGGCCAGAGTAATATTTTGGGTCGCGTGTGGAGGAGTAGCTCTCCTCAGGAAAAAACCACCCATCTTATTCCCTGAAAGCGAAACAACACCAACCCCACCTAAAGCCCTAAGCCCTGTCAGAAACAGACTCTGAGTGATTAAGACTGACAGCTGGTCCTAGCCGGTTTGGCTCAGTGGATAGAGCATCGGCCTGCGGACTGAAGGGTCCCAGGTTCGATTCCAGTCAGGGGCATGTACCTTGGTTGCGGGCACATACCCAGTGGGGAGTGTGCAGGAGGCAGCTGATCGCTGTTTCTCATCGATGTTTCTAACTATCCCCCTCCCTTCCTCTCTGTAAAAAATCAAAAATATATATTGAAAAAAGACTGACAGCTGGCAGACAGGCAAAGAGGGCAGATTGGTCCCGCCTGCTTGTGGCCAAGGCTTGAGGAGACAGACACAAGCGGAGGGCCTGTGGACCGCTTAGAGCTTCAAGCAGGGTGCTGAAAGCCAAAAGATAGTGCCTGACAGTGGCCAGCACCTACTAGCAAGTACCTAACAGGAAGCCCAGGATTAACAGAACAGAAGAGTGGGTTCCTAAACCAGCTCCCATGGGGCATTAAACCTCAGCTGAAACTAACGACACTTCACTTTTTAATTTTTTTATTACCTTTTTATTTTTATTTTAAAGCTAGAGGCTGGGGGCACGAAATCATGAAGGGGGGGGGAGGGGGGAGGGGGCGGGGACCCTCAGCCCAGCCTGCACCCTCTCCAATCTGGGATCCCTCAGGGGATGTCCGATTGCCTCTCGCAATCCGGGACCGCTGGCTCCTAACTGCTTACCTGCCTGCCGCTGCCTGATCACCCCTAACCACCTCTGCCTGCCTGCCTGATTATCCCTAACTGCTCCCCTGCTGGCCTGATCGCCCCTAACCACCTCTGCCTCGTGCCGCACCCAGGACCCAGGATTCCCTCCTCCGGCCAGTTGCAGGCACCCATAACCCAGGCTTCCCTCCCTCTGGCCAGCTGAAGGCACCCAGGACCTGGGCCGACTTCGCCTGGGCCAGCCACAGCCGCAAGGGACTGTGGGTGGACAGCTTCATCCGGGTCCAGCCGCAGGCGCCTGGAACCACAGGGCAGGCAGCTTGTCCCTCTCCCAGGCCGCAGCCTGGCTGGTCCCCATTTCCCTCTCCCCAGTGTTGAGTGTCTGAGCCATTAGGGCATGATGACCATTTGCATATTAGCTCTTTATTATATAGGATTTTAAATTATTTTTTATTTTATCTTATTTTATTTTTTACTTTTTTGCACCCTTTTCTTCTCTTTTCCCTGTTTGAGTGTTTCTGATATGGAATTTTTGGACTGGAACACGTGATGTTCCCCTGGGTTCTTTGTCCATGGGAATCGAAGAATAAATCCATGGATGGAAGGTGGTATAGCAAAGGTGGAAATTTATTGAAGATCAAGTACAGACTCTCATGTGGGGAAGGGGGAAGAATCTCACAGCGCAGACTCCCAGGAGGGGGAAAGAGTTCCAAAGAACAGACTCTGACAAGGGGAGGGGGAAAGAGTCCCACCAACTTCCTGTTTCCACGGTTTATAAAGGCTGCAGTTCCTGTGTCCTGATATCCCCTCTGATTGGTCAATATTCCCTTTCAAATTGGTTACTATAGTAACTCCCGAGGCCCGCCTCCTTCATTGTCCTCCTATTACCTCTGGGCTTTCTTCCTCCTTCTTTATTTTGTAAATATAGACCTCTTGGCTACTCCCACTTCCCTTGTCTTATGTAGATGTAACTGTTGCCGCTCCCTTGTGTTATGGAAATGTACCTTCTCCCAGTTTCCCTTGTCTTATGGAGATGTAACTTCTACCAGTCTGTAGCCCTTTGTTTTTTCCCATGGACCCCAATTCTTAAAATTCCCTAAACCTGCCTATATACCCCTAAATTTCCTGTTTCATTCTTTCCCCCCCTTTTTAAAAATGGATCTTCTTTATCTGCTTTATTGGTGTGTTATCATTCCAGTCTCTGTTGATTTATTCATATATCTAATTTCCTCTTCCCTGCTCTTACCCCATTTTCTCTTCTCTTTCCTACTCAATTCTCTTCACTACTCAATTTTTTTTCTCTTGTCTCCTAATTTTTTAACTTGTTCCACTTCTTAAATTTAGGCCTATTTACTCTCTCCTCTATTCTCCTTTTCAAAAAATTTTTATTTTTAATTAAAAAAATTTTTTTTCTTCTTGTCTTCTCGTTTCTTTTCTCCGTCCTCTATTCTAAGCCATGGTCCTTCCCCTATTCATCCAATTCCTCAACCTTATTTTCTCTATTTAAGCTCTGCATCTACAGGTTCTGCCTTTGTTTCCTGGGTGTTTTATTTTGTGCTTTTTGCTTCATTTGTTTGTTGTGTTTTCTCCCATAGTCTTTTTCTTCTTGCTTATTATCATTCTTGTTCTCTTTTCTCTTTCCTAATTCTCTTTTCTCTGGTGGTCATTGTTATTGGGGTATAGGTGTCTTGTATACAGTTGTGTTCTGTTCCTTCTGTGTCGTGTCTTATCTTATTGTATTTTGTGCTGTTTGATCAGCGCCTCCATAATGGTTGGCACAATGTGGTAGGGAGCGAGCCACACAATCAGACAACCCGAGAGGACACTCCACCCATGAATGGGACAATAACATTCAAGACCCAACTATATCAGGAGAACCCAATTATCTCAAGTAGGGGGCCTCCCTAGTGACATTGGGGGAAAGGAGAACTAATACATGTCTAAATAATTATAGGAGGAGAAGAGAGAGAGAATGAGCAGAATTAATATTTAAAAAGATAATTGCTGGAATTTTCCAGAAATGATGGAAGAGCCATCCACGGATTCAAGAAACCCAACAACTCTCAAGTAAAAACAGAATACATATTAAATTTTTTAGGAAAAGCTATACATATATTTGTCTACTTTTGTGGATTATTAAAAAGCTAAAATGAATTTTCAGGGTGTTCAGTAAGAATATATATGTATATATATACTCATAATAATATATATATACTCATATATATGCTATATGTATTCATATACATGTTCTATATATAGACGTCAAGGAAGTATAAAAAAGAAACAGACTGGGACCAAAAAAAAAAAAAAATAGAAAAAACAAAATAAGATGGTAGGTATAAAGCCTGCTTTCCTCATCACTCACAGGTGTTCCTGACAGTACCCTCCAAAAAACTTCCTGCACAGGAACATCAGAGTCTGTTTCCAGGGCAACCTGATCTGTGAGATTGGTGCAATTGCTTTGAAAAATGATTATTACATAATTAAGTTGGATTTGTGTGTGCCCTATCACACAGCAATTTCACTATCATATATAAACTCTAGGGGAAAATCTTGCTTATGTACGCCAGGAGGTATGTGCAATATTTTTGAATAGTAGACTGCATATATAAATTGTGATATATTCATTCAAGGACATTTTATACAACAGTGGAAAAGGACAATTGCTATGCATCAACATAGATGCATTGCAAAAATATAATAGCAAAACAGGCATGTCGCAGAACACACAAAAGTAAATCCATTTAGGTAAAGTTCAAAAACAGGCAGAACTATATACTGTTGTTACATATACATATACACACTTATGTGTATACATACGCATTATGTATATACATGAATACATATATGACTATTAAAAATATAAGGGAATGATTATTACAAAATTCAGGATAGTAAATTACCTGTGGAGATGGGGAAAGGGAAGAAGATGCAATCGAGGCTTCTAAGGTACCAGTAGTATTCTTTTTATGAGTGCTGGGTCCCTGAATGTTCAATTTATTATTGTTCTTCAAAGTATACACATTCTTTATGTAATATTTTAAATGTATGCTATACATCACAATGAAAAAATAATTTAAAACAGATACAGTAGCCCTCCCCCCATCCACAATTTCACTTTATAAGGTTTCAGTTACCCGTGGTTAACTGTGGTCCGAAGATATTAAATGAAATATTCCAGAAATAAACAATTCATAAGTTTTAAATTGTGCGTTGTTCTGAGTAGCATGAAGAAATCTCAGGATGTCTTGCTCCTTCAGACCAGGGCCTGACCCATCCCCTGGTCCCGCTATCCACGCTGTGCACCGCTGCGCACGCTCCCCGCTCCTTGGTTACGTGGTATCCGTCTTGGTTATCAGACTGACTGTCGCTATGGCAGTGCTTGTGTTCAGGTAACCCTTATTTTACTTTATAGTGGCCCCAAGGTGCAAGAGTAGTGATGGTGGCAATTCGGATACGCCAGAGGATTCACAAAGTGCTTTATTTAAGTGAAAAGGTGAAAAGTCTCTCGACTTAATAAGGCATTTTATTTCACATCAATCCTAGCAAAAGGGTAGGAGAAGATATTTTGAGACCACATTCACATAACTTTCATTACAGTGTATTATAACTTATATTTTATTGTTAGTTATTGTTGTTCATCTCTTCCTGTGCCTAACATATAAATTAAACTTTATTGTAGTGTTGTGCATCTAGGAAAAAACAGAGCATGTACAGGGCTCTTAGTACTGTCTGAGGTTCCAGGCACCCACCGGGGATCGATATCCCCTGCAGATACGGGGGGACTACTGTACTCAACAAAATTTGTTGAAAGGAGGTGTGGGGGTGTATTTTTTTTTTTTAAGTGTTTGCAAAAACAACTTTGAAGAAAAATGACGTTTAAGCACAAGAAGATCAAGGGGGGGAAAAAAAAACAACGGAAACTTTTCTGTTTCCTGAATTTTTCCCTGGAAAAATACACATTCCCTGGGTTTTCGGCTTGTCAGCCTCTTAACGTTGGGAGGAGCAGGGTGAGGGAGGCCATGGGAAGCAGTCAAAGAAGCCAGTGTCCCGGCCGGTCTCATCACTGTGTCTGTGTGTCCTGAGGATGCACCAGGAGGTTGTGACCTGCGCGGCTGTTGCCCTGCGGGGACGGGAGCAGAGGAGGTGGAGCGGAGGAGGGAGGAGATGGTGGAGAAGGAGGCTCTAAGTCAGAACCTTGAGCAGGAGAAATGCCGGGAGGCGCAAGGACACCAGCCGGCCAGGGGCCAGGGAAGCGGGCAGAGCTGTCGCGTGGCCCGGGCTCTCAGGCGGGAGTGGGGGAATGCTGATCTCCGGAAGCTGCCTCGGGTTCAGGGTGAAGGAACAGCAGAGATGCTGGCGCCCCGGAGGGCCGAGGCGGTCATCCTGGCAGCTCGCCCTCTGCATGGCCCCCAGGCGCCTGTCTTTCGCAGGCACCTCTGCAGCCTTCCCCCGGGCTCACGGCAGGGCAGTCTCCCATCCAGCGCAGAGCCTCGCAGCGCTTCCTTACAACCGAGGGAGGGAGCCTTGGGGAAGGCATGGCCTCGGGTCCAGAAACTAGGTGATCGCTCTGCCCTTCAAGTGCAGTGTTCCTTTGAGCCTCAAGGTGGTACAGCAGCACAGCCCACGGCTTACAGAGCCCCGAATTCAGCGCAAAATGCTTCCTCGGGCACCATTGGCCCGGCCTTCAACCTCCTCGCAGTCTCCTGCGGGCATTCCTTGTTGCACATTCCCGGCCCCTCACCTGCACCCCCAGTCAGGATCTGGATCATTTTCTCCTCTTTGTTCACTTCTGCTCAGGTCTCTCCCTCAGTTTCAGGTTAGAACTGCTGTCCTGTGCTCACGGCCCCCGTCCGCACGGGCACCTCCCAGGCAGTGCCAGGCACGCAGGACAGGTAGATACTGGGGCTCCTGGGGCTGTCGCATCCACTGTCCCCACCACATCCCGTTCCTCCTCTTGTGTTCACACCTGCTCCTGCCTTTTTATTTTCCCATTTCCACCTGCTTCCACCCCACACAGCCTCAGTAGCTTTTTCCGGGATTTTTCTATTAGTATTTCAGCATGTCCATGCTGTTTACAATTAGCTTTTATTCTAAATATGCTCTAAATTGTACTCCTAATTTAGTCTCTGCTCAAAATGTCAATTTACCAATATCGTCTTCCCTTACTACGCTGGTCAAATAGCAACTACCTTCCAGCACTCTTTAACCCCTTACATTGCTTTGTTTTCCTTCGTTGCCCCCTTGCCACCTGAGATAAGTATTTATTTATCTCTTACACTCTCTAGAGCCTAGAGTGTAACTTGATACCTAACACAGGTATCAAGTTCCTTTTCAATATAAGGAGAAGAGAGTGAACATTTAAAACTGGGGACCTGGAGTATAAGCTCCCTGAGAGCTGGGACTTTGCCAGTTTTGTTCCCTATGTTCTTAGCCTTAGAACAGCATCTGGCATGTAGTGGGCACTTGGCCAATGTGCTCCCAACATGGTAAATAGGTTTCAGAATAAAATAACAATCATTAAAAAAAACCTTATCTTTGAAGACCAGCTACCACCTTATGCCATGATTTTCTTCGTGCTAGTTAGTTGTGGTTGTTTTGTAGGATTGGGACAAGTCTGGTATCTAAAAACCTTAAAATATCTTTTGAATGGTCAGTGACATGTGAGAGAGAAAACTCACGTCTGGAGGTACCGGTAGAACTTCCTGAACTTGGTTCTGCCTTTCTTACCTAAGGGAGGAAATCTTAATGAGCTGGAGGACAGAGGCCAGGCTTTTCCAGTGTAACTCCGTGGTTCTCAGGGTCCTCGATTTTAAATGTTCCCTCTCCTCTCCTTATACCGAAAAGGAACTTGATACCTGTGACAGGTAGAATGAGCCCCGCTCCTCCGTCCCCTTGGTATGTCCAGGCCCTTATCCCCAGAACCTGTGAATACATATATGCACAAGGGACTTTGCAGATGTGATGAAGTTAAGGACCTTGCGATGGGGAGGTTACTTTGGATTATCCAGGTGGGCTCAATCGAATCTTCTTAAACTGTAGTCAAAGGCAGATGTGATTAGAGAGGAAGAATCAAAGAGTTGAAACATGATTTTGATGATGGAGGAAGGGGTCAGAGCCTCTAGAAGCTGGACATGGAGTCTCCCTCAGAGGCTCCAGAAGAGATGCAGTCCTGATGTCACTTTGATTTTAGCCCAGCGAGACCCATGTCATACTTACAGAGCTATAAGACAATAAAGTTTGGGTTGCGTTAAGCTACTAAATTTGTGGTAATTTGTTACAGCAGCAATAGGCAACTAATACATTACCTTCTGTTTGAAAAAATGCTTTTCATTCCCCAGAGTGAAAGAAGAGCAGCCAGGCTAGGCATCTAAAGCCGTGCTGTCCAATATGACAGCCACTAGCCACATGTGTGGACTGAACACTTGCAATGTGGCCAGTCCAACCTGAGATGTGCTCTAAATGAAGAACACAGAGAGATCTTATGTGGACAAAATCTCACTAATGATTTAGTCACATCAATTACATCTTGAAATGACACTATTTTGGATATATTCATTTAAATAAAATATATTATTAAAATTTATCTCACCATTTTTTAACTAAAAAAGCGACTTTTAGGAAATGTAAACTGCACACCTAGCTTGCACTTGTGGCCCACATGAGCTGTGACATTCAGATCCAAGAGGAAAGATCAGGCTTTTTCTTTTTTTGCGTCTTTCTATATTGGACTGTGAGAGAAGGTGTCGCACGGGTCACTACATCGTTAGCATCTGGAGAGTGGCTGTCACATGCTTAGTGATTACTTGCCGAGCATTTGATGTTGCTGATCCGAGAAGATGCTTTGACAAGGCGCAAGATGGTAAATTTGTCTTGAACAGTTGTTTTGAAGGACCTAGAAACTGTGGTCTAACTAAAACCAGGATGCAACAACTGGGTCTTCTCCCTTTTGGCCAGTATTTGTTGGCCTACCTCACCCCTCCCAGACAGGGTTAGTTAGCATTTCCAAAAAATAAAGATGTCAAAAACCCAAAGGCAGCCTCAGATGTCTGAGCCCAAATACCAACAAGCATTCCACGTAGTGATTTCTGTTTGGCCTATTTCTTATCTCTGTGGCAACTTTTCAGTAATGCGGAGAAAAATGCCTTGAACTTAGAAATTAGGAGATAAACACTTCATTTGAAATTTTAATTCTCCTCTGATTTGCTCCATGATCAATTAGCTTCCCTGTGGTTTCCTTCACTGTTTGTTTATGAGGACCAAGTACTGTGAGGATTAATTAGTGATTCTAATTAAAATATTTAAAAAATATCAGGAATAATTTGCCTCAGAAACAAATTATCCTGGCACAGGATTTTGGGTTCTGATCAGTTGCTTCGCTACAATCCGGACATTGACATTTGCAAAATCTATTGTAGTTCAACAGCTAGTGTAGGCCCACAATACCACTGAAAGTGTCCATCACGGATATATGCAGTGAAATGTTGATTTCCCCCCTGTATGATGTCATTTGCTTAACTCAAATGAACTTTGTGCCATTAAAAATGGGTAAATACAATTGATTTCAATGCCATTTGAGTCTGTTCTGAGGTATTGTGGACGGAAATATCCTGGTTACTTGGTTGGGATGATTCATGTAGTAGAGCAGTCTGGGAATAAACTTTATCTTGTCCTTGTCTTTATTTTTGTTTTCTATATGGAAACTAATCATTTGAGGTTGGCAACGTGGATTTGGGCTAAATTTCTTCAATGAATTTTTTCCATGGTTCTCTACTTCAGACAAAAAATGTCCAACTCCAGGCTGTTTTCCAAAAGCAAATCTACTCACGGCTCTCTGAAAGACTGCTAGCCTGTCAGATACTGCAGTCAGCCCTCCTCTGAGGTTGGTTAGGTTCAGAATTCATTGCGCTTTAGTCAAAAACAGAGTGTTGCAATTTATTTCCAGGAGCAAGAAGGCAAAATAGTAATGGAAACGTTGTCAGTGGAGACTGCTGCCTGGTACACAGACCGAGCTCATTAGCCTGGCCCCATGCTGGGCCGTGGGCTGGGTGACCAGTGAGCAAGTGCTGATGGTGGTAACTGAAGACAGCATGCGCTCAGATTCACCGCTCCTGCTGGCGGGACTGTCTTCAGCAAGCAGTACGCTGGTTTGGTTAACAGACACACAAACACTCACACACTCACACACACTTACGTTTTTCCTGATGCTTCAATAAAGCCTGGGAGTAACTGACTATCTTGTCACTGTGAAAATGTCATATTCACAGGAAATGGATAACATGCCCACCAAACAATGAGGCTATAAAAATGAAGAGATCCAGGCATCAACAGCCATGGAGAAAATAATAGAAATCCAATCCAACTGTTTCTTAATAGTCTGTAGCAGCCCATTCCAATGGTATGGTAGGATTTATAATAACCACATATGTTTATTCCCTTACTAAACTATTTTAATAGATCAAGGCTCCTGTTTAAAAACTGAAGACCACTCACTAGTTAAAATTATGTTTCTTTTCATTGATGAAGTATAGAGTAAATATCTTAGGGTTTTGGAACGTGCCATTAGACCATGTACAACTAAGCACACTTAGATCAGCCTTGAAGTTGCACATGTTAGATGCCCTCCCCTGCGCCCTTCCTGGTGAATGAATAGCTTTTGTCCATGTAACATTATGTTCCGTTTGAGGGCTGCTGGAAGCAATGTCTTTTATTCCCATTTTATTTTCTTTATTGTGCGAGTTCGCAGAGCTAGAGGCCATCCTCGCTGTTTAAAGCTCATCTTTGTGAATGTGATTGTTCTTGGAGGCTGTCAAAATCGGAAGAAATGTGGCCTTCCTGAATGGCTGTGGAATAATATGACAGCATTTTCAGAGCAGCCCAGCACTGGGAATACTTCTCATGGGCCAGGCAGGTATAAGGCAGGCATTTTCATTCTCGGAGCCATTGGCGGAGGGAGGTAGACATTTTGTTGGCCGTTTGTTTTTCTGTTTAAACAAATATGTCTGGAGCATAGCCGTTTAAAAGTCTGCACAGACACCTGCAATGGAATCACCTGGGGAGCTTCCTCTACCTGCAGGTTGATGAGTCTCACCCAGACCTACTGAATCACAGCCTCTGGGGATGGGCCACCTGGGAAGCCCAATTTCTTCAAATACATTTTAAATTTTAGAATGGTTTTAGATTTACAGAAAAGGTGCAAAGATAGTACAGAGTTCCCATTTGTGTCACAGCCAGTTTTCTTTATTCATTTGTTACAATTAACGAACCACTATAGGTGCATTATTATTCACTAAAGTCCACACTGCATTCACACTATGTCCTCCTTCTGTTACCGCATCCTATCCAGGGCACCACGGGACATTTACGTGTTGTGTAAATGTCTCCGTAGGCTTCTCTGGGCTGTGAGTTTCTCAGATTGTCCTTGTTGTTGGTGACCTTTGAGAGTGTAGAGGCGGACGAGAGAGTATTTTGTAGAATGTCTCTCAGTTGGGATTTGGGTGATGTCTTTCTCATGGTTAGACTGGCCTTAATGGGTTTTGGAAGGAGGCCTCAGAGGTATAGAGCCCTTCTCATCACATCACATCCAGGGTCTTACTATCAACATGACTCACTGTGGATGTTCACCTGGTTCACCTGGCTGAGATGGTTTTTGCTTGCAGGTTTCTCCACGGTAAAGTTATTCCTCTTCTCCCACCTTTTCATGCTGTACTCTTAGCACAAGTTCATTGTAGGTAGCCCACACCTCAATAGTGGGTAGTTATAGCCACCTCCTTGGTGGGGGAGTAGCTACATACATTATTTGGAATTCTTCTGCATGAGAGATTTGTCTATTTATTTATCTCTTTAATAATTTATTTATATCAGCATGGACTCATAGATATTGGGTTATAATCCAATACTACTTTGTTAATCGAAGTACTGCAGCTTTGTCCATCGGGAACTCTTCCAATTGGCACCTGTATCCCCTACATATATCCCCATCATTGTATTTTTTGGGGTGCACTTCTGGGACTTTATGCCACTAAAAGATGCTCTAAAAATCCACATATTTAACAGACCCCAACACACTAAAAGTCAAGATTTATCATTTTCAACCATCAAACCCAGACATTTCCAAATGGCTTGTTTATTTGTGGTTGTGGAACAAAGTAAAAAAAGTCATAGAATAATTTGTATCCTAAAACTCTCTCTCCATTTACTCTGTAGCATGTCTAGCCAAGGCATGTAAGTCCAGTCAAGAGACTGGGACCATCTGAGGAGAATCATCAATGGAGTATTTTCCCAGGAGGTGCAGGGCTACTGGGCACAAGCACACCGCTGGGTGAGGGCAGCGTTGTTTGAGGTAGCCTGGTCTCTATCAAAGAGCATCGTGAGCCATATCAGCTGCCTTCTTGGGACTCTCCTGAGGGGGAGGGTCAGGAAAGACCTATGGGTAGCAAGAGTGAGGGCTGGCAGTGGAGTGGGCTGGAGCGTCATTCACAGAGCATTGTGTGGGCTAAGGCCCAGGTTGACTGAGCCTGTGCTGCAGAAACTGAAGGAAGTGACTGTTCTCACAGGGTGCCGAGTGCGTGTCTGTGTGTGTGTGTGTGTGTGTGTGTGTGTGTGTGTGTACACATGAACTTGCAAGTGGGCAAACATTTCTCCCATCTTACAACTGGGTTAGATTGAGAGCCCTTTGCTGCAGCATGTGCCTGCCGTGTCAGCCCATCAGATCCATGGCGGCACCCCTAGCACCCGGTTCAGATCCTGTTGAACGCTCTGCAGTGATGACAGTGCAGCCATGTAACACAGAACCACCAGCTTGAAGGGAACTGGCTCTTGTTTTTCTTGGCTCTTCCTTGGTCTCCATATTTGCTTTTGCGCCTCTTCCTTAGCTGAACATCTGTTTACTTTAGAATGCATCTGGTAGTGTTTCTAATTAGTGATAACAACGAATTATGCATACACCTTCACATCATGGCATTTGAAACTGCTGAATGTCTGATTTCATGGCCAGAAATCACTTGTCAGTTATTATTATGTACTAGAGGCCTGGTGCACGAAATTCGTGCATGGGGGAGGGGAGGGTTTCCTCAGCCTGGCCTGCACCCTCTCCAATCCGGGACATCCCTCTTGCAATCTGGGACTGCTGGCTCCTAACCACTCACCTGCCTAACTGCCTGATCACCCCTAACTGCTCGCCTGCCTGCCTGATTGCCCCTAACTGCCTCTGCCTCAGCCCCCGCAACCGGGACCCAGGCTTCCCTCCTTCTGGCTGGCTGCAGGCACCCAGGACCCTGGAAGGCTTCACCCGGGCTGGCCACAGCCATCCAGAACCGCTGATCACCCCTAACTTCTCCCCTGCCTGCCTGATCACCCCTAACTGCCTCTGCCTTGGCCCCTGCACACGGGACCCAGGCTTCTCTCCCTCTGGCTGGCCGCAGGCACCTGGAACCTGGGTGGGAGGGGGCTGGTCCCTCAGCCTGGCCTGCTCCCTCTCACAGTCTGGGAGCCCTCAGGAGGTGTCCTACTGACGGCTTAGGCCCGCTCCCCAGTGGGCCTAAACTGCAGTCTGGCCTCCGTCTGTGGGAGGTGACTGGCCGATTAGGGGAAGGCATGCCCCATCACCCCACCACTGCTGCCGCCTCTGGCCTCCCTCTGCAGGAGGTGACCAGGCCAGGTGACCAGGCCTATCAGGGGAAGGCGTTGCTCCCATCACCTTGCTGCTGCTGCCACTGCTGGCCTCTGCAGTGGCCTGCCTTTGGCCCTTATAGCTGCCTGCCCTCAGCCCTGGAAGCCACTGTGGTGGCAGCCTGCCTTCGGCCCTCGAAGCCACTGCGGTTTTGTCCGGAAGGACGTCCGGAAGACGTCCGATCTAATTAGCATATTGCCCTTTTATTACTATAGATACCCCCAGAGTACCCATATTGATTGTTCTTCCTACTCTCTACCTTAGGCCACTTCTCTTGTCCCTGTCCTCCCTCCCCTCAACACAACCTCTCCCCCCTCAGGTCTGCAGAGCACAGTGAGAACGGCCTGCAGGTAATCTTCTCCTGGCAGGCGCCAGTGCCAGCAGCAGCTGTCCTCCAGGTATGTTCTTGGCACACTTTCTTGCATTCTGGAAGCACTGTGGCTTCTGTGCTTTCAGTGTTATTGATTATTTTTATTGGGGATTTGGTGTGTTGTGTTTTGTCTCACAGGGATTTTTCCCATCTGTTTCTGGGCTTGGGATTATGGCAGAGGTTCATGTGAAATAGGATTGCTGGGTTTTTATTTTCCCATTTGAGGCAAGAGTGTAGATGGGCTGTACTTTTAATTCCCTTTCTGCCATGTAGGAGGAATTTGTCATTTTATTCCTAAAGTAAAGAGGAAAAAGAACCACATCTGAAATAATCTAATGCAAATGTGTGCTAACAACTCCAACTCCACCGCCCCTGGTAAAGCAATTTCAAAAATTCGTGTGATTATCTACGTCAAAGTCACTCTTTTGAGTTTCCGCTCAAGGTCTGTAATAATGATGATAAAAGTAATGTTAATAGCAATAAAGTAGCATACTTTTGTTGAATTCTGTCTAGTTGATAAAAATCTCTTCCCATAGTTTAGTTTTCACAATAGCTATACCCATCTTACAGTTGAGGAAACTGATGTGGGAGATTTTTTTTCTCCTTCAAGCACAGAAAGGTCCTAAAGGTGTACAATGATAACTTGACTGGAGAAGCTCAGTAAATAAACAAAGCAACTGAATTACAAGAGGGCTAGAAATGAATGAAGAGACCAATAAGGAAGAAAGCTCTTGGTGTATCTTCGTGGATTTGGACAGAGCGCTAGGCGGAGCTAGGGCTTGCCTCTAGGATGGTGACTCCGGATTCCTGCCCAGGATCTGTCTCCTGGACTCTTTCTCCGGGGCCCTCCCTTCTGGCCTCAGGCTGCTCTGAGCTTCCCCTAGCCAGTTCCTCTCTAGGCCTGCCCCCCACTGAGGAGGTACTTTCCTGTCTGCTCCCTAAGGATGCTCCTCTGGGCTTCCAGCCACTGAGCACTGACCTTGCTGTCACCTCCCTCCATTCCCTTCCTCCAGGAGGTCTCAGTTGGATTCTGCACTAACCCCTTACCCATTTCTTCTTCCCAAACTGTCAGAGAATATCTAGAATGCTACTCAGCTATGAAGGCGAATTCTGGCCTTCAGCAAAGCCTGGCCTTTTATGCATAAAAATGCTGAGACCTTGGGTCCTTCCCTGCAATGGCTGTCAAGGCTCATGGGCTAGCTTGGTCCATCACCAGCAACGTCCCTTCCTCCTCATGGCCAGTTATGGGCACACCCAGAGGCAGAGGGTGTTGGGGCATTTTAGGGGACCTCCTCTCAGGTTTCCATTGGGCAAGGCCAGCCACCTTGCACAGGCTCCCAGAAGTCACCTTTCCTCTTGGCTTTTGCCCACTTTCCCTTTCTACCTCTCTCTTTAGGGGTTCTGCTTGGTCTTGCAGTGAGGACAGCTTCTCTTCTTGTTCAGGTGTGGTCAAGCTCTGTTAACTCTGGATCCTTGATGTTCTTCAGAGCCAAGTACCCATAAGATAAAACAACAACAACAACAACAACAACAACAACAACAAACTCCTCTTGCTAATACCCAAGCTGATCTGTTTACGCCAAGACCTTCCCACCCTGGACACACACAACACAAACCAGGGGTGAGGTGGGGAGGGGGAGGGAATGGAAGCTCCTTCTGCCATTAGCAATTCTCCAGTAGCCTTGAAGATTTCCAGGTCCTACCTAGTTTGGGAGCCAGCATTAGGTCCCTCTAGAGCAGGATGCATATGCCCATCACCTCTGTTTCTTTTAAAACCTGCACTTTCTTTGGTAGCAAGTTCTGCTTCTCTTGTTAGGGACACCATCACCTTGGAGCAGAGCAAAGATGACTAACATTCCACTGCCCAGTGCTGACTGCTCATACTTCCTGGGTTTCCATCTGCCCCAGGTTTCCCCAATGACTATGACCTTCCCTTGCATTTTTAGCAAACCTTCATTGAACAGTTATTCAAATACTAGAGGCCCAGCGCACAAAATTTGTGCACAGGTATGGTCCCTAGGCCTGGCTTGCGATCAGGGCCATCTTCCCCAGCTGCTGGCAGCAAGCCCACCCCCCGCTGCCACCCACCCCCGGGTCCCCATTCACCATCTTGCACCTGAGGCGGGCCTGGCCCAGGATATACTTTGAGCCTGTGTAGGAGGATATGATCCCCCTGGTGGATGCCCGTTCATAGGAGGTGCTTTTGTGTGGAATTTCTTTCAGGTAAGGAATGGGGTATGGGCCCAATGCCAGAGAGAGTTCCAGGGGGCCAGTGGCACTATCAGGGTCATTCTGGTCACGCCTGAATATTCACTGTGTTTATTTGCTGGAGGATTCTAATTTCAGGGTCCTGGGGCGTGACAACCCATCTCACAAAAAGGTCCCATTAGATTTCAGGTCGCATCACTACTGAGGAGAGTAAGATCAGGTGCTTTAAGCAGAGAACACGGAATTCTGAACAGGGTTAGAATTCAGCAGCATCAGGAGACAGGTGTCTCAACAACCCACCTAACCAATGCTTGCTACCTTGCTGATGGTTTCTCCCTCCCCCTCAGGGAGCAGGTGGGGAGGAGTAAGGAGCTACTGTCTGCAGCTGTGGGCAGGCCTGTGTCTCAGCTGTAGGGAAAGAATACCAGCCGGCCGGCCCCGCACCCACCCCCGGTTCCCCATTCACCATCCAGCAATCAGAGCCTGCTGGCGGGGGTGGAGGGGCGGGGGTGGGGGGGGGCGTGAGGGACTGAGAGGTTGGCCTTTCCCACCGCTGGTCGCCCTCTGTATGTGGGGCGGCTGTCAGGGTGGGGGGCCTTGGCCTGGCGCCGCCCATGTTCTCCACCACCCACTCCTGGTTCCTTGTTCCCCATCAGGCGATTGGAGCCTGCCCACTGGGGGAAGGGACCAAGAGGTTGGCTGGTAGGCCCCCATTGGGCAATCGAGCCCTGCGGGCTAGGGGCAGCTCCTGTGTTGAGCGTCTGCTCGTCTGCTCTCTGGTGGTCAGTGTGCGTCATAGCAACCGGTCGTTCTGCCGTTCGGTGGATTTGCATATTACCCTTTTATTATATAGGATTATGCCAGGGAGGTGGTACAAAAAATGCAAGGGAGAGGTAGCTGGTGGGTACACATTTTCATAATCTACATTTTCTTTGTATTATTTATTTGTGTTTGCAGTTCTAGTGAATGGGGTGTTAAGAAAGCTCCAGAGGAGGTCGAGGTGAGCTTTGATGTAGATGGTCAGGAGAGTTTTCCTGTGAGAGGTGATATTTGGTCATGACCTGAAGGATGTCTAGGACAGTGACTGGCATGAATATGCAGTTGGAGGAGGGCTCAGGCATAGCAGAGCGCTGGAGCACGACACCTTGGGGCTTGTCCTCAGAGACCCTCCCGTGGCTAGTCTGGCACTGTGGAGAGATGTGGGGAAAAGGAATGGGAAGGGTTATAGGAGTGATGCTGTTGAGGGTTCCCATCGTAGAGGAGTGTTTTGCCAGTTCCCACAGTAGAGGAGTGCTTTTCCAGTTATTCCAGTGATAACAGTATAAAAATACTTCATATATACATTGAAAAGATTCTACCTAATTCTCTATAGGAGGAAGACAGCTATCACTTAACCACTATACTGTTAATTCCAGTTTTGAGCTTTTTAAAAGATGTAGGGAAAAACATGCACCAGCATCCTTGTTCCTGTGTGGAAACTATTTTCCAAAAATGAATAATTAATTGTATTTGTTTTTCTGTCTGACTTTGTAAATGGCTTTATGCCTTTTATTTTTGTTTTGTGCTTGCAGTCTGTATGTTTGGGGGTTTGAGAACGCAGGTAGGGGCCAATCTGCCTGGATTTCCACCTCCACTCTGCTACTCCCCAAAGGCGTGATGAGCAAGTATTGAACTCTCCTATTTCTTTGTTTCCTCTTCTGCAGAATGGAGGTAATGATGGTACATTCCAGGGTTATTATGAGGGTTAAATGAAATTATACATGTAAAAAACTCTCCTTCCTGGCACAGAGTAGACAATAAGTTTTCACTATTATTATCATACTTTTAAAAATTAAATGAATTATTCATATTGGTATTGAAAAATTGAAAGAGTAATACATACACATGGTGAAGCAACAGCCACAACCAATTCCCTGGTTTGTACCAGAGGGTGAATAGTGAATGAAACTCCCCCCGCCTCGGCCCCTCCCGTGCCTCCCAGCCTGAGGCCCTCCCTGTTACATTTTAGTGTATGTTTCCAGAATCAGGTTGAGATTCTACAGCATATTTATGCGTGTGTGCCTCCCTCCCTCTGAATCTGAAATATATGTGTGTGTTTGTGCATGTATCCATAAATGCTTAAAGACATATATGCATCATTTGCACCTTATATTTTCACATTATAACATCTCTTAGTGATCATTTTATATCTGCTATACAGACCTATAATATTTTCTTTCATACTAGAGGCCAAGTGCATGAAATTTGTGCACTGGGGGGGTCCCCTTAGCCCAGCCTGTGCCCTCTCACAGTCCAGGAGCCCTCGGGGGATGTCCGACTGACGCGGGGAGTGGCCTAAGCCCCTAAGTCATCAGTTAGATATTCTTAGCGCTGCCGCGGAGGCGGGAAAGGCTCCTGCCATCACCACTGCGCTTGCCAGCCATGAGCCCGGCTCAGGGCTTCTGGCTGAGCGGCACTCCTCCTGTGGGAGCACACTGACCACCAGGGGGCAGCTCCTGCATTGAGTGTCTGCCCCCTGGTGGTCAATGGCCGTCATAGCAACCAGTCACTCTGCTGTTTGGTCGATTTGCATATTGGCCTTTTATTAGATAGGACATTTAAACCCAGTTTCTTATAAATGGAATATTAAGATTGTTTCCAGTCTTATCTTACAAACAATGTTCCAATGATCACTTTAATACATTTTCATTTTGATGGATATTATCAAATTGAAAATTATGAAGTGAATTCTTCCGTTTTTCCATATACTCTTCAGTGCAATCTACATTTTTCATGTATGCTTTGTGAGGAGGATTTACTTTGGGGGAAGTGATGTGAAGTGTTGTATTCAGCTTCAAGGTGGTATAGGAAAAAACCATAGGTTACCTACATGTGAGATACTAGGAGAATTTTTTAGTGAAGGAAATCTCTCTGATGAAATATTATTACCCTTAAAATGTTTCTCTTGAAAAAATTTTGCTTTATCAAGCACAAAAAGCAGGTTATACATTTTTATTTATCACTAGTGAATCTATTGCTGTCTTGATATACTTTAAAACAAATCTATGAGTTAAAAAAGCAAGGAAGAAACATCTGCATATGATAGGTGAATATTTTAAAATATTCCATTAATTTAATTTTTTAAAATATTTTTTCAAGTGTTTTGGAATGTGCATGTGTTGTTTCATAATGGAAAATAGGAAATAAGAAGACATACTTATAAAAAATTTATCTTTATTGTTGAAAAGAATACAGATGCCCCCCTTTTTCCCTCCAATGGCCCCATACCTACCTCCTACCCCAGACCTTCACCACACTATTGTCTGTGCCCATGGGTTATGCATGTATGCATATAAATTCTTCGGTTAATCTCACCTCACCCACCTACCCACCCCCACCTTCCCTCTGACTTCTTAAAGGATCAAATTAAAAGCGGGGGTGGGGGGGTGGGTTAGGGGAAAGACTGCTGGAGGAAGGCATACAGACAATTGTAAGAAAAGGCGAAGTGGAGAAGGAGACCTAAGAATGGGTCTAGCAGTTAGGTCTACAGCTGAAACCTTAGGAACACCAGTCAAGTCTGTGGACAAATTGTACGGCCATTATCACACTAAATATTAATCTTTGGGGATCTTTAGTCACTGAAGAAAAAAGGCTTAGTAAATTCATAATAGATCGGCTCAGGTAAACTAGTGAGGAAGTGTGTAGTACATGTTAAAATAATCTTCATCAAGATAATTTTTGAAGTGTTATCATTTAAAGGGGGAAATCAGCTGCTATTAGAAAAATGCCCTGTCATAGACAAACTCATTGCTTAACAGTGCTGGATAAATGAGGCCTTACTGTATTTAGTCTTCTCAAATGTATACTGTTACCTTTTTTAAATGTTATCTTCAGAGAGAGATCTGTTTGTTTATTACTTGCTTAGCTATCTTTGATTATACGATTTGCTCCTTGTTCAAGTTGTTTATGAAAGTGTCACTATAAAATATAGTGACCTACAGAAAAATGACCTACAGGTCTAATTCCATTCCAAGAATTCAAGGGACTTTCCAAATTAATTTATTTGAATTCTGCTTGGAATTTGCAGTTCAGAAAAGGGTAGAGAGACACTAATGTTTTTATCATCTATAAAGTTAGGGTTTCTAAGCAGATGACTTATGTTTAACTTCCAGAAAACCAACTTCTTAAGTATCATCAAGTTTTGTTACAGGTGTCTGTTCACAAACAAATGGTGTGTGGTATATGATCTTACTGATCTATTTAATTTTTTATTTAACTTCCAAGGGTTTTATTTGACAACAATCTTGAAATGATTGATTTGTTTTTCAAAGAGTCAGATATTTTTTTCAACCCTCTGTCATTTCTTAAATGGATCTGGATTAGTGAGGTTAATACTTCATTTTAATACCAAATTCATTTTGTGAATTTATTGTATTGAATATTCTTGAAAATACGGGTTTGGAATGAAAATCTCTTTTTTTTAATGGGGAGATTTTGTTGCAATGATTCCTACTTTGATCTACACAGAATGAGCAGGCATTTTCTCCTTATTCCCTATCTGACCTTATCCCCTGTGTTAATGAAGGTTCTGTTAGGCCTCTCCCACCCTGCTGTGTTCCCTTGTTTTTCTAATACCAGATTACATTAGCTACCCAATGGAAGAAATCAGTGTTTGTTTCTCAAAGAAACAATATATGATTGTGATAATATACATCTACAACCTTCCAGTGAATGCCCAGCAATGCCTCCAGGCTCAGGCCCTTGTGTTTCAAGTCTCCTTCATGGGTATTGAAGCCTTTCAGATGAGGGCAGTCCATTCTTGCCTGAACTGGCGGGCCAACCGACGTGAGTACCAAGGCGAGCCCTGTGCTGGATACTACAGTCCTGACTTAGACAAAGCTGAGTTTAAAGAACTTTGGAGTGGACATTGGGACTCCTGGCTTTTTTTCTAACTCTTGACCTTGGAATGTTATCTCACCTCTCTGGTCTTCAATTCCACTGTCTTTGTTATAAGGCAGTGATACTTTTAATAAAAGGTCTTTTCTAGTGCAGAAATTAGATGATTCTAATGAAAGAAAAAGAAAATCATAAAGTGGAACTCCCATTTGACCCAGTAATTCCACTTCTAGGAATATATCCCAAGAAACCAGAAACACCAATCAGAAAGGACATATGGACCCCTATGTTCATAGCAGCACAATTTACCATAGCTAAGATTTGGAAACAGCCTAAGTGCCCATCAGCAGATGAGTGGATTAGAAAACTGTGATACATCTACACAATGGAATACTATGGTGCTATAAAAAAGAAGGAATTCTTACCATTTGCAACAGCATGGATTGAACTGAAGAGCATTATGCTAAGCGAAATAAGCCAGTCAGAGAAAGATAAACATCATACGATCTCAGTCCTTTGTAGAATATACTGAACAACATAAACTGATGAATAAAAATAGATCCAGAGACATAGAAGCATTGAACAGACCATCCAATCTTAGAGGGAAGGCAGGTTAGGGAAGTGGCTAAAGAAATCAACCAAAGGACTTGTATGCATGCATATAAGCATAACCCATGGACACGACAGTAGGGGGGTGAGGGCATGAGATGGGGGGTAGGGGAGACTGGGAGAGGTCAATGGGGGAAAAAGGAGACATATGTAATATTTTAAACAACAAAGAATTTTAAAAAATCATAGCTGAAGTTGGTATATATATTTAAGCCTTGTTCTCACCAAGATTTACCAGAGTTCTCTTTTCCCTCCCCCATGTTCCAGAGTTCATCATTCCTTCCTTCCACTGTGTTCTCCCAGTGCTTTGCCTTTAAAGGCTCCCCATTGGAGAGTTTATCATGTGATATTACACTTATCTATTTATAGTATCTGTCTCCTTTATGGGACCATGACCCCCTGGAGAGCAGGAACTATATCTCATCCTTATATCTCCATTCCCACACTCAGAATCTATCTTGTCAGTTACCCAAGAATGATTGTTGAAAAGCAATCCATTTGTAGGAGCAAAAAGCAATAACTTGCAGATCCTGAAAGTATGTTTTCTTATCATAGCACTAATCTGGCAGTCAAGAGACCCTGGTTTACAAACTGACCAGTTCTAGGCCCTTGGACACCTTGCTTAACCTATAGTTTGCCAAAATCACTGGGTTGTGCTAAGGCTCAAATAAGATGATTCAGAAGAAAATACCTTAAAGAATAAAGAGCTATTAATATTTTAAAAGAGCTATTAATATTAATAGTCATTTCTTGAGCCAATGTTAAAGCCATCATTACCATTTCTGTTTTATTGGTGAGGAAGTCAAGACTCAGAGATGCCTTGTTCAAAAATGCCACAGTTAGCAAATGGAAGGTCTGGGATTCAAAGCTCTTTCTACTACACTACACTGCCTCCTGCTTTGTAGTGAATATTAAGTTGCTACATCAATCTTTAGTGAATCCATACTATGTGCAAGTTGCTGTGTGTATGTATGTTTTTGGTGGTGATGAGAGGTTGTAAAAATATAATATATGCTGGATTCATATCCGTTTAGTCTCTCACCACTGTTTGACACTGTTGACCACTTCCTCCTTGAAACACACCCTTTCCTTGGCTTTATAACATAGCCCTCTCTTTGTGGCTATTCTTTTTTCAGTTTCTTTTGAAGATTTTTCCTTTTCAATGCAGCCATTATGTGTTGGTATTTCTGAAGAATTGGTTCTAGACCTTCTCCTCTTTTCATCCCCCGTTTCTTCCAATGCAGCTAAGACAAGGGCTTCATTGGTGCTTCGTCAATACTTCATTTACACTGATGATTTCTGAGTTCATATCTCTGAGCTTCAGGCTAGTATGCTTACAGACATCTCCAGGGCAACACAAATGTAGGCCCCAAACTACACTCATGCTGTCCTCGCTCCTCCCAATACCCTTCCTGGTTTTCTTCCAGGTATATTGTTTATCCTCACCCAAGGATATGTTTTTATTGATTTGAGAGAGGAAGGGGGTGGGGGAGGAAGAGAGAGAGAGAGAGAGAGAGAGAGAGAGAGAGAGAGAGAGAGAGAACATCTATCAGTTGCCTCCAGTAAGCACCCCAATTGAAGAACAAACCTGCAACCTTTTGGTGTATGGGACTGCGCTTCAACCAACTGAGCCACCTGGCCAGGGCTCTTACAGTTTTTTTTTTTTTTAATGTTTTTGTTTTGTTTTAAAATGTTTTTAAAATTGTTTTTAAAGAGAGGAACATTGATGTGAGAGAAACATTGATGGGTTGCCTCTCCTGGAGGACAGAACCTGCAACCTGGACACCGAATTGGTGACCTTTCGATGCACAGGATGGTGCTCAACAAACTGAGCCACACAAGCCAAGGCTCTTCCATTTTTTTTTTTTTTTAATGCCATCATTTATGTAAACCAGAAAAGGAGTCATGGTTTGGACTGTTCTTTCCTTCACTCTTCTGGAGAGAGTTCATTACCGATTCCCATCAGTGTTTCCACTAATTAGTTCTCTTATATATCTTGTTCTCTCCATTTCTACTGCCCAACCACAGTCTAAACCACCACCACCTGTCACCAAGACTGCTGCATTAGCATCCTAACTTGGTCTTCCTCTATGCTCTCTGGTCCACCTCATTTTTTTTTTTAAAGTTAATAAATCTTTTTTGTTCAGATTATTACAATTGTTCCTCTTTTTTCCCCCATAGCTTCCCTCCACTCGGTTCCCACCCCACCCTCTGCCCTTAACCCCCCCACCCCCCCCCCCCCCGGCACTGTCCTCATTCATAGTCTCTTCCCACACCCCCCACACCCCTTTCCCACCAAGAATTGTTAGTCCACTCCCTTTCTATGCCCCTGATTCTATTATATTCACCAGTTTATTCTGTTCCTCAGATTTTTTTATTCACTTGATTTTTAGATTCACTTGTTGATAGATATGTATTTGTTGTTCATAATTTTTATCTTTCCCTTTTTCTTCTTCTTCCTCTTGTTAAAGAATAACCTTTCAGCATTTCATATAATACTGGTTTGGTGGTGATGAACTCCTTTAGCTTTTTCTTATCTGTGAAGCTCTTTATCTGCCCTTCAATTCTGAATGATAGCTTTGCTGGGTAGAGTAATCTTGGTTGTAGGTTCTTGCTATTCATCACTTTGAATATTTCTTGCCACTCTTGTCTGGCCTGCATAGTTTCTGTTGAGAAATCAGCTGACAATCGTATGGGTGCTCCCTTGTAGGTAATTAACTATTTTTCTCTTGCTGCTTTTAATATTCTCTCTTTATCTTTTGCTCTTGGCATTTTAATTATGATGTGTCTTGGTGTGGTCCTCTTTGGATTCCTTTTGTTTGGGGTTCTGTGCGTTTCCTGGACTTGTAAGTCTATTTCTTTCACCAGGTGGGGGAAGTTTTTGGTCATTATTTCTTCAAATAGGTTTTCAGTATCTTGCTCTCTCTCTTCTTCTGACACCCCCATAATTCTGATGTTGGTACTCATGAAGTTGTACCAGAGGCTTCTTACACTATCTTCAAATTTTTGGATTCTTTTTTCTTTTTGCTTTTCTGGTTAAGTGTTTTTTGCTTCTTTGTATTTCAAATCTTTGACTAGATTCTTGCGATCCTCTAGTCTGCTGTTAGATCTCTGTATAATATTTTTTTATTTCAGTCAGTGTATGCTTAATTTCTAGTTGGTCCTTTTTCATACCCTCAAGGGTCTCACTAAATTTATCGGCCTTTTCTAGAAAATTCTTGAAAAACCTTATAACAGTGGTTTTGAACTCTATATCCCATCGTTTGCTTTCCTTCATTTCTTTCATTTGTGATCTGTTTCTTTGTCTCTGCATTTTAGCTGCTTCCCTGAGTTGATAGAGTGGCTTTGTGTGCTAGGTGTCCTATAGGGCCCAGTGGCTCAGCCTCCCCAGTTACCTGAGGTGGACACTCTTGGTGCACCCCTTTATGGGCTGTGTGCACAGTCTTGTTGTAGTTAAGCCTTGATTGTTGTTGGTATCACTGGGAGGAATTGACCTCCAGGCCAATTGGCTGTGAGGATCAGCTGTGTCTATGCTGGGAGAACTTCTGTGCTGGAGACACCCTTATGAGACAAGACTTGCAAAAGCCTCTGTGCTCAGCTTGGATGGGGCAGAATCTCAGGGCGGAGCACACAGCATTGGTTTCCCGTCAGCCCTGCCCTAATAGGCCTCTGGGTCTCAGTGTCCCATGGTAATCACTGCAAAGCACCTCTGAGAGAAAGCCGCCCTCGAGTTCCACCCGCTGCCAGACAGTCCAGTTTCGCCCCGAATGAGTCTGGGTCCCCAGAGTCTCGCCCGGAACTGGAGTTCATTGCAGTTGGGAGCTTTTGTCTCCCTCCCACTTGAGAAAGCCAGCCGCAGACTCAGTTGCCAGTCCTCTTCGCACGCGCGCGTCTCAGTACCTCTGCCTCCTGCAGCTCCTCTGAGTCTCAGTGTGCTTTTCTCTTTCCTTCTAGTTGTAGAATTTCCACTCAGCCAGCCTTCCTGTGGTTCTGGATGATGTCGTTTTGTCTTTTAGTTGTAGTTTTGAAATTGTTGTGTGAGGCAGCAGTTTAGGTGTTTACCTATGCCACCATCTTGGTTTCTCCTCTGGTCCTCCTCTTCCAGTCCCTTTTCCACACTAGTGACATAGTGGTTTTTTAAAAAACATAAATGTATTCCACTTACCCTCAATGGATCTGCATTGCTCTTAGGAAAAAGACCCAGACCTTTCGCAAGGCACAGTCTCTGAATGGGCTTTCCCACTGTTCTAACCTTACCTCCTTCTTTCTTCCCTCTCTGTTCACTTTAGTTTCACTGGCCTTGCAGTTCTAAGAACTTGACCTTCTCCATTCTACAACTGGGTGTTAACATAGGCTTCTACCTTTACTGGAATACTCATTCTATCTCCACTGTCTGTGGTAGGCGGAATAATGGCCCTCAGATATATACAGGTCCAATTCCCTGAAAACTGTGAATGTTACCTTATTTGGTATCAGGATTTTGCAGATATACTTAAGGATTCTGAAATGGGGAGGTTAGTCTGGGTTATGAGAATGAGCCCTAAATGTAACCACTAGAGTGAGGCAGAGGGAGATTTGACACAGAGGCAGAAGGCAAGGTGATGATGGAAGTAGAGAGAGATTTGGAAATACCATGATCTGGCTCTGAAGATGGAGGAAGGTGTCACGGACAAGCAATGCAGCTCTAGACACTGGACAGGCAAAGGAACAGATTCTCCTCCAAAACTTCCCAAGGGGCCATGGCCCTACTACAGATTGGTTTCTGCCCAGGGAAACCATTTTGGACTTTGGGCCTCCAGAACTGTAAGACAATAAGTTTCTGTAATTCTGAGGCACTAAGTTCATGGCAATTTGTTACAGCAGCAATAGTAAGCTACTATAAAACATTCTTATTTAAGCAAATGTTTTGAGCTCCCTAGAGTAAAAGAAGAGAGGCCCAGCCAGGGGTCTAGAACTATGCCATCCATTATGGTAGCCAGAGTTATAGGTGGCCACAGAGCACTTGAAAGTTGCACTTGGGCTAGTGCAACTGAGGTGAGACAGTGAGAGGTTGGGGCCATTTTCCTAAAAGCAATGCAAATCCATTGGGGTGAGGGAGAGGAATTCATTTGAATGCATTGAATTTGAAGGGGTTGCCACATGCTTTTAATTCTCCTTTGCCCCAGCTACAGTAATGGGCACATGACCCAGGCCTGGCCAATCATGATATGCTATCCTCAAGGCCATGATAACTGGCCTGATGGTCTAGTGCCCGAGCCAGAGCAAGTAGGAGCCTCTCCAGAGATGTTATGGGAATATGGAAATGGCAAACTCTCTCTTTCCCCCAGAGTTTCTGAGCTGGAATTATGCAAGACTAGAAATGTCAGTGACTCCGTGCTCCCCTTCTTCCTCTGCCTGGGGGAATGCATGGCAGCAGGAGAATAAGGTTGACATGGAGAAGCAGAGCTGAGATTGGCAGGGACAGAGGTAGAGAGAGAAAATGACTTGATTACATTTTTGGAATCCCTTGTGTCCCTAAGGCAATTTTTATCTCTGAGATCACAAGGGTAAAGATCACCAAGATCTGGGGTTGTAGGAGGCCACCTGTGTCACCATGTGGAATGAGCTTGCCAAAATAAAGCCAATAGGGAGGAGGGCAGAACTGAGAGACTAAGAAAAAGGGCTGGAGTCCTGAAGACCGCCCGTGAACTTTTGGGATCCCATGCACCAGATGCTAGCAAGACCTGTTAGATGTCCCAATCATGTAAGCAAACAAGTCCCCCCCTTTGCCCTAAATATTTTGCGTTAGCGTTCTTTCACTTGACAATTGAGTTTTATTCATACCACTAGAAAAGCTACTAGTGCATTATTTGAAGTAAGATTTTTAAAAATTTATATTTGTACTGTGTGGAGAAAAAGGAATTATTCAGAGATTCTTGAAAGATTAGGCAATAAAAGCAATAACCTATTTTACAACAGCCTTGTAAATGGCTGCAATAAATCCAGGCCCCAGTAAATCAATTGCTTCCCTGGTAAGTTACATTCCACCACCCTCCTCCTACCACCGTTTACTAGGGAGAGTTGAGATGCCAAACAAGGCACAGGGTTGGCAATCCCAGTGTTTTTATTGCCCTTTACCTCTGTCCCGCTGGTGATGACTTGGAAAGTCTTAAAACACAAGACTTTCAAGGCAACAATTTTTGGAGTCTGTCTTGAGTCTCTTGATGACTAGAACAATGCCTGCCTAGCTCATATAAAGTCCTCAAAACTATTTTTGAATGAATGGCAGCAATATTTACTTTGCACCTATTGTGTTAAGTACATTAAGGCATTTAAGGGAACTGACGAATTTAGGAATAGTTCCCTGTCCACACAGAGGGTACAAATTAGTTTATTTTTAGTTTTTTTTTCTAATTTACTATAAGCCCATAGACTAAAAATCATTGAATTTTTTCTTCTGATCTATTTGCAAAATATGCTTCAAAACAGCATCAATCCTATATAATAACTAGAGGCCCGGTGCACGAAATTCGTGCACGGGGTTGGGGTGTCCCTCAGCCCAGCCTGCACCCTCTCCAATCTGGGACCCCTCAAGGGATGTCCGACTGCCCGTTTAGGCCCGATCCTAGGATCGGGCCTAAACGGGCAGTCGGACATCCCTCTCACAATCCAGGATTGCTGGCTCCGAACTGCTTGCCTGCCTGCCAGCCTGATCACCCCCTAACCACTCTCCTGCCAGCCTGATCAATGCCTAACTGTTCCCCTGCCAGCCCAGTCATCCCCAACTGCCTTCCCCTGACAGCCCGGTCACCCCCAAATGCTCTCCCCTCCTATTACCTCTTTAGTAGATAGGGTTTTTTTCTTTAACATATTGGACTGTGTACCTGCCGTGGTCTTCACAAACCAGTAAAAAATGTAAACCCAAACTAAAAGTGTCATAAAATAAACTTAAACAGGAATTTCATGAGACCTTAGAAAGGTGATATGATGTGGTTGTTTCTTTCTTTTTTCTTTCTTTCTTTTTCTTGATGTTTCAACTTTTGTCCTTTCTTTCTTTTTTCCTTTTATTCCTTTTCTGTCCTCTCTTTCTCTTAACTTTTCCGTTGGTAGAATTGTCAGTACTTGAATCTGTCTTGCTTCCAGAAGACAAAGAAGAGGGAAACACACAGTCATCTGAAGAAAAAGATGATCTATGATGGGATTGGTGGTGTTTCTGGTTTTGCTCTTTTCCCGGTTTGATTGTCATTTCTGCCGGCCCCGGCATCTTCAGGACTTGTGCATGGGCACTTCTTATTCATGTCTACAAAACCTCCCTGCCTTGGTGAAAACTGTAGGGGAAAAGGCCTTCCTGGGTGGGCTCAAGCCCTGCCCAAGGTGCTGAGGAACCAGGGTGGGGAGCACTCTGCACCACCTCTGCAGAGCCAACCTCCGGACCTCGGGGTACTCTCCAGTAATGTAACTGTAATGTCCAGGTTTGCCTTCAGAAATTAGTTGTAAGTTACTTCTGATGTGAAACCCTATCTCAGACATTTCCATGTGGTTCCTAAAGATTTTAAACAAAACCCATTTACCTCCCTAACCTGGTCAGAACTTTCTACCCAATGGGAGAGGTTTGCTGGGCAGCATCGCCCAGATTACTAACCCCCTCCCTCTCCAATCACTCCGCTGGCGGCAAGGGAAGTTCCAAGGCTATAGTGTGTGTGGGGGATCACTCCATGGGGGTGCACCCTGACACCCCAGGCTGCCTCTTGGAGGGAATAGCTCTGGGGGCACGGCTGCCTCCCAGGCCTACACCCCCCAGCTGCAGATGGGAGCTGATCTCAGAGGGGGCAGGGTGGGGGGGGGGGTGGGAGGGAGGTGTATAGGCAGCCTGGGTCTCCCAGGCCCACAGCCCAGGCTGGGACAGGCAGCAGACGGCTCCTGCCATGCACTGGAACCTCGCAGGCCCAATGCCCAGGCCACTGTGGGCAGCTGATCGCGCCGGCCTTGTGCAGTCGCCTCCCAGACCCACGGCCCGGGTCGCGGAGGGCAGCTGATCAAGGCAGCTGGTCTCGGAGGGCAGATGATGGAGGCAGCCAGTCTCGGAGGGCAGCCTATGGAGGCGGCCCAGCGCGGGCGCCTACCAGACCCACGGCCCAGGTCTGGGCAGGCAGCTGATGGAGGCTGCCGTGCGCAGGCGCCTCCCAGACCCACGGCCCAGGTCACGGAGGGCAGCTGATCCAGGCAGCCTGTCTCAGAGGGCAGCCCATGGAGGCGGCCGTGCGCGGGCTCCTCCCAGACCCACAGACCGGGTCCGGGAGGGCATCCGATGTTGGCGGCCGTGGGCGGGCTCCTCCCGGACCCACGGACCGGGTCCGGGAGGGCAGCCCATGGAGGCGGCCGTGCGCGGGCGCCTCCCGGACCCACGGCCCGGGTCCGGGAGGGCAGCCGATGGAGGCGGCCGTGCGCGGGCGCCTCCCGGACCCACGGCCCGGGTCCGGGAGGGCAGCCGATGGAGGCGGCCGTGCGCGGGCGCCTCCCGGACCCACGGCCCGGGTCCGGGAGGGCAGCCGATGGAGGCGGCCGTGCGCGGGCGACTCCAGGACCCACGGCCCGGGTCGCGGAGGGCAGCCGATGGAGGCGGCCGTGCGCGGGCTCCTCCCAGACCCACGGACCGGGTCCGGGAGGGCAGCCGATGGAGGCGGCCGTTTGCGGGCTCCTCCCAGACCCACGGCCCGGGTCCGGGAGGGCAGCCGATGGAGGCGGCCGTGCGCGGGCGCCTCCCGGACCCACGGACCGGGTCCGGGAGGGCAGCCGATGGAGGCGGCCCTGCGCGGGCGCCTCCCGGACCCACGGCCCGGGTCCGGGAGGGCAGCCGATGGAGGCGGCCGTGCGCGGGCGCCTCCCGGACCCACGGCCCGGGTCCGGGAGGGCAGCCGATGGAGGCGGCCGTGCGCGGGCTCCTCCCAGACCCACGGCCCGGGTCGCGGAGGGCAGCCCATGGAGGCGGCCGTGCGCGGGCGCCTCCCGGACCCACGGCCCGGGTCCGGGAGGGCAGCCGATGGAGGCGGCCGTGCGCGGGCGCCTCCCGGACCCACGGTCCGGGTCCGGGAGGGCAGCCGATGGAGGCGGCCGTGCGCGGGCGACTCCAGGACCCACGGCCCGGGTCGCGGAGGGCAGCCGATGGAGGCGGCCGTGCGCGGGCTCCTCCCAGACCCACGGACCGGGTCCGGGAGGGCAGCCGATGGAGGCGGCCGTTTGCGGGCTCCTCCCAGACCCAGGGCCCGGGTCCGGGAGGGCAGCCGATGGAGGCGGCCGTGCGCGGGCGCCTCCCGGACCCACGGCCCGGGTCCGGGAGGGCAGCCGATGGAGGCGGCCGTGCGCGGGCTCCTCCCAGACCCACGGCCCGGGTCCGGGAGGGCAGCCGATGGAGGCGGCCGTGCGCGGGCTCCTCCCGGACCCAGGGCCCGGGTCCGGGAGGGCAGCCGATGGAGGCAGCCGTGCGCGGGCGCCTCCCGGACCCAGGGCCCGGGTCCGGGAGGGCAGCCAATGGAGGCGGCCGTGGGCGGGCTCCTCCCGGACCCACGGACCGGGTCCGGGAGGGCAGCCGATGGAGGCGGCCGTGCGCGGGCTCCTCCCAGACCCACGGACCGGGTCCTGGAGGGCAGCCGATGGAGGCGGCCGTGCCCGGGCGCCTCCCGGACCCACGGACCGGGTCCGGGAGGGCAGCCAATGGAGGCGGCCGTGCGCAGGCGCCTCCAGACCCACGCCCCAGGTCGGGCATGAAGCTGGTCATGGCGGCCGAGCGTGGGCGCCTCCCCGACCCATGGCCAGTTTCAGGGCTAGAAGAGGATCTGGCTGGAGGGCAAAGCCGCCTCCTAGGCCAACAGGCTGGGCTGCTCGCTGCCTTCTCTCAGCGGCAGCCTTCCCTGGGACTGGGGGACTCCTGCGGGCCTGGGCGCCGCCATCTTGTGTCTATGGGCGCCGCCATTTTTGTCGCGGAGTGATGGTTAATTTGCATACTACTCTATTATTAGATAGGAAGAGGTAATATGCAAATTAACCCTCATACCCTCACAAGATGGCTGCCTACGACCAGGCCAGCAGGGGGGTTAGTGAGGGACAATCAAACGACTGAACAAGCAGACTGCGTGGGGTGACCAGGCCAGCGGGGGGGCAGTAAGGGATGACCAGGCTGGTGGGAGGGGGGGGCAGTTAGGAGTGACCAGGCTGGCGGGGGGGGGGGGGGGGGGGCAGTTAGGGGCGACCAGGTAGGCAGGCAGGCAAGTGAGCGATTAGGAGCCAGCGGTCCAGAATTGTGAGAGGGATGTCCGACTGCCGGTTTAGGCCCGATCCCTGGGAACGGGCCTAAACCGGTAGTCGGACATCCCCCAAGGGGTCCCTGATTGGAGAGGGTGCAGGCTGGGCTGAGAGGACCCCCCCCCCCCATGCATGAATTTCATGCACTGGGTCTCTAGTGTTCTTATAAGTTTTAACATTATCTGGTTCAGGTATTTCCTTGGATGGATGGATCAGATGGATCAAATGCTTAAGAAATACAGACTCCATGGAAGCCTCAGGCTTATTCTATGAGATACAACCAACATTTTGTTTTTAACCATAGGAAATAGGTAATTGAAAGAGTAGGATGATTTAATTCCATATCTGATCTAAAAACATGGCAGCGCATTCTGTGTTACTCATGGAGCAAATATAACCCGTTCAAGCAAGTCATGGAAATCATGAATAAAGTGATGATGAGGGCCTTGTGATGGTGGTTTTCTGAATGCCTGCAGTCAGTTTGCCGTGGGAGATCTGCCAGGGGAGCTGTGCTTTTGCACTGTGCTTGGATCCGGCAAGCACACTGTCACTCCCTGACCCGCCTGCACTGTTTATGGTGAACCCAGTCAGCTCACACCCTGCATGCATGCACAGGTCAAGGGCAGCCTTTCAGCATCACCATGTCCACTGTGTGAATGCTGCCTATAAGGTGCGGTCAGGGGTGGGAGGGTGAAGGGAAGTAAAGCAGATGCTTGCTCCACCCTCCATTCCGTGCAAAAAGTCAACAACCCATAAACCACGTGGTCAGCCTCCAGTGTCCTCCCAGCGAGGGTGTGTGCACAGGGCCTAGCACCAGACATTGGATGCTGTTTATTCCTGTCTAGCTAAGGAGTCATTATTAGCCAGAAAGGAACCGTGACGTCAGTTTGGTCTTTGTGGATTTCCTGATTCAATGTTTATGAAGCACACACAGATGGTCTAAGATATCTGGTCTAATTTGTATCATACAATAGACATTTTTCATTTTCTATGTGCTGGTAATTGTCATGTGTTGTGTTCTGTGACACTGGAAATAAAACTATGGAGGCAGGTGGAAGGAGGTGGTGCTTTTTCAGTCTTCTTTCCCTCCTTACCACAGAGAGCGAGTGGGTGAGAGTAAGGCCCCTGCCGCAGTCAGCTCGGAGAATCCTTATTATTTCAGATTTTGTCTTGTTACAACAAAGCTGTAGTTCAGGTGCCCTCTGTCACCCATCAGGACCTGGAGCCTGGAGTCAGGTGTGCTTCTGGGACGGAGCACTAGCTCCCGAGAGACCCGCGCAGGAGGGAGATCTGAGGTCCTGTTGGCTCCCTCTCTCAGCTGCGAAGCCAAGATCTGAGGACCGCTCCCCTGCCTACGTTCAAGGGGTGGGAGAGTATCTGCGAGGCTCTTAAGCCTTTGAAGGCAGGTGCTGCAAGAATTTGAGATAAAAGTTTCCGGAGATGAAACAATGGTCAGGAGGCCCTCGAGGGCTGACAACATCAGCGCAACTGATTTTTCCTCTTCCTCTTTGCCAAGCCCTCGGCTTTCGAGTTTGTTGTAACGTAAGGACTTGAATTGAGGGGGGAAGCGTACTGTGATACCTTAACATCTCCTTCCTCATCCCCCCTCTGGGGAAGTGGGAAAGAAGAAAGGAGAGGAGGAAGAAAGGTTGGAGGAGGAGGTTAGGGAAGGGCTTTGATGCCGATCTTTTCTTAAGCGCACAGGAAGAGGAGAGATGCAGCGAGCTGCTTGCTCAGTGTTTCCAGGATGTGTCATCTCCTTCGAGCTTCTGTGCAGCTGTGGTCTCTCAGCCTGGGCTGCCCTTATCTCCCTCCTCACCTGGGAACCGGCGGTTAGCCAGCCTCCCTGGTCCTTGGTGAGTCCCCTGCTCCAGCACCGGGTTGTTCACCACTTGCTTGTGTCTGGCTCTCTAGACTGAATTCTTTTTTTTTTTTTTTTTAACACACATTTTTAAAGTTGATTTCAGAGAAGAAGGGAGAGGGAGAGAAAGATAGAAACATCAATGATGAGAGAGAATCATTGATCAGCTGCCTCCTGCACGCCCCCTGCCTCCTAGGGATCCAGCCCACAACCCTGGCATGTGCCCTGACCAGGAATCAAACCATGATCTCCTGATTCATAGGTCGACACTCAACCACTGAGCCATGCCAGCCGGGCTAGACTGAACTCCTTTTAAGTATAGGAGCTGGGCTTTATGTACCTTTTCACCTGCCTGATTCTGAATCCCCAGTGCCTATGCCCAATAAAGATGGATAGTGTAAGAAGAGTCCTCCATTCCACATCAGTCCAGGGGATGCTAATATTCAGAATCTGAAGGTCCCTCTAGCACAGCCATGCCACCAGGACAGAGTTGAAATATGATCCTTTAAATCTTGAAGCTGGTTAATTTCATATACAACCCACACGCTATTATTAACCTCTATATGTCTTCTATACTACATTTGCAGTATACATTTCTTTATAGGGAGAGATATATCTCACTTATATTTATTAACTGTTTGTGCTCTCTCCCCTCAACCCCAATAATACTCTGTATGCAGTCGGCATTTCAAAAGTGCTGTGTAATCTTATTTTCCTCAGCCTACAGGAACCCTGGTGGTTGTGGTGGGCCGAATAATGGCTCCTAAGTATGTCCACACTGTAATCCCAGGAACCTGCAAATATTACCTTTATGAGGCTAAAGGACCTTGCCGATGTGATGGAATTAAGGGATCCAGACGAGTATATTATCCTGTTATCTGGGAACTTGATGTAATCACAACAGTTCTTCTAAGAGTGACACAGGAGGAGTCCGAGGAGAAGGTGATGTGACCGTGGGAGTGAGGTCAGAGTGGTGCGGTTTGAAGACGGAGGAAGGAACCGCAAGCGGAGGCATGCAGGTGGTCACTGGGAGCAGGAACTGCCCAGGAGGAGCCAGCTGCCCCAACCTTGACCTCAGCCTGGTGAAACTGAGTTAGATTTCTGACTCCCAGCACTAAAAGACAATGCTTACTGTTGTTTTAAGCCATGACGTTTGTGGTAATTGGTTACAGCAGCAACAGGAAACTACAAAATGGTATGCCTGGTACCAGGTTCTGGGTGATCTCAGGGTAGTACAAGAGCCCTGCTGGACCGAGGGGTCAGGAAACAGGTGCAGACCAACCAGTTGACTCCCAGCCCCCTTTTCCCTCCCAGGCACTGGGCGGAGGAGACTCTGTCCTTGCAGCTTTGTGCATCCCTAAGGATTGAAATGTAAAATTCCCCTAGTGGCGAAGCAGCAAATGCAATGCTGCTATGCCTGGGATTCCACATTTGGAGATCCTTTCCCCCTAAGTCATCCACAGTGAGCCAAACTAGTTCTTTTGGCTTTTCCCCAAAATATATTCTCCCCAAATGAGGGAAACACCCCCAGGGAAAATGAGTTCCTGAGTCACAATAACTGCCTTAAAGACAGCAAATCAGACAGCATTAGCCATCCCAACTGTCCCTGACACACTGGTGCATGATTAAATATACCTGGAGAGATAAGGGACACTATTAGTACTGCTGGATAAGATCGAGAAGTACAAAAGAACAAAGCAGAAGCATGTCTGAAAAATTTAATAGTTGAGATAAATAACACAGAGAAGGGCCAAATACTTGGAAGAATACAGCAGAGACTAAGCCTATGAGTTAGACTATCAGACTGAGGGTCTCCCCTAGAAGGATGCAGGAAAGGCTCAAGAGATAAAAAAACGTAAAAGAAAAGCCAAACTGAAGAACACAGAAGACAGAAATAGAAATGCCGCCATTCATCTTATACGAGTCCCAGAAAGAGAAATCACGGAGATTAACTTCCTAGAATGACAGATTAAAAGACCCATATTGAGATACAGAGAACCCCCACACATAGACACATGAGAGGGACACAGGAGGAGTTTGATGAAGAAAACAGATCATTTATTAAGCCATAAAGGAAGTCACCATAAATATCAAGGGACGAGTAGCATATAGACGGCGTATACAACTATAAAACATATGGGCTCATTTCACTGGTGAATGTAGATGCATAATCCTATATAATAAAAGTGTAATATGCTAAGTGTCTGACTGATTGGTCTACCGCTTGACTAGTTGCTATGACGCACACTGACCACCAGGAGGCAGACGCTTGGACTGGTAGGTTAGCTTGCTGCTGGGGTCCAGCTGATCGGGACTGGGCGAGAGGGCCGGACACATCCTGGAGCCCTCCCACAGTCCCTCCTCAGCTGGCCGGCCCCATCGGGACTGGGTGAGACTGTTCTGATTGGCCCCGATTGCCGGCCAGGCCGAGGAACCCCACCTATGCATGAATTCGTGCACTGGGTCTCTAATTCTTAAATAAAACATTAATTGAATCCAACAATGCTTTTATAAACACACCATAATCAAGCTAGTAGATCTATAAACACATGAATGACATTAGATATATCATAGCATCATGGATAGATCTTAAAGCCATAAAGCCGAGTAAAGTAAGAAACAGAAAAACCTTTTACATAAAATAAAAGCACAATGAAAGACCAATATATATTTTGGAGGAATGTTTAAATCCTGGTTGCTGAATCATCTTAAGTAATTTTCTTCATCTTATCAGTAAAATAGAGATAATAATAGAACTTACCAGTTGTGACCATTAAGTGAGTAATAAATGGAAAGCCCTTAGAACAATGCCTAGTAAGTAGTCAATACATGTGAGCTATTATTTGCTATTAGTAAAAGTGTCCAGAGCAAGGATTGGGTGGTCTATTTTTTGAATTCCAAGGCCTACTACCTTGCCTGGCGTCTGGGCTAGCATCTAGTAAATGTTTGAGGAGTTGAATTGAAAATTATAATCTACGTGAGAATAAAACTGGAACATAGGGTAGGAGTAACTTTAGATCTATAATTTCATGTTTTATTTCAGAAAGACTTAGCACAGTAAGAAGTCAGTAGCCTGCCTAGTTGTCCAAAGATGAGCACAAGCAGGTGAATATGGAGTAGAAATAGCTCAGGCCATAGAAAAGGCCAAAGCATGGAGGAAAGCCCTGGTAGCCTCTAAAACATTTGTTGGAAAAGTTTTTGTTTTTTCCAAGTATTTTGTCTGGTAAACTAAACACTGAATAAATATAATGCATGATTATGTTGGGTAGTGGCTTCAAAAAAATTACATGAATTTACCATCTTAGCACATTAGAGCTGGAGGGGATCTCGGACATCTTACCTCTTCAGATCTCTGTTTCCTTATCTATAAACGAAGGAAAATGGAAATGGCTTCTCTAAAGTCACCTAACCACTTGTGCCAAAACCAGGACCCATGTCAGTGCTGGGTCCACCACATTCTGCTGCGGCCATCATAATTAACTGTGATAATTATATAGATACATCCCCTCTCATTCCTGTTAAGTCTGCTCCTCCTCTGTAACTCTCCTCCCAGCTGCCTTCGGTTGCTTAGTATTGATCAGACTGGAAATCTATCATATTGTAGAAGGGCATATTAGTAGAATGTGTTAAGTTAATGACTCAGGAAAAATATATAGGTGTAGAAAATCAGATAAGCTACCAAACACAAGACAACAGAAGGTTGACATTCTTTTAGTAACAGGAATGAGATAAGCCAAGAAAACTTTTTTTTTTTTTTTTAAAGCCTAGAAGGAGGCTAAAAGTCTTGGGGAAAACCAAAAAAGGACTTCAGCAATATTATTCCCAGGTGTCTTCAATTGTGGTAATTTAGTTCATCATAATATTCTGGTGAGTATTTTAACGAACTGCATTCAGTTTTTTTTTAATATTATATATATATTTTTTCATTTTTTAATAATGATTTACATTATTATATAAGCAGATAATACCTAGAATCAGGCACAAAATTAATCTATAGTATAGTGATCTGAAATGATAATTGTTTTTTTTGAATGATCATTCTAAAATTAAATATGTAAAAAATTTAATAACCAATAGATTTGAAACCAAGTTATTTGAACACAGCTAATACTTTTACAATTTAAAAATATTTGAATTGACATTGTTTAAGTAAACTGCAAACATGTATAAGCAAACTATGCAATAAGTTGTATAAATGACCCATAGAGCAAGACTGTCAATTTATACTCCACACTGCTATTTCTTAAGCTGCATATCTTATGTTATAAATGGAAATATAATATGCAAACTTGAAAAAAAGTATTGTTATATCATATCCCCCCTCACATTCTAGTATTTGAAAGCATGAGGGAAGAATGTGCTCATTTTAAGATTATTTATTTTCTTTCTTAGAGCTATTTGCTGTATTCAAACTATACATTTTTACTTTATTTTACTCTGTGTTTTTTTTGTGGAGCTTTTATTTTTTTATTTTTATTTATTTATTTATTTATTTTTAATTTCTTTATTGATTAAGGTATCACATATTTGTCCTCGTTCCCCCATTCCCATCCCACATCCCTCCCCACACATGCCCCCACCCCCCTGTTGTCCTTTACCGCCGGTTAGGCTCATATGCCTGCACACAAGTCCTTTGGTTGATCTCCCCCTTTACCCCCACCCTTCCCTACCCTCCCCCCGAGGCCCAACAGTCTGATCTATGCCTCCTTGTTTCTGGGTCTGTTCTTGTTCATCAGTCTATGTTGTTCATTATTTCCCCTAGATGAGTGAGATCATGTGCTATTAGAAATACACTTATAAGAAGCGAAAATGAGACAAGCAATAATGGTTATGGTGACAGGCAAATGAATCAGTGTGTAGTGAGTTTCTTTCTGGGCCAACAGTTCTTTTGAGACCCAATTTCAATGTCCAACAGTTCCTTATGTGTACATGTCAGCACTGACATTTCAGTTCTGGATGGTGGACAAATGGTGGTAATGCAGGTCCGACTCTGTCTGGTTTGGTCCTGGGCAATCTGCAGTGATGCACAGCTGCTAACTGCTAGTATGGGAAGGCCACATCAGCGTCTTCTGTCTCTGGACTGCTTCTCTTCTGTCTTCATGGCTGGAGTAGTCCTGTCGAATCCTTTCTTGCTGGAATCCACATGGTCTCGGAGTTGTTTTCTGAAAATATACAAACATATTCTCGACCAAAAGTTAATAAAGGAATATTTTCTATAAATCTGACTGGGGATCCTTTTTCAATTTTTGCCCAAATGATTTTCCTCTGGCTTGTTTTGTCACCTTGTGTGTTTTTCATGGGTGTCTTGCTTTTAGCCCTACAATTAATTTTCTAAGGTATTAATTTTCTAGATGTAATATACTTACAGGATATTTTTCCTTACATGATATTCCTCTACTATCCCCTCCTCTTTTGATTTAAATGTTAGGAGGCTTTTGAAAATTTTATAATGTAGTCTTGATGGCTTTTAAATTTTAATTTTTTTTGCACCATAATATTACTGTTTTAGGTTCATTATATGGTGCACAATTTTATCATGAGATGAAGTACCAATAAAAATTTTAGTTGACACTTTAGGAACACCTTTTTGTCTGGTACAATTAATTTTTCTAGAATATTCGCTTGTTTCAACTAGCCAATTTAAGTTTCCCTGAAAACTTGACTACTGTTTTACTGTCAAATTTATTACTCTAACAATAATCTTGTTTTACCCTGTAAATATTGGTGGAAGGGATTATTTGCCTTCTTGAGTAGGTCCTGAGCATTCCTGGTGGTAGGCTGGATTTAGATATCGTAAACCCTCTTCCCCACACCATGGGTACAAGACAATTCAAACAATTCTTGTTGGAGTGAGAGGGCAGCTGCTGTAGGCCAAGTCTCTGTCGGTCACCTGGGTCCTGATCTGAGCTGGGCATGGGAAGCAGCCATGGGGGCAGGAGACCTCCCTCAGAAGGGGCTAGGATTCAGGCCCCTGCAATGTTGGGGGGGTGGGTGAGGGTCTGTGCCCCACCTCTGTTGATCCCCAAATTCTCTCCTGATGGCCCCTCTGCGATTGTGCCTGTCTTAGGTTGTTCCTTCCTTGAGGAATCTTACCCGTCTCTGGTTAACCAGCCATCCTCCGGGGCCAAGCAGGGTGACGTGAGGTTCAGTTTTGTCTCCTTGGTAGCCTATGCCCCCGTGGCCTCCAACTGCATTCAGTTTTATTCCCTTTAAGATTATAAAGCACAGAGAGTCAAGCAATAAATAATACGGTGAACTGAATTCAAGTAGTTTTATAGTAAAGACCTATCAAAGTCAAAAGAATTAGATAGTTTCTCTCAATGTCCTTTTCACCTAAATTCATTCTATGAATTGGGTGATTTATACAAATAATATTAAATAATTAGACTGGGGGAAGGTGTGCATTTTGATTTGTCCCATTCTTTGGAAACTTCTTGGTCATTCCAACCACGTGACCTCATGAAATGTTTTTTACCGCTCTGAGCCTCACAGTTCTCGTCTGTAAAACATGGACAATATCAGTCTCACCTCAGGGTTGTAGATATATCTCTGAGTGTCTGAAAACACCAGTAAAATACCTACTTAGGACATAGTAAACACTCCAAATATTTTGCTCCCTCCTGCCATTGAACCCTTTTCATTCCTTTTCTTTCATTTCTTCAAGGATAGCAAATTATTCTTACCTTAGACATTAGGTTATCTAGGGAGTTCTTGTCTAATTTCCAGGGAAGTAGCTAGTACTGGCTAATATTCCTCCCCAAGTCCAATCTCATCTCTCTTAATGCAAATTGTTACAGAAAAGAAAGGAACTTTTCAGTGGTGGGTTCTTCTATCCGTCACATGAGATATAACTGTACAAAGTGGAACAGCATCCTGGTTTCTGAAGTGCTTTGATTATAGGCACCACCTCCTACATGTAATATGAGACTTAGTAGAAAGCTCCAGTTAGCTTACATATCAGCAAATTTGTTTCTTTCAGATTTTCCATCCAGAAGTCTGTCTGGCAAGGCAGCTATCCAGGAGTCTCTGCTGCATTTGCAAAAGCAAGGGATCTCTAGAAAGCCCATGATATGATTTCCTGGATCCATTTCTCAAATTTCGTACTATAAACACAAAACGAAATGACTGGGAATGGAAAGAGGAAACATTCAGTGAGGCATTGAGCCATTGAATTGAGGTAACTTTCATCAATATTTTTTATGGTTTCCTGTATTAAAAAATGTTCTCCTGTCAACAGGTATTACAAGTATAATCAGATGTTAAAAAGTGATTTTTAAACAGAAGTCATTCAAAGAAGAAGTTTGGAGGAAGATATTCTGTGTCTCTAGATGGGAACACATCTGAGTATTGTGAACCCTGGGTTGGGGGATGGGTTGGGAAAGACACCTACTAAGAAGGGTTCCTGGGGGCTCAGATTTTAAAAAACAGAGCTTAGCAGCCATTTCCGTAAAGGGACCTCTCAGCAATCTGCACTTTTTGGAGAAGCCTGTGCAGAGCTGCCTGTCTCTGCACTTAACTGCTTGCCTGCACTGTGTTTCTGCCATCTGAGCCAGCCCTTACAAAAGAGTTCCTGAAATACTATTACAATCAATAGGAATGAGGCTCTCCCCACCCAATCGGAGCTGTGCAGCTCTGGCCAATCAGAAAAGCCCTATTCTAACCAATCAGGACAGTGCCTTTGGACTAATCAAGCTTTGAGGATTTGGAGTCCTCATTTGCATAAGGACAGACCAATCAGAGATGAGGGGTGAGGATTCCTGTCCACATAAGCCAGCTCCCCTCTGTCTTGAGAAGCACACTTTCCCTTTCCACTGAAGACTAAACATGTCTCAAAGTGGAGCAGACCAACACAGACCTGTAGGGAGCAGAGCAGAGGTGTCTGGCTGGAGAGAGACCTGGCCCCTGGGCTGTGCTGTTTTCATACCCCTGCTGTATCACAATTGAGCTGTTTTGCACTGAATAAACTTTCCTTCTTCAACACACCCCAAATTGGCGATTCCTGTTGGCATTGAGTTGGTAACAACCATGGATTAGCAGTATGAAGGCTAACAATGGTTTCCAAGTGACTAAAAAGGAAGTGGCACTGGAGAGGGATTATTATGGGGCTTAAAGAAATCCTTCCTTTGAAAACAATCCCAAATTAAACAAATTGTTTTAGATTGTACATAATTAATGTAAACTTTAATTCAGAAGGAAGGCAGGGGAGGGTGGGTGGGAAGAGATCAACCAAAGATCTCTTGGGGGTATGAGGGGGTGGAGGTGAGCTGGAGGAGGTCAATGGAGGAAAAAAGGGGACATATGTAATACTTCCAACAGTAAAGTAAAAAACAAAACAAAACAAAACAAAACAAAACAACACAAGAAAAAAAAACAAAAAAAAGAGAAAAGGGGAAAAGAAACTGATATTCAAATATTTACAAATTGATAAACATCTTCCCAGACACCTTTTCTATATATTTATATTATTTAAGTATCCTATATAATAAAAGGCTAATATGCAAATCAACTGAATGTTGGAACGTCTGGTTGCTATGGTGTGCATTGACCACCAGGGGACAGATGCTTAATGCAGGAGCTGCCCCCTGGTGGTCAGTGCGTTCCCACAGGGAGAGCGCCACTCAGCCAGAAGCTGGGCTCATGGCTGGCAAGCGCAGCGGCGGTGGCGGGAGCCTCTCCTACCTCCGTGGCAGTCGGACATCCCCTGAGGGCTCCTGAGGGACCCCCTCCCCAAGTGCACGAATTTCGTGCACCAGGCCTCTAGTATGTATATAACTATATAAATGGATTGTGTAATTTGCATTTTTACTCAACAGTAAATCTTAGACAGATTTCTATTGTCAAAAGATAAAGGTCTTTGTCATTATTGTTAATGGCTACACAATATTGCATGATGCTGTAATTTACTCAAAAGAGTCTCCTTTTATTGACTACTAGAGGCCCAGTGCACGAAATTAGTTCATGAGTAGTGGCTGCCGGCTGCCAGCCGGGGCCTTTCTTTGTTCCGCGCTGCCCCCTGGTGGTCAGTGCACATCATAGCGAGTGATCAAACTCCCAGTCAGTTGAACTCCCGAGGGGACACTTTACACTTTAGGCTTTTATCTACATAGATAATAACAATGCTTCGGTATATACCTTTCCACTTGGGTGATAATTACTTTAGTAAATTCTTAAGAATTTTGTTCATTGGGTCATTTTACATTTTGATGCATTACATATCATATAAATTTACATTTTGATACTTATATAAATTTATAGTTCCATCAGTAAAACATGAGTGCCTGTTCTCCACACCCTATTGAGGGCTATAAATTTCTTGTTGTTTTTCATATGTAATGCAAATATATTTTCTAGGCTAATATCTTTTTCAACCTTTTTTTATGGCATGTCTTTAAAATAGAAGTTTCAAATTTACATATTTAAATTATAAGATTTTTTTATTTCTGTGTGTGTGTGTGTGTGTGTGTGTGTGTGTGTGATGAGATGATGATGATGTACTTACTTTTCTACCCATAGCTATAGAAATATTCCACCAAATTATTTTATGGTACTTCATATAAATTTTATTTTTCAAATCTTTGAGACATCTGGAATTTATTTTCTCAAAATAGAAGAGGCAGAACTCTTGCTGTATTTCTTTCCTCACTCCAAATATTTATCTAGTTTTCCCATATTTTTCTTAGATATATTTTCCTTATTGATTTTAAAAGTGATCTTTATTTTCTATGTTTGAACTTATTATGAGATTGTTTATTGTTTCTGTTCTATTATTCTGTTGTCCCATTCCTGCAATAGTCACTTATTTATAGATATATTATTGTCATATATTTTTAAATGTCTGATGGAACAAGCTCCTAATTGCTAACTCCACTTCCAATTATATTATTTTTCAGATTGGATATTTTTTCATGTGTTTTTCTGCCAGCAATCTTTTAGAAACATTCTTGATTGACTGTAATTTTGATTTGGATTGTACCAAATTTATAGATTAATTTATTTTAATCCATCAATACCTCTCTTATTATTCATATTCTTTTATATATTTTTTGCAATATTATCTATTTTATCATTTTTTCATATAAACCCTTTGTATTGCTGAGAAAATTTATTTCTAGTTTTCTTTTGTTTAAAGTAAACTGTGGTATTTTATACTTTGTCAAGGTAGCTAATTAGGAATTGTGTTTGCCAAAATTCTTTCTCCTGTTGCCCCACGTTTAGAGTGACCACAAGAGAAATTTGCGTAAGATTTAGGAATCAGAAATGAATCAGTGGCTACTGTGCTCCGAAGGTCATCTTGGGTCAGAGGTGGTGAGGGACATATGTGGAGGTGCTAGTGGGTTCCACTTTGTCCTTGCTTCTCCCACCGCCAAATATTCTTTCTCACTGCTGACCACCTGACTGACTGACACAGTGCACCCTCAGATAGAAACAAAGGCACCGTATTAATGCAAGATGTTTATAATAGGGGAAGCTGCATGTTGGGTCAGGGGCAGGGGAGTATATGGGAACTATTATCTGCTCAATTTTTCTGTTAACCTAAAAATTTTCTAAAAATAAAATCTTTTAATTTGAATCTCTTGTTTCTGACCAAATGTTACTTTTCTGTATACAAAACAAGGTGCAGGAAGACACAGCCTGATCTGACCAGGCAGCAGGCACAATGAATTCCCTATCCTGCTGTGATCTGGGACCCTTCACAACCTTTCTTATAAGCCTCTTACTTTATATTTTTCCTGTCACATTTTTGTCTTTACAATTAGAATGCTCAAGCTCTTTTGTTCCTATGTAATAAAATATTTGGCAATAGAATGTACCTTATTTTCTATATAAACTATCCAAAAATACTTACTATATTTGGTATGTTTTACAATATAAGGGAAAAGGAAATAGGGCTAAAAACCAAGTCAGAATATCTTTCTCACATTCTTTGCTGTAAATCTCTGATTCACTTTCTAATACTCTGGATTTTAAATCAGTCTGTGGCAAGCTCACAATCAAGGATACCATAAATTTGAATCCAGCTTCACTGTGCTTAGCACATGGTCTGGCACACTGGAGACTCAGTGTATGTTAGTTCTTCCGCCACAACCACCAGATGAGGGTAGGCAATTATTCCCTGAGCCTAAAGTGAGAATACCCAGTATATTTACCTTGCAATGGTATTGCAGAAATTATAAGAAATATTACACAAAAAGTAAGTACCATAGTGGCCCATAAATAGTAGATCTAAAGAAATTACAGCTGCTATTATTACTGATGTTACGCTCACTATTATTATTACTATTGAGTTGGAAGAATCTACTTCTGCTAAGCCACCCACTCAGTACAACACATCATGGCAATGGAATATAGCAATGCTGCTCTTAGGCATTGACATTTTCAAAACAGATAAAACTTCACATCAACAGGCTGTTTTGATAATTGGAAATTAACATCAATTGTATATTTGTTTTGTAGGTGCACCATAAAAAGCTCTTCGCTAACACACTGATGGCATCTTTTATTTTCTTTCACTAAATCAGAACTTTTCTGTGCCAAACAATTAGTCAAGCTTTCATCAAAAGCAACCACTACTAATGGAATGTTGATGTTCTACAGAACTTCATTATTCTTGCTTTTTCATAGTTGTCATGGGAAATAAAGATCAGATCAGAATCATAGCCTACAGCATAGGAAATATATGATTCAGAAAACAGCACAGGATCTTTTTCTTGCTGCCACAGGATGCAGAGCAACTTTGGGCTGAAAGCGTCCTTGCTCCACAGATTTATTCATTTTATGATGGTCAGAGTCATTGAAAGTAAATTTCAGATTGTACTAAAGGAAAATAACAAAGACACTAAATGGCAAGAGTCTCTTGTGTTTGACAGAAAATTTTATGCGTTTGATTGATTCAGATCTTTGGGGAAAATGGAAGTTAAGTGATAGACAAAAACATCAAACAAGGATGCCAGAGGTGAACATTGTTGCATGATACCTTTACTTTATTGATTATTTGCAAATTGTGTTCTAGTACTATATTCTCTCTCTCTTTTAAAAGATATTGGAAAATAACACAATTCTTAAGTTTATAGAGTTCAATATTGTGGCATAATTCCCAATTGTATCAATTTTCCCCTTCATCCTTTCAGTAATAGATTCTTCCACATTCTAGTTGGACATACTGACTCCATTCCCTAAGTCCCCTAGAAGCTAGGTATATAATTAAATTCCTGTCAGTGGGATGTGAGCTTCTCTTTAAAAAGAAGCTGGTTGCTAGGTATTCTCTTTCACTCTTCCTGTGGGGTGGAATGGAGAAGAGATGTGAGACAAGAACAACATCATGGGGAATAGTGGAGCCACAAGGTTGAAGGGTACACCAAAAAAATGAATTTGACTTTATGAAAATTAGATCTTAATACAAAATGGAAAAAAAATTAGAAGAGCCTGTGTTTCTGAGGGACCTCATGGAACAGAGTCAGTCTTGCCCACAACCTCTGCACTCCTCTGTTAAAGGAAAATATGCTTCAATCCTGCGGCAGCTGGGGCTACCCCTTAATTACTAGGGATGCTCTAAAATCCCCACACATACTATTTGCCCATTGGCTGAAGGACTTGTGAGACACAGTATATGTTAAAAGGAAAATGACTTCTCTAATGCTTTTTTCCAAGGTGATGGATGAAGCTAAACTTCACATTACAAGTACCTTTTAGCTTAGAATGTGTCCTCAGCATCTGTACCAGCTTTCATTTTTATTTTTTCTCTTGTTTGTTAAATGAAATTAAAATGACTGTGCAATGAGTTTTCAAAATGGCAGTCGAGTAGGTGGATACATCCTGTGCCTTCTCATGGAGCAGATAGAAGGAACAACTAAATCAAATAACATCCACCTGGAATTGGAGAATTAAACACAACTGGTGAGACAATCCATGGCTGGAAAGGACAGAGGATGCCTGGAAAATGGTAGGATTGGGGATCTGGGCTGGAGAGAGAGAGAGAGAGAGAGGTGAGACCACTGGGACAAGAGGGTCAGAAGGAACCTGCTCTGCACCAAGTCTTGTCCCTTGGGGACATGAGTAACAATCTAGATCTAAGTCCACAGCCATGAGGGGCTGCACCCAGAAAGGCAGCCTGAAGAACTGCCAGAGCCGTACTGGGGTAGGTGGGGGGGTGGGGGGAGAAACTCACAGTGGTACGGTTGTTTTGCCTTTGTATTTTCCCTGCTTTTACTCACTAAACCCAGTTCATAGGACCTTTCAATTATAAATGCTTACCAAGGCTGTGGTGCAGGTAGAGGTGCAGTTTTGTGGAGGCCAGGGAGGGGCTGTAGAGAGGCTCAGGACAGGGAGAGGTGACCAGGAATCTGGCACTGACACATTCCAGACCCTCCAACCATAAGCAGCCATTTTTTTCTGCTGAAAAACCAGTCCCTCCCAGCAGTCACAGGGCAACTAGTGCAGCTACACCCAGCCTCAAGCTTTGCAGAGGAAACAAAGACTCTGAATAGCCCCAGAAAGCCCTCAGGGATTGGGTTGAGGGGCCATTTGGTCCTGGAAACCAATACAGCAACACCCCCACCTAAAGCCCATGTCAGAAATAGACGATTGAGAAATTAAGACTGAGAGTAGGCAGACAAGGAAAGCGGGCAGATTGGTCCTGCCTGCTTGCAACTGAGGTTGTAGAGACAGACACAGAGGAGCTGTGGATTGCTGGGAACTTCAACATGGTGCTGACTACCTAACAGGAAACAGAGACTTGGCAGACAGAACAGTAGAGTGTGGTCTTAAACCAGCCCCCATGGGACATTAAAACTTAGCTGAAGTGAATGACAGTTCATTTTTTTTATTTTTATCTTTTATTTATTTATTTATTATTATCTTTTATTTTTTTGTATTATTTTTCTTCATTCTATTTTAATTTTTTATCATTATTTTATGTTATCTTACATTTTCTTTTCTTCCACCCTTATCTTTCTCACTTTCCCCTTTTTCATCATGTTTCTGTTCTCCTGACCCCTCTTCAGTTCTTCTTTCTCCTTCCTTTTTACTCCTTGTTAAAATTGATCTTCTTTATCTGCTTTATTGTTGTGTTATTATTATTGTAGTCTCTATTGGCTTACTCATATATCTAATTTCCTCTCCCCTGCTCCAAGTCCATGCACCCTTCTCTTTTCTCTTTCCTTGCTAGCCAATTTTTAAATGCTTTTGTTTTTCCTCTCCTCTCTTGTTCTCTTCTTCTCCTAATTGCTTAACTAGTTTCACTCACTAAATTCAAGCCTATCTTCTCTCTCCTCTATTCTCCTTTTCCAAAAATAGACGAATATATACCAGGTGTACTGGTTAATAATGCAGATTTTTTTCAATAAATGGAGTTACACATATGTTGATATATATGTGATTTGATATGTATGCTATTTTGTTGTATTGACAACAAGCTTCAAAACTTCATATGTCAAATTTTCTGAAGGTGTTAACATCATAGATATTTTTACCGTTAAAAACGTCGAGTTTCGTGCCAAAAAAAGAGCATTTGCGGGAAGTTTTAAGTCATTATTTTGAAGAAAAGTGCTGCTGAAAGTTATCGTATACTTCGGAAAGCTTATGGTGAACATGCTCCTTCTCAAGATACTTCTGAACGCTGGTTTAAATGCTTTGAAAGTGATGATTTCGATGTGAAAGACAAAGAACGTTCAGGTCAACTGAAAAAGTTTGAAGACCAACAATTACAAGCATTGAGTTTTACATGTAAAACTCAAAAACAACTTGCAGAAAGATTAAACGTTGCTCAGCAAACAATTTCTGATCATTTACAAGCAATGGAAAAGATTTTAAAGGGAGAAAAATGGGTGCCACATCAACTGAACAAAAGACAAATGGAAAACCGAAAACTCATCAGTAAAATGTTGCTTCAATGGCATAAAAGAAAGTCTTTTTTGCATCGAATTGTGACTGACAATGAAAAGTGGATTTATTTTGAGAATCCCAAATGCACAAAATCATGGGTTGATCCAGGTCAACCATCAACATTGACTGCAAGGCCAAATCACTTCGGGAAAGAAGACAATGCTCTGCATTTGGTGGGATCAGGAAGGTGTGGTGTATTATGAGCTTCTAAAACAAGGTGAAACTGTTAATACTGATCACTACTGACAACAAATAATCAATTTGAACCACACTTTGATTGTAAAACGACCAGAATGGGCCAGAAGACACAGCCAAGTAATTTTGCTTCATGATAATGCATCATCACACACTTCAAAACCAATTAACCCTTTGCACTCGCTTGCTTTTTTCTCGATTCCTTTATTCTACTCGGCATTTAATTTTTTAAATGCCCCAGATTTTACAAAGTGTGGCAGTAGAATAAAAAACTGGAGTTTCTTTTCATACAAACTTATTTAATGTAAGAAAAGCCCAAATAAAGGAGGAGGGATGGAGGGAGGGAAGGGATGGGCTACCGATGCTAACCATGTCGAGTCACACTCGACATCCGAGTGCAAAAGGTTAAAGATCTTGCCTGGGAAGTATTAACCCACTTGCTGTATTCACCAGACCTTGCACTTTCAGATTACCACTTGTTCCAATAGATGGCACACGCACTTTCTGAGCAGCACTTCAAAATGTACGAAGAAGTGGAAAATTGGGTGTGAATGGTTTGGCTCAAAACAAGTAAAGTTCTTTTAGTACGGTATCCACAAATTACCTGAAAGATGGGGGAAATGTGTAGCTAGTGATGGATGTTACTTTGAATAAAGCAGTTTTGATGTTTCTCTTGAAATTATCTTGTTTTCTTTGATTACAAAATCCGCATTATTAACCGGTACACCTGGTAGATAGATAAATTAAAAAAATTTTTTTGTTTTATCTTTTCATTTTTTATTTATTGATTATTTTGTTTTTTACTTTTCTTCTTATCTACTCATTCTCTTTCAACCTCATCTATACTGAACCGTGACTCTTCCCCTATTCATTCAATTCCTTAATCTTACTTTCTGTATATAAGCTCTGCTTCTACAGATTCTGCCCCACCCTTGTTCTGAGTGTTTGTTGTTTACATTTTTTGGTTTATTTGTTTGTTTTGTGGTGTTTTCTCCATATATATATATATATATATATATATATATATATATATATATATTCCCCTCTATTTTCTTTTTTCTTTCTTTTCTCTGTTACCATTTTCCATTTCTAAATATCATTTTTGCTCTCTTTTCTCTCTCCTAATTCTCTTTTCTCTGGTGGTCACTTTTATTGGGGTTATTTATGTTGTGAGTACATAAGTGTTATTTATTTGTGTTTTGTTCCTTTTGTCAAGTTATATTTTGTGTTGTTTGGTCAACATGGTAGGGAGTGAGCCACATAACTAGACACTCTGAGAGGAGACTCCATCCACGAATGAGACAATAACACTCAAGACCCAACTACACCAAGAGAACCCAAATATCCCAAGTAGGGGGAATCCCTAGAATACCCAGCCCAGAAGACCTGAGAGATTTCACCCTGGGTGTGACAAAATATCTACTATATAAGAAACACTCAAAAAAATCTGGGTGATATAGAAGTTTGATCTAATACATAGAAACAACCACAAAGGAATAGCAAAAATGGGGAGACAAAGAAACAACCTCCATAAGAAAGAAAAGGAGGAATCACCAGAAAAGGAAATAAATGAAATGGAGGAAAGCAATTTGTCACAGAAAGAATTCAGAGCAATGGTTATAAGAATGCTGAAAAGTATAAATGACAAATTCAACAACATGTGTAAGAATCAAGAGAAAATGAAGAAGAACCAACAGGAAATGAAGAAAGACTTCCAAGCTGCAATAAAGAAGACAATGGAAAGAATGTATCAATAGGCGACTAGAAGACTCTGAGGACCACGTCAGCGAGCTAGAAGACAAGGTAGAAAAAAACACCCAAGCAGAGCAGCAACTGAAAAAACCCCCACAAAATTTAAAAAGCAGGAATAGAGCCTATGAGAGCTTTGGGACAACATGAAACAAAACAACATCCACATATTAGGGGTGCCAGAAAGAGAGGAAACTGAACAATGAATAGAAAACCTGTTTGAAGAAATAATGAAAGAAAACATTTTTTATTTGGGGAAGAAAAAAACTCACACAAGTCTAAGAATCACAGAGTCCCAAACAAGATGAACCTAAAAAGACTGACACCAAGACACATCATAATTAAATTGGCAAATGGCAAAGTAAGAATCTTAAAGGCTGCCAGAGAGAGACAGAAAGTTACCTATAAGGGATTTCCCATTACACTATCAACTGATTTCTCATCAGAAACCCATCAGGTCAGAAAGGAATGGAATGAAATACACAAAGTGATGTAAAGCAAGGGACTGAATCTAAGAATAATATATGCAGCAAGGCTATTATTCAAAACTGAAGGTGAAATCAGGAGCTTCACAGACAAAAGAGGACTAAGGAGTTTATTACCACCAAGCCAGCAATGCAAGCAATGTTAAAGGGTCTGCTGTAAAAAGAAGAAATAGGAAGGGAAGAAGGAACACAGGCATAAAGAATAAAAATGGTGACAAGCAAGTACCTAGCAATAATAACGTTAAATGTAAATGGATTAAATGCTCCAATCAAAAGACATAGGGTAGTTGAATAGTTAAGAAAACATGACCCATATATTTGCTGTCTACAATAGACCCATGTCAGAACAAAGGACTTTCACAGGTTGATAGTGAAGGGATGAAAAAAAGTTTTCAGGAAAATGGAAATGAGTAAAAAGTTGGGGTAGCAATACTTGTATCTAACAAAATGGACCTCAAAGTGAAGGCCATAAAAAGAGATAAGAAAGGCCACTTCATAATACTAAAGGGAGCAATTCAACAAGAAGACATAACTCTGGTAAACATACATGCACCCAATACAGGAGCACCCAAATACATAAAAAAAAAAAAAAACTTCTGGAGGAAATTAAAGGAGAGATTGACAGTAATATAGTCATAGTAGGGGACTTTAATACCCCACTAACACCACTGGACAAATCCTCTAAACAAAAAATCAACAAAGAAACAGCAATCCTAAATGACTCACTAGATCAGATGGAATTAATTGACATCTTCAGAACATGCCACCCCAAAGACACAGAATATACATTCTTCTTAAGTGTACATGGGTCATTTTCAAAGATAGACCACATATTGGGTCACAGGCAAAGTCTCTTCAAATTCAAGAAGACAGAAATCATATCAAGCATCTTCTCAGTTCACAATGGCATAAAACTAGAAATCAACTACAACAAAAACAATTAAAAAAAACACTGTGAGGCTAAATTGCATGCTATTAAACAATGATTGGTTTACCAAAGAGATCAAAGAAGAAATAAAAAGCATCATGGCAACAAATGACAAAGAAAACACAACAATCCAAATTTTATGGGACACAGCCAAAATAGTCTTGTTAGGAAAGTTCATGGCACTACAGGCCTATCTCAAAAACAAGAAAAAATGGTAATAAATTATCTAACCCTACAACTCAAAGAGTTAGAAAGAGAGCAACAAGAAAAGCCCAGCGTAAGGAGAAGGAAGGAAATAATAAAGATCAGAGCGGAGATAAACGACATAGAGACCAAAAACAATACAAAAGATCAACAAAACCAAGAGCTGGTTCTTTGAAAGGATAAACAAGATTGATGAACATCTAGCCAGGCTAACCAAGAAGCAAAGAGAGAGGACCCAAATAAACAAAATCAGAAATGAAAAAGGTAAAGTAACAACCGATCCCACAGAAATACAAATGATTATGAAAAAATATTATGAAGAACTCTATTCCAACAAAATGGACAACCTAGATGAAATGGACATATTCTTAGAAAAATGCAAGCTCCCAAAACTCAATCAGGAAGAATAAAAAAAACCTGAATAGGCCGATAACTACTGAAGAAATTGAAGCAGTGATAAAAAATCTTCCAGCAATACTTTAGAAAATTAATTGTAAGGCTAAAAGCAAGACACCCATGAAAAACACACAAGGTGACAAAACAAGCCAGAGGAAAATCATTTGGGCAAAAAATGAAATAGGATTCCAAGTCAAATTTATAGAAAATATTCCTTTATTAACTTTTGGTCGAGAATATGTTTGTATATTTTCAGAAAACAACTCCGAGACCATGTGGATTCCAGCAACAGAGAGGAATCGACAGGACTACTCCAGCCATGAAGACAGAAGAGAAGCAGTCCAGAGACGGAAGACGCTGATGTGGCCTTCCCATACTAGCAGTTAGCAGCTGTGCATCACTGCAAGTTGCCCAGGACCAAACCAGAGAGAGTCGGACCTGCATTACCACCATTTGTCCACCATCCAGAACTGTAATGTCAGTGCTGACATGTACACATAAGGAACTGTTGGACATTGAAATTGGGTCTCAAAAGAACTGTTGGCCCAGAAAGAAACTCACTACAGACTGATTCATTTGCCTGTCACCATAACCATTATTGCTTGTCTCATTTTCAGTTCTTATAAGTGTATTTCTAACTCATCTAGGGGAAATAATGAACAACATAGACTGATGAACAAGAACAGACCCAGAAACAAGGAGGCATGGATCAGACTGTCGGGCCTCAGAGGGAGGGTAAGGAAGGGTAGGGGGTAAAGGGGAGAGATCAACCAAAGGACTGTGTGCAAGCATATGAGCCTGACCAGTGGTTAAGGACAACAGGGGGTGGGGGCATGTGTGGGGAGGGGTGTGGGATGGGAATGGGGGGATGAGGACAAATATGTGATACCTTAATCAATAAAGAAATTAAAAAAAAATCTTCCAGCAAACAAAAGCCCTGGTCTGGATGGTTTTATAGGGGAGTTCTACCAAGCATTCAAAGGAGAACTAAAACCTCCTCAGACTATTCTAAAAAATTCAAGAGGGAGGCACACTTCCAAGTTCTTTCTATGAAGCCAGCATTACCCTAATCCCAAGAGCAGATAAAGACACACACACACACACACACACACACACACACACACACACACACACACACAAACAAACAAACACAAAAAACCCACAATAACAAAAAACAAAAACAAAACAAAACAAAACAAACAAACAAACAAAAAACACTACAGGCCAATATCCTTGATGAACATAGATGCTAAAATCCTCAACAAAATTCTAGCAAATTGGGTTCAGCATTGCATTAGAAAGATCATACACCATGACCAAGTGGGATTTATTTCGGGGATGTCCATAATGGAATAAATATGATACATCACATAAACAAACTGAGAGACAAAAATCACATAATCATATCAATAGATGCAGAAAAAGCATTTGACAAAATCCAATACCATTTCTTAATAAAAACTCTCAGCAAAGTGGGAATAGAGGGATCATACCTCAACATAATAAAAGCCTTATATGACAAACCTACAGCCAACATCATACTCAATGGGCAAAAACTAAACTCATTTCCCCTAAGAACAGGAACAAGACAGGGATGCCCACTTTCACCACTCCTATTCGACATAGTACTGGAAGTGGTTAGCCATAGTGATCAGAAAAGATGAAGAAATAAAAGGAAAAGAAGAAGTAAAACTGTCCTTATTCGCAGATGACATGATACTATACATAGAAAACTTCAAAGATTCCATAAAAAAATCTACCAGCCCTAATAAATGAATTTGGCAATGTAGCAGGATACAAAACTAACACCCAGAAATCTATGGCCTTTTTATACACAAATAATGAACTCACAAAAAGAGAAGTGGGGGAAAAAATCCCATTTACTATTGCACCAAAAAAATTAAGATACCTAGGTAAACTTAAATAAGGATGTAAAAGACCTGTAGTCAGAAAACTACAGGATATTGAAAAAAGAGATAGAGGAAGACATAAACAAATGGAAGAACATACCATGTTCATGGATTGGTAGAATCAACATCATTAAAATGTCCATACTACCTAAAGCAATCTACAGATTCAATGCAATTCCTTTTAAAATACCAATGGCATATTTCAAAGATCTAGAACAAAATCTCCAAAAATTCATCTGGAATAAAAAAAGACCCCGAAAGGCCACAACAATCCTGAGAAAGAAGAACAAAGTTGGAGGGATCACAATACCAGATATCAAGCTATATTACCAAGCCACGGTTCTCAAAACTGCATGGTACTGACACATGAATAGATATTTAGACCAATGGAACAGAACAGAGAACCCAGAAATCGACCCAAGCCACTATGCTCAATTAATATTTGACAAAGGAGGCAAGAGCATACAATGGAGTCAAGATAGTCTCTTCAATAAAGGGATGCTGGGAAATTTGGTCAGAAAATGCAAAAAAATGAAACAACATCACCAACTTACACCATATACAAAAGTCAACTCAAAATGGATAAAGGACTTAATCATAAGACAGGAAACCATAAAAATCTTGGAAGAATTCTCAGGCAGCAAAATAGCAGACATATATTGTAGCAATATCTTTACCGACACAGCTCCTAGGACAATGGAAACTAAGGAGAAAATAAACATATGGGACTACATCAAAATAAAAAGCTTGTGCACAGCAAAAGAAACCATCAACAAAACAATAAGAAACCCCACTGCATGGAAGAACATATTTGTCAATGTTATCTTCGATAAGAGTTTAATTTCCAAAATTTACAGATAACTCATACAACTTAACAAAAGGAAGATAAACAATCCAATCAAAATATGGGCAAAGGACCTAAATAGACACTTTTCAAAAGAGGACATAAGGAAGGCCAAGAGACATATGAAAACATGCTCAAAGTCACTAATTATCCAAGAGATGCAAATCAAAACACAATGATATACCATCTCACACCTGTCAGATGGCTATCATTAACAAATCAACAAATGACAAGTGCTGGCGAGGATTTGGAGAAAAAGGAACTCTCATTCACTGCTGGTGGGAATGCAGACTGGTGCAGCCACTGTGGAAAACAGTATGGAATTTCCTCAAAAAATTTAAAATGGAACTCCCATTTGACCCAGTAATCCCACTTCTAGGAATATATCCCAAGAAATCAGAAACACCAATCAGAAAGGATATATGCACCCCTATGTTCATAGAAGCACAATTTACAATAGCTAAGATTTGGAAACATCCTAAATGCCCATCAGCAGATGAGTGGGTTAATGAAACCATGGTATATCTACAAAATGGAATACTATGCTGCTGTAAAAAAGAAGGGACTTTTATCATTTGCAACAGCCTGGATAGACCTGGAAAGCATTATACCAAGTGAAGTAAGCCAGTTGGATAAAGATAAATATCACATGATCTCACTCATTTGTGGAACATAATGAACAACATAACCTGATGAACAAAAATAGATCCAGAGACAGAGAAGCATCGAACAGATGGTCAAACCTCAGAGGGAAGGCAGGGGATGGGATGTGTGTGTGTGTGTAAAGAGATCAACCAAAGGACTTGTATGCATCCATATAAACATAACAATGGACATGGACACTGGGGTGGTGGGGGCTTGTCCTGGGAGGTGGGAGTGCCGGGGTGGGGTCGATGGGGGAAAAAGGAGACATACGTAATACTTTAAACAATAAAAAAAAATGACTGTGCTATGGCTATTATAACCTAGTATAAAAGTAATAAAGTGATTATAAGCTCTAAGTAAAATAGCCATTATTGACTTGTTATTCTAGAAAAGTCGGACAACAAGGAATATGGAAGAATGACTTTTGCCCCGGAAAACAGTATAGTGGACAATGTGAACTGTGATAATGTGAGAAAGGCGTGGTTTGTATTAAGCACTGACGGCAGCTAACCTTACCCTTCTCTAACTAGATGCCCCTAACCTCCTTGGCATGTATCAGGTGTTTGAGCTGCATCTCCCAAGAAGAACCCTGTGCATCATGCTGCCTATTTTAAAGGAAATAGGGAAGCTGTGGGGACCCCTATGAAACTCCCACTGACATATTTAGTCTGTGGTCCTGTGTCTGTTCACTCAAACTCCAGACGTGTGGGTGCTATTTAGTCAAATCGGAAGAAGTTTTGCATCTGTCACCAAGAGCTGAGGGAAAGGGAGCAGGTGTGACAGGCCACAGTAAAAATACAACGCAGACTTCCTTTTATGTGCGAGTGTGGGTCTGCTTTTGTCTCACTGGCACTCTTGGTACCTCTGGGATGGTAAATATCATCCTGAGTCATTCAGAATGTGGAAATGAAAAGTGGTGCTCTGTCTGCTACTGGGCTTTACATCCAGGAAGGAGAGACTTGGAGAGTACTTCACTTCCTTACCTTCTCTCTAGGTAGCGTTTTATTGTCTCAAGTTGTAGTCATATTGCTTTAAGTCACTGGTGTCTTAAATACCATCCATGTTTTCCCAGAAATATCAGAGGAAAAGATTTTTTTTTTTAACCTGGGAAGTTTGATGAGTCCAGAAATAATCTGAATACCTTATTTTTGGCATGTGAGGCCCTTTAGTTTGCCTCCAAGAGCCTATTTCCAGCCTCTGCCTTCCCTCTTCGAGTGATGTGATCTCTGATGGTACAGGCACTGGAACCATCGGACTGGATTACAGTTTTTGGCTACAAAGCACGACCCATCATTCCGTCAGATTCTTAGTAAGACTGACCCCATGACCTTCCCCAGCATGATTTTATTTTTACACCCATGGGAGGTTTTGACTCTAGTTGATTGGGTGCAGAGAATAGTCCTGGGTCCCTGAGATGGTTCTCCAAGAGGGAGGTGGTTTAGGAAGTAAGAGGCCGTGCTGTCTGCTCACTCCCAGCCTCGGTCCCAGGGTGCCAGGCCAGCTTCAGAGCCGAGACCACAGTTCTGGGGCCCCAGTCCTTTCAGCTGCTGCCTTCTTTTCTAGGGTCGTTAACAAGCATGCTAATTAGTGGCAATTTCCATGGTGGTTTTTGTGATGTGGGGATTTGTCCACTAAGAAATGGCCTGGAACCGCAAATTCATTCAAAATAGTCGATCCTACTGGATATAGAAATAACTCCTTGTCTATGTTGATCCTAGCTAGTGACCAGTGACCAGGAGGTGAAATCTTGGGAACGGAGGCCTGGGCTTCTGACTCAGCAGAAACCACTGTCTGACTTTTTTAGCCTCTCTTGGCCCTGTCCTACTGTAGAGACTGTGCTTCCTACAGGTCAAACTTGACAAAACATCTCAACCAGATCACATTCGGAGGTGTACAGCTGCCTCTCCACTAGTAAATTTGGCTTTATTTCTCATTACTGTTCCGATGCTTGAGGTCCATAAGTACATTTCTCTAAGGAAGCCCCAATTTGTATAATACTTGAACAAAATGTCCAAGAAGAGGAGAAAAAGCTAGTATCACGAACTGTGTGTGTGCTTCTGGCATCTAGTGGGTAGAATTCAGGGATGCTGCTAAATATCTGCAAATCCCAGGACAGAGCCTACACAACAAATAATTATCCATTCCCAAATGTCAGTATGCTGAGGTTGAGAAGCCCTGGAATACGTAAAGATGAGGAAGGGGTCTAGTATAATTTGTAGTTTAGGAAATGGGTTCTAAATTTTTTATTGAGCCTCTATTACGTATAAAAATGATGCTATGCTTTATGAGAGATTCTAAGAAATAAAAGTCATATTTACTAACATCAAGAAGTTTCCAATTTAAGCAGAAATAGTACACACACAGTGAAAAGTTGTACAGTTCATTTGCAAAGGAGATTGGTACTTGTATTAGTTTGCTAAGGCCTCTGTAACAAAATACCACAGACTGGGTGGCTTTAACAACAGACATTTATTTCCTTACAGTTCCGAGGTTAGAATCCGGGATCAAGGTGTCAGCAGACGTGGTTTCTTTTGAGGCCTTTCTCTGTGACGTGAGGTGGCTGGCTTCTCTCTGTGTCTCCCAGTGGTTCTCCCTTTGTGTCTGTCCCACCTGAAGGACCGTATTTTAATGTAATGACCTCTTTACAGACCACATCTTCAATACATGCAGACCCGTTCTGATGTACTGAGAGTTAGGATTTCAACACACGAATTTAAGAATTTAACCTATAATAATACTCTTTTGGTACAACTAAGTAACTAGAGTTAGAAATAAAGAAGCTAAGGAATGGTTTTCAAGGTATTATATAAGGGCTGTTACACTAAAATATGCCCAACACACTTTTTTTTTCCCTTAGTCTTAAAGTAGGAAAGGTTGTTGGTCCAGAAATGGTATTTTAGGAAGTTCTCCAGAATAAAGGCTCGATTAGTTCCTACCCCAGCTCATTCATATGTATTTCTTGAGCTCCTGTGATGTACCTGAGTTGTGTGAGTCTACTGGATAAATAAAAAGAAAAGGACTATTGCCTTTTGGAAGCTCACAGGCACATTTGTGTGTATTTGTAGGTGTGAGTCAGTGGGGAGGGGTTGGTGGAGGATAAGGCAAGAGATCCCTCACAGAAAGAGATAAAGGGTAGTACATTGATATTTCTAGGGCCAGGTTCTGAGGACCCCTATGCGCAGGGTGGCTAATTCTGACCAGGATTGTGGCAGTGCAGAGATTCAATGTAGATTCAATATGGTAGATCGGTAGTTCACAGCTGACGTTTATTATGATTGCTAAACTGGTTGCTAAATATTTTGAATGTCATCCTCTGGGAGTTGGGGAAGGTTGGAGAGGAGGTAAGAGTGTGAGCTAGATCTTGTGGATCTATAGGAGTTTGTCTGCTGGGAAATGGGGTGAGGAGGAAGGGCAAGGAATTATGAATAGAGAGAACAGCATGGAGTCATGAAAAGGACCAGACTATGGGCAACATGAGGTCAAGGATTGCATCTACTTTACTAACCACTAAGTCATTAGTACTAACATTTGACATATAATAGTGTTTCAATAAATGTTTATTAAGTAAATAAATGAATGAAAGGGCACACCATATTTGGAGAATGGTGAGAAGTGGGGGGAGGTGGATTTGAAAGGAAGTTTGGACCTTGTGCTAGGGTTTCCCAGGCTATGGGAAAAGTCAAGGGACATAGGTTTCTCCAATTCCAGCACCCCAGAAAGCCCAAGGGAGAGGTTGGAGACAAGGTGGAGGTAGTATGGGAAAGAAAAGTCTTATGCTGTCCTACTCACAAGTCACTTAAATACAGGGTAGTTTTAGGGACTAGATAGACCTGAGTTTTCTTCAAATTAGTCACATACAATTGTAACTGTCTTGGTCATTGTAAGTAATTCCACAAGTCTCAGGTTGCTCATCTGTAAAATTGGAATAACAATTGATTAACAATTGGAATAACAATCCTCATCTCATTGATTGAGGATTAGATTAGCTAATACAACTGAAGCATCACAGGCATGGCACATAGCAAGCACTCAACAAAATAATTATTTTTATTTTCTTGTTAATCCTCACCCAAGGATATTTTTTCCATTGATTTTTAGGGAGAGTAGAAGAGAGAGAGAAACACATCAATTGGTTGCCTCCTGCATGAGCCCTGACCAGGACTGGGGTGGGGCCAGGGAGGAGCCTGCAACTGAGGACATGCCCTTGACTGGAATTGAACCCAGGACCCTTTGGTCCACAGGCCGACGCTCTATCCACTGAGCAAATTGGCTAGGGCCAAAATAATTATTTTTAGATCAGAATGTCCACCAATGAAATAGATTATTTTTAGGATATTCTTTTAAATATTTCATCATCTGTCTAATGATGTTTGAAATTTCTTAGAGGAAAGAAACCTATCATTCTACAAGTAGAGTTAAATGACCTTCTCAAATACAAATTTAAATACAAATAGTGTTAGAGAGTGGGAATTTTTGAGCACTACTGAGGCCGTGGACTATGCCCCAGATAGAGATGTCAGTGCTGACACTAGGCCAGGCCTTGAGATATGGTCTCATGGCCCCTTCCCAGCACGTAGGCCTTCTTTCACAGAACACTGTCAGCTTTCTGAAGAACAGGATGACCTTGTGAATAACATGGTCGTCAATGGCATGACTCTGACGTTGCTTGGGAAAAACTGTTTTGTCTTGGGTTACTTGTTCTGCAAAAACCGGATGTGGTTAATGTGCTTAAAAGCGGTCCTACACAAAGGGTCGCTGCTGCTCTCTGGTCTCCCTGCGTGGAGAATGGCAGAGCAGTCGCCGGGTCGCCTGGCAGCCCGGCTAATAAAGGCTCCCTAAATTTTAATTTGGTCTGGGCTCCAGTGGTCATTCACTCGCATCCGCTCCACAACAATAGTAATGGCTTCTAATTTAAATATCCAGCTGTGGTAACCTAAAGGTGTGAATTAACTTTAGTAAAGGTGTAAACAGACAATCAGCAAGTATGGATGGCTGCTTACAGAATCTTGCTGGTCTGATTGAGGGAGATGGTGAAGAAAGTAACATAGCTCCTTTGCCAGGAAGGGAGAAGTGGGAGGCTGGGGAGGAGGAGAAAGTGTTCAAGAAAGAAGCCCGGGACTAGAAGAGAACTGCTGATTTCAGCTCTTCCACTCCAGTCTTGGGGTTCTACAGAACACAGATCTTTGGCTTCTGCAGCTGCACTTCTCCAATCACGCTGGCATGAGCCACCGAGGTTTGGTTCCAGTGGCTCAGTGAGCAGCCAGAGGAAGAAGGGAGTCCAGGGGCTGCGGTGTTTAGGGCAACCTTCCTAAAGGAGTAGATGGGAGCGGGGCCTGGAGGACTAGGAGAAGGGTGTTTGAAGAGTTTGTAAGGTCCTATCTGATGGTCTTGGCTCAAGGGATCCAGAGTCACGAATCTTGTGTGGAATCTTACTCCTGATGTGGTTCCTGATGGGAAGATATGCTCAGGGAAATGAAAAATGGGAAATTATAAAAAAACACGCCACACCCCCAAACTTAAGATGCACTGAGTGCTAACTATGTGTCAGGCCCTCTTCTAAGCAAGTTACACACAGCCATTTAATCTGTTTTTATCAGCCCTGTGAGTAGTATGTGGTTAAGAACTATTGTTGCCCTCCCTTTTTGGAAAAACATGTGGAGGAATGTGCTAAGAACATTTTGCCAGAAGTCATAGCAAAGTCAGTGATGGAGCTACTTTCTAATAGACTCACTTTATCATCAATGAATTGACTAGAATCCAACCACTGGGTTAAAACAAACAAACAAACAAACAAACAAACAAACAAACAAACAAACCCCCCACACAAACCAAATAAACCCCAACCAAACAACAACAAAAACAAACAGAAAAAGAAAGAGAGAGAACCCCAAAGGCCTGTTTTGCTGAATGTGATAGGTCCCGGGCATCAAACCAGAAACAGGCAAGACTTGCTGAAAAGAAAGGAAAGAATGTGTATTTTAAAATAAACTTTAAACAACTGAAGTGTGACATGCATATAGAAAGTGTGCCCATTGCAATTGTTCAGCCAGATGAATAATGACAGAATGAACACACTGGTGTAACCATCGCCCAGGTCAAGAAGTGGAACATTATGAGAAGCCTAAAGGCTCCCTTTGTGTCGACCTCCCTCACCCACCCCAGTTTCTCCTTTTCCCTCCCGCTAGTAAACGATTTTACAGGATTTCCAGCCACCGACTGAGAAGGGAAGCCCTTTGCTCAGGAGGCCTGGCTGAGCGTGGTGACAGAGGGCTTGGCATCCTCAAGGAACAAATTGAAGAATGAATTAAAGGTCATAGAGTAGCACTTACCAATGGTGAATTGGCAGAATGGACCCAGGATTGCATACACATAGCCTTTATTCCAGGCAGTGTTCTAGGGACAGTTTAAGGAATTTTCAGGGTAATGAACTAATGATTTTTGATGTAGTGTTAATTTAGGGTTTTCCCTAAATCCCAGTTATCTGGAACCACACTGTTTTATTCTCTGTGGGGATTCACTGGTCATGGGGCAGCCAGCTGCCCAGGCTCACAGCCGGCCTTGCCGTCCCTTCTCCCTACATCGGAGAGGAGAACCAGAGTGAGATGGCAGGGGGCCCAGAGCAGGGCAGGCCTTGCTCAGGTTACCCTTTCTGTCTCAGGTGAGAGTGAGCAAGGCCCAAGAGAGAGAAGGAATTGACTCCGCAGCTAGGGTGGCCGCTCCAGGTTCCACAGTTGGTTTCAGTCAAGGCTGACCACAGCTCCAGAGAACCCAGCATTGGGCCGTAGACCACGCCCCCTAGTACAGACATCGATGGGATCCAATCAGACCAGAAACCCCGCCTATTGGGGCAGAGCTAAAGGGGGTTTGTGTCCTCTCTGAAGAGAGGGTTAAAAGCCAAGGCTATAATCCCATTTGTTTATTTCTCCCTAGGAGCTGTGTCGGTAAAGATATTGCTACGATATATATGTCTGCTATTTTGCTGCCTATGGAATCTTGTAGGATTTTTATGGTTTCCCATCTTACATTTAAGTCCTTTAGCCATTTTGAGTTTGTTTTTGTGTATTGTGTAAGTTGGTGATGTAGTTTCATTTTTTTTTGTATGTATATGACCAAATTTCCCAGCACCATTTACTGAAGAGACTGTCTTTACTCCATTGTATGCTCTTGCCTCCTTTGTCAAATATTAATTGAGCATAATGGCTTGGGTCGATTTCTGGGTTCTCTGTTCTGTTCCATTGGTCTATATGTCTGTTCTTGTGCCAGTACCAGGCAGTTTTGAGAACTGTGGCTTGGTAATATAGCTTGATATCTGGTATTGTGATCCCTCCAAATTTGTTCTTCTTTCTCAGGGTTGCTGTGGCTATTCGGGTCCTTTTTTTATTCCAGATGAATTTTTGGAGAGTTTGTTCTAGACCTTTGAAGTATGTTGTTGGTATTTTAATGGGGATTGCATTGAATCTGTAGATTGCTTTGGGTAGTATGGACATTTTAATGATGTTGATTCTACCAATCCATGAACATGGTATGTTCTTCCATTTATTTATGTCTTCCTCTATTGCTTTTTTCAATGTCCTGTAGTTTACTGAGTACAGGTCTTTTACCTCCTTAGTTATGTTTATTCCTAAGTATCTTAGTTTATTTGGTGCAATGGTAAATGGGATTTTTTTTTGTTTCTCTTTCTGTGAGTTGATTATTGGTGCTTAAAAGGCCATAGATTTCTGTGTGTTAATTTTGTATCCTGCCACATTGCCAGATTCACTTATTAGGTCTAGTAGTTTTTTGATGGAGTCTACATTAAAATAAGAAGCTTCTGCACAGCAAAAGAAACCATCAACCAAACAACAAGAAAGCCCACTGCATGGGAGAACATATTTGCCAATGTTACCTCCAATAAAGGTTTAATCTCCAACATTTACAGGGAACTCATACAACTTAACAAAAGGAAGATAAACAACCCAATCAAAAAATGGGCAAAGGACCTAAGTAGATACTTTTTGAAAGAAGACATAAGGAAGGCCAAGAGACATATGAAGACATGCTCAAAGTCACTAATCATCAGAGAGATACAAATCAAAATGACAATTTGGTATCATCTCACACCTATCTGAATGGCTGTCATGAACAAATCAACAAACAACAAGTGCTGGCGAGGATGTGGAGAAAAAGGAACCCTCGTGCACTGCTGGTTGGAATGCAGACTGGTGCAGCCACTGTGGAGAACAGTATGGAGTTTCCTCAAAAAACTAAAAATGGAACTCCCATTTAACCCAGTAATCCCACTTCTAGGAATATATCCCAAGAAACTAGAAAGATTTACTGTCTTACCAACTTTCAAGTTTGCAATACAATATTGTTAACTATAGTCACCGTGCATTTTATCTCTTAAACTTACTTTATAACTAGAAGTTTGTACTCTTTGAGAATATCTCCTCATTTCCCTTATCCCAGCCCCTGGTAATCACCAATCTACTCTCTTTCAATATGTCTGGCTTTTTAAAATTCTACAATATATGCAACAATGTACAGTGTTTGCCTTTCTTTGTCTGACTTATTCCACTTAGCAAAATACCTTTAAGGTTCATCCACGTTGTCACAAATGGTAGAATTTCCTTCTTTTTTTATGGCTAACTAATTTTCCATTGTGTTTATCAAATTTTCTTTATTCATTCATCTATCAATGGACGCATAGGTTGTTTCCATATCTTGGCTTTTGTGAATAATGCTATAATGAATGTGGGAGTGCAGATATCTCTTCAAAATCCTTATTTCATTTCTTTTGGATATTTACCCAGGGGATTGCTTTACTCATTTCATTTTATCCCTGTTTTCCAATCCTGTTTCCTTCTCCATGTACTACTACTCTAATGTTTGTATTTTTTTGTTTGAAAGTGTTCTTATGAAATATTTGTTGTTTTCTTATTTGTAACTAATTAAAAAAAAATTTTCATTATGGGAAATTTTGAATGTACCCAAAAAGAGATGGAAGAGTATAATGAACTTCCTGTACCCATTATTCAGCTTCAACTACAATCAGCCCATGGCCAATTCTACCCCATACACATCCCATCCTCTTCCCTCCTTTCAGATGTCAGATTACTTCATCCATAGATATTTCCAGGTATACAAGATAACAAACCACAATATCCTTATCAATAGCTTAAAAACAATATTTTCTTAATATCATTGAATAGCCAGTGGGCAAATTTCCAGTTCTCTCACAAATGTTATTTCTTTTCACAGTTTGTTTATGTGAATCAGGATTTAAATAAGGCTCAGACGTAAATGAGTGGTTGATTTTTTAAAAGTCTCTTTTAATCAATAGGTTTCACACTGAATCTGTTTATTCTTTCCCCTTGCAACTTATTTGTTGAGGAACAGGTTGTAAGTTATTAGCTGGATCTAAGGACTTGCTCATATTCATGTTTAGCTTTTTTGACAAGACTGTTTTATGGCTTGTCTTGCATTCTCCCAATAGCACATAATATTTGCTGTGTGTGTGTGTGTGTGTGTGTGTGTGTGTGTGTGTGTGTGTGTGATATTAGCAGCCATTGATGACCAAAACCTAGGATCCCGTTAGTTTATTAGTGTCTAGGCATACCTTGGAGATATTGAGGGTTTAGTTCCAGACCACTGCAATAAAGCAAGTATTACAATTAGGTGAGATGTAATCTTTTTGCTGGTGGAGGGTCTTGCCTTCAATTTGTAAAACATCTGTGACATGCAATAAAATGAAGTGCAATAAAACAAGGTATGTCTGTATTAGTTATCTATTGGTGTATAACACGATTGCCACAAAGTTAGTGGCTTGAAATAAAACACATTAATTATTTCACAGTCAGAAATATAGACATGAGTTATCTAGGCCTCAGCTTCAGGGTCTCTCAGAAATCTACAGACAAGGTATTGGCTGGGCTGGAACGTCATTTGAGGCTTGACTGGGGAAGAATCTGCTTCCAAGCTTATGTGGCTGTTGGCAGGATTCAGGTCCCTTGGATTGTCTGACAGGGGGTCTCAGTTCCTTTCTGGCTGTTGGGGAGGCGACACCGAGGTTCCTTGTCTTCTGGGCCTCTCTTTGTAGCAGCTTACTTCATCAAAGCCAGCAAGAGAGACAGTCAATAGAGAGAATCTGCTGGCAAGATGGAGGTCCAATCTTATGTAATGCAATCATGGAGAAGATATCCCATCACCTTTACCATTTTCCATTGGTTAGAAGCAAGCCCCATGTCCCATGCATACTCAAGGAGAGGAGATTACACAAGGGCATAAATAGCAGGGATAATTGGAGTCTTACAGTCTGCCACAATCAAGTGTTGCAAAATGGTGATATTTTAATTCTAGCGTTTCTTCCTTGTTTACTGGCTGGAACACTTCTATAACATGAAACTACCCCTGATATATTATTTATCAATAATATAATTAATAGAGGAAAATCAGAATAAACGCTTGATTCTTTTTTTTTATTTACCAGTTATTTTACTCAAAACCAGCGAGTTAATTCCCTTGCATTCTCTAATGGTGGCCAATTATGTGGGCATGTATTATTAATTATGTAAATAGTGTTGTGCTGAATATAGCATTCTGTTTATTTTATTTTTCAGAAATTCAGTACTGTCTTTAAGATCTATTCATACCAGTGTATGTACATCTAATTCTTCACTCCTATTTATTGAATAGTATTCCGGGGTTATAGATCACCCTGTTATCTACCTGTTCACCCAGTGGACAGCAGGATGCTTCCAAATTTCTGCCATGGTGACCATTCTCATAACAGTTCCCTTAACACCTCTGTATCCAGGAGGGACTGCTAGCTAGGAGCGTGTGATTAAGTAGTCAGTTTGTTAAGTAGTGCCAAACTGCTTTCCTGAATGGCTTCACAAAGCTACTCTGTCATGGAAATGACTTAACATGTGTACCTCAGCTTAATGAGGGTGGAAACATCGCAATATCCTCATGAATTTTATGCCACTCACTAAACTGAACTACATTTCTTTTTTTGTTTGTTTGTTTCTTATATTTTTATTTTAATAGAGCTTCTATTTCTTTTCTAATTTCTATTTTTGTATGTACTTTGTTTCTTTTTCTTTTTTTTATTAAGGTATTATATGTGTACATATCTTACCATTGTCCCCCCCACCCCACACCCATACATGCCCTCACCCCCCAGAGTTTTGCATCCATTGGTTATGCTTATATGTATGCATACAAGTCCTTCGGTTGATCTCTTATCTCCCCCACCTCTCCCTAACCTTCCCCCTGTAATTTGACAGTCTGTTTGATGCTTTACTGTCTCTGTATCTATCTTTTTGTTCATCAGTTTATAATGTTCTTTATTATCCATAAATGAGTGAGATCATGTGGTATTTTTCTTTCATTGACTGGCTTATTTGAATTACATTTCTGAACAAATTTCTCAAAACCATTAATATTCGAAGTATCCATAGCTGTGCTAGGTGATGGATGCTATAAGACAGAATCTATACAAGCATTTTCTAACCTAGACTACTGTCATCTGGTAAGCCATTCAAATTCTATTGAGGACAAGGGGAGAAATGGGGATGAGAAAAGAAAGGAGGAAATTACTTCACTTATTTAGGAAGGGTGATAGGGGAATCTTGCCTTATTAACTAACTTAGCATCTCATTTTACAAATATGGAAACTGAGACCTAGAGGTGAAGCCATTTCTCCAAGGGTCATTTCATGAGTGTAACCTGCTGGGCTAGTCTGCTGACTCCCAGGAGAAGTCTGGGAGGGAGGTGGGGGAGACATATGCAAAGTTAGAGAGAGATGAGGAGGTGGCTAAAGATTGCAGCTTGGGGGCTAAAGACTGAAGCTTGGGCCGTGTTAATTTTCAGGAGCCAGAAAAGGAAATAAAAATGTTAAATGGGGAAGATCAGTCTATTGGCAACTCATGGAGACTGTGAACACTACACACATCTAATTTAGACTTCACCACAAGTCTTATGAAGTAGGGATTATCATTTCTCTTTATAGATGTGGAAACACAGGCTTAGAGTGTTTAAGCAACTTCCTCAATGTCTTGCAGTTAAAAAGTGTCAGAGTGTGATTCATATCCAGGTCTGTTGATGCCAAAATCTTTGCTCTCAGCGCGCACAGACACACTCACACACACACACACACACACACACACACACACACACTCAGAGGGTTTCAAGGTTGGTGTGGTTAACAGGGCCTAATGCTGAAGAAAGGTCAAGAAAAGTGAGGAGCGGAAGTGGTTTCAGAAATTGTGGTCTTAGGTGGAAAAAGCCCTTCACCAGTTTCCTCTGGCTGCTGCTGAGCAGGGCAGCTGGAGGTCATATGTGCTGATTCTGGGAGCCCCTAAAGCAAGTAGAAGTACTGAAATCATTTGGGACCACAGGCAAGTGGAAATACATAGTTGGATCTGAAGCCTTAAATTAGATGCAGTTTCAAACAGAATTTTTCTGGCTTAATCACAAAGTCAAGGAAACCATAAGTGACCAATATGAACATGGCTTTTGCTCAAGTTCATAAAAATAAAATAGGCAATAGAGAATATTTAAATGGTATTGATGATAACTTAATCCCAAAGTTAAGAAAACCATAAATGACCAGACTGAAAGAAGCTTGTATTGTTTGTCCAAGTGCAGACAATAACATGGAGAATATTCAAATGGGACTGATGAAAGTGCTGCCGTTTCTGTCTCTGAGTGCCTGTGTCAGCAGAACGCAGGAGGCCGGGAGGGAGCGTTCAGGTCTTCTAACTTGAAAGCCCACTGAAAAATTAATGTGCAGGGTAACAAGGAGAAAAGAATGATCAAGGGGCTTTTCTACCTACATTCTCTTCTTTGGAAAAGGACATTCCGATTGGGGCATCTTAAATAGCAGACAGTTTTGTGTTTTTTTCCTTCTCAAACAGCATTTTAATGAGGAGAGCATAAATAAATCCATTGCTTCCAAAAAATACAGAGATGGTAGTTGAAATGGCAGAGTGCCAGGAAAGTTGCCATTTGGGTTTTAGAAAACCCAGTATTTCATGACGGTTGGAAGACCGAGGCGGGGCTTGCAGGAGAGGCTCTTTATTGAAGCCAGGTGTGAGCTGTCTCCTCTTCCTGGCTGGAAGGCTGTTTGGGTCCAGGGGAGAATTTCCTGTGGCGGTTGTGCATTTCTGGCCCAAGTCCCTGGTGCACCCGAGTCTTCCCTGCTGCTCCCACAATCTCTTGCTTTTTCTCCCTTTCTCCTCCACTCCCCCCAATCCCCCGCTTACTCTTTCTCTCCTGCTATATAAGGGCTGAATGTCTGTGTTTCCTCCCAAATTTTTATGTTGAGGCCCTAATTCCCAGGTGTTGGAGGGAGGTGGGGTAGAAGAGGGTGGTCTTTGAGAGTAATTTGATTTGCATGAGGTCATGGGGTGGAGCCCCCAGGATGGCCTTGGCACCCAAAGGGATGAAGAGACCAGAGTTCTCCCTTGGCCATGTAAGGATTCAGTGAGAAGACGGCTGTCTACAAGTCAGTCAGTGGGTCCTCACTAGAACCTGACTATGCTGGCACCTAATCTTAAACTTCCAGTCTTCAGAACTGTGAAAATAAATGTTTATTTTTTTAAGCCACCAGCCTATGGTATTTTGTTACAGCAGACTGAGCTGACCAAGATACTTCCTTTCCCAAGTCTACTTCCTTGAGTAGGTCTGTTCAACATGTTATACCCCAAATGTTTAAAACAATTATTTACAACTGCAATGTGGCTCACCATATTGGATCTACAAAATGCTACTTATGTTCACTGTGGCTACAGTAGAACCTCTTAGATCCAGGAATGAGTGTTCCTGTTCACCCTTAGCTAAGAAGATGCAGCATTTGTAAACTTTTGCTGGAGAATTTCTTCTTCTGCAAAATAGTACCTGCCTCACCACTGGCTTGTAAGGAGTAAATTAAATATGTGAAAGCCCAGAGCTCAGTGCCTGGCTCATAGAAACCGCTCGGTTAATATTTGTTACTCTGAGTATAAAAGCAGGATGGCTGATTTCCACCCTCCAAAACAAAGGAGGACTCATCCCTTCCTTGAAAGAGAAAAAGTGAGAAAATCCTGATAAAGGGCAGAGAATTCAGAGACTAGAATTCTGAGCCAGCTGTTTTGAAGTTGATAAAAGCTGGGTATTGAGAAATTCTTGGATTTTGAAGAAGCCTTGAGAGGAGCCAAGGAAAATTCCAGCTACCGGATGGGGATGGTGGCATTTCAATATGGGCATTAAACTGCTCAGCACCCCAGGTCGCCTGGGGAGACCCTGAAGGTGGACCTGCAGAAATCAGTGTTTGCATTCAATCTGGTACTCAGTCATTACGCAGCAGGTTAACAAGGCCGTAGCCTCAAATCCAACATGTGCTTCTTGGTTCTTGCTTTACTTGACCTCTGGGGATATATCTGATATTGATGACCACCTCTTTCCAAAGTACTTTTTAAATGGCTATGTGACAAAATTGATCTTTATCTGTCATGTGGTCCTTTGTCAGATGGATCCTCTTTCTCTGTGGGCCCTTCAAGAATTGGTATTGCCAAGAATTTGATACTTACCTTTCTTCCACCCTTTTAGGCAATTTGACCAGTATCTTCCCTTCTAATCACCATCAGTTTGTAGATGATGCTCAGCATAAAACTCCACTACAATCTTCCTCAGGAGGTCCTTCTAACTCAGCTTGCTCTAATTGATTGCATGTCCATGAGGTCTCCCTCTCACCTGTCTTTGCACTCCCACTTCTCTTCAGCCCAGGGCTGTCTTAGTTTAGCCCCACCAGCTCTCTGAAAGAACTACAGATCTTCAACCAGTGTTCTACCATCGGTTTTGCTCTCCCCACTGCTTTTGCCAAGAAAATGTACTTTCTAAAATACATGAGTTTAAAAAAAAATTCAACCTGAGAGATTATCTCTTAATACATGAATTTAATATGTTGACATTTATTGTGAATATTGTCATATTTAGACTTATTGCTAAAATCTTAAAAGAATATATTTTTATTTTTCCCCAACTTCCCTTTTCTCTCCAATGTTTTGGAAACTATTTATTTAAATTTTTGGTAAGTCATCCATAAACTTTCAATATACATGTACATTCTAACAACATCTAAAATTATCCAACATCTCTGCTCTCTTAGACAAGACAAGGGCCTTGGCATGTTTTAATCCTCCTGTAGTCTCCCTCTTCTACCTTCCTTATTTTTGTAATGTGGAATTTTAAATACAATGTTCCCTCCACCTGCAATAGTTAATATTTAAAATAACAACATAATGTAACAGCTTCTTTACTCACCATATTAAAAAGCTTTCTACTGTTTCCCTATGTTTCTTTTACCACTTGTGGAACTATTTAATATTTCTTTTTTTGAGTATCTATACATGCAAAAAGTCTTAGAGTTTGTATGTCTAAACATATCTGTCACCTTTTTTATTTTTAAAATTTTTACTAAAATTTTTTATTTAGGTATAATTGATATAGAATATATATTAGTTTCAGGTGTACAACATAATGATTTGATATCCTATCTAATAAAAGAGTAATATACAAATTGACCATACCTCTGCTACACCCACAAGCCACGCCCACCAGCCAATCAGGAGCAAGTATGCAAATTAACCCAACCAGATGGCTGCGGCCACGGAGAGAGCAGGAGGCTTGGGTTTCCCCAGCAATGGAGGAAGCCAAGCTTTCCACCTGCTCTGGCCTGCCTTGGCCTCCGCTTAAGGCTACAAAGTTTCAATTATAGAAGATAAATAAATCCCAGATACCAGGGCCTCCGCTTGGGTCGCTGGGGGGCATGGCCAGCCTGCAAACAACCACAGACCCCTCACCCAGGCCGCCCCATGCTCCAAGGGAACCCCACCCTGATCCAGGACACCCTTCAGGGCAAACCAGCTGGCCTCCACCTGTGCACCAGGCCTCTATCCTATCTAATCTTCCTATCTATTAAAAGAATAATATGCAAATTGACCATCACTCCAATACACAAGATGGCTGCCCCCATGTGGTCAAAGATGACTGACACCATGTGGACACAAGATGGCTGCCACAAGATGGCCAACAGGGGAGGGCAGTTGGGAAGGATCAGGTCTGCAAGGGAGGGCAGTTGGGGGCGATCAAGCCTGCAGGGGAGGGCAGTTAGGGGTAACCAGGCCAGCAGAAGAGGGAAGTTGGGGGCGACTGGGCCTGCAGGGAATGGCAGTTGGGGGGGACCCAGGCCTGCAGGGGAGGGCAGTTAGGGGCAAACAGGCTGGCAGGGGAGGGCAGTTAGGGGCAAACAGGCTGGCAGGGGAGTAGTTAGGCATCAATCAGGCTGACAGGGGAGTGGTTAGGAAGTGATCAGGCTGGCAGGCAGAAGTGGTTAGGAGCAATCAGGAAGGCAGGCAGGCAAGCAGTTGGGAGCCAGCAGTCCTGGATTGTGAGAGGGATGTCCGACTGCCTGTTTAGGCCCAATCCTACAGGCCTAAATGGGCAGTCGGACATCCCTTGAGGGGTCCCAGATTGGAGAGGGTGCAGGCTGGGCTGAGGGACACCCCCCCGTGCACAAATTTTGTGTACTGGGCCTCTAGTTTGTATATATTGTGAAATGTTTACCACAATAAGTTTAGTTAACTTCCATCACCTTATATAGTTACGGAAACATTCTTTTTCTTGTGTTGAGAACTTTTAAGATCTATTCTCTTAGCAACTTTTAAATATGCAAAATAGTATCATTAACTATAGGCACCAAGCTGTATATTACATCCCTAGGACTTATTTTATAACTGGAAGTTTATACCTTTTGAACCACCCCCGCCAGAATCCCTCCAACTCTGGAAACCACTAATCTGTTCTCTGAGCTTGGTTTTTCTTTCTTTCTTTTTTGTTTTTCAGATTCCATATATAAATGAGATCAAATGGTATTTGTCTTTCTCTGTATGACTTATTTCACTTAGCATAATGCCATCAAAATTCATCCAAATTGTTGAAAATGGCAATATTTCATTTCTTTTTTATGGCTGAATAATACAGTCACCCCTTCATCTCTGTGGGTTTTGCATCTGAGGATTCAACCAACCACGAATCAAAAACAGTATTTTTGATCCAAGGTTGGGAATCCTTGGATGTGGTGGGCCTACTGCATCCATTATTCTATGACATCTATAATAATAAAAGTGTAATATGGTAATTAGACTGGACAGCCGAATGAACTTCTGGATGTCATTCCTGACGTCCTTCTGGATGGAGCCGCAGCGGCAAGGGCCAAGGCAGAGGTGGTTAGGGGTGATCAGGCAGGCAGGCAGGCAGGCAGAGTGGTAAGAGGCAATCAGGCAGGCAGGCTAGCAGTTAGGGGTGATCAGGAAGGCAGGCAGAGGCAGTTAGGGGCGATCAGGCAGGCAGGTGAGTGGTTAGGGGTGATCAGGAAGGCAGGCAGGCCAGTGGTTAGGAGCCAGTGGTTCCAGATTGCAAGAGGGATGTCTGACTGCCAGTTTAGGCCTTATTCCCTGAGGGGTCCCAGATTGCAAGAGGGTGCAGGCCAAGCTGAGGGACACCCCCCTTCGTGCACAAATTTTGTGCACCGGGCTTCTAGTTTTATATAATAGTCTTGAGCTTCTGTGAATTTTGGTATCTGCATTGAGTCCTGAAACAATTTCCCTTAGATTCTGAGGGAAGACTGTATTCCTTTGTATATATATTCACCACATTTACTTCATCTGTTCATGCATTGATGGATACTTAGGTTATTTACTTTACCTCTTCTGAATTATAGTTCAATGAGGTAAAGAATTTATAATGGACAGTTACTTTGCCTTTGAACGTCATTTCTTTGTCTTCTAATTTTTTGTTGATGATGGGAAATCTGCTATTGTTCTTATTGTTATTCCTTTGTGACTTAATTATCTTTTCTCTCTGATAGATTTAAGACTTTTTCTGTTCTCCAATTTCAGTATAAGGTATCTAGGTCTATCTATCTATCTATCTATCTATCTATCTATCTATCTATCTATATCTATCGATCTATCTATCATCTATCTATCTATCTAAAATTCAATATTCTGTGCTCACTATAAATCTGTATTTTTATTTTCCTTCAATATTGGAAACTTAACTATCATTAGTTCCTTTCACATTTTTCTCCACCAATTCCTCTATTGTTTCACTTTGGAGTTGCTATAAGTCTTTTGTTGCAGGCTTTTAATCTACCCTCCATGTCTCTCCTCTTTCTTTTCATGTCTTCCATCTTTTTATCTTCTGTGCTGTATTCTGGGTGAATAGCTCAGTATTGTCTTCCAATTTCTAATCCTCCCATTACTTGTGTTCAATATTTATCCAGTCTATGAGCTTTTAATTTCAATCTTGGTATTTTTAATTTCCAGAATTTGTAATAGTTTATTTTTCAGAACCATATGCTCTTCATTCATATTTGTTTCTTTTATTTATTTACTTTTGTTTCTCATGCATGTGTAATTACTTCATTCCTTTGAGGGTTTTAAACACACTTATTTTAAACTAGGGGCCCAATGCACATTGAAAGGAACTGTGGGCCTCAAGGCTGTGGTAGGCATAGGGGCAGGTCTCGGCCCATCCTCCACACCCCTACCTGGACCCTCCTGCCACGGCCGCCAGTCCCGTCTGCTGGTAGCCCTGCTCCCGCCACCGCAGCTTCTGTGCTGAGGGCACCTGCCTCGCTAGTACTTGCACCTGTTGACGGCGTGGAGCGATTGGTGCCAGTGCCAGCAGCGGGTGTGAGTGGGGCAGGCGCTGTCAGCAGGTGCGAGTAGCAGCTGCTGCCTGATTGTCCTTCAGGAGCAGGGGGAGGTGGAGAAGCCCTTAGGGGCGATCAGGGCCAGCAGCCGCTGCTCGCACCCGCTGATGGTGCCGAGTGATCGGGACTGGTGCCGGGCAATAGCAGGGCGTGCAAGCGGAGGCTCTGGCACCAGCTGTGGGTATGTGCTTGGCTGGCACTGGCAGTGGGTGTGAGCAGGGCCTGCGCCAGCAGCAGGTTCGAGTGCCAGGTGGGACCGTGGCACGTGGGAGCAAAGAATTTTCAGTAACCACCAGAGGTTCGCCCTGATGACAGTGACTGGTGCCCCGCCTTGGTCTGGTGCTCCCGCTCACCTGCTCCACCATCCCGCTAAGCCAATGCCTGCCATGGTCTTCACATGCCCCCTGGTGGTCAGCGCATGTCATAGCAACCAGTTGTTCGGTTGTTCCACCATTCGGTCTATTTACATATTAGCTTTTTATTATATAGGATGATTTTGAGATTACTCAGGTATTTTCATTTTTGAGGAAATACATTTTTTTTCTAGTTGTTGAGATTGTAGTTTGACTTTCTTTCCTGGGGGCGCAAGCTGGGGTCTGATCCCTGCAGGCCACCCCTAGGGACCCCATCTGTGCACGAATTCGTGCACTGGGCCTCTAGTCTATAATACTCATGGACACCGACAATAGTATGGTGATTGCCAGAGGGAACAGGGTTGGAGTGGTGGGGGGTTAGGGAGGAGGTAGAAGAAGGTGAAAGGGGGATAAATGGTGATGGAAGGAGACTTGACTTGTAAACACACAATGCAATATACAGATGATGTGTTGTAGAATTGCATACCTGTCACCTGTATAGTTTTATTAACCAATACATTTAATTAAAAATAAATAAAATTTAGGTTTGCATGCTCATCTTGATTGGTTTGCCCCTCCCTGCAGTGGTGGGTTATTTTCTTCCCTGTCTAGTGGTTTTGACATTGCCTCCACCTGACTCCCAGTAACTCTGTTCTAGAATCAGGTTGAATATATTTGGTTGGTCCCTTCCCCCACATACTGGGTATACATACATGCAGCCCCAAAACTGGTGGGCAGCCTCACTCAGAGTGGGATTCCGAGGCTGTGCTTGCTCTCTCCCAGCACTATAGGCCCGTGGCTATAGCTTTCCTGCCTCTTTTTATAAATGAGAGAGATCAGCACACCTGAGGCTTCAGGCAGTGATCTTGGCTCAGGTTCTCCGCCATGCTTGGAAGGTTTTGTTCCCTGTTACCCCAGAGAAATCAAACTTTGGCTATCTCTGCCCTCTTGACCAGGAGATTAAGAAGCCCATGGCTTCGGCTTGTTTACTAGTGGCCATTTCTCTTTCATGGCAATATTTTATCTGATATTTTAGTGTGATTTTATTTTAAACATGTACAAAGAATGTTTCATGTCTTATTTCTGTGCTTGGAGTAGAGTTGGAGAGCTCAGAACTTGAAGTCACAACGGCATCTGGCCTAGAAGTGCCTCTTCTGGTTTATCTTTGTGCTCCCCTGCTTGTCACCAAGCAGGTGCTTCTGAGACCAGGGCCTGTTGGAGGCTGGAGGGTAAGAAAGTCAAGTTACATGAAGTCAGGGCGAGCTCTGCATGTGGAGTTGGGCTTCACGAACACCAGTGGTTGTCTGAGGCCTCTCGACTCTGACTGTAAAGCCTACCTCAGAAACCCCTTCTTCCTGGCAGACCATCAGGGTGTTCAAGTGTCCTTATTGCTAGAGACAGTACTGATCCTCTTCTTGTAGAAAAGCATACTCATCCACTTAATAGCCTTCAGTGTCAGTGCTTAAGGAAGTGTAATAGCCTTAAAGCTGATTTGTGGTTCAACAGATGATTGGCTAGTCTCAAATTTGGGTTCTTGGGCCAGCAGGTCAGTGTTTATCTTCAGTGACCGACGCAGCAGTAGAGACAGGAGCTGCTCTGATTGCTGACGGGATACCACCCCGTGTGAAAAGCTGCTCTCAGAGAAGCCATAGAGGAGATAATCTGCTTTAGGCGAATCAAGTACCCTCCGTGGAGAAAAGTAAGTCAGCAATTGCGCTCAGCAGGAAACTTTGTCAGTGGGTTGTCGGAACTCAAGGATGTGATTACAATCTAACTTCAGTGTAACTTTGACTCTTCTGTGTACTTTTCTCATTTATCCTGTGAGTCATAGAAATATTTTTGATGATTGCAGCAAAGTCTATGGCTATTTGTATTTAACTTCACCAAGCTGGGAGAGCCTTATCCAACTATAGAAAAACAAAACAAAACTAGAGTGCCACATCGTTATGATCTGTATTTCTAGCACATGGCCTCAGAGCTCTCTTGGCCTTTGATTAGACATGAGTAAGATTTAGAAGACTGAGTGCTGGCTGTATTGGGCATCTCAGTTGGCTGCAGTTTCCTGCAGTTTGGGCTCCCCGCTGGCTCAGCGAAGTGGAGCAGATATTGGGTGTTTTTGCCTGTCCAGCCCCATTTCCATCCTTCTAGGAACTGAACGCTTCTCTCTTCTGGAGAATATTTTCACAACCTGCGCCAGGTCCATGCTGCCACAGAGGAGGCCACATGTCCTAGGAGTTAGAAATGCGCCCATGGCCCGAGCAATCTTCCCAGGATATTTCTCCTACCACTATCAGAAAACACTTTCCTTCCACTGGGCTCTCAGCTGGCAATTGTCTTCCATCCTTTTGGAGAGCACCTGTCCAGCAGGTGGAGACAGAGGCAGAGCTCTGAAAACATTTTAAACTTTATTTTTTAATTTATTTGTAATAAAAAGCGCACATATTTAAGGTGTACAATGTGATGATTTGATGTACATGGTGAAATGATTACAGTAAAGCTGTTGACATATCCATCTCTTTATATAGTTACCTTTTTTTGTGTGTGTTTGGTGGTGAGAGCACCTGAAATCTACTTTCTTAGCAAATTTCCAGTATTCAATACAGTATTTTAACTATAATCATCATGCTGTATATTAAATATCTAGAATTATTCATCTTACATAATTGCAATTTTGTACTCTTTGATCAAAATCTTTCCATAACCCCTGGTAACCACTATTCTACTCCCTACTTCCATGTATTCGATTTTTTTTTAGATTCCACATGTAAATGAGATCATGCAATATATTTTTTTCTGTGTCTGGCTTATTTCATTTAGCATAATGTCATCCAGCATCATCTGTGTTGACACATATGGCAGGATCTCCCTTTTTAAGGGTGAATAATATTCCATTATTCTTTATTTACCACACTTTATTTATTTATTCATCTGTCAATTAACACTTAGGTTGTTTCCATATCTTGAATATTGTGAATAATATTGCAGTGAATATGGGGTGTAGATCTCTTTGAGGTACTGATTTTTTTCTTTTGGTATGTTCTCAGGAGAGGGATTACTGGATCATATGATAGTTCTATTTTTAATATTTTGGGGAACCTCCATACTGTTTTCCATTCTGGCTGTAGCAGTTTACAATTCCACTAATAGTACCTAAGTGTTTTCTTTTCTCCACATCCTCCCCATCACGTGTTCTCTTTTATCTTTTTGCTAATAGGCTCTGATAACATTGAGGCCTTATACTCAGCCTTGCTTGATGTCAAATGCACCCAGGTATGCAAGCCCAGGGATTGATTTCCTTCTTGGCTTTAGCTAATTTTAGCTGAATGTCTGTCACTTGAGATTGAAAGTGTCCTGACCCTTATGAGTAAGAGTTGGGAGTCATTCATAAAAAAGCTGATGTGCATATTCACGCATCCCAGGCCCAAGCTACTTATGATGCACCTAGCTAGTTATGAAGCTCACTGGGCAAGCCTTGACTTTTTGGGTGTCTAAGCTTTGATCAACTGAAACTGGAGGATCCAAAGAGTCAAAATTGGGGAAAGGGAGAGGAGGTATAGGACCATGAAGTGAGGCATCTGTGTGTCCTAGGAGCTGTCAGGGACTGCAGTCATTGGGTACCTAATTGTAGGGAGGGCCAGCAACTGACCGAGGATTCCCCTCTCTGGACACTAGACGTGCTTTCTGTTCACTCATCCAAGGCTGCTGAAATACCAACTTACCCAGAGAGTCAAAGCAATTTTCACCAGGCCACACAGCCCCTCTTTAAATTTTCAGGTAACTTCTCCACTTATCAGACCGCACTTCCTTCCTGCCACGGGGAAAAACTAAGCAACAGTAAGAAAGCACAAGTGAGCACAGGATTCTACAAACAGCAGGGGAAAGTGCTCTGTAGATAGATGACAGTGAGTGTGATCTGTGTAACTGTGAGCTTCTGCAGAACAGGTGGGCTTTCTAGAAGTTCAAGAGAAGGAGAACAGGGCAGGTAACCTCTGAGCTTGCCACCTCCTGGCAAAAGTCGTGGAGCTTCTGACTCAGAGCACACAACTATAGTGAGGCTGCGTGGGGTGGGAGGACTGGCAGGCGAAGAGACACAGAATGAGTGTATGAGGCACAGCAGATGTGAGGAGGAGGACTGATTTGTGATTAGAATCTTGTCCTTTCCTTCTGTATGTCATGTTATGAAGGGACCCCTACATCTTAATATGGATCGGAAGAGAAACACTGAAATGTCATTGAGGGGCAAAGCATGGGTGGGGGTTGTCAGGAGGATGGGATGAGGGAGGAAGTGGTTTTGTAGGAGGATGAAAGAGAGGTGAGCGAAGACTGATTCTTAGCCAGAAGCTGCCCTCAAGGTATGTAAGGAAGGCCTGGAATGCTGGGCTTCCAGGGACACCCCAGACCTTGGTCCTGACCCACGTAGAGCCCAGAGGCCTGGGATCAGAAGAAACCTGCTGAGAAAATGTGGAGTTTCCCGCCTTGAGGAGGTCCCTCTCTGCTGACCAGTCCTAGCCACAACTGACATTTCAACTGGTAAGAGCACACAGAGCACACGGGACCGTGGCCCACCCCCTCTGTCCAGACAGCTTTTCTCTGGGAGGCCGGGGCCCTCTGTCTGTTCCCTATGGTGTAAAGTCCATTCCCTCAACCATGGCCTGGCCTTTACTCCACAGGCTGCAGTCTCACTCATTCAGCACCTCCGCGCTCTGTGCCAGCGCAGTGCCAGGACAGATGCCCTCACCTTTCTGACTTTTCTGTGCCCTTTAAGCCCTTCCACCAGATTCCCCTTTTGAAGGGCAGATGACGGAGGTGTGTGCAGTTTGTGTTCCTAACCAAGAAAAACTCCGAACTCTGCCTGTGGCTCGTCAGTGTCCTCCCCCTGTCTGCTGTTCCCAGCCTCTGCCCTCCCCATGTGGTTCCTCTGGCTGGCCGTGGGCAGGAAGCCTCCGTTTGCCTCCACAGCATCAAGGTCTTCCCTCCACTCCCCCAGCCCTACTCCCCAACAGGGAGAGTATTTGGAGGCCAAAAACCTATTGTTGATGCCATTAACGTGTCAACGAAGTGGGAGATACCGCTCTGGGAAAGACTTTTGTGACATATTTCAAGATCCTTGTGATGATGTCAGAGAGGAGACTAAATGGATAACAACACACACTAAATATTATTTCTATTCCATGCATTGCAATTTCACAGTGGTTAGAGCGTGTGGAACCCTAAGCTGGGAAATACAGTCACAGGAGCTCTTTGGAGGTTCTTTGAACAAAGGCTGATGTTAAACAGAGCTTGCAGCTCTGGGCTCTTGGGCACAGGCAGATGCGACTTCACTGTGGGTTCTGCTGGTGTGTGATAACACAGGTGACCGAAGCTGCACTCAGGCAGAGGGAGGAGACGCATGCTTCACTAGTTGCTTTGTTTTGTGTCCCAGGAAAGCTTGACAGCTCCTACTCCGCATTGAAACCTCTGTCTTGTCAGCGCTCTTCCCTCGTGGTGCCATCTCCTGCTTGGCCTCACCACAAGGAGACTTCCTTTTGGGTACCTGGGGCAGACGCGGCCACAACCGCAGGAGTCCTGCGCTGTCTTCCTTGTGGTGAGGCGCTGGGGCTGGCTGCCATGACGGAGCCAGTGCTCCAGGGTTACGCTGGTTGACCAAGTTGGTCAGCTGAAAAATTCCTTAAAATACCCCAGGGGCATGTATTTATTTTGTATCATTTTTGAAAGGATAAATATTCCAAAACCCGGATGCCAAAAAAGAGAGCTCTATGACTTTTATAAAACTGGCCATGCTGCAAGTTAAAAAAAAAATTAGTTAAAAGACTAGAAATTATGGGTACAAAAATATCTCTGCTAATAGTTTACTGTCTGGCTTGAGTGAGTTTAACTTTAAGGTGTGGTGGCTCTGGAAATTTATCATGAGTCACTACATAATAACTGGCTGCACTATCAGGCATCAGCCCACACACAATTTTCCAGCCCTGAACTTTGAATGTTTCATACAAAATGAAAATAATACAGTCTTATGTTTTATTCTAGGGATGAAGTGGTTGGCACCACTTTAGACTTTACTAAAGACTTGTGAATTTGATGTTTCCTACCAAATTTGAAATGTTTTGAGGAAGTATCTTGTTTTGAGTTGGAAAACACAAATCTTGTTAAAGAGTAAAACCATGCACATACCGTCTCTTGTGTATAGGTTTATTTCCTCCTTTGTAGGTTATTTGCTTGACCTGGACCATCATCTCTCCAAATGGCCAACTCAGCCCTTAGGCTCATAATTACACATTTGAAGGAAAACTAACCGAACAAACACAGATGGCTATCTCTGCAGGTTTTATTTTCTCTTGTCTTTTTTCTTGCCTTCTGTTCTCTTTCTGGGACTAGAAAACCGGAGATATACTTTCTCCTGTGCTGAATCAAAAACAGCCTCATGGAGGAGGCAGTAAATTGATCCCTTCTTTCTTTATACACTGTATTTGGTCTTGAGTTTTAATAGTCATTCAAGTACCCTTAGAAGACCAATTTTATGTCAATTCATGGGAGACCAATGTTTTCCTGAAAGCCTTTCTCAGCCCGGGCATCTTCTCGACTCATCCACGTCTTCCCTTGTCTTCCTGGTTCTGCTAAATCCCTCCTTCCTTGACTCCCTGCTCGTCCACGTCCTTCCTTCTTCAAGATTCCTGTGGTACGTGCGGTGCACATCCTGGATGCTTCCTCAGTGCTTTTTAATTCATTAAAATAAATGTATTTGCCCAAGTTTATATTATATCTTTGACTAGTATATGAGTTCCTTGAGGGAAAAATACTTTGTTCATTTTTGTCATCCTCATTGTCTAATACACAGTGTGCACCCTGAAAAGCTTTCTGATTGATTTGCCAAGGTAGTTTGTATGTTCACTAACTTTTATGTAGGGCAAACCATGTAATGAATGTGTGGTAGGCCTTTTCACCTCCACTGTCTTGCTGAATCTTCTCAAGGACCCTGGAAGATAAACATTATACAAGTCTTTAGGTGGTGGAGCTAAGTCACAGAGAGCTTCCCTGAGGCCCCCGCAAGCCAGGACATGGCAGAGCCAAAATCAGCCCTATTCCCCATTTAATACTTTTTCTTTACCAGGGGAAGTAGGATTATCGAGGCCAAGAGGCAGAGCTGCCTCCTGGTCCTGGAAGGGAAGCCTATCTAGGAAGTCAGCCTGAAGAGCCCTGGAACCTGTTGGAGGTGCCTGCAGGGAATAAATAACTGTGCAAATTGCTGGCGAGCTCCCTCCTGCTGGCCTGGACCCACGGCCCTAGCTGGGGCTGGACCCGCGCCATTCTCCTGTCTCTCTAAGCTCTCAGCGTAGTTCTTCCGATTATATCCTTGTTATGCTGACATCACTGGGTCCTGATGGCAGTGGGCAGGGACAGTGCCTCTGACGCTCTTTTATTTTTCCTGCTGCTGATGGTTTCCATTTGATGGACTTGTGCTCTTGCGCTTGCACGGTCAGGCCACAGGTCTTCTTCCAGACAGCGCTTGCCGCAGGCAGAAAGGACAGGAGACTGGCCCAGGGGACAGGGAGGCAGATCTGTAGGAACAGAGGAGGGCTCTGAAGTCCCTTGAGCCCATGGTGGGTGTGGGGTCTCGCTGCAAATCGCATTTTACTCTCCCGGGGCAGCACCCACAGCACTGCGCCCTGGCTGCTGCCCGCACCCACGCAGCCTACGGGCTCGCCTGGCTGGGAATCCGCGTGACCGTAGCAATGAGCAGTCTGGTGCCTAGCAAAAGAGCATTACGACAAACGAGAAGACTTGGCTAACGTACTCCAGCGGTTTTAGGTAATTTTCCTTTGTTAGTCAATAAACCAGTCTTCGGAGGTGGGAGGGATGTGAAAAATTTCACCCATACACGGCAGTTTCTCAGTGTCAAATGTCTGTCACAAATTTTGCCTGTGGTCACCCCCGAAGCCTGCAATTTAAAAAAAAACACGCAGCAATTATCTCAACCAAAGTGCAATTGAGTGCACTTTCCAGTGGTCGGTCCTCAGGCTCCTTTCCCAACAATGTTTTCCTCGTGCAAAAAGCCCAAAGGAGCGTGTGCGTGGCTCCCGCAGCCGAGAAGTCAGCTCCGCGGAAAATTTGCATGCTGTAATTGAGTTGCCGGGAATGCTCAGGACATAATTTTTCAGGCTTGCGATGGCCGTGATTCCCTGCAACCTTCCGGGCTGGCAATGGGAACAGCAGCCAGGCTCCTCCATTCTCCTGTGACCTGGTTCTCAGCTCCAACCTTCACAAGCCCGCTCCGATTCCCTGGTTTTCAGGAGGTTGTAGCTGGCCAGCCCTTAGCCTCCCCCTCCCTTAAACTCCTACAGTATGTCATGCTTTTACAACTCAAGTATTGTGTTTTATTGAATAATTTAGCACAGGGACATCGTATGACCCTGGCTACTGGGTAAGTTCTTGGAGGGAAAGCACTTAGTAGATGCTGAGTACTTTTGAATGAATAAACAGAGAGATTTGCGTTCTTTGGAATTTTTCTAGTGCACACCTGTGATTGGCCCTGTGCACACACGGGACGTGGAGGTGTAATTGGGATCAACTTGAGGAAGGATTCCCTGTAAAATGCTTGAGGGTAATTTTTAAGAACATTACTTAGCCAATCACTCCTGGTTGGTAGGTTGAGTTTAACATAGGAATCATGAGTCTGCAGAGGTTCCTTGTGTAACCTAAAGCTCAAAGAGACAATATGACATATGAGTATTCCTTGTGTGTGTGTGGGGGGAGTGTTGAGGAAGGGGGTTAAATTGGATTCTGTCATGTCATTGCATTGCACAGAAGCAGTACACAGCTGACTTGAAGGAAGCTTGTATCACTCTATCGTTCCATCATGCTATATCCTGGGACACTTTTGTGTGTATTAGTGCACCCTTTTCTCTGATTCTATATTTTTAACCATAAAATGTTTCCACAATGGAACCTTTAAGTATCCAGGGTTCAAATAAGTTCAGACAGTAGATCTTGAGCTATGCTTATGCACAAGTGTTGGGGGATGTTTCTTGGTATAATTTGGCCTAAAGACAGGTGAAAACTTTGTTCTGGAGGTTTGGATCAGCCGTCTCCATGGCTCTGAGTTTCCAAGGCCAAAGGGAGGCAAAGCTGCAAAATTGAAATTTACCTCTAGAAAGGTCTTACCTCTCTTCCCATGTACTGGCTGCTCTTACCCACGGTAACGGTATCTTTCTAAAAGGTAATGGGTGTGCAATGGTGTGCAAACCAATTGTACAGATGGCTTCCTTCCCCAGCCTCCTACCAGAATCTGTGTCCAAGCTGATACAACTTGAAACCGTTGAAGTGACCCCAAGTTCAACTGGAGCCGCTGGTGAGGCATAGTTTCAACATTAGGAAGTACTCTCCCAGGCAGCATTTACAGAAGTGAATACAGATTAAGGAGGTGGGATTTCTGTGTTGGTCAGATCACATTTTTTCAGTTCTGAGGATCACCCTTTAAGAGGGACATTGTTAAGTGGGGGCACATAAAGATAAGGGTGAGAGAACATGAGGACTGTGTTGTAGGAAGAATGACAGAGGATTTGAGCACTTGAAGTCTGACCAGAGGCCAGGATAGGCTGGTCCTAGAATCTGAAGGTTGACAGGTAAAGATGATCTAGTTTAAACACCTCTCTGGTATTTGAATTTATCTTCTAGATATCTCTGCCAGGTTACCAACTAACCTTGGCCTGAATATCTCTAATGACAGAAAACTCACTAATCAGAATTCCAGAACATGGCAGTCTCCTTTAAATAGTCCAAGCAGAATGGTATAAAACCTCCAAAAGGCAGTGGGGAGGACTGAGAGAAAGGCATTCTTTTGGTTCAATATGGCGAGATAACCCTCATGAGAAATGTTGTGAGGATGTAGGAGTTGGCATTGGTGTGGGGTGTAAGTTCCTCACCGGTGTCAAGATCTGCTACCTTTATTTATACTTAGTCAAGGTTCTTTTTACCATGAGACAAGCTCAAGTAAAAAGAAGATGTGGGGTATGCCTAGCTGGTGTGGCTCAGTTGGTTGAGCATCGTCCTATGCACAAAGAGGTCTTAGGTTTGAGTCCTGGTCAGAGCACATGCCTAGGTTGTGAGCTCAAACCCCAGTAGACAGCATGCTGGAGGCAGCTGATGGATGTTTCTATCTCTCTATCTCCATCTCCCCTTCCTCTCTCTCTCTCAAAAAAAAAAATCAATAAAAACATAAAAAAAAGATGTGAAATAAGAATACAATGGTCTATCCCATCTCATTGACCCTTAAGAACCAGAAACAAGGCAGATCACTGAAACTGAATCTAGAAATTTTAGAAGCAGGATTATGAGGGCACATGGTCTTTTCCTCTACCTGTCCGCTGCTCTCCTCTTTCTTCAGGTTGGCTTTTCCTCTTACTCATAACCTCTCCCCAATAGTTTTTGGCTGGCCATGACACCATCTCTAATCCTGGCTCTACCTGAACTTACCACTCACCTCCTTACCAAATAATTATCTTCTCTGTGCCTCTTTGTTCTAAATCAAGAGGATCAGCTTGGCTCAACCTAGCGCTTGGATTGGCTTTGCTTGGATCACAGGTATAGTGCTGCTCCAGTCAGCAACAGCTTCCGGGCACAGGGTCACATGAATAGGTGGAGATAGGTTCTCTAAGAAGTATATGGGGAAAGACAAAGACTAGAATGCCTTCTGTAGGCACATAGCCTTAAACCCCCCAAAAGAACAGGTTGTTATTAAGGGATTTTAGCCCTTAATAAAGGCAAGGGCCCTTCAAATCTTACCCCAGAGGTCCCTACGTGCTTTCCTTCGTTAGGCTCTAGAATAATTATCTTTTTTTATGGTCATACAGAATCCCAACCCTTTTCTCATCTGATTTTTGCTCATCCCCATTTTGCTTTACTTGAATAAATCTGTATTATTTTTTATTTTTTTGGTCCACAAAGTTTGGCTGTTATCTCTCTTTTTGTTATGCTTGTTTATTCTCAGAGCAGTATTTTTAAAAAAACTGCCCCCCATGGACTCTGTCTTCTGCAATATATGTATGTCTTTTTTTAAGCAGAAAATTCAGAATTATTTTTCTGGTGTCATGTCCTATCTTTCCAGATGCATCTTCCTTTCTACCCACAGTGCCCAGCTTGATGACAAATGAGAAACAATCATTTCACACATCCTAGTAAAATATATATACTTTGTCAGAACAGTGGGTGATTAGATCTGCATTTTGATATGTACTGTTGTCTTCAGAAACGAACTAGTAAGATCTGGCTGGAAAGAGAATGCAAATTTCCGACACTGAGGAGACGCTAAGCCTGTGTAAAGCAGTGCAGAGGTGAGCCCGCTCAGGGCAGGTGGTCTCACATTGGTGAATTCCATTAGCTCAGACCCAAATCTAAGCTATGGCTGTTGGGGAAGCACTTGGTATCTTGTTTAATATTCATTTCTACCACTTGTGATATTGTTATTCGCTATGAAGTTTGTTAAAGCATTAACATGCCTGAGCCATCTGCCAGGTGGAGTCATGGCTTATTCCTATCAATTATTAATCTTTGGGAAGAAAAGCTTGATTCAAAAATTAATTTGAATGAACTTTGTTTACCGAGTATATTATGTTAAATGGAACATCAAGTTATCATCTGATGTAAGAGTGAACATAAATAGCCTCTCTGGAAAGCTTTTCTCCCTGTCTCTTCAGTGAAGTGCTCTTTTCTGGGACAAAAGTCCGAACACCAGGAGCTACCAGCATGGCACCTGGAGCCAGGTGGCTTCCAGTTCGAAACCAGCTCTGCCATTTACAGCAGAGTGACTTTGGGCAAGGTACTTAGCCAATCACTCTATGCCTTGGCTCCCTAACCTGTAAAATGGGCATGATGATAATAATACTTAACTGGAGGATTGCTACAGGGCATACATGTATTTTTATTTTTATAGATGAGAAAACCAGGGCTCAAAGAGTTAAGTATCTCTCTCAAGTTCACAGAGCAGGTGAGTGGATGGGTCAGAATGCAAAGTTTAGCTTACTAATCTTCAATCCATATCCTTTTCCACTAGTAGCACTTCCAAAACTATCATGAGAATTACCTGGGGGTGCTTGTTAAAAACACAGATTCCCAGGCTTTTGGCGTGGGGACCAGGAATCTGTGATAGTAAGAGGTGTCCCCCCATATCCTATGATCCCCTAAGCTTTTGCAGCTTTATGAATGGATTTGGGCACAAAGCTGTTTTGTTCCCATCTTCTCACTTAACCTCCCCTTTAACCAGGTTTTTCCTTCCCCACAACTCTCCCTGTCTCTTCCACTGTATCTTTGAGAGTGGTATGCCTGGTCACTTTGTTCAAGGTTTCTTCCTGAAGAACCCAGGCTTTACCTTTGAACCCCCTTTATCTTCCTCCAGCTGACCCTCTATTCTTTATTCATTGCTTCCCCCCCGCCCCACTTTTCCTTTTCTTTAGGTTCCCCAAGACCATTGAGATGGCTGTGGATGGCATATTTGTGTGCCATATTGTAATGAAAACATGAATTTTCTCAGAGTATGTCATGATAAAGTTAAATGTTATTTGTATTAAATGTATACAGATTTATTACAGATAAAATAATGACTGCTATGTAGTTGACTGAAAGTGATTATATTATAATCTAGAGAGCCAAAGTGAGTGCAGTGAGCCCTGTTAATAGCAGGCCATGTCTATAGTTTGTAGAGAGTCATCTCATTGACACACTATTTCATTGTCTTCTCTGGGCAATGCCTGGATTTCGAACTCTGGGTCAAAGTGTAACTTCAGATTCTAGTCAATTCCCTATAAGGCCAAATGATAGTTGAAGAAACAACATTTCACTGAAAAAAACCTTGATATCTGCAACTGTGCAGGTCATAGTCAAATGTACTCATATTTGATGTGACAACAAATTGAATCAAGGATTTTGGCCCACGTGCTACCACTTGAGGAGCCAAGCCTGAATTAGCTGCCAAAATGAGCAGTTGTGTGTGCTACTGTGGTCTGAATAAATGGCACTTAGAAGCACCAAATTGATTGCATACTCAGGAGAGGAGAAATAATTGGGTGAATGAAATTTGTAGCTGCTTATTTACACACCAATGTGGAGAGGGACATGATTATTTTAGGCTCAGTGGAGGCCTTTTTTGAGGATAGGAATTACACATGTTTGTGAATAATCATATTGGTCACTTTTATTCCATAATCTTTAAACATTTCTCTCATTTATCATAATTCTCAAGGTCTATATAAGCAAACCCTGTAAACAAAGTGCTTTTTCAGGTATGTGCACTTTTTTTGGTACTTTGAGAATGTGTTAATTCAATTCTGAGGAAGGAATCAACTCACAATGGTATTGCTAGAATACTTGATGAGACATTCCAATCCCATAACTAAAGTGTATAACCTTGAGCAACAAAGTCCCTTCATCTGTCTGAGCCTGAGTTTTCTCACCTATAAAATGGGTTGTTGAGATAATGTATCTTGGTGTAAGTAAGAGTGCCACGTCAGTTGTGAAGCCCAGATTATCATTCTTTTATACTTTAGTGGAAAAGAAGAATTGGTAGAATCCTGCTGACTGACCTGAATTGGGAGACAAAGGGTATATGCCAGGACTTAGGAAATTTTTATATGATTGAATTGTGAGGTGACATTACAACTTGTAGAGAACAGAGGACACCTCTGGGTGGAGAACAACACCCTTGATAGCCAGTTAGAATGTCAAAGCTAGAGTGGCCTCCTGGGGTTTCGATCACTCACCAAGATGATTTATAGATTAGTACTTCCCAAATGGCTTTGCAGGGAATTTCAGTCCTTTGGAAACACAGTTCCACGGTCCAGCAAGTTTATGAAATGCTGCATGCATTACTTAGTGCTAATATTGTATATGTGTAGGTATAAGCTGTTACTGTCTAATACGTTGATAGTAGCCCATAGCAATTTAACTAGAAATTAATTAATATTTTAAAAAATAATAAAATTCAGTTTCTCTGTTGCACTAGCTACATTTTAAGTGCTAGTAGCCACATGTGGCTAGTGGCTACCATGTAGGAACGTGTATACATAGCACATTTCCATCATTGCAAACATTCTATTGGACAGTACAGCAAAGAGTCTGAGGCCTTCTGTAGTAAAATAACTTAGTTCATTTTGTTCATTTATCAAGCCTCTTAATATTTAGCAAAGTTTCCATTCTCTAGGACGCTGTTTAGAAAATATACTACGACGTCTTTAGAGTGGTGCATCCCCCGTCGGGATATGGTGTTCCAGGACCTGCTCAGCAGCTCCTGTATCCTTACAATTCTTCAAATCCCGACCCTACTGCTACATATTATTCTGAGTTCCTATCTTTGTTGAAAGATTAATTATTTTGATATTCTAAGACACACCGCACATAGAACTTCAGAGATGGAAATCAATCTCCTTATTTAACTTTTGTTTAAACTGAAGCCCAGAAAGGTTGTATGACTCTCCCAAGGTCACTCAGTTAAAAGTACAGCTCATGCTCCTGACCTACTTCTTATTAAGGCTGATGGTTCAGTTTCCTTTCATAATCTGAAGGTGGGGGAAAGCAATTATTAATGGACTAGCACTATATCAATGCCGATATGGGTTTTATCTCCAGTTTGAGATCTTGACTATCTTTGTGAGAATGATCTCTGATTAAATTTATTTTGTATTTTTAGCCCAAGATGTTTTATAATCTCTGACTGAATAGGGCCTATTAGTGAATAAATTACCATCACTCAATTCCTTCATGCCATTTTATAAGATTCTTTGATGATTTTTATCAACCAGCCAATAATATCTGCATGAGTCTGTGTCTGCTTTTGCACCTACTTGGCACTTCTTTGATTAGAATTCTAGCTAGACCATATCTGCTTTTCATTTTTTGTCCAGGGGATATGAAAGAGTGAAAATTGCAACCTGCATAATGGAAGGAAAGCTGTACTCTTGCTAGTTTATAGCAAGGCTGACATTTTCTGGGAAAGATTCAGTTCAGGGATGCAGGTCAGATACGACTTTCTGTGCCCACCACCGTGGAGAGGCAGGTAATGCAATGCAGGTGGGTGGCACATAGGTTGGAGAAGAAAGACAGGTCATCTGTCAGGGTAATGTCCCAGAGGAGCTGCCCTATTAGGTCTGTGATCCAAAACGAATATACTTCTGGCACCTTTGCTAGGATGTCAGTGGGAAAGTTGCATTAGTCTTCTCTGCCAGATGGGGGCTTCTGGAAATCTCTGCACTGCTACACTTGTGTCTGTTGATGAAAACACTAAAGCCACAGAGGTTGTGACTGCGAATGTCTCATCCTACAGACCCTTTGGCCCTGCAGGGGTCTCAGAGAGGGGAATGCGTCATGGAGCCTGATCTTTGAAAGCTTTGATTTTTGAAATGTGGGAAATGTCACATTCATTCTTTCTCCTGGAATAAATTTCCAGAGAATTTTGAATTTCAATAGCTGAGCCCACCTAGCCTACTTCAGAATCTCTGAAGGAAAGACCTTCCCTGGTAATTCTTGAGCACTCTGATGGTTGAGACTCAGTGCTCTTCAGAAATCACTGTTTTCCTCAGGATGTCATCAGATGCATGAACAGTAATACAACTTAATTATTATTAAAGAGCGTTATGTCAGTGTGGATGAAAAGGGGCCACATACTAACCTGTCTAGTTTAGGGAAGACCTGTGTGGAGGCCTTGCAAACTCGGAGACCTAAAGTGGCCACAAAGGATGGTCTGAAATTAAAACTTTTTAAATTAAAATGCAACTTATTGTGGGTAGTCATATCTTAGGCTGGCATCTTCCCTGACAAAGGTCAATCTTTACCTTAACAGAGCCTATTGTCTTTTTGCATCTATGATAATGAAATGCGGACCAAAACAAAACTTGTGGTTTCTCTCTGAGCAGGATGCAAGGGTGATTTCTTTCCCAGGTTCTTGTTCAGGTGGATTTGAAGAATGAAGCCACAGACAAAAGGTGGTATATGAAAGGTACAGACTCCCACGTGGAGCCCTTTTTCCTAAGGTTTATAAAGGCTGCAGTTCTTTGTGTCCTGATATTCCCTTCTGATTGGTCACTATAATAGCTTCAAAGCTCAAACCCCACGTGGCCCCCCACTTTTTTCTCTCCCCCTTCAGTAGTAGAATTATCTATCACCTGTGAAAATCTGTTTTCTTCTTTCTCCATTAAAAAATTTTTTTTTATTGATTAAGGTATTACATGTGTCCATATCACCCCCCCTCCCTGCCATCCCACTCCCATCAATGCCCTCACCCCCTAGTGTCTTGCATTCATTGGTTATGCTTATATGCATGCATACAAGTCCTTCGGTTGATCTCTTACCTTCCTCCCTCCTCTCCAGCCTTCCCACTGTAATTTGACAGTCTGTTCGATGCTTCTCTGCCTCTGTATCTATCTTTTTGTTCATCAGGTTATAATGTTCTTTATTATCCATAAATGAGTGAGATCATGTGGTATTTCTCTTTCACTGACTGGCTTATTTTACTTAGCATAGTGCTCTCCAGTTCCATCCATGCTGCTGCAAATGGTAAGAATTCCTTCTTTTTTTTAAAGCAGTATAGTATTCCATTGTGTAGATGTACCATAGTTTTCTAATCCACTCATCTGCTGATGGGCACTTAGGCTGTTTCCAAATCTTAGCTATTGTAAATTGTGCTGTTATGAACATAGGGGTGCATATATCCTTTCTGATTGGTGTTTCTAGTTTCTTGGGATATATTCCTAGAAGTGGAATCACTGGGTCAAATGGGAGTTCCATTTTTAGTTTTTTGAGGAAACTCCATACTGTTCTCCACAGTGGCTACACCAGTCTGCATTCCCACCAGCATTGCACGAGGGTTCCTTTTTCTCCGCATTCTCACCAGCACTTGTCATTTGTTGATTTGTTGATGATAGCCATTCTGACAGGTGTGAGATGGTAACTCATTGTCGTTTTGATTTGCATCTCTCCGATGATTAGTGACTTTGAGCATGTTTTCATATGTCTCTTGGCCTTCCTTATGTCCTCTTTTGAAAAGTATCTATTTAGGTCCGTTGCCCATTTTTTGATTTGGTTGTTTATCTTCTTTTTGTTAAGTTGTATGAGTTCCCTGTAAATGTTGGAGATTAAACCCTTATCGGAGATAACATTGGTAAATATGTTCTCCCATGCACTGGGCTTCCTTGTTGTTTTGTTGATCGTTTCTTTTGCTGTGCAGAAGCTTTTTATTTTGATGAAGTCCCATTTGTTTATTTTCTCTTTAGTTTCTATTGCCCTAGGACAGTGGTCGGCAAACCGCGGCTCGAGAGCCACATGCGGCTCTTTGGCCCCTTGAGTGTTCTAACGCCACTTCTTCAAAATAGACTCACCCAGCCGAAAACCGACTTCTGCACATGGGCCACGAAGTTTCAATCACACTGTACGTGCGTGCCCGCACGTGGTATTTTGTGGAAGAGCCACACTCAAGGGGCCAAAGAGCCTCATGTGGTTCGTGAGCCGCGGTTTGCCGACCACTGCCCTAGGAGCTGTATCAGTGAAGATATTACTTCCGCATATGTCTGAAATTTTGCTGCCTGTGGATTCCTCTAATATTTTTATGGTTTCCCATCTTATGTTTAAATCCTTTATCCATTTTGAGTTTATTTTTGTGTATGTTGTAAGTTGGTGGTCTAGTTTCATTTTTTTGCATGTATCTGTCCAATTTTCCCAACACCATTTATTGAAGAGACTGTTTTGACTCCATTGTATGCTCTTGTCTCCTTTGTCAAATATTAATTGAGCATAGTGTTTTGGGTCAATTTCTGGGTTCTCTATTCTATTCCATTGGTCTATATGTCTGTTCTTATGTCAGTACCAGGCAGTTTTGAGAACAGTGTCTTTGTAATACAGCTTGATATCTGGTATTGAGATCCCTCCTACGTTGCTCTTCTTTCTCAGGATTGCTGCGGCTATTCGAGGTCTTTTTTTTATTCCAGATGAATTTTTGGAGAGTTTGTTCTATGTCTGTGAAATATGCCGTTGGTATTTTAATGGGGAGTGCATTGAATCTATAGATTGCTTTGGGTAGTATGGACATTTTAATGATGTTGATTCTTCCAATCCATGAACACGGTATGCTCTTCCATCTATTTATGTCTTCCTCTATCTCTTTTTTCAATGTCCTGTAGTTTTCTGAGTAGAGGTCTTTTACCTCCTTAGTTAAGTTTATTCCTAGGTATCTTAATTTTTTTTGGTGCGATGATAAATGGGATTGTTTTCTTAGTCTCTCTTTCTGTAAGTTCACTGTTGGTGTATAGAAATGCCATAGATTTCTTGGTGTTAATTTTGTATCCTGCTACATTGCCAAATTCATTTATTAAGTCTAATAATTTTTTGATGGAGTTTTTAGGGTTTACTATGTACAGTATCATGTCATCTGCGAATAATGACAATTTTACTTCTTTTCCAATTTGGATGCCCTTTATTTCTTCTTCTTGTCTGATCGCAATGGCTAATACTTCCAGTACTATGTTGAACAGGAGTGGTGAAAGTGGGCATCCCTGTCTTGTTCCTGTTCTTAGTGGAAATGGTTTTAGTTTTTGCCCATTGAGTATGATGTTGTTCTCCTTTCTCCCTTTTGTCAGCATTTTTCTATCCCCTGTGGCACTTTCCCCCTATATTCTGTGAATGGTTGTCTTCCTCTCCCCTTATCCTGTGGCGCCTTTTGTTCTCTGTGAATGTATGCCTTTTGGCAGCTCCATAGCCCTCATCTGTGTAGTCCTCCCCCATGGACTCTCTTTATTTCTAAAACTCCCTAACCCTGCTTATTTCACCCCTAAAAACTCCTTTCAGTCCCCCCTTCAATTAGGAAACCCTGACTGACTACTTCCTGCTGGCAAATGGACATTGATTGGGACAGCAGTCAGGGTCCCATTGGAGATGGGCGATCTAGGGGTCCATGGAAGAAGGATGTAGTGGCTTCCATCTGCAGTTCCATCTGGAGGACAATTTGTAGCTTTAGGGCTTCTAAACAGGAGGATACAAAATGCACTAAAAAGTTATATGATAACATATCATTGGAATGTCAAACTAATTTTCCTCCTTCTTCCCCCACCCTCTCCTCAAAGCACAGGCACTGTTCTGTGGAGACCACAAATCCCCTCATTGTTATTGAGTTAATTGTTGACTGCTAACTATCCTGCACCCACCTCAGTAAAAGAAGTGTCTATCGTTTTACTTTTTATCCAATCCCAGAGCTTCCCCCCCCACTTTGCTTTCTCCCGCCTCCCAAATCTATCACCAATGGATTTCATGTCACCCACTTACATCTCCTCTTTTGATTGTAATGAATAAAACAAGGTGCAAAACTGCCATTCCATGTAGCATTCTCCCAATATGTTGAGATTCTGCTTCCCAGCAGTTGTCGACAGTTTGGCTCAAATAAACTCACAAACATTCTTTACAGATTTGAGTATTTCTTATGTTAACATCAGTATCTTTGTTTTGAGTTTACCGAATTCATCTTTTTCTCAACTACACATAGAATCTGGTATCTGGTATGAACTTCCTGTTTAATGACCCCATATCACCACTTGTTCTATTTTTCTTCCATCTGCTCACAGTGTCTCTTCCTGACTTATTACATATATATATAATGAGAGCTAGAGAAAACTCTGGCTCAAGATATGACCCAAAGATACAAGTCATATGCATCTTTTCTTTCAGGGGGGAGCTTCACCGACAATGTTCAAGTGTAAGCAAGACCTGGATGCCCATCTGACCCCAGAACCCTTGCTCTGCTCTCTAGAGCTCGCTCCTCCTGCTCCGTGGGTGATGTGGCTATGTTAGTGGAGTTCCTTTACCTGGATGGATTTGAGCATATCTGAGGGAGCTTGTATCCAGAGGTTTATCAGCAGTTGGCATAACCCTCTTCTTAGAGGAAAAACTCAGTGTAGAGGAAACAGCCCCAGGACAAGAGTCAAGAGACCGGGGTACTGCCTCTGGCTCACCCGTCAGCCAGCTCTTAGCCTTGGGCATGTATTTTCATGTCTTTCTTCAGGGGTAAAGTGAGGTGATAATGGTACAAATTAAACAAAATTTACTAAATCCAGTGGCCCTTTGATCTAAAAGGATCAACTGGAACATTTGGTATTACTGACCACTTCCTCCTTTAAATGTTCATCTTTTTTGGCTTTTGGGCCACTAATTTTTGTGTATTGACCAACCTTTCTGGGCTAAGCATTGCCCTGTGGACTCAGAGTGTGAACAAGCCAGCTTTTGTCTTTGAGGAATTCATAAGACATGAAACATAATCTCACTATTTTTCTTTTTCTCTGTAAATGCTCCTTCTTACCTCTATTCACTTCTACAATTTTGTTTTGTTCTATCGCCAGCTCTCTTCAAACTTTCTGTGTACTCTTCTGGGAAAATAGTACTCAGCCTCCTTATTTCAACTACTATTCCAATGCTTTATTCCAAGTTCTTTATCTTTAACCATGCCCCTCCATGCACATCCTGGTATCTCTGCCTGCATATCCCTCAGGATTCTCAAATTCAAAAGTTTGAAACTAAACTCATTTTACTCTTATCTACTTCTTCCCTTCTGCTCTTAAAATCCATTCCTTCTCCTGAGTATCTTATCTTAGTTAAGGCCATGCCATCTATTTAGTTACTCAGATTAGAAACTTCAAATTCATGTGCCTCTTCCCTCTTCCAACATCTATTTGTTCACGTGGCCTTTAGAAGTCCCCTCTGAAGTGTTGTTGGTCTCTGCCTCCTCCTTCCCATTATTCCTGTTACTGTCTTCATTGAAGCATGGATTAGCTCTCATTGAGAATTCATCAATTTTAAGATGCACACCACTGCCCATGTTTTAACATTTCCCACATCTGGATGCATCTTTGAGCTTCTGTTGGCCAGGCAGTAATCATGAGGTAGCTGCCACAGCCTGCCCATGGACATCCAGACCTGCAGAATGGAGCCTCAGTTACTTGCACACCTCAGAGACAATAGCAGAGCATTTTAAAAAGAAAAGATACACTCATCATTAACTTTCAGGTGACTGGAGTGAAAAAATATTTGCTAAGAATACCTTAACCAAATTATTTGTTTATATTTTACTTTTTATGTACGTGCAGGGGTGATATGTGATAAAAATCTGTCAGTACAAGTTTTAAAGAGCCCTTTCAAAAAGTATAAAATAAAAATTCCAAGTGATAGGGAACATTTATTGTCATTTAATTGACAATTTTTTTCTTTCCAAAGGCAAATAAAATAATTGTGTAACTAATAATTAATTATATATTAGACTTGCTAAAATACAGATAAAATACAAAACTTCCTAGTGAACCAATACTTTCATTCCTCTTCAGGCTTCCATGCCTTCAGTTTCTTCCCCTCGGGTCCATTTTTCATGTTGCCACCAGCACGCAAAGATCTAATCATGTCATTCCAGTACCTGGAAACATCCCCATGGCCGAAGTTCTGGAACTCAGGGTGCGTCAGAGTCACTTGGTGGGCTTGTTCAAACAGATCACTGTGTCCCAGGCCCTGAGTTTCAAAAGTCCAAACTTCTTAGGACAGTGATCGGCAAACTGCGGCTCGCGAGCCGAGGTTTGCCGCTCTGTTGACTAATGAGTTTGCCGACCACTGGGATAGGGGCTTAATCACAAGGAACAACAACAGCCTGTAATTATTGGAATTGAGAGTCTAGGTCAGTGATCGGCAAACTCATTAGTCAAGAAAGCGGCAAACCTCGGCTCGCAAGTCGCATGTGGCTCGCGAGCCGCAGTTTGCCGACCACTGTCTTAGGGCATTCAAGACTCTTTCACACACCCATTCTCCATCATGCCTGGAATTCCCCATTCCCGAGCATGGCAGGCATTGCATGATTGTGATTCTTTTTCTTCATGCACTGCCTGGAGACTCCTGAAAACTATTTGGAGTCTTTTAAGATACTTTTAAGATACGGCCCAGTAAACAAATGCTTTAGCCAAAAATATTTCTTTTACTTATCTTTTCCAAAGAGGTAAATTTCAGGATGTTTATCTATTGAGATTAACTTCTAAGATAGCTAGACTCAATGCTCAAGCTCTTCCAGTATTCAGATAGATAGTCTCTTGAGATCAACAGGTCATGAAGTTTGATGGGGCTTTCCAATTATCTAGATTATCAATTTGGCAATCGTCCCTACACAAAATATAGAATTTATTATGAGTCAGTGGAGCCATTATTATGATGATTTTAAATATTTATAAGATGTTTTAAATATATATGGTGCTGAAAACAATTTAAATTGTACCAAACTAACAAAATATTTCCTGCTTCAATGATTTATAGTTTAGGTTCATAAATAAAACAAGATAAAAACCATGGGAAGTGGAAGCATAGGCAGTGAGGGAAATACAAGAAGGCGATTTTAAGGTGTGCTGTGAGACAGAAAAACTATGGATTACAGTCTCCATTGTATGATGGCTTTGCCAGACTTGTGGGCTTTGACAACTGGATTTAAGTCCAATTAGGACTTGGGTTGTATTTTGTAGGGGCACTTGTTACTTTGTTGAACTATTTAAGTCACAAACTATTTCCTGAGTAGAAACGTTACCAGTTTTACATGCTGTCCATGTATGTTCACACACACATACATACATGTAAGCGTGCACACACACTAATATAGAACAGCTTCAGAAATGCAAAATTAGTTGAGCTGTGACATAGGCAGTGTTCCCTGGTCTGCACAAGTCTCATGAATAGACCTTTTATTCGTTCATTTACTCATTCAATGAAGTAGTTTGTGTTTCTGGACCAAATCTCACTGTATCATCATCTCTTCTACTCTCCACTGATTTTCATATTAGTGAAATCCAACAAATGTTCTTGGACCACATACGCAAATTTACACTTTCACATACATGCTCACCCTACACCCTGCATAAAGATGGAATTTTTTTAGTCTCTTGGCTCTCCATGAAAATAAAAGCAATAACAGTATACTAGCATTCAAATTCAGGTCTTTCCCCTCTCATTTTGGTAGTAGTTTACATGAGGTGTTAGTTCTTTTTCTTCAAATATATAACCATCTGAGGGGAAGAGAAGAATGAATTAATGGAACCTATTTGTTAAAAATAGGCACGCGTGTAGACACCTACACACACACACACACACACACACACACGATTGAAATTCTTTTGATAAACATAAAGATGCATTTCTGACCTAGAAACTCCCTAATAAATCAATACTTACACTATAAATCAATGAGAAAGAAACTTAGAATTAGTTCTGGGACATGCTCAGTTCATTTGCTAAAACCCCCAAAACAAAAACCCAACTTATTTTGTCCATGGAAACAAACATCACTAGATAGGTTTTATGGTGACTCGTGACTTTCAGTGTTGGCTCCATAGATCTTTCACAGTGGTGTTCCCTGCAGTTCCCTGGACTCCACTGTGGTAGTTGAGTTGAAAATATCAGTGAATTTTTGGTCGTAATCACTCTAAGCTATAATAGTGTCATTTCCATGACACTTTTTTTTTATGCTTGGAAAGCATATAATGTGAGGTCACATATGAACAATAATGAAGATGAGTGGAACAGCAAAAATTTACCTAAAAACCTGGAGAGAGAAGTCATCTTTATCTCTTGGAACTGGGATATACATGATATGCACTTGTGTTTTTTTAAAGCCACTTAATTAAGCAATCATCTTATATAAAAGACAACATTAGCATATTGATGGCATGGTAGTATGGGTAATTAAGTGACAATTTTAACAGATGAACAAAGATTTTTTGTTGTTGTTCTTGATAGAACAGATGTCTGGAGAACTTTAAGAAAGCCTTTTCTTCTGCATGATATTGGGTTCCAAAAGCCATAATCAACACCCCCAGGGGATTCTGAGTACTGTGTGATAGCCTGGTACTTCTGGAGCACATCCTACATCCCAGCAAACTGACAACTCTCCCACTCTGTAATCAGTGAAGAAGAAGCCTTTCCTCATTTCAGAATTTCAGTAGCTTGCTTTGAGTTTATTTTTAAGGGTTGGAAGCAGGACTCCAGCTCTTTGATCAATAGAGATAAAGAAAGCAGGCCTCTTCATGGATGCTAGCTGGGTTTTTCCATTGAAGAGAAGATTTCGGAGCTCCATCCAGAGGCCAGGGAGGGCCCTCTCTGCCACAACACTCCAGGGCAGCCCGACAAACCATAGCATGAACTTTGCGGTTAGTTCTACTAAGGCCTCAAAAGCTCAGGCTAGGATGGACTCCAACCTGGCTGGTATGGCTCCAACTCCTGCCTCTTTTCCATCACTTGGATGGCTTCTCTAAGGAGCCACTCTTCTCCTCAAGCTGAAGCCATGCTCCTGGCTACAGGATCCGCTATGGAAAGCAAAGCAGTCCAGTGTCACAGTTGAGAGTACACCTTTCACTATAGAGGTTCAAGTTCCAACTCTGTAACTTACTCACTGAGCAACTTACTCAGTGCTTTAGTTTTGCAACAGAAAAATGGGGAGGTAATATGAATACCAACTACCTCATAAAATCACTGGAAGATGAAATGGCCTAATATATTTTAAGCACTTAGAACACTGCTTGGTATGCAGTGGGTTCATAATGAATATTACCTGTTATTATCATTGGATCATCTACTTTATTTTTGTCACACTTTTACTGAAGCAGTGGAAGTGGAAGTGGTGGTGGGAAGATTATGTTTCCTGCACAAATATGAGGCCAGCGGGGCAATGTGCACTTCTTGCCCTGTTGGGCTGTTCACTGCAGAGTGAGCTGGATGGAGCCCGTCCTGACCCTGCTTTGAGCCAGGATTGAGACCCTTCAATGACTGAGTCACAGACACTCCTGCTGCGGGCAGAGCACTGGCCAGGGAAACTTGGACTTTTGGCTGTTTCTGTGGGTTCCATGTCTAACAACAGCTTGGGAATAAATTAAAACTTAACTAGGCTTTTTGGAGCCAAACCACAGATTCATCATTTAAAAAAATCAATTAAAAATTACCACTTTTATATTCATTTGGGTATATCTTTTTATAGGTATGCCCTCTTTGGATTACAGCCATGTAGAAACACAATTCATCCCTTTTTAAACCCATATTTGCAAAAACGTTTGGTCAGTAACTCTTCTTTGTTTTGATTGTTCTCGTAGCTAAAACATTATTTCATGTAATGCATGCGTTCTCTTTCCTCTGGTGTTTAGATCTTGAGGATCCACCACCAACATACTGGTAGGGATGTTTGATTGTTTCAGTATGATAGAGCTCTTCTGCGTGGCTGCAGCCAAAATAAAGAATGATAAAAACTGGACTCTGCATTCAAAGGCAAACATAAGAAATCACCTTGCTCTATTTGGGTGGTTTGCTGATTTCTAGATGCCTCACTGCTCTAGCTATACTATAAACCTCTGGGGGATCCTATTTTAGCTTTCTTTACATCTGCATTGTGCTGAGCACCTACAAAGTACTTGGTAAAACTTCTGATTGTGCTTTAATAAGTAAATGCTTGTTGAATGCATAAATATTAACAATAATCTTTTTGTACCCCTTTCCTCTTTGGTAGACCACAAGATAGTTTCCCTCTGCTCTGCTGTTCTCTTTCTTATCCAAGTTCATGGTCAGCTCCACGCTGGCTGGAGGTTCTAAACAGTAGTAACCTGACTTTTGGATTTTATGGATAGTAAAACTTAAAAAAACACAAAACAATACACTGGGGAGTAACATAGGGTTTCCAATTTATTATTTATACAAGAAAATCCAATAAATATAGCCAGCAGTGTGGTAGGAAGAATAATGCCACTCCTAATACACCCCCATCCTAAAATGTCTATGTCCTAATCCCTGGAACATGTGAATATGGTACCCTTACATGATAAAAGGAACTTTGCAGATGTGATTAAGTTAAGAATCTTGAGATGGGAAGATTGTTCTGGAATATCCAGGTGGGCCCAATGTAATCACGAGAATCCTTTTTAAGAGGGTGGCAGGAGGGTGAGAGTCAGAGAGAGAGAGAACGGAAGTTGCTAAGCTTCCGGCTTTGAACACGGAGGAAAGGGGCCACAAGCTAAGGAATGAAGGCAACTGCTATAAACTAGAAAAGTCAAGGGAATAGATTGTCCTTAGAGCCTCCAGAAGGAATGCAGTTATGGAAAACCCATTTTGGATTTCTGAACTCCAGAGTTGTAAAATAATAAAATTGTGCTTTTTAAAGCCATTATGTTTGTGGCAATTTGTTATAGCAGCAGTAGAAAACCAATACTAGCATCTATATGCTCATCATAAAAGTAGATAGTTTTTAATGGCAAATACGGAGGGAAGATTGGATCCTCAAAAAAAGCACATTGGCACCTTCCCACAACATACAGACAGGCGCTGTGTATGTGTTCTGGAAGGGCATGGTTCTACAGTTCTTGCCTGTCCTGAAGACAACAGAGGAAAACACCAGCATGGTTGTGTGAAGTCCAGATCCCTGGCCCCTTTGCTACCAGAAACATGCTCAACCAACTAACTTGAGAATCTGACCTACTTTGTCAAAATGAAATTAACCTAGATAAGTCCTATAAGTTTAATTTAAGTCTAAGTAGAATCTCTTAAGAATGTATAGATTTTATTCCAATAATTTTTGGAGTCCATGGATAGGAAGTAAATGTCTAGACTAGCTTTGTAAGAGCCCACTACTTTTAGTCTTTTCAAATTCTTTCTTTGAAGATCTATATTTCTCCCTGGCATAAATCTTTTCAAAAAGGACTTCATAGCAGGGCCTGACTTTTTTTTGCTATAGTCACTGTAAAATATCTCCATTCCGAACCATATTCTCAAGTTGTAAAGAATAGGGGTGTGATCAACTTAATTAGCCCAATTTTCCCGAGCAGCTCCTTGCACAGCTAGGAGAAGAGAGAAAGAAGCTATTTTCTGTAGCAAGAATAAGAGGAGGCTCATTCTTGTGGCAAAAAATAGCCTTCTCTCAGCCTGGCCTTGCATGAAACAGCTCCGCATTGATTTCCTCAGAATGGTGGTAAGGACAGCCCAAGTTCTGTCTCCCATGAACTCTTATGTGTCTCGTGGGCTGCAAAGTCATGGCAACAGCACTGTGGTTATGAGTGTGAGCTTTGAAGTCAGACACACCAGAGTTCAAATCTGGCTCTTTTAGTTGTATGTTATGGAGTAAGTTGCGTGACTAGTCTAAGCTTTATTCTCCTTTCTTGGGGTTCCATTAGCAGTACTTAACCTCATTGTGAAAATAAAATGGGTTAATGAATGAAATGCACTTAGCGTAGAGCTTTACCACAATATTTAATAATTATTCAATAAATATTGTTACATTATTTTTCTTGGTGTCATGTACACAAGTGTTGGATGATTAATATTCTCTGCTAAAACTCCAAAAATCTCTCCCCCTCTCCCTGCTTTCATGTCTAAACTTTTTCATTCCATTAGGAGATAGTCTTAATGCAAAGGAGGTCACTCGGGTGGATGTTCTCTGGCAACTTGAATCTCTCTGGAATTCAACATTAGATAGAAAGGGTGATGGGGGCTTAGCTGATTGTTCAACCCTTGCCTTAGAATCTATGTGCTATTTCTGTGGAAATCCCCTTTATGTCTATGAAATGTCCACATATAACAAGTTATTTCCATCTGCATTCTTTCCCACTTCTCCTACCCTTCTGACCTACTGATGGGGCAAGAACTTTTCTCTTTTTCGCAAGTTCATTCAGGGGGCTTTTGTCTTCCCCAAGCTTGGTGCCTGGACCATGTACGGACTTTTGAAAATGAAGGATCAGTTCCTAGTCGAGTCATTGGTTCTTTCCCCAGCCCATGCCTGTCTGGGCTTTGGCTGTCAGTGCTCCACTAGGCTCATAGTTTTTGTTTTATTTTTCAAACAAGTAGCTTTCTGTCATGGAGCCCCAAGCACCTTCACTACCACCTGCCGTCAGATGCTGCCTGCCCATCAGTTCACCCTTAGATCAGCCTGGCACCATTTAAAGGTGCATATAAACATATATTCCGCAGTAGAAGCTGTGTGTAGGAGATCATTTTGGGGAATCTAACTTGTTTCAAATTAAATTCATCAATCCCCTCACCCTCATACTTTTTGTGTTCCAACAACTATACCAACATATTGATATCTGGACAGAATCCAGATTCCCTTATTTCCCTTTCACCACAACTACTCAATCTCTAAAGTCTGTTGCATCTAACTCCACACTTCTCCTTGACTTCATATTGTTTCCTTCCCCACTGGCATTGTCCTAATCCACGCCACCTCATCTGTCATCTGATCACTGCGAGGCTTCTGGATTAGCCTCTCTGCTTCCAGTCTTCCCCCCATACAGACAAAGCCATCTTTTAGAAGCACATATCTGATCATCGATGCCCCTTCTTTTCCTCAGGATAAACTCTGTGCTTTTCAATGGGATCTACATTGATGTTTCTGGGTTATATCGATAGTAGTATGTTACACATTTATAGGCATTATCTTGTTGCATCAAAACTACATCACTTGAACTCTACAGCTGTAAGTAAAGATTATCTGACTTTAAAAAATAATAATATGTAAGTTAAGTACTGGGAAAATAGATATGTTTCAAAGGAGAGCTTTATAAATTTCTTTGTAATGCTCTCCACACCCAAAATGTTTTAGGCCTAAGTAAACTGCATTGGATTCCATTGTTAAGCTGAGATTTCTAGAAAACAAAACCGAACTAAGAATAGAATCAATCAAGCCTGACTTACTATACCAGGCTTTGTATATAAGTTAAGTAGACAAGGCAGTTCTTACAACTCTCCCTTATTTACTTATGTGAATGGGACCGTTCCTTGAAAACTGTGGGCCCTGTATGGGTCCACTGAAGGTGAATAGACAAATGCAGCAAAGGGCACCTCTAAACCTACTTCTTAGATGATACCAACACTGATTACAGACTCATCTGATTTGTTCCAGGTAGGATGGAGGCATACCTCTTTCACTCTAGAATTCTCTGATTTATCTTCCTGGGGGCTCCTGTTTTGGGATTGTTCTAGGACAGTGGTTCCCAATCAAGGGGGATTTTGCCTCCCAGGAGACATTTATCCATGTCTGGAGATATTTAATTTCTACAATTAGAGTTGTGTCTGGTATTGGCATTAGTGGGTAGTGGCCAGGGATGCTGTCAAATATCCTAGATTGCACAGGACATCCCCTCACTTACAGAGAACTATCTGGCAAGATGTCAATCAATGCTCTTGGCCTGACAGGGATAGTCTGGGCAAGGATTCTCCTGATGTTCATCCAGATGTCCATCCAGAATACCTTCAGATAGGATTAAGCATGTCGAGGTCTCTAGTTGGTCCTAAGGGTTATGGAAACAAACTTTTTTCAGACCCTCCCCTAAAATCTCCTTCATTTGTTTCCAATGCCCAAAATTATTTCATCAGGTTCCTTTCCACAATTTGAAGGAGGCTTAAGTTGTAACTACACTTGGGAAAGAAAACAGATTGGCTTCAATTTTCAAAGAATAAGTGAGTAGTTACAATTTTCTTGATACGAGATTTTGATGAGGTAGAGAGAACACAAAGTCCCTGGGTAGGGTTGCCAGAATTAGCAAATCAAAGCATAGGATAAATGTAAGTGTGAGTATGTCCCAAATACTGTGTGATATGTACTGGTACTGGAAGTTATTTGCTGTTTATCTGCACTTCATATGTAAATGGGTGTCCTGTGTACTATCTGTCAGCACTTTCTCTGCATGATTGGAGGAATGGGAGAGAGTTCTTGGAGAGAAAAGAGGCAGAGTTTTGGGGGAGGTGTCTTGAAGATATATTACATCCATGATAAACTCACTTATTCTCTCTGTTTCTGAGTTTTGTCATTTGCAAAATGGAGATACTAATAATAGTACCTACTTTATAGGAGGTTATGGGGATTAAATTGATTCATATATGTAAATTACCCAGAACAATACCTGTCACATAAAAACTCAGTCCATGTTACCTATTGTTGTTATTGTTATTAGGACTGTTAGTATTATTCCAAGGCAATGGGGGTGCATCTTGGTCTCTGATTAACTCTACCTCATGATTAGAAAGGGTAGAAAAGGAGGAAGCCGAGTGCTCTCTTTTCCAAGGGAGCTATGCATGTGATTACTGTTGGATAGCGGTATTGGGTAATAGACAGCTTTCTAAGCTAGGGCACCCAGCTTGCTTCAAAAACATGCATTGCCAAGAAAAACAGATTATCCCTAAGTTTGATTCCTGCTAGTTGCCAATGTGACACAGTACTTACATTTTATCACATCGTATCTCAAAAGTGAATTACAGTTGCTCTGGAGAAAGAATTTGTGTCAGTACAAGATAATTTGTTGTGCTGATTCTACAGTGGAGCAGAGTGATTAATGCTCTGGGAAGAGCAATTTTCCTGTGTTTATCTCCCCCCTCCCAATATATATGTGAAACACACACACACATGTAGCAAGATGTTTGATATATTCTATTATTCTTTTAAAAAACCTTTGATAACTCCTTCTTGCTAATAGAGTGATAGAATTACATCAACCAGCACTTAAGGGAGAGCCAGGGCAAGAGGAGCTGAAAAGGAAGAAAGAGAGAGGAGGAGGATGATAAGGAGGGATTTTTTTTCACACAAGTAAGTTTTCTTGGCATCTAAAAACAAAAGTTGCCCATCATTGAAATGAACTTTAATATTTATGTTGTTTTTTTCTTTTTCTTTTTTTTTACTCACTGCAGTATGAGGAACAAATCACAAACATCTACTTGGCAGAAACAGAGACCATAGTGTAGATTTTACATGATCACTTTTAAAAATCTCTGTATGGTATTCCTCAAATATCTAGACTCAATCTTTGCATAAAATATCACAATTTTGTCTGTTACCTTAAAATCCTGAAGCAGTATAAAGATAAGGATATGATATACTACCACTTGCTATTTTGAAATATATCTATTACCATACCCAATCTAATGGTAGTATCTAAAAAACTATTTCTTCCATAGGAAGTCTCTGGCAAGCAGTTATTCATTTCCTTAAGTTAAAAGAATCTGGGAAAGGAGAAGGAAGAGGAGGAAGAAGTAGCATTGTTTATTGTATTGATAAATGTAATATTTCATCAATAGGAATTAATTCTTGATAAGGATTGATTTCAAAAGCATTATGCTGAGTGAAAGAGGCCAGACAAAAATATAGTATATACAGTATACTTCCTTTTATGTAAAATTCTAAAAATGCAAACTAATATGTAGTGACATAAAACAGATTAGTAGGTCCACTGGTTTGGCTCGGTGGTTGAGCATGGACCTACGAACCAGAAGGTCACGGTTCAATGCCCAGTTTGTGGGCTCGATCCCCAGTGGGGGTTGTGCAGGAGGCAGCCAATTAATGGTTCTTTCTTATCATTGATGTTCCTATCTCTCTCTCCCTCACCCTTCTACTCTGAAATCAATAAAAATATATTAAAAAAAAAAGCAGATTAATAGGAATAGGTGTCTGGGGAGAGGGAGGGAAGGAGGAATAGATTTCAAAAGGTCACAAGGAAACATTAGGGAATGATGGAAATATTCATTATCTTAAATGTAGTAATGCTACATCAAAAGTCATCAAATTGTACCCTTTAATATGTGCCATTTTAATGTAAATTTTATCTCAATAGGCAAAACATTAATTTATGTTCATTAAAAGACTAATAAAAACACAAACAAAAAAATCAGACTAAATTAAATTAAATAACTTCTGTGTACCAAAGGGAATCATCAACAAAGTAAAAAGGCAATCTATGGAATGGGAGAAAATATTTGCAAATCATATGACTGAGAAGGGGTTAATATTAAAAAAAACTCACACAACTCAATAAACAAAACAAAACAAAAACAGTTTGACTAACAAATGGGCAGAGCAACTGAATAGGCAATTCTCCAAAGAAGACAAACAAATGGCTAATAGGTGCTCAAAATCACTAATCATCGAAGATGCGAATCAAAACCACAATGAGATACTACCTCACACCTATTAGAATGGCTATCATCAAAAGGACGAGGTATATGTCGGCGAGGATGTGGAGAAAACTGAACCCTTGTGCACTGTTGGTGGGAATGTAAATTGGTGCAGCCACTGTGGAAAAAGTATGGTGGTTCCTCAAAAAATTAAAAATAAAACTACCATGATCCAGCAATCCCACTTCTGGATATATATCCAAAGGGAATAAAATCAGGATATCAAAGAGATATCTGCATGCCCATGGTCACTGCAGCATCATGTACAATAGTAAAGATATGGAAAAAACTTGTGTCTGTCAATAGATGAATGGCATACGCGCACGTGCACGCGCACACTGGAATATTATTCAGCCACAACAAAAAAGGAAATCTCCTTGAGGTAGGGGAATATATATTTTTAAATATATTTTATTGATTTTTCACAGAGAGGAAGGGAGAGGGATAGAGAGTTAGAAACATCGATGAGAGAGAAACATCGATCAGCTGCCTCCTGCACACCCCCTATTGGGGATGTGCCCGCAACCAAGGTATATGCCCTTAACTGGAATCGAACCTGGGACCCTTTAGTCCGCAGGTGGATGCTCTATCTACTGAGCCAAACCGGTTAGGGCGAGGTAGGGGAATATTTGTTGACTATGACACACACACAAACTAGAAAGGAGAAAATGGATACATTTGATCATGTTAATATTTAACACTTCTGAATGACAAAAGGCATTACAAAATTATTAAAAAACCAGTTATGAAAAAACATTTATTATATGTTGTGGTAGGTCGAATAATGCCCACTCCCCCTTCCCCAAAGATGTCCTCATCTTAATTTGAAGAACCTGTGAATAGGTTACTTTACACAACAAAAGGGAGATTGCAGGTATGATTAAGGTTAGGATCTTGAGATGAGGAGATAATCCTGAATTATCCATGTGGGCCCAATCTAGTCCTATGAGTCCTTAAAAGCAGAGAGCCTTTTCTGACTGTGGTAAGAGGGAGGTGTGACTACAGAAGAATGGGCAGAGATGTAATGATGCTGTTTTGAAGATAGAAGAAGGGGAGTTAAAGTTTATCAGGAACCATTAAAGTATTATGGAGCCATGCTGCTAGACTGGCTGTCATTCATTCATTCATTCATTCATTCACTCACTGATATTCACACAAACTCAGTTTCATTTTGACTTTTCAGGAATAATTCATTGATATACAATATCTCACCAACCTCTTTCCCTTGCTTAGGTAAAATGTCAGTTTTTCACACTATTTTGTGTGTAGAATTTTTGTCCTAATCCTAAATAGGGAGTTGGCACAATGAGCAGTCAAAATTCATGAAAGTTCAATTACAAGAACAGTGTTTGTGATAGAGAGAATCAAAAGTTCTGAATTCTATACTTTGCACCCATTAGGATGATTACTATCAACAATAATAATAAGAGAAAATGATTAACAGGTGTTGGTGAGGATATGGAGAAATTGAAACCCTTGTGCACTATTAGAATTGTAAAATGGTGCAACTGCTATGGAAAACAGTGTTGAGTTCCCTCAAAAAATTTAAAATAGAACAACCAAATGATCTGGGTTTCTGGGTAAATATCCCAAATAATTTAAAACAGGGCCTCAAAGAGATATTTGCACACCCATATCCATAGCAGCACTATTTATAATAGCCAAGAAGTAGAAGCAATTCAAATATCCATCAATGGATGGCTGATTGGATGAATCTTGAGGACATTGTGCTAAGTGAAATAAGCCAGTCACAAAAAGAAAATACTGGATGATCCACTTACATGAAGTATCTAACGTAGTCAAATTCATAGAAATAGAAAGTAGAATGATGCTTACCAGGGCTAGAAAAAGAGGGCAAAAGCAAGTTGTTTAATGAGTATAGAGTTTCTATTTTGTAAAATGAAAAGTTCTAGAGATCTGTGTCACAACAATGTGATTATACTTAACACTACTATACTGTGCACTTAAAAATGGTTAACATGGTCAAATGTATGTTATGTGGGTGTGTTTTTTTCCATGATTAAAAAATATAACAGAATGTACAACATCAAGAATAAACCCTAATGGCCCTAGCTAGTTTTGCTCAGTGGTTAGAGCATTGGCCTGTAGACTGAAGGGTCACAGATTCAATTCTGGTCAAGGGCACACATACATAATTCTGGGTCACAGATTCAATTCTGGTTGGGACAGTATGGGAGGCAACCAATCAATGTGTCTCTCTCACATTGATGTTTCTCTCTCTATGTTTCTCCCCCTCCCATTCTCTCTAAAAAATCAATGGAAAAAATACCCTTGTGTGAGGATTAACAACAACAACAAAACAACAACAACAACAAAAAAACTCTAATGTATACTACTCTGGTGGGTGATGTTGATAATTGGGGGAGGCTGTGGCAGTAGCAAGGGATATATGGGAACTTTGTACTTTCTGATTAATTTTTTCTGTGAACATAAAAATACATGTTTAAAAAGTTCTAAATTATTGGCTATGTAAATAGTATAAACACCCAGTGATACCTTTAGAAAGACTTAGCTTGCTATATTACAAGTAAGGACGCCAGTGAATCGCCTCAAAGACATTATCAGTATGTTGTAACACAAACTATAATGTATGGTCAATTCACACTCCTTTGGATCTCACTGCTTTGGAATAGACAGAACTCATTGCACCATAAGGAGCCATAGAAAATAACCACTAAGGCCACATTACCGAAACATGACTTAATGAGGCTATGACTATAGACCTCATACGTGATGTTCATTGAGTAAAAGGTTATAAAATAGATTACTTAGCTTGGGATTTGTTTTTGTGATTCATGGTTATATAATACTTCCCAGATTTACCATTTAGAGATGCAAGAAAAATGACTTTCTATCATTTACCACTCAGCTATAACTTAAATTTTTATTTACAATACCTAAAAACAATTAGGCTGTCCATTTTTAAAATAAGTTGGAGCCATAAAATGTCTCAACAATTTTTTAAAAGATTGAAGTTTTATAAAGTATGTTTTCCAATCATAATGTAAACAAACTAGAAATCAATAGCAGAAGAAAAACTGGAAATTCACAAATATGTGGAATTAAACATAACACTCTTAATGTGTCAAAGAGGAAATCATAATAGTAAAAAAAGATTAACTGAGGACTTATTGGATCCTAGGCACATAGAGTTTATATGCATTTATTCATCACAAAATCTCCATAGAGAGGTATTACTATGCTCTCCATATTAAAATTAAATCTCAGAGAAGCTAATAATACAGGATTAAACAGATCTGAAGAGATGATGCCAAAATTCAAACTCAGATGGTCCAATCTACGAGCTCCCACTTCTAACCACAGTGCAACCCCACCTCCCCATGAGGAAGAATTAAACCAGTGTGTTCCTCCCTCGGGGGCAACGACTAAAGGATAATGGTATTTATGCTCATGAAGAGTTATGCTTTTCTTAAAAGGAAGGGACAGATTATTTTAAAGTGGGAGGGAGACACACATATAAACTCATGTTATATATTGTTTCCGGAGAATAGGTCTGCATGTAAATAGTTCAAGTCTTGGGATTTCCCTTAATAATCTCACCTCTATAACCCACTGCAGAGATGCCAGGTGTTCTCCCAACCCCCTGTACCGCACTGAGCGCTGCACGTTGATATACAAACATATTTACACATCTACAGAAAACAGTGTGGTATAATGGGGAAAACCAGGAATACTTCACAAACTGCTTTTTTTTCCTGAGCAGAAACCAGGGGTTTAAAATTATTACTGATTTTGCAAGACAGTGGAGTGTAGTATAGTGGTCCTGAGGCCAGACTGTCTGGGTTTGAGTCAGATCTTCCATTACCCGACAGGAGTCCTCCTCTGTAAGGCAGGGATAATTAATAGCAATGCACTTCATAGGGTAGTTGGAGGATGAAATGTCAATATATGTAAAGCCCACAGCACAGTGCCTGCAATATAATTAGTGCTGCTTCAACTTACCTGATGACTGAGAAGGCAGAACTGAGAGCCACAGCGAATTATTTCCAGACATTAAAACCTAATGGAGTTGCTCTGGCTGGATTTTTTCTTTTTGAGAAAGGGTGTTTTTTTTTTTTCATTAAGATATTACTTATGTGTCCTTATCCCCCCATTGCTTCCTGCCCCCCTCATGCCCTCACCCCCCTAGTATAAAACGGCTTTGAACTGGTGACTTCTTTTTACCTTCTCATTTTTTGAACAGGAATGTTTATGACTGTTATCCTATGCTTGTCCTGTCTTTCTATGCTGGGAGCAGTTAATTTGTTTCTTTAGTTTCATAGAGCTACAGATGGAGAAGAATTGTGCCCAAAAGTTGTACTTAATGGAGTCTACCCAGAACCTCATCTGTACCTGATTTAGATCATGAGATTTGGGAGTTTTGGACTGGGATTGGGATGCTGTAATGTGATAAAATTTTTGGAAACTTAATAATGGGGTGAATGCATTTTGCCTATAGGATGGATATGAATTCTGGGGGATGTAGGGTAGACTGAGGTAGGCAGACCTTTGGCTCCCCATGATCTCTGGCCCATGATCTTTGGCTCCCCATGATCTCTCCCCATAACACCTAGGCCCAGGTGTTAGTCTTGTGGTTATGTTGTCATGTGGTAAAAGAGATTTTGCAGATGCAATTAAGATACCAATCAGCTGACCTTAAAATAGGGCAAGGATGCTGGGTTACACAGATGGACCCAATGTAGGCATGTGAACTCTTGAAAGCAGAAGAGGAAGGCAGAGAGATCCAAAGTATGGGAAGGACTCCCCCCACCATTCCTGGCTAGAAGGTAGAGGGGGCCACATGGGGACCATGAGAAGGAAACAACTCAAATGAGCCTGGACATAGGTTCTGCCCTGAGTTTCCAGTAAGAGCCCAAGCAAACCAGTAACCTGACTTTGACCTTTTGAGACCCTAAGCAGAGAACCTAGCCAGGCCTGCTGGACTTCTGACCAACAGAACTGTGAGATAATAAATGAGTGTTGTTTTAAGCTGCTAGGTTGTGGTAATTTATTATGGCAGGATAGCACACTTACGCAGAACCCCAGATATTAATTATTTCTACTAAAGCAGCAGAACACTCCCTTCAACTGAAATGTTTGGACCACTGTGGGGCTCCTTTGGTCAAGTCGGGGGCAGGATTCCGCTGCACCTTCCTCCCACAAAGCCGCTAAAAACACTTGCACAGATTCGGGTGGAGACTTCCACCAGGGAACCTCACTGTCCATTCCAACACTTACTACAAAGAACTTGTGTGCTGTGTTTTATGCGTCCATCATTGTCACTAAACTCTGAGGACAGAAACCATTTTTTTTTCTTCATTTTTGCTCCCCCAGAGCAAAACACAGTGTTGGTACCAGGTATGCACTTGCTAAATATTTTTTGACTGAATGATAAATGTATTTGATACCTAGTAGAGGACACTATTAGATATGGGTAGAGGCAGAGCAAGGGTCTAGAAGCATGGCAGGGGACAAGATAGGGGAAAGAAACAATTTTCAAGGACAAAGGAATGTAGAGTTTAATACTTATATAATTACTGTTGGTTTGGAAAAGTTTCCTTGATAGATCTCTTCCACCCATACCACCAGCAGTAGAAGTTTCGGGAAGTAGGCTGACCATTGCATAAGTGGCTTGTGAAATATCGCTTAGTAGCTTACATTCCCAACAAGTTGGATAAATATGTTTGTGTGTAGTTTACCCCCCAAGGATGCTTCTCCGGGCTCCCCTGCAGCTGGACTCAGAATTGGTGTTTAGTAATTGCGTGGCGACTCCCTTGGGAATGGAATGCCCCATGGCTCATGCTGTCCATGGGAGAGGAGCTGGAAAAGAGATGGGGAGCAGACTGCTTGAAAGAGTGGTGGTCACTTTAGACAGTGCAGGGACCTCGGGGTAAACTCCAAGAGCCTTGAGATGTAGCTTGAGGGGCTCGGCAGGAGAACGCCTACACCTAGTTAGCTGTACCCCAAAGGTGAGCCAGATGCATGAGATTTGAAGATGTCATCTAGGAAAGCCAGTCCCAGGGAGTATAAGAAGCTGGGAGAAGCCATACGGAATAAAGAAACAAAACACCACATTTTTATGAAGACCGACTCTGTCTTGAAAGCCAATTAAATGAACGCTAGCCCGTCCTCTGTTCCCAGCGCAGTACCGTAGTTGCTATTTTGATCACTGTAATTGAGAGTAAAAATAATCTCTGCTGAGCCTGAAAAACAGCCACCAGCTACTCTATTTTAAATGATGTGTTAAAACACGAGGTGAATTAAAAACCGGCCTTCTAGGGATGGCAACTGGCTGTATCCAGTTTCACTAGTGGTTCCTGCAATTTGCGATTTCTTGTTAGTAAAGTAGATCAACATATGTTTTCAGGGATTTTGTGCCTCCAGTACTGGCACAGAGAAGAGTGCCTTATTATGAGGAGTGCATTTTATGACTTCAGTTCAGGCTGTGAATTTGGGTCAGCCTGTTCGATGTTCAAGTTCTCAGCTTCTTGCTCTAAAGAAGCAGAATGAGCCAGAGGGGAAGTGGAAAGAGGAGGAAGTTGAAAGTGCTTGCATTTTTAACCAGTGCCTGCACTTATTGTATCACTGGGTGGTTTTGTTTACTTCCCATGAATTCTAAACTTTATTGGTAAGTTTGGCCAGAAATCTGTCCTCTGTACAGGGGCAGATCCAGATTTTGTGTGGCTCAAGCCTTAAACAATATTGGGGATCTTTTTTTAAGAAAAGGAATACAAAAATATCTGTTCGGCAAATTTTACAAAAATATATGATTATGTGAACACTGCCCCTCCCAAGGCCCTGGGAAAGGCCTTGAATCTTAAGCTTCACTACTTCTTGGTAAATCCACTTCTGCAGTTATAGACGTGGGAGTTACATTGCTTTTCTGAGAAGAAAGAAAAGTGGCAGGAACCACAGAATGTGTTAGTCAAAAGGACCTTTCAATTAATCTTGATATTTTATTATTATTTTCTCATTGTTAGAATTTATATTTTCTTTGTTCTCTTTTTAATTTTTAAAGAAATCTTTATTGTTGAGAGTATTACAGATGTCCTTCTTTCCTCCCTCCCCCCATTGTCTCCCTCCACCAGGTTCCCACCCCACCCCAGACCTTCACCACCCTATTGTTTGTGTCTATAGGTAATGCATATGTGCATATAAGATCTTTAGTTAATCTCTTCCCGCCTCCCCCGCCTCTCCCCACTTCCCTCTGAGAGTTATCAGTTTGTTCCATGTTTCTATGCCTCTATTTTATTCATCAGTTTATTTTGTTCATTAGACTTCTTGTTCGTTCATTTTTATTTATTACTAGTAGCCCATTTGCAGGAAGAATCCTGCAAGCGGCCGCTGCGGCCGCGTGCGCTGCCGCTGCCGCTGCCATTGTGGCCGCCGCGCCTGCACCTGCTCGCCGCTGCCGCCCGCCCCGCCGGGGCTTTCCCTCTGGCAGCCACCTTGCTTTCCGCTTTTCCTCCCTCTTCCTTCTAAGTTGTCTTCAGTCTTCACTCCTCCCTCCCTCAGCGTATGCAAATTAACCGCCATCTTTGTTTGGTAATTTGCATACTCGCCCTGATTGGCTGGTGGGCGTGACTTTGGCTGGTGGGCGTGGCTTGGGCATAGCAAAGGTGCGGTCAATTTGCATATTACTATTTTATTAGGTAGGATTATTATTTTATTTTTATATATATTTTTATTGATTTCAGAGAGGAAAGGAGAGGGAGAGATAGAAACATCAATGATGAGAGTCATTGACTGGCTGCCTCCTGCACACCCCCTATTGGGGATCGAGCTCGCAACCTGGGCATGTGCCCTTGACTGGAATTGAACCTGGAACCCTTCAGTCCATAGGCCGATGCTCTATCCACTGAGCCTAACCAACTAGGGATATTTTGATTTTTAGATTCAATTGTTGATAGATGTGTATTTATTGCCATTTTATTGTTCATATTTTAAATCTTTTTTTCTTTTTCTTCTTCCTCTTCTTAAAGAATACCCTTAAATATTTCATGTAATACTAGTTTGGTGGTGAACTCCTTTAGCTTTTTCTTGTTTTAAAGCTCCTTATATGTCTTTTGATTCTAGATAATAGCTTTACTAGGTAGAGCAATCTGGGTTATAGGCCCTTGCTTTTCATCACTTTGAATATTTCTTGCCTCTTCCTTTTGGCCTGCAAAGTTTCTGTTGAGAAATCAGCTGACAGACTTATGGGAGCTCACTTGTAGGTAATTACTGCTTTTCTCTTGCTGCTTTTAAGGTTCTCTCTTTGTCTTTCACCTTTTATATTTTAATTATAATGAATCTTGGTGTGAGTCTCTTTGGGTTCATCTTGTTTGGGACTCTCTACTTCCTGGACTTGTATGTCTATTTCTTTCACCAGGTTAGGAAAGTTTTCTGTTATTATTTTTTCAAATAGGTTTTCAATTTCTCACTCCCTTTCTTCTCCTTCCAGCACCCCTATGATGTGAATGTTGGTGCATTTGAAGTTGTCCCAGTGTCTCCTTACACTATTCTCATTTCTTTGGATACTTTTTTCTTTTTGGCATTCTGAGTGAGTGTTTTTCCTTTCTTATATTCTAAATCACTGATTTGATCCTCTGCTTCATCAACTCTACTATTGGCTGTAATGTATTCTTCATTTCAGTTAGTGTATCCTTCATTTCTGACTGATTTTTATGTCTTTTTTTTTTTTTTTTGAGAGAGAGAGAGAGAAAGAGAGAGATATTGATGTGAGGGAGAAATATCAATTGGTTGCTTCCCAGACATGCCCCAAACAAGGATTGTGCCTGCAACCTAGATATGTGCCCTGATGAGGAATTGTACCAGCAACCTTTTGGTGCATAGGACAATGATCCAACCAACTGAGCCACTCTGCCAGGGCTCTATGTCCTTTTTCATGCTGTTGAAGTTCTCACTAAGTTCCTTGAGTATCCTTATAAGCATTGTTTTAAACTCTGTATTTGTAGTTTGCTTCCCTCCATTTCATTTAGTTCTATTTCTGGAGATTTTTTTTGTTGTTGTTCTTTCATTTGGGACCTGTTTCTTTGTCTCCACATTTTGTCTGCTTTTCTTGTTTCTTTCTGTGTAGTAGGTAGAGCTGCTATAACTCCCATACTTGGAAGAGTAGCCTTATATAGTAGGTGTTCTGTAGGGCCCAGTGGCACATCCTCCCCAGTCACCTGAGCTGGGTGCTCCAGGAATGCTGCTGTGTGGGCTATATTGTAGTTGAGCCTCGATTGCTGTTGGTATTGCTGGAAGGGATTGACCCTAGGCCAGTGGTCGGCAAACCACGGCTCGCAAGCCACATGCGGCCTTTTGGCCCCTTGAGTGTTCTAACGCCACTTCTTCAAAATAGACTCGCCCAGGCTGAAAACCGACTTCTGCGCATGGGCCATGAAGTTTCAATCACACTGTACATGTGTGCCCGCATGTGGTATTTTCTGGAAGAGCCACACTCAAGGGGCCAAAGAGCTGCATGTGGCTCATGAGCCGTGGTTTGCCGACCACTGCCCTAGGCCAATTGGCTGTGAGAACTGAGAACTGGCTGCAACTACAACAAAGGAGCTGCTGTGAAGAACTTGCTTCATTGGGGCTTTGGTGCTCACAGGGTCTGCCCCTTGAGTGTGTTTCTCATTGAGGTATTAGGATTGTGATCCAGCATGGTCTGAAGCTGTCCAGCTGGTGCACTGGCTCTGGGGCCTCCAGGGAGTTGCAAGGTCAGCCACTACCTGTACTCTGCCTGGGACTACTCGGCATGAATTACAGAGCAATCTGAAGATGGTTGCTACTTGTGTAGGCTTGAAGGTGCCCAGGAGAGGCCAACCTGTGAACCAAGGCCAGCTGCCACTCATGCTAGGCCATTTAGTGAGAGGTTCAGGGTATTCAGAGGCCAGATGCTGCATGTTTGAGAGATTTTAGAAAAATATGAAGCATGAAGCAAGAGAGGCCATTTGTATGAAAAAAACACTGGAAATGGCTTGGGTGGGCCAGCAAGTTGAGTGGGGCCAGGTCAATCACGAGGGCATCTCAAACACCGAACCAGGTTGATGGAGACTCAGATATGGTGCCCACCTGCTGACTCTGTATGGGGGATCTCAGAAAAGGAACAATGGCCTCTTCCAGCACTTTTGACTAGTAGAAAGCTGCCCACCAGCTCTTGTCCTGATGCCAGATAATTCAGTCCCTCCCTGTATGGCCCTGATGCCTTTCAAGCTACCACCCCAGCACTGGACCTCAGAGGGAATAAGTCTTGAGTAAATACGTGTGTGGGCCCTCCAAGAAGAACTGCCTGGGACTCCACCAGCCCTCTGTCTCACTCAGCCACAATTTCTGCTGGTTTTTACATCCAGAAGTTATGGGGACTTCTTTTTCTGGACCTGGAACCTTGGGCTGGGAGGTGTCATGTGGGGCTGGTAACCCTCACTCCTCAGGGGACCTCCACAGCAGAGATATACCTCCTGATTTTAAACTGCCACAGCTCCTTCCACATCTCCACCTCTCCTATCATTCTTGATGTGGCTTCTTTAAATCCATAGTTGTAAGACTTCCATTCAGCTAGATTTCAGGTGGTTCTGATGATGGTTGTTCAGTAGTTTAGTTGTAATTTTGATGTGGATAATGGAGGATTTGAGTACCACATTTACCTACATCTCCATCTTGACTGGAGGTTTCAAGAAGGTTATGAATCTTCAGATCCAAAGCACATGTTTTCTTCTTGCCCTCCTTTCTATTTTCCTTCTCTTGACCTCAGACATTTAGATCAGTTTTTATTTCAAGGACTTATAATTGTGCTCTCTGTACATATTTTTGACTTCTGCACATGTTATTTATCTTGGAATTACCCAGGTGCTTAATAAACAAAGGTCTTTGGGAGAACAGCATCTCTTTAGCTTTTGCCAAGGGTCAGTAGACAGGGAGCTCAAGGGCTTAATACTCAGCAAAGCTGCATTTGAAGAAGCTCTGTCCATCACTGATTGGTTCTGAGACATCAAGTTACTTAAAAATAGGACCCTAAAAGTTATCTTATAGGACTGTGTTAAGTGTACAGGTTTTGGAGTTCGATCAAAGTTTGACTTTTACTCTGTCATTGACTAGCTATGTGGTACTGGGCAAGTTGACTTCCCCAGCCTTGTTTCCTGGCTGACAAAATGGGAGATAATACTTAAAAAGTATTTCAGAATGCTATAGGGTTATTTATAGGATTATTAGGAGGATACAAATAAGTAATATGTTTAAAACTCTTTTTTTAATACATTTTATTGATTTTTTACAGAGAGGAGGGGAGAGGGATAGAGAATTAGAAACATCGATGAGAGAGAAACATCGATCAGCTGCCTCCTGCACACTCCCTGCTGGGGATGTGCCCACAACCAAGGTACATGTCCTTGACTGGAATCGAACCTGGGACCCTTCAGTCTGCAGGCAAACGCTCTATCCACTGAGCCAAACCAGTTCAGGCAATGTTTAAAACTCTTACTCCTGGATATAGCACAAAGCAAGCCCTTAATAAATGGTATATTTTCTTAAGGTTACTGAGATGCTGCATATGAAGTCTCAGTACAATGGCTAACCTATAGTTGAATTTCAATAAATGTTCATTCCCTGTCTTTACTCCCAGGCGAAAGCAGTGAAGTAAATTGGATATTTACCGATTACCTCCACTCCCCTTCAGCCTAACGTACATAAGATTTTTATAACACTCCCCAGCTCCTCCCACTTTGCCTCTGGTGATACAAGGATGTATATACTGTGTAAGGACTGGCCCTACACTTGGGAAGAATAAAGAGCTGCTTACATCCTTTAATTTCAGAAGTGCTGAAAATTTTATTTGCCTCAAATGCCTGTCCTCCAGCAGACTTCTTAGAGTTGGAAAATTACTCCTTCAGAGGCTTTTCTTTTGGTTACAATATTACCTCCAGAAGGTTTTTGTTAAGGTATAGTCATCTCTACTAAGTACAATAATACATCTCTTTTTATTCACTCATCAACATGGATTGGTCAGGTAAAGGCCCTACAGGACTTGCATATGGGAACATATTCCACATTTTTATGTTTAAGAAGAGTGAACAGTAAAATCTTGTGCCATCCAGAGGAAAAGTAATGGGTTTTTAAAGCAGCCAGAAGGTGTCCAAGTGGGCCTAGAATAGACTCTATCTAATTTCCCAATTTGATCTGAGACCTTTTCTGTGTGAAGGAGCAAAGCTGGAGCATGCCCATCCAGCCTCTCCCCTGGGCTCTAAGAACTCTGTGGGCAGTGGATTCCTGCAATGTGGACAAACTGAGCCTAAGTGGGAGCAGATGATGTAGCTCTGTTCTGTTGCCTAATCAGATGCAAAGTTCAGAGTGCAAAGTTTAGGTGGAGATTTGTATAAAGTGATCACAGAAAGAATAAGGAGCAGGATAGAAACAGGAGGAGAAGCTAGGTCAAGTACTTAAATAGCTAGTAACCCACAAAGATTGAAGTCCAGGTGGATTATTGGAAAAAAAAACCAAAAGAGAACAAAGAGTAATGTCATTCATAAGTGGGTATAGAATTTGGATGTCTGTATATAGGTTGACAGTAAATAATAAGAAATGGAAATATGAATATATATATTTTTGACTCAAAGTAACATAGTGTTTGAGGCACAGCAAATTATGCAGAGACTTGTTTTTGTATAGAAACAGCAGTATTTAAACAGTGTAGTGGCAAAACCAGTACTATGTTAATAAGTGAGGGCCACATACTATAGTACTTCTTTCTGAAGAACTTTTCCTCACCAGAGCTTACTTACCTTTATACCAGAATTTCCAAAATTGTTGTATAAACATGGATATTGCAAATGGTTTGTAATTCCCAGGTCACAAATGGGGTAATGAAGGCACAACTAGACTATGACTTGTGTATTGACAGGCACATGCCTTGTATGTCTGTATGTCTGAAGCCCAGGCTACTATTCAGATGTGAAAATACAAATACATGTCATTATAATTAATGTTCCACAGAAGGGACCTGGTGAAGCAGCAAAAAAGTTGCATTTTAAACTATAATTACAGCTGCTGGAGAGGAATATTGTGATATATGAATAATACATATGAAGTTACTGACACCTATAAATGGAGAAATTGGAGATCTTTTAGGAACTAAAGAACAGAAATTGATCTTTTCCTGCCAAAAGCTAGGAGAGGCCTAAGGCCTAAAAACTCTTTCTCCTGTCAGAGTGAGACATTTTAAAGCAGTCATTCAGTGGACTCATGGGAGAGGTGTGTTTACAGCGTTTGTGTTGATAATAGTAATCAGTAGCTCACATGGAGGTAATTACTGTGTACCATGCCGAGTGCTCTACATAGTTTATTTCATTATATAATTGGAATCTATAAAGTAGCAAATAAAAACAGATGTGGTTAGGAACAAGGAAATAGTGTGGTTAGAACCAAGGAAGTAGCAAATAAAAATAGACATGGTTAGAACCAAGGAAAAAAGATTCTATGCTTAAAAAGAAAAAAATCAACCTTTGAGTAATTGCACAAAGGCTAGAAATTTTCTAGGTAAATCCTGATATCATCTAATGACGTTTAGTGTGGGTTGTAGGTGCAGATGGAGTGCAACAAGTACCAGAAGATACCCCCCAACGAAGAACCAGAACCAGGGTAGAGAACTCATTCCTGGCCACATTACTTCATGGGGAAATATTGCTAGTTAAGAAGAGATACTGCTTGTCAAATGAGTTTTTGGTTGTAGGATGCTTAATGTAAATTTTTACTTAAGTTCATCTGATAAAAACCATACTTTATTTATGATACAATTCTGTGTTCTTTCATATTTTTTTAAATGAAGTCTCACCTTAAAAGAACTTTGAGTATTGCTAGCTAGTGAATGCAGCTATTGATAAGGGTCCAGCTTCTTCATGGGGGCACTTGCATTTTAATAGAAGAGTCTTAAAACCTGAAGTGTTTTCAACACAAAGGAATTTGGTGCTAATGGTGGAATTGCAGGGACCTGGTGGGGATGCTTGAGGTGAGTAGAGGAGTGATCATTCTCCATCTTTATGCCTAATCCTGCTGAGTGATTATTTTCTGTAGGAGATGCTGAAAGACTTTCTAGACACATGTAACTTACAGTTTATGAAAGGAATAAAATTGTTTATCTGCCAGAAACTAAATTAGAACCTCAAAATACTTTTCTTCCTGACCCTGGAATCTGTTGTTTCTGCCTTCAAAATAGGGATTCTTCCTTCTTTAGATAATAGTGGCCCAATTTTCTGTTCCTTCTTCCACTCTCCCCCACTATTCCAGAAGTGTTTATCTGACCAGGCCCAGTGTCAAGACAGCTCTCTACTTTCTGATTGTGATTGGTGGATCTGGAATAGACATGTGGCTCTAAGTGAGCCAATGGAAGACTTTCCTGAGATTTTTGCAGAAGCATTTAGGAAAAATAAACTTATTTTCTCTGATGGTTGTTAAGAGACAGGATTTAAGCCTGAAGTTGCTAGGGATAATCTGTACTACTACAGAGAAATCATCCATTTGAGAAGGATGCCAACACAAAGGAAAGCAGACCTGGGAAGTGAAGAGGAACAGATTCTTGAGGATAATGTGTGGGTATCCTGACTCTGATAAACCATACTTGTCTCCTAATTTCTCAGATACACAAGCCAGGAAAGCCTCTTTTCTACTTAAGCCAGTTCAGTTTGTATTTTTGTTAGTTTCAGGTAGTCTTTACAGTTTATCTCTGGTGATGTAATCAAATGCAAAATACATTAAAACATTGAGCATACAGAAAATAGACTGTGATTAGGATGTAGCTTCAACTTTGTCACTAATAATCCTTGCTTCATTTTAAGCAAGCCTACTAACCAGTGGAGACATTTTTCTTGCCCCAGCAGTTTCTTAACTATCAAGAAATTTTCCTGGTCAGTTGCTATGGTAGCAGCACCAACTCAACTTTCCCAATTTAAAAGTGTCATTTGTCAAATGAGCAATTGGCCTCTTTTCTACCACATCCCAAACTCTGGTCTATTGTGAGACAAGTTAAACAGAGTAAAATGGTATTTTTGAACCAGAAGAAATGTAAGGGTGATTAAAGTGCTACCATGAGGTAATATAGGGTAGGAGTTGAATGTTTGGACATCTCATAGCTACTTAAAACTGGGTCTCAACCCCAGTTTTGCCATATATTTACTGTATGACTGTGGAGAGCTTATCAAAATCTTTGTGACTCAGTTCCATCTTCTCAGAAACAAGAATAATAATAGAATAATAAGCTAAAATAAAATATAATACAATAATCCTATATAATAAAAGGCTAATACGCAAATTGTTCCCTCAAGAGTTCGACCGACCAGGAGTTCAACTGCTCGCTATGATATGCGTTGACCACCAAGGGGTGGCGTGGAATGAAGGATGGCCCTGTTGGCAGCCAGCAACCGGGGAAGGAAGGCCCCAGCTGGCCCTTATCACCGGCCAGGACTAGGGACCCCCATCTGTGCACCAATTTCGTGCACCAGGCCTCTAGTATACAAAATAATAGTATAAGGTTAAAAGATCTGATCTGTAAAGCACTGAACATGATGGGTGACACAGAGTAAGAACATCAGGTAGCTATTTAGATATACAGTTGTGATCACATCTAGAATTCACTATATGCTCAAAATTAGATACCTTATATGAAGTCTGTGTATTAGAAACATCTTAAAGTGGAGAAATTAAGTTTCAAGTTGACTGGTTTTCTGAGAATAATAAATATGTGAAAAAATGCAATAAAGAACTAACTTGGGTAAATTATTTGCTATCTTGATTGTTATGGGATTATAACTAGAAGTGTTAATAAAAGAAACTATAAATGACCCACAGAAGTATTGTTATAAACTTTTGACCTCTGCCACCATCTTTGTTGAAATGACTCACTGAATGCTATTAATTGTTGCATGGTGCATGCCCATTAATTTTTCTGTTGTATTAAAGTGAAAATTTAAAATAGGTATTATCAAAACTAATTTTACCTTATTTACCTATATCGAAAAATGGTTTTCAAAACAAGTGCCATCACATGATATTTCTGAACATGGGTCACTGGAAATCTAATCAGCTTTGGAACTAATGTATCATTTTATTCTGAAAGGACAACAAATGGTTTCAGGATGATGTTGGCATACCATTCTAAACCCTGTCTGCAATTCAATGATCAAAAAGTGTGTAAGAATTCAAATCCTAAGTCATATGGACTCTCTAAGAATTTCTTTCATCTGGGTAATGGGGTGGTAACTTGAAAGGAACTTGGTCTTCAAACCTTGAAGCTATTTCTTCTGCTGAACTTTTAAGTAGTTATGTGAGAATAATAATATTTTAGGATAAATGATTATTATGGTTCATTAGTAGCTAAAACCACTTGCAAGTTGTGACTATAGTTACTTTATGGACTACTGAACTAACTGCCTAAATTGCGGAGTAGCCTTCTTCAAGTAAAAAATACTACAACAGGGAAGAGACTGTTTACAAATAGTGTTTCTTATACAGCTGGGTAGAATTTAGGGTCATTCATTTATGTTCAGCATTTCCAAAGGTTAACAATGTGAATCATGCAACTGAAACTGGGATCACATGTCTTCAGAATGTCACCACATCAAACACCCAACTGGCGTCAGGGAAGGAGGCCTGATGTCACTGTATGTTTGGTCTATATGTTTTCTTAACCCAACAGCTAGCTCCCTGAGAAACTCGGTAGATCTGAGTGGGATGTCTCTGTAGACAATATGTAGATTTTTCAGGATACTTCTCCCATCTTAGTAATGCTAGTGAGAATCACACAGCAAATGCCCATTAGGAAAGTAGATTCTGAATTATACAGATGAAAAAAACAAGGAAAAAAAGATTTGCAGAGTGGCACAATACAGAGATCATATTGAGGATTCTGAGCTGGGAAACAATTATAAGTGACATTAACCAAGTGAAATCCCATTTTAGGCTCCTACCACAATTGCGCAGCATTAATTCCAGTGTTACATTTGGAGCAACCAACTTTATAAGCTACAATCTTCTTAAGATCCAGATTTGGCACCTTATGCCAGGGGTGCTATTTACTATGGAACTCTTCCTTTGAGGAGCTTTACAGCTTTTAATTACCCAATTACTAAAACCTTGATAATGCACTGTGATGCCTACCCCTTTTCATCTTCAAGAATTTATAGCTTGACTTAAGGTGAATGATTGAAAATAGAAAAGCAACTAAATACATGTGTTACTTAGATCCGTGATTTTAGTGCGTTTTTTAAGGCATGCATTGGGCTTTCCTGAAAGCCAGCCTGGTCATAGGCCCTGCTCTACCACCTCAAGATTTTATCCAACTAGAGTGTCTGCATGTTTCCCACATTTAGAACTCATGGATTTGATGCGCGAAGAATCTTCTGCCAAACTTGTAAGTGTTCTGAGAGGAGGTGCTGGCTCTTATTTAGCATTATAGCTCTACTTCCTAGCATGGTGTCTTGTATGAACTGAATGTTTGTGTCCCTCAAAATCATATGTTGAAACCTATCCCCCAAGTGATGGTATTTGGAGGTGGGCCAGTTAGGAAGTGCTTAGGTCTTGAGGGAAGAGCCCTCATTGATGTGATTAGTGTCCTTATAAAAGAGACCCCAGGGAGCTTCCTTGCCCCTTCTGCCATGCGAGGATAGAGCCAGAAGATAGCCATCTATGAATGATAAAGTGGCTTCTCCCCAGACTCCTAATCTACTGGCCCTTGACCCTGGACTTTCCAGCCTCCAGAACTAAGAAATACAATTTTGTGGTTTATAATTTTGTGGTCTATGATACTCTGTTATAGGAGCCCAAATGAACTAATGAAATGCCAGCTAAATAGTGAGCATTTAAGTATTTTGATTGAACAAATGAATGAATTTAGATTTGCCACTGTAAATTAAACCACCAAGGAAAACCCAGTACACAGTTGTTCATTGGTTAATTATCAAATAGGATATTTTGGCAATAAATTGATCATATTACTTTTACCCTCTGAATCAGTGGTTCTCAACCTTTCTAATGCCGCGACCCTTTAATACAGTTCCTCATGTTGTGGTGACCCCCAACCATAAAATTATTTTCGTTGCTACTTCATAACTGTAATTTTGCTACTGTTATGAATTGTAATGTAAATATCTGTGTTTTCCAATGGTCTTAGGTGACCCTGCTAGCGGTTCTCAACAGAACCACTGCTGTAGAGCCTAAGACCATCGGAAAACACAGATATTTACATTACGATTCATAACAGTAGCAAAATTACAGTTATGAAGTAGCAACGAAAATAGTTTTATGGTTGGGGGTCACCACAACATGAGGAACTGTATTAAAGGGTCACGGCATTAGAAAAGTTGAGAACCACTGCAATGATCACATTATTTCCACATATCATAATCTAGGAATGGACATCACGTAAAATAGAAATAAATTCTGATTTAAAAAATAGAACAGTGCATCGAATGGCAAAGTGACTTGGTGGTTCACTGGCGAGGAATGTGATTCTGATCTTTCGTTTCCTTCCAGCAAGGTGAGCGACCTTGCCTTAGCATACACCTGTTCTGCTGCCTCCCGCACAGCCAACAGCTGTTATAAAGGAAGGCAGGGACAGATCAGCAGAAAGACTGAGGGGGCTGGACAAGATGACCTTTACAGATGCCCGTGTCCCTGAAATGTTCTAAGTCCATAAAAACAACAAAACAAAATAAGAAATCCCTGTTCTTGGAACCAGTATTTTCTGTGAAAAAGTTCATCAAACTCTGTTACTTGGTGTCTTGTTGAAAAGACAATATTAAAAAAAATTATGATGGACTTTTTTCTTTAATTTCCACCTAGAAATGACTCAAACCTCACATATTGTGTTTTAGCTGGAGTCGGGAGGGCCTTCGGTTCTGTCCCAGCCCTCCTCCACTTGCTGATGCTGACGGGGGATGGAGGAGGCTTCTGAATTTGTCTCCTGTTGGCTGACCTTCGGGCTGGGGTTCTGGAGCTCGCAGTGTCCCTCGCAGGGACGGAACACATCCTGGAAACAGTCTGGCAGTTGGCTCCCCGGCGTTCTCTGCGGGTGAACTCAGGCAACCAACAACTCGGTGACTCCGACAGATGTTTTTGTCTCTAACCCTCGGGCACCTTGCCCTGTTGTCTTGTATACAGAGGGTGATGCCTGGCATCCTGCCTGTTGCCACCAGGAATGAGTACGGCTCCAGGGAGTACTGCCAAGTCGTGTCAGCGAGCTGCTTTCTGCGAGCCAAGTGGCCACCAGATAAATGCACTGGTCTGCTTGCTCAGAACGCTGTCAGGGGGACACACTTGCTTAAGTGGCTCACTGCTTCATGTGGCTGGCAGTGCTCTGTGTTCCGTGTTTTAAGCCATTTAGTTTACACATGGCATTTGCCTCATTGTGCAATTGTGGTGACTGGAGGGGCTCATTGGACAGAAGCCATAGGTTTCATGACCGTGTCTGTAGCAAAATATTAGTGGGAACACATGCTGCCCCAAGTGTATTCTGCTTCAACCATTAAGATCGAAGCCACCTAAACAATAAATAAGAAAAAACCTCTGCCAGTCGACACATGACAAACACTCACTTTTGGTAACAGCCGAGCACAGTGGAAAGCACTGAACTTCTCATCAGAAAGCCTGGCCTCAGGCCCCAGCTCACCATTTATAAGAAGAGTGAGTCCTTTCCATGTTTTCAATTTATTTATTTTTAATATATTTTATTGATTTTTTACAGAGAGGAAGGGAGAGGGATAGAGAGTTAGAAACACCCATGAGAGAGAAACATCGATCAGCTGCCTCCTGAACACCCCTTATTGGGGGTGTGCCCACAACCAAGGTACATGCCCTTGACCAGAATCGAACCTGGGACCCTTCAGTCGCAGGCCGACGCTCTATCCACTGAGCCAAACAGGTTAGGGCTCAATTTATTTTTAATTAGTTCTTATTCCTATTCTAACAGGCTTAATTTGTAGGAAGTGTTTCTCAAACTAAAAAGAAAATATGAGTGAATGTGTGTGCAACTTTACCAAGTTACTTCATCTCCTTGAGCCTTGATTTCCTCACCTGTATAATAAGGTTCATTTATTCATTCCACAGACTTCAATTGAGTATTTTCCTTCTTCTGGAAATTGGCCTGGGTCCTGGGAGTATAATGGAGAAGAAAACTGAGTCCTGCTTAGCTGAGTTCTTGGTCCTTTGGCCAGTCATTGTTCAAGAATAAATCCCAAAGCAGAGAGCACAGTGCCCTTAAGAGATAACAACCAGAGCCCTTGGAATCCAGAGGCTGAAGAAACTTACTCTGCTGGGAGGGTCAAGCTCCATCTAGAGGTACAGATTTGAGCTGAGTCTAGAAAGATGAACTGGGATTGTGATAAGCCACGATGAAGCTTGGAGCAGGAATCGGGGGAATGCATTCTCAATAAAGAGGAATAGTATTTTGGATACAAAAAGGCAATAAAAGAGCATCTCAAAACAGGGAAATGCTGCTCCTGGAGGAGGGTAGAGCCCAGGAGCTCTCAGCTTATCTACAGGGAGGTGCTGCTCCTGCACTACCTCATTTCACAGGTGACCATCAACTGTAACAAAACCGTAGACTAGGTAAATGATTCAAGAGGCTTTCTGATCATAAAAGCACGTACTTTTATTGTAGCAAATTTATAAAATACACATGAATATAAAAAAAGAAAAGAAAAACCATCCAGAATCTCTCCAGAAAGAACTTTAATACTTTAATATTTACTCTGTGTCATTGAAGCCGAGACCTGAAGAATGAGAAGGAGTAGTGGCAGGAGGAGGGGAGGAGCCTCTAGATGGAGAGATGAGCTTTGGGAGACCTGAAGATGGGGAGAGGCTGGCTGTGGGGGAAACTGTAAATTCGGGGAGGCTGAAGCACTGAGGGAGAGGGTAGGAGTGGTGGGGACGAGGTTGAAGGTTGGTAGGACCAGAGCATTTGGGCTGCGGGGTCTTCACTGCCCTATTGCCCATATCCATGGGCTATATATATCTATACTATTAAAAACCTAGGTGACGTCTTGCTCTTGTGTCATCACAAGATGGCCACCACAAGATGGCCGCCACAAGATGGCTGCCACAAGATGGCCAGCAGGGGAGGGCAGTTGGGGGCAACCAGGCCTGCAGGGGAAGGCAGTTTGGGGAGGCCAGGCCAGCAGGGGAGGGCAGTTGGGGGAGATTTGGCCGGCAGGGGAGGGCAGTTGGGGGTGACCAGGCCAGCAGGGAAGGGCAGTTGGAGGTGATCAGGCCTTCAGGGGAGGGCAGTTGGGGGCAATCTGGGTGGCAGGGGAGGGCAGTTGAAGGTGATCAGGCCTGCAGGGGAGGGCAGTTGGGGGCAATCGGGCCAGCAGGGGAGCAGTTAGGCATCAATCAGGCTGGCAGTGGAGTGGTTAGGGGGCAATCAGGCAGGCAGGCAGTGGTTAGGAGCCAGCAGTCCTGGATTGTGAGAGGGATCCCAGATTGGAGAGGGTGCAGGCTGGGCTGAGGGACACCCCCCCCCCCCCTAGTGCACAAATTTCATGTACCAGGCCTCTAGTAAGTATATAAGTTCCTTGGTTTATCTTTTCTCACATTGTCTTATTTTTTAAGAAGACCACCCAGCAGCAATGAGGAGAGTTGATTGTGAGCTGGCAGGCATGGAAGATAATTCTGGTGGAAGATCATGATGGCAGGGGAGAGAAGATATATTCAAGGCAGATTTTGGAAATATGATTGACAGGGCTTAGTGATGGGTGATGAAGAAGAAATTCAGAATGAATTATAATAGGCCCATATATATTAAAATATGTATGGTTATGTTATATTTCTTAGTTAATGAAAGTTAACTAAGTTAGGATGTTACTAATTTTACTGTGGTATATTTCATTTTATCAATGCTTTATCATCACTTGTCACTAAGTCTGATGCTATTCCACTTTTTGACCTGGCAAAAAGCATGTTGGTAGAAAGAATTGCTTTACTTATTCCCTCTTTTCTGTGTTTCCTTCTTTCCACACCTCATTCCAGGAGTTTTCATCCATTTCTGGGTGCTGGTCAGAACACCTACCCATATGCCTCGTCCGTGATGTGGGCTTATGGGCAATGTGTTGAGTTTGTGGTTGGTGGTATGGGCAGTGGGATTTGGGTGAGCAGAGAAAAGGCATCCCCACATGTGCTGGATGCATGGGAAGAGGAAGTGCCTTCCTCGTGGAATGTGCTCTCCTGTACTCTCCAAGCTCCAGACAGATCTCCAGTCTCTCCTGACCTACCAGGCTGAATCAGCACCTGGAGGTCAAGCCTTGTTCCAGAAGTCTCCAAGGGTAAATCAGAAAGCCTGTCTGAGTGAAGAAGAGCGAACACCAATCATCGTGAGAACACTATCAAAGCCAAAGTTGATAGTGTGACCTGGAGTTAATTTGGTCTGATCAGAATCATTGGCTGGCGGTGAACTAGAATGATAGCAGTGGGTGTCTAAGTGGTGGTGTTATAGATGGTAATGTTTATTTTTTTTGCATGCCTCTATATTTTGCAGATTTTCTGCAATGAGTGTGTGCTCTTAAAAAAAAACTGATCTAAATAAAAAGGCTTTATAATTGCCAGCGCTATAAAAATTGTAGGTATTGCAAATGGAACAGTCTTTATTGGAAGGAACTGCATTTTTGACTATTTTTAAAGATTCAAATGACAGAGCTGGGAATTCCTAATAATAAACTGCCTGTTTGTGAAAACTGCCTTGACTACTTAGAGGTTTTCTAAGAAAAAACAAATAGAGATTTTACTCAAAATGTTTTAAAATATAAGTAGTATGTCTAGTATATCTAACACAACTTTAACCATATGATTATCATATATATGTTTTAACCACATGATCATTATATATGCCACAGCAGCATATATGTATACAACATACATATTATAATGATATATATGTATAATATATTTTGTAAATATATATCTTTGTATAACTCACACACAGTTTAGCTTTGTGTCCGGCATTTAGCTCAGTGTCTCAGTAACTGCTGAATAATTGTTGGAAATGGAAGAAACTTTGTATGTACTATCCTGGACTTTAATTAATACAAATGATAAAGCATAAAATGGTATTTCTTATTTTTAAGTTATCTAACTTTAGAAGTAATTGTAAGCTTTTTAAAAAATAGTTTTATATTTGGGTGGAAGAATCAACTATCTAAGTATAAGAAAAAGATTTGATGTAAGAGCAATATATCTAAAACAGAGACCAAGGCTTTATTTTACTAAGATCTCAATATGATGCAGTGATTGAAAATAAAGCAATATAATCTTAGGCTGTATTAACATACACACAGTGTCTCCAACAAGAAAGGTAATTGTTCTGCTGTGCTTTTCATTAAAACAAACAAACAAACAAAACCCTGTATGATGTTCTTTGAAGAGGAAATATCTTCACGTGGTTCAAATACCAAAAAGTGTAAAAGTAACATTTACTGGAAATTTCTCCCTCCAATCCTATCTACACCAGCCTGATCCCATCTCCCTCAATGGGTAAGCAGTGGTGGTGGCTCTTGTTTATCATCCTAAGGACATTGTGTAGTTACAAACATTCCCTTCCTTTAACAACAAATGGTAGCATTTTGTGTAATACTCCAAACCTCTATATCCCGTGTTTCTTTTTATTTAACGGAGTATTTCAGGTATTATTTACTATATTTACTACTAGAGACCCGGTGCATGAAATTCGTGCATGGGGGGGAGGGGCTGTCCCTCAGCCCAGTCTGCACCCTCTCCAATCTGGGACCCCTTGAGGGATGTCCGACCTCCCGTTTAGGCCCCATCCTACCAGGGAGGTCGGACATCCCTCTCAAAATCCAAGACTGCTGGCTCCCAACAACTCACCTGCCTCTGCCTCATAGCCCCTAACCGCTTCTGCCTGCCAGCCTGATCACCCCCTAATCACTCCCCTACCAGCCTGATTGATGCCTAACTGCTCCCTGGCTGGCCCGATTGCCCCTAACTGCCCTCCCCTGCCTGCCTGGTCACCCTCAACTGCCCTCCCCTGCAGGCCTGGTCCCCCTCAACTGCCCTCCCCTTCAGGCCTGGTCCTGCCCAACTGCCCTCCTCTGCCATCCTGATCACCTCTAACTGCCCTCCCTGCTGGCCTGATTACCCACAACTGCCCTCCCCTGCAGACCTGGTCTCCCCCAACTGCCCTCCTCTGCCATCCTGGTCACCTTTAACTGCCCTCCCTGCTGGCCTGATCACCCAAAACTGCCCTCCCCTACAGGCCTGGTCCCCCCAACTGCCCTACCCTGCAGTCCTGGGTCCCCCCAACTATCTTCCCCTGCAGGCCTGGTCCCCCCCAACTGCCTCCCTGCTTGCCTGATTACCCACAACTGCCCTCCCCTGCTGTCCTTGTCACCCCTAACTGCCCTCCCTGCAGGCCTGGTCTCCCCCAACTGCCTTCCCCTGCAGGCCTGGTCCCCCCACAACTGCCCTCCCCTGCAGGCCTGGGTCCCTCCCAACTGCCCTCCTCTGCTGGCCTGGTCACCCCTAACTGCCCACAACTGCCCTCCCCTGCAAGCCATCTTGTGGCGGCCATCTTGTGTCCACATGTGGGCAGCCATCTTTGACCACATGGGGGCGGTCATCTTGTGTCTTGGAGTGATGGTCAATTTGCATATTACTCTTGTATTAGATAGGATGTATTCTTCATTCTAAGCTATATAATTTCCCATTGTGTGGTTGAACTCTCTTAACAAATCCCTAGCTACTGAATAATTAGGTTCCTTCCTTTTTTCTCTTTAGACAAAGAAGACTTCAGAATTTTTAAAATGTGTACAAGTATATATATATAATTTTAAAAATGTGTACAAGTATATTTGCAGGATAAATTTCTAGAAATAGAATTGGTAAATAAAAGTGTGTATAAGTTTTTAAAATTCTCTGGTTTCTCTTGAAATTTTCTCCCTCACCATTGTCACCACCAGTATGTTCTGAGACATGGAAATCTGTAAGTGAAAACTGGTATCTCAGTGTAGTTTTAATTTCCATTTCTTTTATGGAGGGAGGACACACATGTTTCTAGGTTTATAAGTCATTCATATTTTCTCCTATGTGTATTCTCAGTTATATATTTTGTCTAATTTTATATTATATTGAACATATTTCTGAGTTAAAGGTAACTTCCTTTGTAGGGTCTATTACATCCTACCATCTGGTACCCAGGCATGTGAGAATTTAATGTGGACTAGAAAATATAGGGGGAAATTTATGAAAGAAGAAGGTAATTAACATTGGAAAATGATACCAAAATCTCCCAGAGGCTAAGGTCAGGCACGAACTTTTCTTGTGAAGGATTCTCCATATTGGGAGTATCTCCTTGGGAAAATATCTTAATTTCATAGGAAGAAATATTTGCATTATGAAAACTCGTGTTATCTTCCACTTTGATAGAAATCATCTCCTTCCCCACAAAGTAATACACATTGTATTATAGATTCAAGAGCAAGTGATGTTTTTTACAATGGTGTAGTCCAGACTATGTTAGCAAAGTGAAATGAAGCATTGAAGCTATTTTGTTGATTTCTCTGGCTACCAACTACTTCATCTGATATACAGGGTGGAGTAAAAGTAAGTTTACAGTTGTTTGTATTGAAAAAAATACAATAATTACTGAATAATAATACACAATAAACCCTGTGTTTCATGTTCCCACAACTATAAACCTACTTTTGCTGCAATCCTATGCATTTGAGATAACAATTTTTTCAAAGTTTAAAATAACTACGGCAGTCAACTATTTTCCAATATCCATTCTCTCTCTCTCCCCCTGTCCCCGACTCTATTGGAATTATTTCTGGACACAAAGAATTTTGTCTTATCTGAAGTCAATATTATTGACCCCCCTTTGCTGCTAAATATGGTCATGTGATTATGTTCTGGCAATGGGAAGTCAGCAGACATGAAATGTGGTATATCTGAGTCTAGACCTTAAGGATTGCATGTGAGCATCCATTGGGTTTTCTCCGTTCTGCTGGCTGGGATGGAGTTGAGATGGTAGGAGTTGGAAGAACCATCTAGGACTCAGATATGAAAAACATTTAAATCTTGGACTTAAATGTAAAAAAAAACATTTAAACTACTGTATGTTTGAGTCTTTTGGTCACAACATGTTAGCCTTTATTCCAACAAGTGCAATGTATCTTTGCTTCATGATAAACTTCTCCCAAATATAGTGGCTTAAAACAATCATGTAGTAGTTCATGGTACTATGGTTTGTTGATTTGGGCTATCCTTAGCTGAGAAGGCCTTTTACTAGTTTGTCTGGGTTCACTCCCATGACTATGGGTAGCTGGTGGGTTTACTTGGGCATAGCCGGCTCTAGATGGCCTTATTCAAATGACTGGCAGATGCCTGGAGCAATTGGAGCAACTAGACCATGTGTCTCCAGCAGTTCCCAAGAAGTCCAGGCTTCTTTACATGGTGGCTGGGACTCCAAATGCGGCAAGAGAAAGCAAGCACTGTGAGCCTTCACTGGTCATACCACTGCTTATATTATAGTTGGTAATGTCCCACTGGCTAAAGGAAATCACACGGTCAAACCCAGAGTAAATGTGGGAGGAGACCAGCCAACACTATACATTTCCAGCAGGTTTTGTCAACAGGACTATTGACATTTGGGCCTGGATAATTCTTCATTGTCCTGTGCCTTGTGGGATGTCTAGCAGCATCCCTGGCTTCTACTTACCAGATGCTAGTAACAGCCCTCTCCACACACCTTAGGTCATGACAACCAAACTTGTCTCTAGATATTGCCAATGATCCCTGGGTGGCAAAATTGCCTTCAGTTGAGAATCACTGGTTTACAGGGAAATACAAATCATTGGGGGTTACTAATGCAACAGTCTACTATATACAACAAACTGATGTAGTACCTCAGAGCATTTTTTTGTATGCTGTATTATTAACCTTACATTATGAGGCTGTGCTGATTATTTCTACTGAGGTGTGTGTTTTTGAAAGACTGTTGTTTAGTTTAGGGATTCAGCCCTTGTTTTCAGAACTTGATGCTATTTGTGATTCTGACTTTTAGACTTAGACTTTTCTAACATGGAACTGACCTTATTTATGAAAAAATATTACATATTATGGTAGATTGGCTTATCATACTCAAATCTTTGTTTTTTTTCTCTGTAATAATACATTTTCCCATTGTCCTGTAAGTTACCACGTCTCACAGGAAGCATATATATATTCTTGTTTCATTGTCTTTGGGCTTAGCCACATGACTTATTTTGGCCAATAGAAGATGGGCATTGACAGTACCAATTCTGAGTAGAGGTCCCTTCTGTGCTTCTGTCTCCTGCAATGAGAACAGCATGTCCCAGGTAGAAACTAATTCTTCTGCCTGATTCCCTCTAGGAGGAGACTTATGGAGAAAACCTGAACTTGACCTAGAGTCAGAAAAGAGCTATCACAGCTGACCCATAGATACTGGGCAAGAAATAAAGACTTTATTATTGTAAGACTTTGGTATTTTGGAATTGATTATAGCATTATCATAGCAAAAACCTAGTTAAACAATTTCCATTTAAAAATTTATTAAATCATTTGTATTCATAAAGGATATAACCACTGTAAAAATTAGATAAAGAAATAAAAAAATCACTGTAATATCACTGACAAATGAAATTATATATATTTTAGACTTCTAGACTTTTTCCATATGTATTAATTCAGTTACTCAGTTATTCTTTCTTTCAACAATTTTGAGCTTCTTACTAAAAATGAGATGCAGCTAGATATAGCAGTGTATAAGATGGACATGTCACTACCCTCAACGAGATTATATTCAGATGGGAAGACAAAATCAAGAACTATGAAGCAATTAAACAATTCTGAGAAGTGCTATGAAAGGGGAATACAGTATGCTAGGAGAATATTTAACAAGAGGACGTGATGTAGTCTGAGGTCAGAAAAGCATTCCTTAAGAAATAATGTAATACATCATAAAATATAATCTTTCAGATATTATACACATACTAGAGGCCTGATGCACAAAATTCGTGCAAGGGGTTCAGCCCTCGCAGCCACAGCAGATGCCTCAGCCCTTGCAGCCCCAGCTTCATCTGGAAGGTCGTCCGGAAGGTCATTTGGCTGTCCGGTCTAATTAGCATATTATGCTTTTATTATTATAGATATAATGTCATACATTATAAACATGTTATTTCTCTTGTATATGTTATAACTATTGCTTAATATGTTTTCTTTCATTGATAATATAAAATGAACAACTTTCCACCTTTTAGCATCTTTTTTGTTGTCGTTGTTAATCCTTACCTGAGAACATTTTTCCATTGATTTTCAGAGAGAGTGGAAGGGAGGGAGAGAGACACAGAGAGATACATCGACTGGTTGCCTCCCACGTGCGCCCCAACTGAGGCCAGGATGGAGCTTACAAGCCAGGCACGTGTCCCCAACTGGAATCTAATCCTGGACCCTTCGGTCTGAGAGCCAACACTCTACCCATTGAACCAAATTGGCTAGGGCATATAGCGTCATTTTAATGGCTATATCATATTCCATTGATATGTGTATATCATGTTGTATTCCACCAATTCCTTGGTGTTGGTCATTTGGGCTCCTTATAAGGAATGTTCTATCAAGGACTCTAGTATGTTTTGAAGATAAATAATTGTGATGAAAATATAAAAAATTATATGCTGTAAAGCAAAATTCTGGAATATATCCTGACCTCATATATCCCCTAATGAAGCTTAATGGAAATGTGTTTTTGAAATAAAATTTCCCATGCATTGTCAGCTATGTTCAGTTAGTCATTTCTGAAGATCCTTGGGGAAAATTTAGACTATCTTTCTTTGAGATTTATTGGTAGTAGATAGTGGCAGAATGTCAAGGGAAATGATATGTGTATACAACGTCAAAAAACCCAGAATACCACCTCTACTTTTTCAAATCAAGATGTATCTGTTGTCATAATACCATATTGCTGGTTTAGCTTTTTCTCTCTTTTTTTTTTTTGTCGGTGTGGTTATTGTTACTTCATCTGTGGCCTGTTTCCAAAAACAACGAGTGAGCCTCCACAAGATAATCACTAGAGTATCTGATTCTTTCATGAGTAATGGGCCAGGAGAATGTACTAAACAAACAGTTTAGTTTGAATGTGTTGCAGGAGATTGAAATTGTATGTATAAAAATGAAGTACGATAAAACAATAGAACTCACATGATTTGTCTTACACAGGACAACAAAGTCTGACATTCTTATTTTGTTTAGGAAGTAGTAATTTAGAATTATACATTCAGGAAGGATATAAAATGTAATTTTAGCAGATTAATGTTGTACAGATATAATATGGTGTGTGGGGTTTATAAAATGAAGAAATCCATTTACCTTGTGGTTGACTATGAGGTAAACTTGCAAGAATGTGTCCATGTTACACTCATCTACTATGAGAAGTACTTTTGGATTGTAAACCCAAAGGAAAAAAGTGGTAAAAAGGCCTCATGCATTTCAGTTTACTTGGTTAACATAAATGAGACAGAGGTACATTTCTAATTTGGGGAATTATAACATAAGTGGCTACATTTAACCAAATGACCATCAAAAATGGGATTATTTGGGAGGCATTCCCTCTTCTTTTTGGTTAAATTTGATTGACTCACATTATTAAAGCATTTTTGTTCAGAAGAGTAATTTAATTTAATAACCCTCCATTTTAACTCAATGACCTTAAATCAGTCAGTAGTATGATTCAAGGTCATTGAAAAAGATAGTCTTTCAGAGAAAAAATTTCTCTTCTTTTCTAAGATAGCAGATTTTTGCTCTCAGGTCACACAGGAGGTGCATTTCTTATCTCCTTATTTCCTTTGGAAAGATGAGGAAAAAAGTTCAGGGACCTAAAAAATCCTGTTCAGTTTAAGTAGTAAAATTATGGTTAAGGGGCCTTTGCTACTCAGGTTTACCATCCTTTTCATAAGCCATCAAATAAACTCAGCTTGTTCTTTCAACAAACGTGTAGTGAGTGCCCTCCAAGTGTCTTCTAGGTCTCAAATTTTTGGAGCTTAAAATATTTTGAGGTAGACAGGTAAACAAAATGAAGAATTAAGGTATGTCTATGAAAGCAGTAAGAACAGAGTATAGGGATGGAGAAGGAAGGGTGGAGAGAAGAAGGAGAATCAATTCAGACAGGGTGGGGAAGGAAGGCCTCTCAGCTAAAAGCTGGGGGAAGCTGCATTCACAGGGCCTCTAACAGAGTCCAACGCATAGTAGAACCTTAATAAACATGTGCAGAATTAATAAATAATTGAATGTGTGAGTAAAAAGCACTTGGGACCAGCTGGGGAGCAAAGAGGGGTCATAATAGAGATTTTAGATTTTACATGTCATAGGAAATCATTTGAAAGTTTTAAGATACAAATAATCTGGATTTTGATTTAAAAGTTTGCCTAACATTACCGTAAATAGCCTAAATGATCTTGAAAAAGAAGAATAAAGCTGGAAGTGCACACTTCTTGATTTCAAAACTCATTATAAAGCTACAGTAAGCAAAACAGCATGGCATTGGCATTAAAACAGACATGTAGACCAATGCAATAGATAGAAAGCCTAGAAATCACCCCTTTAATATGTAGTCAAAGGATTTTAATAAGAATGTCAAGATGGTTCAAAGGAGGGAAGGACAGTCTTTTCAACAAATGGTGTTGAAAAATTGGATAGCCACATGCAAAAGAATGAAGTTGGACCCCTGCTTTACCTCATATACAAAAATTAACTCAAAATGAATAAAAGACCTAAATATAAGGCCCAAAAATACAAAATTCTTAGAAGAAAACATAGGGGGGAAGTTTCACTGGCTTTGGCAATGATTTCTTGGATGTGACACCAAAAACACAGGTAGCAAAAGTAAAAATAGATAAATTGTACTATATCAAGATTTAAAACTTTTGAGTATCAAAAGACACAATTAACAGAGTAAAAAATCAACTTACAGAATGGGGAAAATTTTTGAAAATTATACATCTGATACAGGTTTAATATCCAGACTATGTAAAGAACATCTACAAATCCACAACAAAAAAACAACCCAATTAAATCCATGGGCTAAAGACCTGAATTAACATTTCTCCCAAGAAGACATACAAATGGCCAATAAGCACAGAAAAAGATGTTTAATATAACTAATCATTAGGGAAATGTAAATCAAAACAACAATGAGATATTATTTCATACTCATTAAGATGGCTACTATTGGAAAAACAGAAAATATCAACTGTTGCAAAGATATAGAGAAATTAAAACACGTGTACACTGTTGGTGGAAGTATAAAATATTATAACCATTATAGAAAATGGTATGGTGGTTCCTCAAAAAATGACATAGAACCACCATATGATCCAGCAATTCCACTTCCATGAATATATATATAAAAAAAAAATTGAAAGCAGGGTCTTTTTTTTTTTTTTTTTGAGACAATTTTTTAGTTGTTTAAGATATTTTAGATGCATTTTTGGTTACTTAAAAAAGCAGGGTCTTGAAAAGATATACATTTTTAAAACATATTTTTATTGATTTCAGAGGGGAAGGGAGAGGAAGAAAGATATAGACACATCAATGATGAGAGAGAATCATTGATTGGCTGCCTCCTGCACACCCCATACTGGGGATGGAGCCCAAAACCCAGGGCATGTGGCCTGACAGGGAATTGAACTGTGACCTTCTGGTTCATAGGTCGACGCTCAACCACTGAGCCATGCTTGCTGGGTAAAAAGATATTTGTACACACATGTTCACAGCAGCATTATTCACAATACCAAAAGGGAAGCAACTCAAATGTCCATTGACTGATGAATAAGTAAAATGTGGAATTACTCAACCTTAAAATGGAAGGAAATTCTGATATCCTTAAAATTGATGAACCTGGAGGACATTATGCTAAGTGACATAAGCCAGTCACAGAAAAGCAAATACTTTATGATTCCATTTATATGGTACCTAGAGTAGTCAAATTCATAGAGACAGAAAGCAGAATGGTGGTTGCCAGGGGTTGGAGGGAGTAGTTGTTTAATGGGTCACTTTTAGTTTAGCAAGATGAAAAAATTCTGAAGATTGATTGCACCAAAATGTCAATATACTTAACACTACTGAAGTGGGCACTTAAAATTGCTAAGATGGAAATTTTAATGTTATGTGTATTTTGCCACAATTTTAAAAACTGTCTAATATGAATGTCCTTAGGCTGAATACATGTAAAAGGTACTCTTCCTCCCTCTTGGAGGAGGCTGGTGAGGCTCTGCCTGGAGTAAATGGCATGCCAGGTGACCATGTGTTCACATTAGACCTCTCTTGTTTCTGCATGTTGTGCTCACCCTCCCCTCGGACGGAAACTCCCCAGTAGGACCTACTTTGCCCCCTTGAGCTTCCCTTCGTGAATGCTTGCCTCTTCCTTAGATGAGAAGGGCAGTGAGATTCAAGTGTCCCTGGGCTGGCAGTCTCAAGAGATCAAGAGCTTAAGAAGACAAAGGTGAAGACTCAGTTGCATAGACTCGGAGAATATCGTCCGGGAGGCTTACTGGTGGTTTAATGACAGTGGCAATGCTTTGGCCTGGGCTTGGGCACATTCTGATTGAATAGATATATTGGCATCCAAAAGAAGTGCTGCATGGTGACTGGCAGAAGCATATACTAAAACAATTCCTATTGGGTTTCTTTCTAGTTAATTACCCAGTATGACATGCTTGGTTTTAATTAGAAATGTGGATATGTATAAGCCAAAGATTTACAAAACTTTGTTGCATCAAGTTTATTCTGGCTTGGGGTACACAGTGCCTAAACCAGTGATGGCAAACCTATGACACGCGTGTCAGCACTGACACACGTAGCCATTTCTGATGACACGCGGCTGCTGAGGCGACCGCATGCCGAGGATGAAACATTTGCTGCTCCTGAGGATGAAACATTTGCGAAATAATGTTTTTTTCCTCAAAGTGACACACTACCCGAGTTATGCTCAGTTTTTTGGCAAAGTTTGACACACCAAGCTCAAAAGGTTGCCCATCACCGGCCTAAACTGACCAAAAGTAACCAACTGCCAGTTACTGAGATGACTCAAATATTAATATATTTGGCAGCAATTGGGTCACTTTCTGCACACCTTTCCTCGGGCTCTCAGTATCTTATCAATGCATTTAGGCACAGACTTGTAATAGATATGTGTTGGAGGGAAAGATACAGAGGGAGAGAGAGGAGAGAAGGAGAGAGAAGGGGAAAGGTAGAGAAGTGGGAAACATATTTATGAGCCTCTAAATCAGTGGTTCTCACTTTAGTGATCATCAGGATCACATGGAGGCTTCTTGCCGCACAGATCCTGAGCCCACCCCTCAGTTTCCGATCGGGGTCTGCAGTGGGGCCCAAGAACTTGCATTTGTAACCTGTTCCCCAGAGGTGCCACTGCTGCTGGTCCAGAACCGCGTTTTTGCGTACCACCGCTCTAAGGCAGTGTCTTCATCACACCTGGACAGTAGGTTCACCTCAGGAGCTTTGGAAACTGCTGTCCAGGCCACACCCTCGACCAGTTAAATCATATGAATTTAAATTTGGAACAGAACCCAGGCAATGGTATTTTTCAGCAGCTCCCCAACAGACCAGTGAAGGTTGAGAACCACAGCTTTAGACCCCTGTAACTCAAATTAAGCTTGGGCGGACCAGCAGCAGTGGCATCACTGGTTAGAAACGTCGGTGCTCAGGCCCCAGCCTGGACTGCTGAGTCAGCATCTGTGTCCAACAGGCAAACTTCTCAAACTTCCACGTGCCTGGGACCTTCTGCAGAGAGCCCACGTATTGTGGAGCACGGTCAGCCTGGACAAATTTTGTAATCATCTCCAAATATCTCAGAAATAGGAAACTTGCTACGTGGCTGCCATATTAGACAGAGCGTTAAAGGGAAGATTCTTGTTCAGACAATAGAAAATACTAGTGACCAAACCTCTGATCAACACTGATTTTTAATACGTTCAAACACAGTTTTACAACGAGTCTTCCACTTGAAAAGATCAAATAGAGAAAAAGTAGATTAAACATTTTTAATCTTTATATGGGTATAGTCCTTATGTTTAAAAAGTGACTTTTGCAATGTGCTTAAAATACCAGTAGTTACAATCGCTATACCTGTAGCATCAAGAATATCTGCTGTCTTCACAGAGAAAAGGCCGTTGAGTGATTTCTTCTAAGTGGCCCTTCTGAAGAATTTGGTCTTTCTATGGTCAGTGGCCTCACTGGCTCACCACATCATCATCAAAGTGAGTTTGGCCACCCACTTTTCAGATGCTGTTTTATGAATATAAAGGGTGATCCAGAAGGGCTAGATCTGAAATTTTGATGTTACCAAAGAAAACAAGGAGTGCCCATGCTGGTAAACTAACAGAAGAGGCAGAGAACACAGCAAAGGGAGGTGACTAAGTACAGGGGCTCTGGAGCCCAACTGTGTGGGTTCGAATCCTGGTTCCACCACTTATTAGCTGTGTGTCCTTCCTCATCTATAAAATAGGAATTGTGGTGAAAATAGTCCCTGTCTCATAGGTTGTTGAGAAAATGAAATGAGTTAGCATTTGTCAAGCTCTTGGGTCTGGCCCATTACAACATAGCTGCTATATGATGATTGTTAAACACACCAGAAAGTAAACATAGTAATTTATATTCTTTTGCATAGTTCAACCCCAGGAAAAACCTGAAAGATAATATCTCAAGTTACAGAAAAATGTCCTCTGCATCTGTGGGACTAAGTAATTTTAAATTGCTCCTTTAAGGAGGCATCTCATGCAGAAAGAATCTTTAGGCTCTGCTGCTGGGGCTGAGTCTGTTTGGTGAACAAATTTTCTAAATGGGATGAGACATAACTCTCAATTTCATAGCCAAGTACTAGGAAGTAAGTAATACATCATTTAGAACAGAAATGATAAAAAGGACATAATGAATGAAGAGGAAGGAGTATTTCCAAAAGAGGATAAAAGAGTAATAGTCAATAAGAATCTTAGAAAACCCCCTTCCCTGAAGAGAAGAGGTGGACATAGTGAATTTGGAAAAGAAGGCCATTCACAGCTAAAAGGATTCATGTGATTAGGAAATTATTTTTATAAATGCTCTCAACTGACAAAATTAAAAATGAAAAACGTTCCCCTCTCTTAGGTGGGAGGAGATGCTTCTAGCAGCCTTGCACAGAGGGCTTCCCTGGCCACAAGCTTTATGTTTTGGGGCATGTGGGTCCAATCCAGGCTGCTTTCCCCAAACCCAGAGTCTCCATGAAACCACCATGAGCCACACACAAGGATCACATCACATCACCCCAAATCACACATTTCACACCGTAAAGAGAGCCTGACAAAGGGACTCTCTCCCACCAATTAAGGGCGTGCCTGACTGGTGAGTCCTTCACCTCTTTGGTTGGTTCCTTCTCCTTTAGGCTGCCTTTGAAAATCAAAGCGCCCCGTCCTTGATTCTCTTCTCTGTCAGCACCCCGCCCTTAGAGATCTCATCTTACCACACAGCCCTTGGCTTTGCACCTCCAGTGTAGAACTCCTTCCTTCCTGAACTCCAGGCTCCTTATACACAAGTATCTATACTTCCTCTAGAACAGTGGTTCTCAACCTTCCTAATGCCGCGACCCTTGAATACAGTTCCTCATGTTGTGGTGACCCCCAGCCATAAAATTATTTTCGTTGCTACTTCATAACTGTAATTGTGCTACTGTTAATGAATCGTAATGTAAATATCTGTGTTTTCCGACGGTCTTAGGCTCTACAGCAGCGGCAAAGGGTCTCTCTCCCACCAATTAACGGCCTGCCTGACTGGTGAACCGCTTAGCAGGGTTCAATGTATTTAGCTATTCCATGTTAGCTATTACAAGTCTGTGCCTAAATACATTGATAATACATTCGAAAATAACTTTATGGTTGGGGGTCACCGCAACATGAGGAACTGTGTTACAGGGTCGCGGCATTAGGAAGGTTGAGAACCACTGCTCTAGAACATCTCACAGTTATCTCAAACCTGTCATGTCCTAAACTGAACTTCTGATCTTTCCCCAGAACCCGTTCCTTTTAAAACTCAGCTGATAGCAACATCAGCCTTCCAGTTGTCCAAAGCAAAAACCTTGGAGTCATTCCAAAGTCTTCTCTGCCAGAGCCCATAGTTAATCCATCAGGAAATCCCGATTCTGAAATGATCCAGAATTTGACCACTTCTCGCCACCTCTGCGGCTACCACTCTGGGCTGAGCTATTATTGTATTTTACCTGGATTATTGCAACAGCCTCCTAAACTTTTACAAACATTAAGCAGGTCACACCACTCCTCCGCATGTCTTCACATTTTACTCAGTAAAAATGAAAGTTTATAGCCTTCCATGGTCTGGCCAACCCCCCTTGCTACCTATCTGATATCTTCTCCTGCTTTCTGCCTCCCATATTGGCTTCCTTAGGCATGTTCCACCTCAGGGCCTTTTACTGGTGGTTCTAGCCGCCTGGTGCACTCTTGACTCAGGTAATCACATGGATAACTCCCTCACCCCTTAAAGTCTTTACTCAAAAATCATCTCAATGAGACCTACTCTGACCTCTATAATGAAAACTGTAGCCCTCCCTCTACATTCCCATCCCCCTTCCCTGCATTACCTTTTGTTTCCCTTAGCACTTTTACTCTTCCAATATACTGAATAATTTATTTATTATCGGTCTCCCCTTGCCAGAATGTAAGTGTCATTAGGTCATGGAAATTTAACACAGTATTCATATAGTAGGTACTTGATAACTATTTGTTGAAAAAGACGAATTGCTAATTGGCTTGCCTCTCACTTTAGTGTTCAGCAGTCCTGCTGAGGCAGGGAGTCCCAGTAACTTGCCAGGTCATCAGAAGAGTGTTTTGTATTTAAAAGACTGAAAAAAAATGATGTAATGAGTGCTGGGTGTTGACCCTGGCCAGGCCCATGCCAAGTCCCTGCTGGCTTCTCCCTCCTGGCCCACATGCTCATTTATCCTGTCAAGCACCTTCGGTACTGATGCTAGTCCTAATCAAGCTCCCCTCATATCAGTCACATCAGGCTCTGGTACTTTCTGTCTGACCCATTGCAGATGTGTATACTCGTCTGTGACACCAACCAGCCTTATTGCTGTGGCCAGCCCCTGGTCCGGTGCTGGGCTAGAAAAGTGTCTGGCATGAAGAAGAGACTCAGTGCATGTTAGTTTCTCATATATTTTCTCTTAAGATGATTTCTGATGGCATATGAAATAATCAAGGCAATACCCATTAAGTATGACCTCAGAAGAGTGCAGTATAATTATAATAATAGCAAATGTTTATTTACTACCTACAATTTTCCAGGTGGTATTCTGCCATTTATGTGTATTGATTCATTTAATCATTTCAACAAGCCTATGAAATATATTCTGTTGTTACTCCATTTAGCAGACTTGTCAGGGTTTCACATACATGGCCAGTAAACGAGAGAAGTGGAACTTGAACTTGGACAGTCTGTCTTCAGAGCCCACACCCTTAATCACTACGCTATATTGCCTGCTAGGTCATTGATTTCCTGCAGTGCAGGTACTACGTAAGTGTCCATGTGTGCCCTCCACACGTGACTGCTGTGAATAGCAGCGCTATGATTTTGTGGCTCTATCTTACATTGCATTGGTGCAAATCCACAATTTAAGATTCTCCTTTATCCTATTTCATTGCTTAATCAGAGATACCATGCTATGTGCCAGGTGGCAGAGATGCCTTCAACATACCCATGGAGAGGGAGCTAAAGCTAAGGGGACCAACTTATGGTTTGAAATATGCACAAAAAAGGAAAATTGACATTGCAATTTGTTGAATTGCAGATTATACAGAATAAATAACATGCCCTTTGAAAGCTTCAAATCTTACATGTGAGGATTCTTTTATAAGCTGGCAATAGGCAAAAATCCATTTTATAGCAGAAATCTGTTTTGGAATTCATTGCTGCCTTTGGGGAATGGAACTGTTCAATTCTGCCTCCGAGGCGTGGCCAGACCACCCATGATCTCCACCTTCTTTGTAGATTCTGGATAAAGCTCTTTATAATGAGACCCCTTTGTGTGCAACAATAAAATGTTTCGGAGCAGAATGTTAGAGCTCAGGCTTTCTTTAAGTAGTGGTATCTTGTGTTGTTGACTTTTAAAATAATTTCTAGTACAAGCAAGAACTGTGTCTTAGAAGATTTGCCCCAGAGAGCTCATGAACAGGAATGATGGCTTGCACCAGTACTTTCTGGAAAGCAAATGGATTTTAATGTGAACCCAGAGAGGGGTCAGACCACACTGACATATATTTTCTGGTTTCTGGTCTTACCTCCACTGCCATTATGGACTGCATTACACAACCCTCTGACCCAAAGCCCAGCCATGCGAGCTTTTTATCAGCTCATAGAGTGGTCTCTGCACAGCATGGTTCCCACCCAGGGCTTAGAGACCAGTGGGCAGTCAGACCTCAGGCTGTGGGCACCGACACCCAGACCCTGAGTTCTAATCTGAAATAGAATTGCGCTATCACTGTGGTTCAATCAAATCTCTTGTCTGATTTCAGTCTTGGACACTCCAGGATGGTAACTTTCAGATATGATTGATCCATGATGTCTGGTAGACTGATGATATGATAATGTAAATTAAATATATTTTTCACGTGTTTCGTGTGTGTGTGTGTGTGTGTGTGTGTGTGTGTGTGTGTGTGTGTGTGTGTATGCCACTGTAGAAGGAAGTTGGGGAGAGGTATTAGCTTTTTCTTCCAGTTTAGCAGAACATAAGCTAAAAAGAAAATTTCTCAGGAAGTGATGCCCACCACCCACTCAGATTTTTAATCTAAAATTTTAAGCAAGAGTCATTTATGTGTCCTCTCTTTCACTCACAGCCAATGTCCAATCAAACATTAAGTCTTATCTTCTCTATTTCTAATATATTTCTTGAATTTTACCATTTTCATCATATTCACTGACATGATCATACCACATGCTGAACCCCTAACTGGTTTTCTGCTCCCCTTCCATACTCCATAAAGCAGCCAGAGGGATCTCTTTAAAGCCGTATTATTTGCTCTAGTATTTTTCCTTTGCAATCAGATTAAAATCCAGACGCCTTATCATGGCCTGCATCATGCCTGTTGCCTGCCCCTCTCTCCCCCTCATCTCTCTCCACCTCAGGCATAGCAGGCTGGTTTTTGTTTCAAGGCTTTTACATTGATGTTCGCTCTGCCTGGAAGGCTGTCCTAGATATCCACACCACTACTTCTTCTTTTTCATTCAGGTTTTACTCAAATGTCACCTTCTTCTTTTTTCCTTAAAAAATATTTATTTTATTTTAAAATAATTCTTTATTGTTGAAAATATTACATATGTCCCATTCACCACCCCCCCCCCCGCATTAACCCTTTTCAGTCTGCGCCCCCCCCCCCCAGTCTCCCCACTCCCTGCCCTAGGCCTTCAGCACCCTATTGTCTGTGTCCATGGGTTATGCATATATGCATACAAAGTCTTTGGTTGATAACCTCCCACGCATCTACCCTCCCCTGCTTTCCCTCTGAGATTCCACACTCTGTTCCATGCTTCCATGTCTCTGGGTTCATTCCATTCATAAGTTTATTTTGTTACTTAGATTCCATTCAAACCATCTGGATTCCTCCCCACGAGGGTAGGGAGTGTGTCAGCACTGTTCACTACTTCACCTGCACCGTGCCTTTCACATAGGAGGTGCTGAGGAAATGAATGAATTAATTCCTGGATCCCAGCTGGTTTGGATACTTGTCATGGGTGAACATCTTGAGCATTCTGGGCAATGGGCACTTATAAACTGCCTTGCACTGCAGCCACATGGTGATAATAAGCACACGGGGTTGTAGTTAATTTTATTATTATTTTAAAATTTTCTACTCACAGTTTATCCCCTTATTTCCTGTGCCTGGGATAAATAATTCCCTTTGTTCTGCTCTTGGTATGGTTCTGGAAAAGAAATAGTCCTCCTTATACCATTGAGGGTAGAAGACAGGGTCAGCTGACACAGAAAACACAAAGTGTCTGAAAAAACAGGGAGGTACAAAGAAGGATCACTAAAACTTGCAGAGATAAAACACTCTTAGTATGTAAGAAATTAAGTGTAGGAATTTTGCAGAGCATTTTGGAAGAAGTATCTGCATCAGGCAGGATAGGTTAAATTATGCTGCAGTGACAAACAGCACAAAAATCTCAGTGGCTGAACACAACAAAAGTATTTTTGCACCCATGGTACATGTTCAAAGTGGGATGATAAGAGACTTCTGCTTGTTGTAGTTACTCTGGGACCCAGGCTCTACCTCAACATATGAGTTTGCATTTGTTGGGTCAGGAAAAGAGAACATGGTGAAGAATGCTCTAGCTCTTAAAGACTCTACTTGGAAATGACACATCATTTTTACTTACATTTTAATGAGGTAACTTTAAGAGGTCAGGGAAGTATAATCCTATCATCTGACTTAAAGGAGAGCTGAAATTATTTGAGGAACTACCGTGAGGATGATCTCACCATCCTAGCAGTACAATTGATTAAAAAGTTGTCGTCAGTTGAATTTTGAACAATTATGAATATACTAGTGGCCCAGTGCACGAAATTTGTGCACGGGGTGGGGTGCACGACCCTCAGCCCGGCCTGCACCCTCTCCAATCTGGGACCCCTCGAAGGATGTCCTACTGCCGGTTTACAGGGATTGGGCCTAAAGCGGCAGTCAGACATCCCTCTTGCAATCTGGGACTGCTGGCTCCTAACCACTTACCTGCCTGCCTGCCTGCCTGATTGCCCCTAACCACTCTGCCTGCCGGCCTTCTCACCCCCAAATGCCCCCCCCAGCCTGATCACCCCCAACTGCCCCCCATGCCAGTGTGCTTGCCCCCAATTGCACCCCCTGCTGGCCTGCTTGCCCCCACCCTCCCTCCCCACTGGCCTGCTTGCCCCCAACTGCCCCCTGCTGGCCTGCTCACTCCAAACTGGCCCCCCCCCTCGCTGTCCTGATCACCTCCAACTGACCCCACTGATGGCCTGCTTGCCCCCAACTGGCCCCCCCTGCTGGTCTGCTTACCCCCAACGGCCCCGCCCCCCCACCAGCCTGATCACCCACAACTGCCCTCCCCTCTTGGCCTCTAACTGCCTCTACCTCAGCCCTGCCACCATGGCTTTGTCCAAAAGAACATCCAGAAGGTCTCCTGGAAGGTCTCCCAGTCTAATTAGCATATTACCCTTTTATTAGTATAGATAGAGGCTTGGTGCACGGGGGGGGGGGGGGGCACGGCTGGTTTGCCCTGAAGGGTGTCCCGGATCAGGGTGGGGGTCCCACTGGGGTGCCTGGCCAGCCTGGGTGAGGGGCTGATGGCTGTTTGCAGGCTGGCCATGGCCCCCAGCGACCCAAGCTCCAAGACCCTCCTTTTTGGCTTTTTTTTTTTCAGCGCCTCCTTGAGCAGAGGTCAGGGCCGGCTGGAAGCAGGTTTCTGGGATTTATTTATCTTCTATAATTGAAACGTCGTAGCCTCGAGCGGAGGCCAGGGCTGGCCAGGGCAGGTTGGAGGGAAGCGTGGCTTCCTCCATTGCCAGGGGCAACCCAAGCCTCCTGCTTGCTCCAGCTCCGTGGCCACCGCCATCTTGGTTGGGTTAATTTGCATACCTGCTCCTGATTGGCTGGTGGGCGTGGCTTGTCAGTGTAGTGGAGGTACAGTCAATGTGCATGTTTCTATTTTATTAGATAGGATAAATATATACAGTAGATATACACACTGGCAAATATATAAATATGTACAGTGGATACACACAGTAAATACATTATGCTGATATGATCCAATGATAGATGAAATATAATACTATGGAAGAAGAACAGTAAAATTGGGTCTTAAAAAAAGAAAAATATGGATTGAATTTGATCAGAAACTATCTTTGTTATCAGCCCTCCTCAATTGGAGTTGTGTGAGAGATCGAATCTCAAATGTTCTATGCATCTACAATGTTACTAGCTATGTATCCTTGGGAGAATTGAAAGAATAGTCTCTCAGATAATTTTCTGAAGAGTTTAACTCTGTCATGAACCTCTGGTTTGAATAAAGCTGCTTATCATACATATATAAGGTTTTCACCAAATCCTTAAGTAGGAGGGCCTGGTAATTAATATTACAACCCCATTGAATATGATTTGAGATTACTTTTGCATAATGATGCTAAAGTTACCTAAAGTGAACTATACATAATTTTCTACTCATTATGTGGATTCAGTGATCTTTTTTATATCCATCTTCTTATATGTGCTCTGTTGCTATAACTTATCAACCGTACTTTCTAAATTTTATTCAAATTTATCAAATCCACTGTTTCTACTAACTTGTCTAAGAAACCTCTAAATCTCATTTTAGTTATAACAATAGCCACCTAATGCACCGTTGAAAACCCCTCCCCAACCCAAATCAGTTCATATTTTGCAGCCAGAGTGCTTTTCAAAATTATTTCATCACACACAGACACACACACACACACACACACCCCTAAAACAATCTTTAGTGACTTTACATTGAAGATCAAGATCCTTAACTGAGTCTACAAGACCTCAGTTGTCTGGCTCTTATCTTCCCCAGACTCCTGTTGCACCACCGTCTCCCTCATTTTTTGTGCTTCCAACATAATGCCATTGCCTCTTCCTCTATTTTGATTAGAATAAAAATGTACATGGTTAAAAAAATGAAATAATTCTGAAAAGCTTATAAATGTAAAAACAATATTCCGCCTCACCCAAGAAGTAATTTATTTTAACTTTTAGCTACCTCCTATGATACTTATGGTCACATCTATACTAAAAAAAGGTGAGTATGCAAATTGGTCACGATGCCCTCACAGTAACAACTGAACAGCAGACTGCGTGGGATGACAAGGCTGGCAGGGGGGTTAGCGAGGGATGACCAAACGACTGAGCAGCAGGCTACGTGGGGTGACCAGGCCAGCAGGGTGGTTAGTGAGGGACGACCACACGGCTGACAAGCAGGCCGCGTGGGGTGACCAGGCCGGCAGGGGTGTTAGCGAGGGATGACCAAATGACTGACCAGCAGGCTGTGTGGGGCAACCAAGTCGGCAGGGGCGTTAGCGAGGGATGACTACACGACTGACCAGCAGGCTGCATGGGGCAACCAGGCCGGCAGGGGGGGCAGTGAGGGGCAACCAGGCTGGCAGGTAGGGCAGTTGGGGGCAACCAGGCCAACAGAGGGGAGTAGTTGGGGGCAACCAGGCCAGCAGGGGGGGCACTAAGAGGCGACCAGGTCAGCGGGGGGGGGGGGCAGTTAGGGGCGATCAGGCTGGCAGGCAGAGGTGGTTAGGGGCAATCAGGCAGGCAGGCAGGTGAGCAGTTAGGAGCTATAGGTCCTGGATTGTGAGAGGGATGTCTGACTGCCGGTTTCGGCCCGATCCCAGGGAACCTGGCAGTCAGACATCCCCCAAGGGGTCCTGGATTGGAGAGGGTGCAGGCTGGGCTAAGGGGACCCCCACCCTGCTGTGCTCAAATTTTGTGCACCGGGCCTCTAGTTTATAAATAATACTAGAGGCCCGGTGCACAAAATTCATGCATGAGGGAAGGGGGTCCCCTTAGCCCAGCCTGCATCCTCTCCAATCCGAGACCACTGGCTCCTAATTGCTCACCTGCCTGCCTGCCTTGTCACCCCTAACTGCCTCCCTGCCAGCCAGATCACCCCTAACTGCCCCCCCTGCTGGCCTGGTCCCTCTAACTGCCCCCTCTGCTGGCCTGGTCATTCCTAACTGCCCCCCCCCCCTGCCAGCCTGGTTGCCCCATGTAGCCTGCTTGTTCAGTTGTTTGGTCGTCCCTCACTAATACCCCTGCTGGCCTGGTGGTAGGTAGCCATCTTCTGAGGGTTTGAGAGTTAATTTACATATTAACTCTTTATTATATATAAGATGCTTATACCACTACTTCTTAATTTATCCATTTTAAACATTATTTATTTACTAGAGGCCCAGTGCATGATTGAATCATGCACATATAGGGTCCCCTACACGCTTTGGCTTTCAATCGCGGGGGAGCTGGGTGCCTGTCCGCTGGTGCACCAGGCCTTTCAGAAGGCTCCGGCTCGGCAGAGGCTTCTGAAAGGCCTGGTGCCGGAGCAGACAGGCATCCAGCTCCCCCGCTTTTGATGGTCTGCGGCGGGACGTGAGCTCGCTGCCCCAGAGGCCCCTTCTGTTCCACAGCACAGCCATGGCGCAGACGCTGAGCTAAACGGGCAGTCGGACATCCCTCTCACAATCCAGGACTTCTGGCTCCCAACTGCTCGCCTGCCTGCCTTCCTGATTACCCCTAACCACTTCTGCCTGTCAGCCTGATCACCCCCTAACCACTCCCCTGCCAGCCTGATTGATGCCTAACTGCTCCCCTCCTAGCCTGTTTGCCCCTAACTGCCCTCCCCTTCAGACCTGGTCCCCCCCAAATGTTCTTCCCTGCAGGCCTGGTCACCCCCAACTTCCCTCCTCTGCCAGCCTGGTCACCCATAACTTCCCTCCCCTGCAGGCTTGATTGCCCCCAACTGCTCTCCCTTGCAGGTCTGGTCCCTCCCATCTTCCCTCCCCTGCTGGCCATCTTGTGGTGGCCATCTTGTGTCCACATGGGAGCAGGATCTTTGACCACATGGGGGCAGCAATATTGTGTGTTGGAGTGATGGTCAATCTGCATATTACTCTTTTATTAGATAGGATAGAGACATGGTGCATGGGTGGGGGCCAGCTGGTTTGCCCTGAAGGGTGTCCCAGATCAGGGTGGGGGTTCCCTTGGGGTGTAGGGTGGCCTGGGCGATGGGTCTGTGGTGGTTTGCAGGCCGGCCACGCCCCCTGGTGACCCAAGTGGAGGCCCTGGTATCTGGGATTTATTTATCTTCTACAATTGAAACTTTGTAGCCTGGAGTGGAGCCAAGCCTTCTGCTTGCTCCATGGCGGCAGCCATTTCTGTTGGGATTTATGTATCTTCTATAATTGAAACTTTATACCCTGGAGTTGAGGCCTAGGCCTAGAGCTGCAGAAGCTTGGCTTCTTCCATCGCTGGGGGCAACCCTAGCCTCCTGCTCTTCCAGTTCTGTGGCTGCTGCCATTTCTGTTTGGATCTATAATTGAAACTTTGTAGCATTGAGTGAAGGCCTAGGCCTGCAAGGGCAGGTGGAAAGCTTGGCTTCCTCCATTGCCAGGGAAACCCAAGCCTCCCTCCTGCTCTCTGTGACCGCAGCCATCTTGGTTGTGTTTATTTGCATATTTGCTCCTGATTGGCTAGTGGGCGTGGCTTGTGGGAGTAGTGGAAGTATGGTCAATTTGCATATTACTCTTTTAGTAGATAGGGCTAGAGGCCCGATGCACAAAATTCATGCAAGGGCCTTGGCCCCAGTCCCTGCCCGCCACCGCTGTGGCTTTGTCCAGAAGGAAGGCTGTCTGGTCTAATCAGCATATTATGCTTTTATTTTTATGTATAATTATGTAAATAAAATCCATTGCAGAACCAAGGGTTGTATTATGATTAAGTCTCTTTAATGTAGACATTTTTTTTCTTACTATTCCTAATTGTTTCATTAAATTTTTTCTATTCTTATATTTTTAATTTTCTCCATGTTCACACACCAATACTATCTGGTGGTTCTCAAGATCTACTGCAAAGCTATTCTCCTGGCTCTTTCCTTCACTGCCCTCCTGAAGTAATCTACTGTTTCCTGGATCTTATAACTTCCTATTCTTTATTTACACCATTATTTTGCTGAGGCATTTTCTCATAGTTCTTACATATCTGAAACTGTCTTTGTCTCCCCATTTACTTGAATGATAGTTTAGGTATGGAATTCTAGGTTACAAATAATTTTCCCTTAGGATTCTTAAGGCATTGTGATAGAATCTAGATTTTTGTCACAGGCTTTTTGTCAACTAAGTCATTTGTTCTCTTTATGGTTCTGTCCTTCTAGTCACAAACTTTCATATAAGCATGAACAATGGGTGGTAGTGGAAATGATACACGGATGAACAAACAGTCCAATTAATAACTGGGCTATACCCCTGCCTAGGCACATCTGGTCATTCTCATTATAAAGGGATCTCACGAAAAATAACCTAGGTGTCTCAAAACATCTTTATTAAAACTCAACAGCAGAGTTCAAGTAAAACTGCCTTATCTGCTGCACTGGGACAAAAGAATACATGTGTATTTTTTTTTTGTAAGGAAAATAACTTCACTTTGTAATAAACATAGCTACAGGTTCAGTCTTGGAGATATCTTCAGAGAGGGTGGATTGGCTAATGCAGGCTGGGCTCCGCTGGGATAACTTGGTTGGTAGAGCTCTGTGCTAAATGTCCAGCCTCCTCTTCCTAGTACCAGTGGGCTAGTCTGGCATGATGTTCTCAAGGTGATGATAGAAGCACAAGAGGCCAGTGGAAATACATGAGGCTTCTTAAGGTCTTGGCTCAGAATGAATACAATATGATTTTAGCCTTTTCTATAGGCAAAAACAAGTCTTATGTCCAAATTCAAAACCAAGTATCACAGAAGTACACCATGCCCACATTGGCTGTGCATTGCAGTTATGTAGAAAACAGTATGCATACAAAGACAAGTAAAAACTCAGAGCTAATAACATGTCCTATTACAGATTCTAGTATATAAACTTATGTCTAAAATATTAATTTGTACAATGCATGTTTACTAAAGGAAGATGATTTCTCCTATGAGCAAGGCTCTGATCCTATTCCTTCGAACAAAATATATCTTTGAAAATGTGATGAGAAACACTGTTTGCTTTTCTGATCTGCCTGGAGTTCTCTGGTAGCACAATAAGTACCTGCTACTTTCTTTGTTGTCTGGAGAGAGCACTGCCTCCCTTTAAATGGCTTTGATCCAGTGTACCACTGAGAAAGGGCAGGGCCTGATGAGGGACATGTGTAGGTTTGGCTGGAGAGGATTAAAAAAACGTTTTGCCACTGGGAGAGAAAAACAAACTGTGTTTAGATTTCAACTTCCTTCTGGGCAGACATGTCTTACCCTTCTTTAAATTCCTGCAAATAACAGAAATGGGGTGGGGGGGTGAGGGGGGGCGCATGCTGCAGCACAGCACACACTGCCCTGGGGGCTGGAGGCCCATATTCTCAGCCTGGCCAGCACCACCACTTGTGAACTTGAGCAAGGCACTGTAGCTCTCTGGCCCTCAATTTCCTGTCCTGTAAGTGGGAGCTAATGGTAAGGTGTCCTACTTATCTCCAGAGGTGTTGTGTGAATGGGAGAGGATATTGGAGAGCGGTGAGTACTGCCTGCATGTAGCTGGGGCGGTTTGTCTGCATTCCTGTTTGCTAACCAGGTTCTGAGGTGACCTTAAGGAGGCTTGCTGTTGTGGGTTTAAGCCACCAAGGGAAAAGCTGTTCCAATACCCTGAATGTTGATGCTGTCCCTTCTGTTATACTCGGGGCTTAGGAGATGCAGAGCAATTTGGACACTTCTGGAAAGAGGTTCTGGGAACTCCTGATGCTGAGGAACATGTTTCAACAAACTTTGTGAGGTCATGGACTACATTGAATATCTAAAGAAAGCTGCATCTCTTCTCCCCAGGGGGAACAAAGCACCTATGCCCAGGAACACAAAATTTTGAGTATAATTTCAGGACTTGGATGGGGGAATGTTCCTTCTAGAAGCCCTGCTTTAGAGAAGTACTTTCCTGTTCATGGTCTCAGCGCCCAGGCTGGCCCCTTGGGGACACCATCTCTGTTTCTTCATGGCCCCTTCCCAAGACGACTCTAACGGAGCTCAACAGGAAGGACTGGACCCTCTCACCTGGCTTCTTTCCCCCTTCTGTTTCTCCTCTCCACAGACAGAGACAGAAATTTAGCTCCAAAACATTCGTGTATATTGGCCCATATGTTCTTTGATGGCAGTGTTATAAAACGGTTCCTTCATTGGCCATTCATTCTTCCCTCCTCCTCCTCCACTTTCTCCTCGTCTTCTTTTTCTTCAAACCTATCTTTTTCTGTCATTTTACAGAGACACACCATTAATTATAATGTACCTTAAAAATTATAAGGTGCCTTTAAAAGGCACAGCACATAATTAGCACAAAATCAGTGAAATCTTTTACTTTTGCAGGGAAAGGATCCGAAGCATTAATTATGTCCCTGCAGGTGAGTGGATAGTATCACGTTATATAAACAAACACCCCCCACACCCCCAGCATTCAATTTTGATGCAGAAATGCTAGCCTAGCTCTCCAGTGTATGTTTCTTACTGGTGGTCATGAACTCAGTATGGTGTATGGCACCCCACCTTTGATGAAATTTAGAGTTATAACCACCAAGGGATGAGGAGCACTGGAAAAAATGAGCAAGGCATTGGAGGACCAAGTGTGGGAAAAGAAACTATGACTCCAAAAATTCACAGACCATGACAGTCACAAAAAAGATGGAATCAGCAAATGTGGTGCTTCTCCCACGGCACCCAAATTCCTGTCCTGCACATCGACGGAGGAGACTTTTGTCAGAAGTCTATTTCACAACAATCCACATATACCCAGAGGTTTCATAGCTTTTTGAAATAACAATTGAAAAAATTTAAGTAAATTTAAGTACATATTTCTATTTGCCTCTTACCCCTGTTGGTGATCATTTTGATGACTGGACAAGCGACCACTTTATTATGCTGTTGAACATTCATAGCATTTTTATACTTATGGTACATTATGTTGCTCAGACTTATTTATGAGCAATTAAGCAGAAGTGTTTCCCTTTTAAAGTATTTTTCTAGGTGTTTAGAAGTTGCTGAGTAGAAGAACTGGCAAAAGGAGGGTACTGCTGAGCAATGGCTTTTAACAATTCTTCTGCGGTTGAAGACACCCTCAAAGATGTAAAGAAAGTGATGATTTCTCCTTAGAAATGCACCGATGCACATGGAAGAATCCATTAGAATCGGGATGTAGGTGGAAGGAATGCTCCTCCTCGAACCTCTGCTTTAGGATTAATTTCTTTCCCAGGCACTGGCAGGCAGATTGCAGGTTCCTAGCTCATGCTTGCAATGACAATTTCTCCTCTTTCGGGCATAGGTCTACTAGAAATAAACATTACATAAACAAATGAGCCGAGGTCTGGTAGAATATGGCCAATCCACTTAAAAGGCAATGAGAGTGAGCCATCACACCTTTCTCTATGTTTTTATTTGGCGTTTATGGAAATCTTTTGGGTGTGGGAATTCTGTGTTTGTAACCATTAGATTCTCTTATCCTTTGAACCTTGTTATATGTACAGCACCTGTGGAAAGAGGTGAAGGCCATGCAAATTCTATTTCCCTGCCTGTTTCATTGTAGCATTTCAGAAGCGTTTCAAATAAGGTCTACCCATGCGAGGTGGCTGGGTAATGTGGGGGGGTTCAAGGAAACTGTAAGGACCAGGATTTCCACACAATTTGCAAGATGTTTGAAAATTTGCACTGTTATGAACAATTATTGCTCAAAGGTAATCTAAAGGGATGTGGTCTGGAAGAAATACTGTTTTCTTTGTTCTGCTACTATGAGAAATTTTTAGTATTAGCTAAATGTCTCATCTAATTGCTCTAGTTAGAATTTTCTCTGGATAAACTGGTCATCCACACCACAATGAACAAAATAGCTGATCTCTATATTCTTCTTCCAGTAGCCCTGCACTGCTGCACTAAAAATTGACAAATAAAACAATTATTAGTCAGATGTTTACAATCTAGATTTCTAGTTCTCCTCTTTTCCCCCGTTCCTGGCGGCCTTTAAAGAAATGCACTTTGAATCAGTGTTTTCGCTAAAAGGGTGACCTGAAATCTGGAAAAAGAAGAAATCTCAGTTAGTCAGCTCTACTGTTGGTTAAGAAAATCTGACGAAAATGTTTGAAAAGATGTTCCTCTGTCACAGGTGTTGTCATCAGCACAACTACTGCTCCCGCCTTCGTCGCCACCACTGTCACCAGCACAGCCTCTCCTCGCCATCCTCCTCCTCACCACTGTCATCATCATTGGCATTATTACCTACGACCATCTGCCAGGCACTGTGCTGGGTGCTTTTTTTGCACAATTCCAATAGACGTCCTCTTTCATATGAGGTGGGGCCTTTGCATGCGTTAGTTCCGTTGCTTGTAATGCTCTTACCTGCCCCATTCTGGTTAACACTGGCTGACCCATCCTTTAGAGAACACTTCAGACAGCCCTTACCCCGGGAAGACATCCCCCCTCCACCCCGCCGTCCAAGCTCTGTGACCTTCTGTGCACACCACCTAGTACAGGTGACTTGGTAATTGTTCAATACGTGTTGCCATTGGGCCATATATGCAGCCACACAGCTAGGAAGTCAGGATTCCATTCCAGCACTTCTATGGCACTAGAGACTTAACCAATGTTGTTCTGTCTTCCTCCCTTCCTCCTATGCCTTCTTGCCTCTCTTCTCCCTCATCACAACAGCATAGTGTAGTGGTGAACTTGTGGCTTTACATTTAGACTATAGAGTTTAAATCCATATCATATAGGAAGCACTAAGTGCAAAATATTTATTATTACTGACTACCCTCCTCCCCCCCTCCAATCTGTAGGGGGCATGTATGTCAAATCAGATACTTAGGCAGTTGTGTAATCTGAATTAATCAGGGCCCCTGCCATGGAACTGATCATGTAAGACTGATAATACTGAGCCAGAGAGGCAAAGAACATCTGGAGAAGTAGATGAAATTTATTAAAGTAAAAGTTTATTATGGCTATAGAAAAGGAAAAAGATCAAAGACTAATTATACAAATAATGGGGACGGAAGGAAGATTCTGGTTAGAGAGGGCTTCAGCCAATGAGGAAAATTTGGGAGCTGCTTTAATGTAAGGAATACTGACACCTTAAATACATGGCCTTAATGAGAACTGAGCAGGGCTGGGGGTAGTGGATGAGAGAAATAAATGGTATCTAGAAAAAGTTTTGAAAGTAGATGAGGGGCATTAGTGAAGATATGAAGAGTTATCAGAATTCCTTGCAAGTACAGAGATTGATCTAAACCCTAGGTGACAAAGATAATTATTGGCTAAATGATGGTGAATCAGGATAAAGCGTGAAATTGATTTATGTCTGTTTCTTTCTCCTTTTTTTTTTTTGGATTAGTGTTTTCAAGGGTATAGGTGTGCTAATACATTGAGTACATCATCACCCTCACATTAGAAATCAACTAAGGCTATAAGCAGGATCAAAACTGTCTTAAATTTATAAAAATCATCATGACATGACAAACACTGGGTTTACAAGGCCAGCATGTGAGAAATAAAGGAGAAAATTTTATATATCTGTCTACATGTTGCAAAATAGGAAAAATCAACATATCCTAGAAATTGGTGCTATAATTGCAGGTTTAATTTTACCAGTGGTTATATTTCTCATAGTTTCCTGTGTTGGAGTTGATGGCATGGGAATGAATGACCACGGAATTAGCAATTATCCTATAATTTAAAAAGCGTGGTCAAATTTGTTTCTGTTAGCATTAAGTTTTCCACTTGCATAAAAACTTACTACACAAAATATTTTGGAGAAAATGGATCAATCTAATGTTCCCTAGAGTTAGGAGCTGGTGAAGATAATAATATCATTAAAATCACTATATGAAAAAAAAGAAAAGTGATGGTAGTGTATCTCTAAATAGCTACATTAATTAAGTCCCACTCTCTTATAAAAATGAGATATGGACAGAATATAATAGAACTGTTTCTGAATTTTAATTAGGCATAATAAAACTGATTAAGATTATTCTGGCCATTCTGTTTATTTATAGTACAGAGCAGTTTAAAATAAAAAGCTGGAAGTCCCACATATATTATTTCACCTACAGTAAGCCCAGGCTCCTATATTGTTAGTTAACTGTCCCTTAATTCTAATTTCTCAGGGCAATAAATAACAATTATTTCTTTGTTGTTATTGTTAATCTTTACCATGGGATATTTTTTTCCATTGATTGTAAGAGAGTGGAAGAGGGAAGTAGAGAGATGGTGGGGGAGGGAAGGAGGGAGGGAGAGAGAGAGGAAGAGAAGGAGAGAGAGAGAGAGAGGGAGAGAGAGAGAGAGAGAGAGAGAGAGAGAGAGAGAGAGAGAGAAAGAGAGGGAGAGAGGGAGAGAGAGAGAAAGAGAGGGAGAGAGAGAGGGAGAGGTGAGACAGACACATCAATTGGTTGCTTCGGCATGCACCCGACCAAGACCGGGGATTGAACCTGTAACCCAGGTTCGTGCTCTTGACCAGGAATCATACCCGAGACCCTTTGGTGCATGGGCCAATGCTCTAACCAGTGTGCAACACTGGCCAGGGCAGCAGTAATTTCTTTCTTTCTTTTTTTAAATATATGTTTATTGATTTCAAAGAGAAGAGAGAGGGAGAGAGATATAGAGATATCAATGATGAAAGAGAATCACTCATCGGCTGTCTCCTGCACGCCCCACACTGAGGATTGAGCCTGCAATCCGGGGATATGCCCTTGACCGGAATCGAACCCAGGACCCTTCAGTCCACAGGCTGATGCTCTACCCGCTGAGCCAGACTGGCTAGGGCAGCAGTCATTTCTTTATACCTCCGACTTTGCCAGGTGCAGAGAAGGGACCCAGTGAGAACTTGTTGATGAAGGTGAATACATCTATGTGTGTTGAAGTTCAAGTTCTGGAACACTGGCATAGTGGCTAACTACCTGGCAAGGAATGTAGGGAGGGAGATCTGGATACACTATCACAGAAAAGCATCACTACACCATTTTCTCACTTACATGTGTCCTGGTTTCCTTAAGGACGGTGGAAGTGTGCAGTGTTAGAAAAGCAGAAGAACTAAATGCTTTTCTAGAACTTTGACCATATAATTTCTCTGGACTTCGGGTTTCTCATCTGGAATTTGCTGGTCCAGGTTACCTTTTAATGATAGTAGGAGATGGTTAAGAGAAGGTCAGAGGTGGGTGGCTGGTGCCTGGATAGAATAGCCTGTGCAGGCATGTGCCTTCTTCCTGCCTGCCTGGTGTTGGACGAAGGTGGAGAACAAAACTAGGTGGGGCAAATTGTCTCCCACTCAGTAATGTTTGAGAAGCTAAGTATCATGAAAGACAAGGAGCCTGAGGACATACAGATGGCCAATAGACATGAAAATCTGCTCACCATCACTAATCATCAGAGCGATGCAAATTAAAACCACAATGGGATATCACCTCACACCCGTCAGAATGGCTGTCATCAATGAATCAACAAACAGCAAATGATGGGAATCAAACCCACAACCCTTTAGTCCTCAGGTTGATGCTCTAACCACTGAGCAACCGGCTAGGATGCACCTGTTTCATTTATAACAGGAAGATCCAGCCCCTCAAAGGACTGACTTAACCATTGTGAACATAACTAGTTTTTAGGTATTGGGACAACTGGTTTATTTAAACTTGAAAGTAACAAAGAATCATTTTTTTTTCTGATTCTAAAAGTAATGTATAATGGTTAAAAGCACTTTATAGAATACAAAAAAATATAAAGAAGATAAAAATCACTTGGAATAATCCAGAAATCACAACATATTTATCCTTTGGGAATATCCCCTTTTTCTCATAAACAAATAAATGAATAAGTACTTAAAAGCAAATGGAATCATAATATACGAGTTGTTTCTATCTTTATTTTCCCCTTCTTACTATATTTGGATCACTATCCCATATCCTTAAATGCTTTTTAATGATGGCACAGCAAATTTTTGACCATTTACAGTTTTGGAATTAAAAATAATGCCACAATAAACCTCCTTTTCAATAAATCTTTGTGCACCTTTCTAAATATTTTTTATGGTATAATTTCTATAGTAACACTTTTTAAAAAATTTATAATCAGACAAAAACACTTTAAAATTTTTTTAAAATTATTTTTTAACATGCCATTGTCCAGGCACACACATATACACACAGCAGAACTAGCTCAATAAGTTTAAGAACACCTCAGGCCTATCTCAAAAGCATTAGTGGCAGAATCTCCCACTCTTACCCTCCCCATGCAATCACCAATGAAGTGTGACTAGACAAGTTTGAGGATGAACACCTCATTTAAAAAGCATTACCTGGGCTGAGGTTATCCTGGTGAGTGGTGGATTTGTGAGAGAGTGAAAATAATGAAGTGAAGCCCAATTTGATAAAACCTCTCATTCCTTACTCCACTTTTTCTGGCCTTTCGGGAAGAAGGGATAAGGACAATTTCCTGAGCTGATTTATAGAGATTTCATCCCACATGCCAGTGGTATGGTTATTCCCCTCGGCCCGGCACTATTGGAGCCCTTCATTTTTAACTCCCTGGTCCCTCTTTTACTCTCAAAACTCAACTCATTTTAAGTTATAAATCACAAAACTTGCATCATCTCTACAAAGGTTGTACAGTTGTGACAAGAGTGAAGAGTTTAGCAAGTCACCAGGTATTAAATTCCACTCCTGTCATTTCTCACATGCATATTGAACACCCTTTAAAACTAGAAGGAAGCAGATTTTATTTCTCTAACCAGTAAACCTGCCACAAGCTTTGACCAAACTCCTTAGGGAGAAGCTGTCTCATGTGACTGCTTCCCAAGCAACCCTGGTGTGGCCGCCCTGGGCCAGCAGCATGCGGACCTAGAATAGTGGCAAGGGAGGAAAGACGGAATGCATAGACACTGAAAAGTGCTAACAGTCCAGAAGAATCTCTGTGCTGAGCTACATAGTGAGGATGTTGGCCCGTCCATGCTCCACCAATGCCAGGCCTGTGCCTAAGGCCAACACATGATAAAACCAAAGTGGTGGTAATGTTGGTAAGATATTGAATCCTGGCTCTTCCAGGCATTTTCTACCTTTATCCTAGATGCATTTAGTAGTGTATTTGGATGCTTTGTTTACTAACATTCTCACTGTTTTTTATAACTCTGCATTATCCAGACTTTCCTTCAAAAAATTTGATAGGTTTATTACCCCCAAACTTTAGCAGAAGTCGGGGATTGGTGAGCTAGTGGGGAGGTGAGGATGGCAGTGAGAGGGCTCCTGGCTTGCCCCTAAAATTCTGCCAGTTATAGAGGGGCTCCTTTCTCCTTGTAGGGAGAGTAATCATGGCTCTTTCTACTTGTACCATCTGTGGAGAATGGTAGTTTATTGGTGAGAAGGGAATGGGGGTGAGTATTCATTTTAAGTTATAAATCACAATATTTAAAAAAAATAAAACTCTTGCTCCACATAAACATTTTCTGGATGTCTATTTGAAGCCAAGAATAGGGGTGATAGAATAAGAATCTAAATTGGTCAGTAGGTATAATTATTCTCTTTCCCCCCCCTCTCTTTTTCTGGGTGTCTTTGATCTCTCATCCTTTGGACAGCATTTTTCCCTCATTTGGATGGCATGAAGACCCACCCTGGAGCTGATGCTCTTTGTTTCTTTGACTTTCAATCCAGTTCCTGCTTAATTTATTCAAAATCACTACTATCGTCATTCTATAATACTAATAGCATGCACCCTACACTAGCTAAAGAGTGATGTCCTGGAAGCATACATTAATTCATAGGTAATAAAACTACATAGTAATTTAAAAATGTATTTTTATTGATTTCAGAGAGGAAGGGAGAGGGAGATAGAAACATCAATGTTGACAGAGAATCATTGTTCAGCTGCCTCCTACATGCCCCTTACTGGGGATCGAGCCGGCAACCTGAGCATGTGCCCTGACTGGAATCAAACCATGACCTCCTTGTTTATAGGTCGATGCTCAACCCCTGAGCCATACCAGCAAGGCTGAATAGTAAACTTTTTCTAATCACTTTCACTGGAGTTGCAATGAACTGCAGCTCAACAAACAAGGAGATTAGTAAATCATAACTGATGAAGAGAACTCATTTACTAAACATTTTAAACCCTGACATTCCAGGTTTGTTGTGCTGGGGAGAGAAGCTCAGGAAGGGGAAGAAACCAGAAGTTCAGCCTTGCAACATTGGCGAGTCAGACACCGGAAGCTGGGGCACCTGTATGATCTGCGCAGGTGTGTGCTGTGCCCAGGTGGGGAGGCTCCTTGCTGATAGAGAATGGCCAGATTGGAGGCTGGAGTGAGGATCCCAACAGGCTGACCTTTGCGATGGTTTTAGTATCTTGTCCCAAGAAAGCTGGACTTTCACAAACTCATTTCCTCACATTGTCAGGGTTTTAGACAGTCTTGCTTCATGACTATGGGGAAATGAAAAGAACTAATTGTAAGATGGGGACTCTGTCAATCTCAGGGTCACTACATTGAACTTTCTGGCCACGTGGGAAGAATTTGTTTCTTTTGTCTGTTATGGCCTGGTGTTAGCTTGAATGGGGTTCTCCTCAGCTTTGATGTTACTCCTGGCCAGGTATACCTTGTTTGTTTGGATGTCAAGTCACAGTCTGAAGTATCTTTATTGATCATCCCATAGAGAAGTTAATTATTCTGAGACTCTGAAGTCAGGACTGTTGTGAGTTCAATTGGGATCAACCTAGAATTGTTGAGGAATGGGAGGATTACTTTTTCCATAGATTGAAGAGTAATTTTCAAAGACTCAGTAGAGGTAAAATCTTTTGGTAAAACACAATTTTGTGCAGAAGATCAGCTTAAAAAATAGACAAAAGTATATATTCTCTGGTACCCCTGGAGGTCAACCACGGAGCTTTGCCCAAGACACAGCAGGAAGCCTTCTCAGGAGCAGATACACTCACCAAAGTGGAAAATTCCTCTCAATTTGTACGTGAGCAGAACCTGCTTGCGCTAAGTGGTAGCACATGGAAAGAACCTGGCAACATTGAGGAATGTCATAGGAAACAACTCTATGAAACTCATTTTTGTGTTTACTGTAGGGATGTTGTTAAGGATGTGGTTGATGACATCCCACAGTGTTTCCTTTATGAAGATCTGCTGAAGAAATTTTCTCTTCCCTCAGGACTACTATTAACCACATTTCTTCTGAGCAACTGGATAGTTTACATACTGTAGGTGCTGTAAAATGTGGCCTATCTCTGTGCATCCTCTGCACACTGCAACAGTCTGGGGAGCTTTTAAAATGCAAATGCCCAGGCTCATCCCAGACCAACTGCATCCCTGGATGCTTCTAATGTACAGCCAGGGCTGTATTAGGGGCATTTTATTCTTCTACCCAAATGTTTCTATGTGTTAATTCCTTATATGTCTTCATTCATCTTATAAATCTTTTTTTGAAAGTGAGTAGATGTGCATATATCCTATAAATAAAAGTGTAATACGCTAAGTGTCCGACCAATTGGTCGACCATTTGGTCAACCACTCGACCAGTCGCTATGATGCACTCCAACTGGTAGGTTAGCTTGCTGCTGGGGTCCAGCCAATCGGGACTGGGTGAGAAGGCTGGACATGCTCTGGAGCCCTCCCCCAGTTCCTCCCCGGTTGGCCGGCCCTGATTGGCCCAGATTGCCAGACAGGCTGAGGGACCCCACGGTGCACGAATTCATGCACTGGGCCTCTAGTATGTATATATTCACATATATATATACACGTATATAACCCTAATATGCAAATAGACCGAACGGCGGAACAACCGAGCAACCAGTTGCTATGATGTGCGTTGACCACCCCACCAGGGGGCATGCGAGGAACATGGTGGGCGTCAGCAACAGGCAGCAGAGTGCAGAACATGGTGGGTGTCGGTCGCAGGGGGATGGTGGAGCAGGTGAGCAGGGGTGCCAGACCAAGGCAGGGCACTGGTCACTGTCATCGGGGTGAGTCTCTGTTGGTTACTGAAAATTCTTTGCTCCCACATGCTGGGGTCCCACCTGGCGCTTGCACCTGCTGCCGGCGCCCGGCACTGGCCCTGATTGCTTGGCACCATCAGTGGGTACTAGCGGTGGCAGCTGCCAGCCCTGATCACCCCTCAGGGCTTCTCCACCTCACCCTGCTCCTGAGGGGCGATTGGGGCTGGTAGCCGTCTCTCGCACCCACTGCCAGCGCTGGCCCCAATCGCTCCACGCCATCTGCGGGTGCGAGCGGGCTGGTGCCGTCAGTGCATGGGAGCGGAGGCAGTGGGAGCAGGGCTGCCAGCAGACAGGGGACCGGGGGCCATGGTGGGAGGGGCCAGGCGGGGGTGTGGAAGATGGACAGAGACCCACCCTTGTGCCCACTGCAGCCTCATGGTCCACAGTTTCTTTCAAGGTGCATGAATTCGTGTACTGGACCCCTAGTATATATATATAGATAGATACATTAGTTTATGATGATTACATAAATAAGTTAGAAATAGTCACTTTTTTAAAGAGTAAAATTCAGTTATTACATCTTCTCCACTAGTACCTGAGCTAGTTTGGTTCCTCCAAGAAGCAGATCCCAACATGGGATTAGATGTTCAAGAAATTTATCTGGGGAGACACCGGGGCAGGAAAATGGGGAGGGAGCTAGAAGTAGGCCTGATCTTTGAGAGGAAGAAACAGAGGAATAAAGGGTAGGTGAAGAGTCTCACCTTGCAGTGCAGTTCTAGGTAAGCCCGGCAAGCCGATTAGGAGCCCTTGAGCCCAAGTCACCAGTCAGAGGAGCTCGAGGCCTCCCGGGAGAGGCCAGACTTAGCATCCATGCTCAGCCATGGACTTTGAGCACCCAAAGGAAGGGTCACCTCCTGCTAATGGGATGGTGGATTTGACAGCATAGCACTTGGGGCCAGAAGTCAATTACGCTCCCTACAATTGGAGATCTGGAGGCAGATAGTGGCCATAGTACATCACCTGAATTCCTTTCCCACTTTGATTCTCCTCATTATTTGTGTTTAGAAATAGGGGAAGGTTATGAGGGATGGGGATATATAACAATGGATGAAAGAAAGCAACAGAGGCAAGACAGTGACAAATGGGGATGCATGAAGGCAGCTGTAGGGGCAGAGAGGGCATTTCATGGAGCATTAGTCCTGGCTCAGGCACAGATATATAAAAGATGGGGGGATGAGGGATGGGCGGAAGCAGGAATGGCAACTGAGAGAAGAGTGATACATTCACAATGAGAAATTTTGACAAGGAATGAAGAGGACTGTGCCGGTTAGGCCTTGACAGAAAGCATCAGAATGAAGCGTGGATGTCACCACCACATGAGAAACAGGTATATTTCAGCTGAGATGGTCCCTCACACCCATTACTTCAGCAAAACACATTTTGAGCTTTAATATTCAGAAGCACACTTTTTTATTTCTTTAGCCCAGTGGTTTTCTTTCCTGGTTTCATGTTGTAATAACTTGGGGGAGCTTAAGTGTACCAATTCTAGGGACCCTATCAGAGTAATTAAGTCAGCATTTTTGAAGGTGAGTATGGATGTCAGCATTTTTTAAAACACCTCAGATGATGGTCAAGTGTAGCCCAGGTTTAGCAAATGGATCCAAAAACCATTAACAGACATGTAAAGGGTCCATGAATAAAGTGTACATTTGCTCACATAAATATCTGTGAATAATTTGAGGGTATGACATCATATAAGGTGCTTCAAAGTGCTAAGATTTAACATTTAAATAATCCATGGAAATTGTATTTTCAGCCTGACTCTGCATCAAAGACCATAATAAAAACATTATCTGCGGTCACACCAAAATTATGAAAAGAATCACTTCCCACTCCCTTCTCACATTCTTCTTCTGGAAGAGGGGAAAACAGGTTTCCATTTCTTAATAGGTTAAAGCAGAATGAAGCGAGCATGGAGGTCCACTGCATTCAGAGCAGAACTAAACACCTTCCTGAGGGTTCATTTCACCAATTACTCATTAAATACCTACCCTGTGCCTGGTGCCATACAGGGCACCGGAACAAACGCGACACAAAAGAGAGCGAAGAGTGATTCCACATCACAAGAAACTTTTCCAAAACTGCCAGGAGGCCAAGAGCCAAGCCTGAAAGCCCTTGTGCAGGAGCGGGCCTGGATTCCAAAGCAGCACTGTTCCCGCCCCTCCACTCAGGCCTCCAGAGCTGCCAATCTGTATGCAGCCACCTTGACCTCCATCTGAGGGTCATCGAGCCTATGGATCCAGAGACCTGCCTGCACCTCAAATGTAGTTTCTCCACCTTCACATGTGAACTCCTTTATGGTCCGGTCCTCAAACCTAAAGAATATTAGATTTCCTGGAGCAAACCAAGAAAACTGGGACTTGCTCTTCATATAAAGTTTAGATTATCTCTCATTAGCGGTGAAAAAAAGTTGTACTTAAGAGACTAACATTTTACTCAAATTAAATCTTCATCAAACATTTCTCAAGACAATATTATTCATAAATCAATCCAACAAGTGAACTCTATGTTTTATTCTCTAGATAAATCTTATAATTTAAAAACACATGCAATAAACTTTTAGGTATCAACAGCGATATATTTTTTTCTAGAGCTGTATTATATGTTTACTTGTTGGTTCAACCCTATTATGCATGTAAAATACTTTCAGATATGTGAATCCATATCCCTGTGAGGAACAAATTTACCAACTTGAGTATAATATTTGTGTACATTTTTAAAGGTAGTCTTACAGTATTCATTCAAAACCCTACTTTCCAAAGATCCTTAGGTCAGCTGCATCCTTCTCTACTGCTTGTTTGTCAATTTTTTGCATATTTTCTCTAACTTCAAAATATTAGATGACATGCAATTCACTCACAAATTTTCAACTTGAAAACATCCCTTTTGAGCAGGAATAGTGTTTTTTCATCTGCTCCAACTTTGTCTCAGAGGCCAGGCTTGGAAATCTTAGGCTCTGGTACTTTGGCACTCAACTCCTTTAGTTCTGGGGAAATCACTGCTTCTGTAAAATAAATTCAATAGGTCACTAGGCAGCGCTTACCAGTCCTGGAGAGCTTGGACAGTTCCAATGACAGTGTCAAATTCCAGCCTCACATGACTCTTTGACATATTTGCGTCTTACTTTTCTAGCTAGATTGTGCACTTCCTGAAGACATTAATTCAGTCTTCACATCCTTTGGGCAGTCTACCTTGGCCACAAAAGATGCTCAGATAGCTTTTCCATCTTTAGCTGTGATGAGGAGATTATAGTCGCCAAATGTGCTGGGTTTTGTGTAAACAAAAGAGAGGCCATTTTTCCCCCCCCCCTCACAGGGAACCCTCCTTTCTGCATTCCCTCTTGTGCTCCTCTTGCTTGGCTAATATTTCCACTGGCGTATACTCAGCTGAAGCATTCTTGAACTTCCCTTTTATCTATATTGTCTTTGGGGACTCAGGCTCTCTTTTCTCAAATATTTTGTGCACACCCCCTGGATGACACGTATGACACTATGGTGCAATCGTTGGTTTACTTGCCAACTCCTTCATGAGGCAGTCACCTTTTGAGTGCCAGTCCTGGGTCTTTTCTATCTTAGTATCCCCAAGGGCATGACCTGCTGGGAATAGATGCTCCGCATGGGTTCATTGAACAAATGGATAATGTTAGTGGTTAGAAAAGTGATGTTGCATGTGCGTTAAAATGTATTGTCATCTGGTCTTGGGAGCAGGGCAGTATGATCCTCAAGGATAATTGGGCATTTGCAAGCAAAATCCAAGTCTGAAGCTATTTAACTTGTGAGCATAGGACCCATTAAAACCAAAATGTAATCAGGAAGGGAATATTTATCAGGCACCTACTATGGGTCAAGAATTACCAGATATTTTACATTTTAACCTTCAACAACGTAAGTGACTTTTTGTCATTCTGTAGAAGAGAAGCATCTAGTGCTGGAAGGTGGGCGGTTAATAACTTGTCTAGCCATCACAGCTCTTAAAAATTTTTTAGTTTTCAATTTCAGTTGACATTTAACACAGCTGGGGAAAAAGTAGGTTCACAGTTGTAATTTGCAAAACACAGAGCTTATTCTTGTATTATTATTTAAGTATTGTATTATTTTCCATAGGAACAACTGTAAACCTAATTTTGCACCACTCTGGTTTATCTCACATTAGTTATCATAACTCTTAAGTGACTTCAATCCACTTCCATCTTTCTCCATCTTCCTTAAAAATCAATATACTGCCTACTATACATGTTGTGCGGAGAGAGAGAAACACATTAAATTAATTTATAGAATTACTAGAAATGTAAACCAGAGCTTTATTTTGTAAAACTAACTAAAATGAATCAAAATCTTTAAATTGAGGTCAAGCTGCATTTCGTAAGCAAAGTAGTCAGATATCAAATCTCCTGTTACACGTGACAAGTCCACTAAATAGTAACTGAGATCCTTGAACAATTTTGTTCACTTTTAATGCAGGCTTACAGGATAGAACTTGAAAGATCAAACATGGTAGGCACTTAGACCTTCAATATACCCATCACAAGTTGTAGTTGTCATTTTTGTCTTGAATGCATGGCCTGTCACTCTCCCCCCACAGAAGATTCAAACAGCCAAAGGTTATGATATCATTGATTTCTGCACAAGAATCCAGCTGAGCAAAGGCTTTCTTTGATTTCTAAGGCCTCTCTCATTGGATTGGAGCAGCTGGATATCATTAGAATGTTGTATAACTTTTACTGGGTCTAAACTTGGCTCCATGAGACTTGACAGGGACAGATGAGGAGTTATTTTTAATGTCCAACTTTTGTCTAGTAGATTCTTCACAAACCACAGTTTTTGTTCTAAAAGTTATTATAATTAGAATGGGGGAAATTTGTTACACTTCAATTTTTTTCTCTGAACATTGTATGTTGCAACTAGTTTTGCTTTCTAGCCAATTTTGTGTGCTTGGCAAGTAACTTATCAGTAAGAGCATCTTCAAATGAAACACCAGCTTTCACTTCCCCATGGTGAGCACTCTTCCACTTCAGAAGACATTCATTGTCTCCTCCCCACAACCCCTGTTAGACATGTGGGAGGTCAGGCCAATACTTCCCAAGCACAATGTCTTATTAAACAATGTGCAATTCTACCATTTCATCAAGATGATTAAAATGTTTTATTACATCCTGTGACAACTTTCTTAGAATAAATAATAATTGATTGTGAATGAGGAAGTGGAAAATGATTTAAATCATATACTGGACGAGTAATATAAACAGGTCAAAAACATTAGACAGAAACATGGTTAGCATTTATTTGTAAACCTTCTTAACTGTAGCCATTCTATCTAATGAATCATGTCTGAGGTGATAAACAATTTTCCTTTAAGGAGTAAAAAAAACCCCTAAGTCCTTTACTCATGATTATATAGAAGCATTTGAATGGTTGACTAAATGAAAGACAGACTGAAAATCTACAAAATAATATAAATTTAGAAGAAAATTATGGGGCTAACTTTTTTGTACAAGATATGCTCATGAAAATAAAAAAAATCAACCCTTTGAGCTGAGAAGTAATTTTAATAGCTTGTTGAAACTAAAGTCTTACAGCTGTGCTTGGTAAGCTTTTTTCCCCCCTACTCTTTTTTTCTCATGCAAATAAAACCAAGAAAAACATAGAGCCATGCAAACCCCACCTCAGGCAAGTCTGAGAATATATTATTTCTCAAAACTCAGTTGAATTTATGGTCTATCTAATGTGGACTCTGCTCCTAGAAGATAAATATAGAAAATAATTTCAAAAGGATAACACTTCTGCTTAAAACAAACACAGTTTTCTGGCTCTTCCTTTCTCTTACCATGCCTCTGGCCCTAGACTTTATTATCTTTATTCTTAATTCTATTTCTTTTCCTGTATTTAAGCTCTAGGCCCTAAATGGGTTCTGGGTACACGATATATACTCAGTAAATTTTATGGAGTGAATTCCTGAGTTCTGGGAGAAATAAAAACCTCCTTGTTGCACATAGGCAAAAGCTTCTCTTATTATTACTCAGATTTTCTCCTAGCATAAGCCAGGCCTCCATTGTAAGACATTAGCTCTATTCAAGTCACCAGTGAATTGATGTATCACGGATACCATAGCAGTAATGCTGGACCCCCCGCTCAGGGACTGAGATGGACACACTCAGTGCTGCACTCCTCCTCATTAGGGGGGACAGAAGGTTACACTGAGGGTTTAACTGGAAGAAAGAATCACTGGGAGCAGTTATTCTCCCAGCCCTCTTCCCATACTCCAATACATATCACTCATACATACCCACTCCCACACCCCCAGACCCCTATACCTCCATACCCTCACACTCCCGCACCTCCACATCACATATAAATATCAGTTGTTTACACACTTGCTATGGTGCCTATCTGTTGTGTTTGCTTGATTGAGATGATTTACCCATCTTCTAATAATAGAACCCTATGTTTTAAGAATCACCTCTCTCTTACTCTTAAAACATGCTGTTTTTGTGTGGCTAACCACACTCCCCACCCAAAGAAGGGCTAATCATCATCACCATTATCGCTATCATTGCCATCATCACCATCATCATCATCATCATATGATTATCTAATTTACTTAGTGTGTACTAAGCACTTTACATCTATTAGCTCTTTTGATTTTTGCAATACTCATATAAGGTCAAACTCTATCTCCATTTTACAGATAAAAAAAATGATTCACAGAGCACACATCCAATATATAGTATAGAGTAAGTGAGATTTGAATACAGGCCACCTGGTTTTGGAGTGCCACACTCTTAATTATATGTTAAACTAGAGGCCCAGTGCACAAAAATTCGTGCACTGGGAGAGGGGGGGAGGTCCCTCAGCCTGGCCTGCCCTCTCTCACAGTCTGGGAGCCCTCAGGGGATGTCCTACTGATGGCTTAGGCCTGCTCCCCATTGGGAGCGGGCCTAAGCCTCAGTCTGGCCTCCCTCTGAGGGAGGCGACTGGGCGGATCAGGGGAAGGTGCCGCCCCCATCACCCCGCCCCATCACCCCGCTGCTGCTGCCACTGCCGGCTGCCGTGGCTGCAGGCCCTCAGCCCTTGCTTCTTAGCATTGGCCCCACCTCCCACCCACTGGTGGGTGAGGGGCGATCTGGGGCCAGGCCGGCTGGGGGAGAGGCTGTCGGAGGTTGAGGCACAGCAGGTCGCACCCCATCCAACCTCTGCGGAGGCGTGGTGCTGGGACCGGGCCTGCACTGCTGCCTCTGTGGCTGCCTCTGCAGAAGGGGCAGTACTGGGACTGGGACCACACAGCCCCCTCTCCCGCTGCCTCTGCAGAAGGGCCCTGGTGCTGGACCAGCCCGCACCACCGTCTCTCCCGCACTGCAGGCTCTCGGCCCTCACAGCCGCTGCAGCTTTGTCCGGAAGGACATCCGGAAGACATCCGGTCCATCCGGTCTAATTAGCATATTACCCTTTTATTAGTATAGATGCCCTGGCCCAGGCCAGTTACATTATTTCTTATATTTGTCCATGGCAATTGGTTGACATATGGGCATGTGATCTAAGCGTGGCCAGTGAGAGCTTTCCCTGGGACTTAGGCTGGAGACATTAGAAAAGAGACACGAGTATTTTTGTTTTTGCTGGAATGCTAAGCTGTTATGATATTAATCTAAAGCTGCTTGTGACCTTCTTTCCCTTTCTGGGGAACAGTGGGTCTGACAAAGATGCGACCACTGATAAAAGCGGAGCTTGGAGGTAGAGAGAAAGAGACCCCCTAAGGGCCTCATTTGAGCATTTGGATCTCTACATGTCCAAAGCTAGACTGATCATTTTGCTTGTAATAATTGGTGTACTTTTTTGCAGCTAGATTTTTAACTGATACATACTAGAATCTTACCTGATATACACATTTACACATTTTCTCCACATGGCAGTTGAGAATATTTTCAAAATTCCTTGCAGTTTTAGCAGTTTATAGGTCAACTATTGTTGGAAAGCATTCTTTAGTTAAATGCAATTCTGTTTTTCTCTATAGCTATCACCTGATTATCTTCTTTCTGGGATTAATCCCTAAAGAATCCATTCAGTAACCCAAAGCCAGCTATCTGTTTGGTTAGCATATTTACAGGTTTGTCTCTCCTGGTCTGACCCACAGAAATCTCAGGTTCTGCCTTTTTTTAGTATGCCCTGTAACAGGTAGAGTCAAGAGGGCTCAAATTGGAGACACCATCTAGCAGGCTTCAGCTTGGCTTGGCTCACAGTCTTAACGAGGCTTCTGTGGAATTGAGGCTTGAGTGTGACCAAGAGAGTGACCAAGACAAAACCAGAGGCAAGGCAACAGATCAGACAGGCTGTGGGTTACTTACATGCAAGATTCAAGACCAGATAAGAGAGTGAAGCAGCCTGAGGCTACATCAAGAACACAGAAATAGCCCTGCTGGAATGCCTCAGTGGTTGAGAATTGGCCTATGAACCAGAGGTCATGATTCTATTCCTCATCAGGGCACATGCTCCAGGTTGTGGGCTCAATCCCCAGTAGGGGGAGTTCAGGAGGCAGCCAATTGACTATTCTCTCTCCCTCTCCTTTCCCCTCTGAAATCAATAAAAATATATTGGAAAAAAACCACCAAAATACAGAAATAAGTGTGGCAGAAACCAAGGTCTGGTTCTGTTTTTGCTGTTCCCCTAACTCCCAGCCCGGCCCCAGCATCTACTCTTCCTTCTGGTGATTATAGCTCTCCCGTTCTACTAAGAGACTCTTCCCTTGCTCTTAGTGCATGTATTTCCTCTTTAGGATCCAGGGTGGAACATGGATGAGAGCACTGACAGATGGCACAAGTGAACCTAGGAACAGGTTGATGTATGACCATGAAGATGCTGCAGGAAACCCTTAAAAGCCAGACACCTTCTCTATCACAGAACTTTCCAGATGGAGATAGTCTGTGTGATGCTTCCTAATGGTGGATGGGCCAGTAGTCCTGAAGAATGGCTCAGCATTCAAACTCGGAGTTAAGTCCATGGGACGTTCAAGCCTGGTGTAATTCATGGACACTGGATCCCTAGGACTGTGAAGAAAAAAGGGGGTTGTTTGAAGCCTCAAAGGGATTGTCAAACAATCAGTGAGACAATTGGAGATCAGCAGTCACTGAAAGCTTCTGAGACTCCTGTGTCTCAAGTATACTTCAGTCTATTGTAAGTACCACCAGATGGCTGGAATTTTATTGCCTAGAATGCGTGTGTGGTTTGTGAGATATACTTCAGTGAAGTCCTCTGGACTTTCCCAATTCTCATAACCTTGGCCTTAATGTTTTCTGACCTGATTTTTCCTGTGGTTGCTGGTTCATAGCACAAGGGGGATATAATCTATTGGCAACGCTGCCCAGTTGGCTGGCTCATTTAAAAGCTCACCCTGTATAGAAGAAAGAGATGGCTGGTCCACAGCTCTGGGCTAGACTTCAACCTGGGCTAGAAAATAAGCTGACCATGCTGTGTTGTATTGTACTTGACTCTGGCAGTTGTACAAAGGAACCAGGATTGAGACCCTACGGCTTCAATGTAATGGTCTTGAAAGCTCTGGTCATGGAGTATCAGGTGATAGAGGTGGTTTGTGTCCATGGTATTCTGTTCTGTACCACATAGTGTGTGGGAACTGCCATCCCACTACAAAGGGCTGGGATAAAGACAATGTTTAGGGGTGGAGTCAGCAGTTTGAGTCACAGTGGGCTGGGGCTGAGATAAGGCAGGATATTGGCTAGAGTGGACATATTCTCTGGTAGAAGTCAAGTGATGGCTTAGTGTCAGATGGAGGCCCCTGACAGGATATAGAAACTGGGCTCTGTACACAAAAATCAAGGCCAGGCAGTATATAGCATATACCAGGCATGGTCACCTAGTTAAATCAGGGCTGGAGAAACAAGAACATGATAAGGACCAACTCTAATGAGCAGACCAGTTGCTTTGCCAGGACATGGTGGGCAACTTTTATCTTCCCTTATTCTCTTCCTGGAATTGTTCTAGGCCTTAGAAGTCTAAGGTCCTATCTCTTTTCTGAATAATTTTTCCTCAAGAACCTTGTGTGTTGTATAATAATCTCTGGATGGACACCTAGAAGGCCCATATGGGAAGTTGGTTCCTCTGGGTGCTGGAGGGGGAGCAGGGGCTGGTGCTTCCAAAGCCTGAAATTTCCAGTGATTTATTTCTATCTATTCCCACTTAATCTTGGAATATTCAGCTTCAATGTAATGGTTTTGAAAGCTCTGGTCTTGAAATCTTGGAGTTTGTTTGAGCCTCAGCTATTCCTGTCAGAGAAATTGCTTTTAGATTTGTTTTCTGGAATAATAGGACTTCTTAAATAATATGAAATTTCTCAATGTCCATAGTTATTTGATTATTTTAAGTGACAAAATAATGTATAAATGCTACAAATGTTTTAGGATTTATAACTTCCTTACTTATAAATAGGGTTTGGGATAATTTGAAAAATAAATATACATAAACAGAGGCTGCTGAAATTGTAAGAGGAAATGACAAAGTATGCAGAAGGAGAAAACCAAGTGGGTTACACTATCTGATACATCTAAATAAACCAGTTTCTTGGGAGATACAATCTTTTTCCTGGTACTAAAAGGAACATACTGTATATGTATATGTCCTAACACAAGGAACACAGAATCACTTACTAGACAATGGTATAGTGTTCAGGAGTAAGAGCTCTGATGACAGGTTGCATAGTTTAAATCCCAGCTCTGCTGATTTCTATTTGTTTGACTCTGGGAAAGTTGCTTAGCCTCTCCAGGTCTCAGTTTTCTTATTTGTAAAATAGAAACAATAATAGAATTGTTTTTATTTCATTATCAGGAAGATTAAATAAATGAATACATAAAGAAATTAGAGTAGAGTCTGGCACTTGGTGAAGCCAATCAATAAACCTGCATCTTCTTCTTGTTATTTCTTATATTAATCCAACAAAACACTAGTTTAAGTGGTCCAAAGGCCTCTACAGATGAGCTGAGGGCTTCTAGGTTAATTCTGTCTTAGATTATTTCCATACTCCTCCTCATCCTTCAATTTCTGGGCGAAATTCCTTCCCAAAGCCAGTCTTCTTTCCCACAGCCAAGTTCCCAGCACCCTGTTCCCTCACCATCCCTTTCCTGGTCTTGGATTCCCCTCTACAATGATAATTATGCTTCCTATTGTCAGATATTCCTGTCCTGTTGTTCGTTTCTCCTATCTCCTCATTTATGCTTTGTCAAAACTAGCCTTTCCAAAATACTGACCCCTCAGGAAATTGACAAATAAATATGGTGGAAGAATTCAAGCTAAGTTGTTTGTAATGGTTAATTTTATGTATCAACTTGGTTAGGCTATGGTGCCCAGTTGTTTTATCTAACACTAGTCTAGATGTTTCTGTAAGGTATATTTTATATATGACTAGGGGCCCAGTGCATGAATTTGTGCACCTTGGAAGGAACTGTGGGCTACGAGGCTGCAGTAGGCACAGGGGTGGGTCTCAGTCCGTCCTCCATGCCCCTGCCTGGCCCCTCCCGCTGCGGCCCCTGGTCCCCTATCTGCCGGCAGCCCTGCTCCCTCTGCTGCCCCTCCCATGCGCTGACGGTGCTGAACGATTGGGGCCGGCACCATCAGTGGTTGCAAGTGGGGCTGGCGCCATCAGCCGGTGCAAGTGCCAGGTGAGACCACGGTGCATGGGGGCAAAGAATTTTCAGTAACCACCAAAGTCTCGCCCTGATGACAGCAGCTGGTGCCCCGCCTTGATCTGGAGCCCCTGCTCACCTGCTCCACCATCCTGCCACAGTTAACACCTGCCATGTTCCGTGCACACCCTCTGGTGGTCAGTAAATGTCATAGCAACCGGTTGTTCGGTTGTTCCGGTTGCTCTGCTGTTCGGTCTATTTGCATATTAGCCTTTTATTATATAGGATTAACTTTTTGAATAAAGCACATTACTCTTTGTAATGTGGGTGGGCCTTATCTAATCAGTCTAAGGCCTTAAGAGAAAAGATTTAGATACTCTTTTTTTAAAAACAATATTTTTATTTACTTCACAGAGGAAGGGAGAGGGAGAGAGAGCTAGAAACATCAGTGAGAGAGAGAATCATTGATCGCCTTCCCCCTACTAGGGATTGAGCTCACAACCTAGGCATGTGCCCTTGACTGGAATCAAACCCAGGACACTTCAGGTCACAGGCCGATGCTCTATCCGCTGAGCCAAACTGACTAAGGCTTAAAAAACAAGGAATTGTGCCTCCAGATCATCTTTGGACTCAAGACTGCAACATCAACTCCTCACAAAATTTCCAATCTGACAGCCTGCCCTACAAAATTTAGACTTGCCAACCCCCACAATTATGTGGGTCAATTTCTTAAAATAAATCTCTCTCTCTCTCTCTCTCTCTCTCTCTCCCTCTCTCTCTCATATATATATATATATATATATATATATATATATATATATATATATAATTCAAGAGTGGTCCAAAGGCCTCTACAGATGAGTTGAGGGACTCTAAGTTAATTCTGTCTTAGATTACTTCCATACTCCCCCTCATCCTAATATATATTAGAGGCCTGGTGTATGAATTCGTACATGGGTGGGGTCCGGCCAGCCTGGCCAGGGAGAGGGGATATGGGTGGTTGGCTGGCCTGCCTGCTGGTCAAACTCCTGGTCGAGGGGACAATTTGCATATTAGCCTTTTATTATATAAGGATATACACTGAGTGGCCAGATTATTATGCGTTCAGAGATCATAATAATCTGGCCACTCAGTGTGCGTATATCCTATCTAATAAAAGAGAAACATGCAAATTGACCATACCTCCGCTATGCCCACAAGCCACGCCCACCAGCCAATAAGGAGCAAGTATGCAAATTAACCCAACCAAGATGGCTGTTAATTTGCATATACAGGCACAGAGCGAAGACTGAGACAGTGTAGAAGGAAACCAAGAAGGGAGGGAAGCAGGCGGGGCAGTGGAGATGGCTGCAGGAAGCCCTATTCTTGCAGGAATCTTCCTGCAATGGGCCTCTAGTACATATATATATATATATATATATATATATATATATATATATATATCCTATTAGTTCTGATTTTCTAAAGAACCCCAACTAATACATTATCAGTATGTATAATGGTCAAATGTCTTAGCTTCCTCATTAACATTTACATTTCAACAAGGGCTCAACTTTAAAAAGTGAGCAATGTGTGAACATTTCTAAGTATCATCAGAGCCAGTTGAGGATAGAGAGGTATTTCCTAGTGACTTTGAAATCACTTCATACAGACAGCAGCCTGTTCATGAGATGGGCCCTGGGCTCGTCCACACTTGGATTTATTTCTTTCTCCCCTGAAGCCAATGCATGGGATAAGTAGAAAGGACTATAGCTATTGGTACATACCACATGCTCTGCTTTTAGTCTGGGTTAATGTTTGGAAATCATATAGAACTTAAAACGGTCTTCATATTGTTCTGTGTTTCTACTGTGAATGTGTAATTCACCCATTCATCATAATCATCATAACAGCAAGGTAAACATGAATCATTGTTTCCTTAAGAGTCTGAAAGAAAAGTCAGATTTTTTTTCTGAAACTTCTTGGAGAACAGCCAATATTCCCATTACACTAGAGCAGAAAAATCAATCAGTCTAAAATCAAAGTCTTTTTCTTTTATAGCTTTTCATGTGGAAGACTGTCATCAATATATCTGCCAGACTCATTATTGTTCTTACAAAGGTAATACCACATTCTTTCAGAAATGATGAACAATGATAATGTAGGGGCAAGGTGGACATCAGAAAAGAAATGAACTCTGTCTGGGATGTGATAAAGTACCAAATGGTGTTGTTTTCTACAGTGCAGGCCATTATTATGGGATGGTGTTTTCTCTGAATTAAAATGTAGAAAATTTATATTTACTGATAAAATATAGTTACCATATTTCTTTTTTTATTGGGTTTTGACAATCACTTATCTTTATCTATTTTTGCTCGCTCATCTGCTCTTTAAGTTTCGATCTGCCTGTGAGATCATGGATGTCACATGCTGCAAGAAGCAGAGGTTGTGATTTCTGTCTCTTCAAACAGAAACAGCTGAGCCAGGCGATCCTTTTTATGAGAATGAGGAAGGAAATCTGCACAAGAGGAATATTCAGAAAGGTTTAGTGCCTTGGGACCGTGACTCACCTTTGGGAGAAGACTTAACTAACCCTAGAACTGGTTGAGAGTTCACTTTTCTGAGAATCAACAGGAGGAGGTGAAATTGGCTAATGAGGAGGGTGAAGTAGGAGCAAAATGGAAAGTATAACAGGACCAAGGATTTGGGGTCTGGTCTTCAGCTTGATTCCGAGGGGTAGTGTAAGTATTGCCAAGTGCTGTGGAGCCAGCAGACAAAGGTAAACTGTTGTTTTATTAGAAATAATATGAAAGGTGAACTGTTGTTTTATTAGAATTAATATATTGGGATAATTATGCAATATACTAATTAGTAAACTTCTCCCTTACCTCTGCACTTTACAAATCCCTTTGCTTAGATCCTGAGAGTCTTGTGTGCCTCAAGCCCGTAGATAGAGCCATTCATTAGTCACCAACCCTGGCAGAGGAAACAAAGACAACAAACATTGGGCAGGAGTCAAGTAAGAAACTGAGCATTTGTAGGCAGAAGGCAGGGCAAGTCTTTCTAGTTCTCACAGGACAGCTGCATGTGGTCAGGAAGCGGGGAGGAGGGGAGGCGGAGAGTATAGAATGCCTCACCTGTAGCAAGGAGCTTCCTTTGCCCAAGCTGGCAGGTTGGTGGATGCTGAGTGGCTATCAACTGGTCCTTCTTGCTGCTTTCCTATGGACATTGCCCATTCCTTGACTCAGTTACTCATCACACCCGATGAATAGTGAGTCTTGTCTAGCCTGGAGGGTTGCTGTAGCTCCTATCCTACAGTAATTGGTCTCTTGTATCACCTTTTACCCTCCAAAAATCAGTCTCCACACTAAAACCACAAGGATCTTTTAAAAAACGTCTGTCTTGCCCTGGCCAGGTGGCTCAGTTGGTTGGAGCCTTTTCCTGTACACTGAAAGGTTTCAGGTTTGATACCTGGCGAGGGCACATACCTAGGTTGCAGATTTGATCCCTAGTAGAGGCATGTGAGGGAGGCAATTGATCAGTTTCTCTTTCACATCGATGTTTCGCTCTCTTTCTGTGTGTGTCTCTTTCTTCCTTCCTCTCTAAAATCAGGTAAGGATTTAAAAATTTAGGTAAGGATTAAAAAATTAATAAACTTAAAAGAAAGTCTGTCTTGTGCTTAAAACCCATTGGGTTTCCCCATTTCCTTAGGATGAAGACAAACCCTTTTGCTGTCTGGCCAACCCTTCAGGATCAAGCTTCTGTGAGGACTCCTCTCCCCCATTAACCCTTCTGCCCTCTGGGCTCCTACAGCTCTGCTCTTCTTTCTTTCTTCTGGGCCATGATTCATCCAGCCACATGGCCTTAGCACATGCTGTTCCTCTGCCTGAGACTCTTCCCCGCTCCCATAGTCTCCTGGTCAAAGCATAGTGTTGGTCTATCAGCTTGAGCATCACTTCCTGGGGGGAAGCCTTCTTGGCCTGCTCAGAAGGTCAGGCTCCTGCTGCCAAGTGCTCCACTATCAGTCCAGAGGGCTTCTTTCCAGCCCTTACCACAGTTGTGATTTTCTACTAGAGGATTTTTACCTGATTGTTTCTCTCCTCCTCTGGGTTGTAAGATGTGGGAGGCTAGTACTAATGGACTTCCTCCCTCCCTCCCTCCCTCCTCTCTTCATCTTCTTTCCTTCCTTCCTCCTCTCTTCACTTTTTGTGGACCAAGTGCACATGAGTCTGCAGAGCCCGATCTGTAGCTCCCCCTCCTCTACCCATAGAATACTGTATCTTCTCTTTCAGGTATGAAAGATGCCACCCAAAGCTCTCTTTGTGGGGCCCCTCCAAGGTGAGGAAAAAGCCCAATTTTTTTGTTCAATGCAAAAGGGGTTGTGAGTCTTCCAATCACATCTCAGCCATAATGCTGCTCAGGACTCTAGCCTATGTGGCTGGTGATATGAAGATTAAACAAAAAAATCAGGCTGGTAAAAGAGGAAAATCTAAGTCTTTGCATGATATTTCAGGCAAACTGCTTTAGCAGGGCTTTGGCGGGAGGCAGGAGAAAGTTCAGTTACTGATAATGGCTGATAGTGGTATTGCTGATGGGTCGTGAACTTGTCTGGCTCCTCTGTTTCTGGTTTGCGGTTCTATCCCAAGTCTGTAATGATATATAAAATAATAGACCACTTTTTCTGGTCCTTTTCATCGAAAATCACATTTCTCAAGACAATACATGGAATTTATAGGATGTAAAAATGTCAGTAAAAATGTGTATCATGCAGTAGATTGCTACTGGTTCAAGACCTCACACCTCATGTTCAATTTAGATCTATTTTGTCCACATGGTTCCACTTTAAACAAGCTTTCCTTGCTTCCATTTTGTCTTTTTTTCTAACCTAGTCCCTTTAGGCTGTTGGAATTTACTCTTTGTTTCCAGATGAAAGCTTCAGAAAGTGTTTTATACCAAAGAATAATGAAGCCAGGATCTCTTCTAGTCTTGAAAAGACCGTGCTGGGGATATAGCACCAATAATCATAGTGCAGGGATGACAATAGGAAGTGTTACAGATTTCTATAGGTTATTTGGCACTTTTCACATGATGTTGTATCACAATGACATTTATGGATGCTAAGCAAAAACCAAAGACCCCAGGCAGAGATGGGAGAGATGCTCTTCTCAGTTGGAAATTCCATTTTACTAGACTTTCTCTCCTAAGCACCTAGGACCACATTCTTGTTTGCTTTACAAACTCAAGGAGAAATGCTCACTGAAAAAATTCACAGAAGAGCTAGAGAGGGGAATGGGCTCTCGACCCTGGTAATTGGCTTAAGCTCCATGATTGCAGAGGCTGTTTGTTTTCTTCAGTATCATATCCTTAGAGCCTAGCAGAGTGCTTGACACTTGATGTTCCCAGTAAATAGCTGTTCAACGGTATATGGAGCAAATAATACAACACGAAGATGGGTGGGAGGCCTCCTGTGTAGATGGGAAGTAGGAAGGAGAAAATGAGAAAAATGAGGAAAAGCTGCAACAAATGAGTTTACATTATTTTATTTTAAAATATTTCTTCTACAATTATGCTGTCCTTTGTAGGCTGTATTTAAGACACCTTCTGAAACGATGGCTATAAGTTCCTTTTTTTTTTTCATAGCTGGAGAAAGAAGACCACAAAGTGATTCCCTTGGGTCAAATGGTGAACTTATTCAATCCTTTCTCTGTTTTAAAATATGCTTGTTTCTTTTTTAAAACAATTTATTTTTATTGTTGAAAGTGTTACAGATATCCCCTTTTGTCTGCCCATTGGCCCCCTCAACCTCACATGCCCCCAGGCCTTCACCACTCTAGTGTCTGTGTTATGCATATCTATCTATAATAATAAAAGTGTAATATGCTAATTAGACCAGACGTCCTTCCAGATGTCTTTCCTGATGACCTTCCAGATGAAGCGGGAGCTGTGAGGCAAACCCAGGTCCCGGGTGTCAGAGGGAAGCCGATGCTGGCAACTGGGGGAAGGAAGGCCTACTCTTGCATGAATTTTGTGCATTGGGCCTCTAGTCTATATATATAAAAGGCTAAGTGACCATCACAACCGAACGGACGACTGAATAGGCTGCATGGGGCGACTAGGCCAGCAGGGGGGTTAGTGAGGGTCGACCAAACGATGGAGCAGCAGGCTGCATGAGGTGACCAGGCCTGCAGGGGGGCAGTGAGGGGTAATCAGGCCAGCAGAAGGGGAGGCAGTTGGTGGCAACCAGGCCAGCAGGCAGGGCAGTGAGGGGCGACCAGGCTGGCGGGTGGGGGCAGTTGAGGGTGACCAGGCCAGTGGGGGGGGGCAGTTGAGGGTGACCAGACCGGCGGGGGGAAGTTGAGGGTGACCAGGCCAGCAGGGGGGCAGTTGGAGGTGATCAGGCCAGCAGGGGGGGCACTTAGGGGCGATCAGGCAGGCAGGCAGGTAGCAGTTAGGAGCCAGTGGTCCCAGATCGTGAGAGGGATGTCCAACTGCCGGTTTAGGCCCAATCTTAGGGATCGAGCCTAAACCGGCAGTCAGACATCCCCCAAGGGGTCCCAGATTGGAGAGGGTGCAGGCTGGGCTGAGGGAACCCCCTCCCCACCCTGTACACGAATTTCATGCACCGGGCCTTTAGTGTATATATAAAAGCCTAAGTGACTGTCCGACCATTCGACTGTTTGACTGGTAGCTATGATGCGCACTGACAACCAGGAGGCAGATGCTCAATGCAGGAGCTGCTGAGCTGCGGTGACTTAGCAGCTGCAGTTCTTGGGTGATGCACCAGGAACCAGTGAGGAGGGAGCCTGATTCTGAGGTGTGTCACTCGAGAACAGCCCTCTAGCAATCTGGGACCCCTCGGGGGATGTCGAAGAGCTGATTTTGGCCTGATCCCTGCAGGCTAGGCCGAGGGACCCATGCACCAGGCCTCTAGTATGCATATAAGTTCTCTGGTTAATCTCTTTGATTTATGACTGTCAAACAATGTTAGATAGTGCTGTTTGACAGGGACAAAAACCTAAAAATGTTATCATCAATGTTATCATCTAGCCTAGTGTAACATAGGGTTACTTTAGTAGAAACACTAAAGAAGGTCTAAGAGTCATTAACTTAAAGGAGGCAGGTGTACTTACAGGACAAGTCAGTCCTCAATTTGTGTGAACAAGTTTAACTTTTGTTTTGATCTTCCTTGACACTAGAGGCCTTAGTCCTGCTGGAAGAATTTTCCTGGAGCTTGGGCATGAGTTTATCCACCTTTTTTCATTCTTCTTATGGTAGATACCGTAACAGAAATGTTTAAAGTTTCCTTAGAGAGATGTTTATTAAGCACTAATTGATTGGATCTCCAGTTCTTCGGGATGTAAGGGCCCGAAATTGCATGGTCCCCTTTGTGGACCTGAAATCTGTATAGGAAGCTAACAATTTAATTGGAGACTGTGTATTTGCACAATAAGAAAGCTGGGGTCTGACTCTCCTTTGAGGCTTAGGTCTTCAACAGCTGTCTCTGCTGCTCGGGCTTCTTATATCCAGCACTTCCTGTTTATATTGTTTCCACTTCCTTCCCTTTTCCAACTCCCAGGATATGCTAGGGCCCTGAAAATACAAACTCACGCTGACACAACACACACACCAGCGACTCCATGGTTGCCCTTTTACAATCTCACAGTCTTCATCTGCATGGCCTATTAGGTCCACTCCACTGTTGTTGAGTCTGAAGTACTCACTGCTAATTTGCAGTGTGATATCAGTTAGATCACTAATCTCTATGTCCATTATTTATTTATTTTTTTTTTACATTTGCTTCTTGAGGATATTCTTACTTATTCCACATTATAGGTCTAGAAGGAGAAATATAGGGAGATATAAGGAGGAGGATGCAAGTCATGTTTCTGTTCCCAAAAGACACTCAGGTAAGTTTATAATTGCTACCACATTTCTTTGAATTTGTGTTACCATGGTTAGCCTGACAGTATTTATGTACCACTAAGAAAAAAGTGCTGCCAATTGATTTATGACACAATGTTTTCTATCACATCATTTTAAAGATACATGCTAATTTTGGAAATGTTAAAATGAAAAAAAAAATCTATGAAACAGGTACATGTATCTTACCTATCAATAGGTCCAATGATGTGCCGTGCCTAATCTAAACTACAGTCCCAAATTATAAAGCAGGCATTATGAATTAAATGAACTGTTATTCTAGGAGCATTCTGTTTTACTGCAATTATTGTTATGTGGATCTTGAAAGTACTGAGAGCACAGAACTGTGACAGCCGTTTTCATGCTTAGTGGATGGACACGGTCTAATGCTCAGCATTTGACTTATATTGCAGTTTTATTCAGCTTCCATGAGCCCATTTATTTATTTTAAATCCAACATTCTTTCTATGAGAATTTCTTTTAAAATAATAGCCACTCTTCATGCCTCCCACAAATAACCATCCTTGCACGCCTGCTGCTGAGTCGGCACTGGCAGTGAAACACAGCCTGTTTCCCAGGGCTGTCCTGGCTCTCTTCTCCGGCAGGAGGGATGTGAAGGCAGCGGGAGCCACAACATTGCAACTCCAATTGGCCTTGGTTATACAAGCTCATCAATCAGACTGCTGTCAGTCTGCATTTGAAAGTGCAGTGAGGTTTATGTTTTCTGAGAAAAAAAAAAAAAAAGTTCTGCCTGTGTCCTTTTTCCATTTTATCATAAGAGACTTTGCTCAGTGAAGAATATGTTCATTCAAAGCTGTTAAGGTGACTTAAGAGCCATTGTGACCACCTTCATAATGAACGTCATGGACTTTTGATGGATTGCTTATACTTCAATCAGCTCAACCTTCCTTTGGGAGCAAGGCATGGGCCATCAGGACACAGATAGAGAACATCCCTTGGTTAATGTGTGTAGCACTAGCTATTATGTACTGAGCACTTACTGTGTGTCATGCACTGTTAAAAGCAATCCATAGGCCTGAGCCACTTATTTCTTAGAACATATACAATGGGTAAGTGGTATTACGAGTAACATTTCACAAATAAGGAAAGTGAGTATTATGTATTGAGTTGTGTATCCTTTAAATTCACTTTGAAGTCATAACTCTCAGTGTGACATTTGGAGACAGGGTCTTTAAAAGGTATCAAGTTAAAATGAGACCATTAGGGTGGGGCCTAGTCCGATAAACTGTTGTCCTTACCAGAAGGGTACATTTGGACACAGAGAACACCATGTGAACATGAAGAGCACCCTCAAAGCCAAGGAGAGAGGCCAAGAGCAGATCCTCCCCAACAACTCTCAGAAGGAACCCACCCTGCTGACACCTTGTTCCTGGATTTCCAGCCTCCGAATCTGTGAGATGATATTATGGCAGCCCTGGCAGACTAATCCATGAAGTTATGTAGTTTGCCAAGGACCACCTAGATACTGGGGTCTGAGGCTCACATATGAGCTTCTGTGTCTGAGTCTGGAGCATGAGCTCCACTTAATACCTGCCTCCAAGTAAATGAAATCTCTTTCCAGGCTTTATCCACCAAGAAAATGGGTGAGCCCATCAGCATGGGGTTAGTGGTTCCTATGTAATCTCAGTATTACACAGTAACTGCTTATCTGCCATCTTAATTGTATTATTACTAGAGGCCCAATGCATGAAATTCGTGCAAGGGGCTCGGCCCTCATAGCCTGGCTTCATCTGGAAGGTCGTCTGGCTGTCCGGTCTAATTAGCATATTATGCTTTTATTATTATAGATTCCCCAGGGAGAAGCCAGGGTCAAATTGACCCTACCCATCTGTCCTACAGTGTGTAGGCCCACACTGAAGCCAGAGGCAGACTTCAGGAACACTATTGCCCAAGTCATCATCTAGGTTGGGCAATTAGGGTCACTATGACCTGCAACTGGGGTGCACTTCCTCAAGACATTTCAAATCTTCAAGTTCTAATCATGTCATTCAGCTGCTCAGAAACTTGGATGACCATCCACCACCTTAACATGCAGAATAAAGTTACTCATCCTTTACCTCAGACAACATTGCCCTGGCTTCCATTTTCAGTCTTTGTTAGAGGACCCACAGCTTTATCCCCACACACAGGTGCTTGCAGGCATGTACACACACACACACACTCTCTCTCTCTCACACACACATTCTGGGCTCACAATTGGGCTGGTTTACCCTCTCCATTCAGGATTAAGAGTGTATTCTCTCACACCTGGGCTCTTAGTCTTGGTGTTTCTTTGACCTGAAATTTCCTTCTTTTCCCTTATTTACCTATTGATAGCCTACTCACTTGCAAAGTCCAGTTCAAACCCTAAATTTCCCCAAAGACATTCCACCCATCCCTTCAAATAGACTATTTCCCTCTAATTTGAAGTCCCAGAGCTTCACATGGAGACAATTATGACTCTGTTTTCCCTGTGAGTTCTTGGGGGACAAGGCCTTTGTCTTGTTACCTTCTGTGTGTCCTCAATAACTTCTAGAATAGTCTTTTTTGTACAGTAGGTACTCACGTTTTTGCTGGATTTAATGCAATCTTTAGGCCGCTCTAATAAAGGCTTCCACATAGGCGCCCAAAAATTCACCAATGGTTAGGCACAAAAAGCAAAGACCTCGAGCCCTGCTCTTGACTCTGATTTTAAACAGACCCAGCTCATAAAGGTGCAGAAACTCTTCCTCATGTCTTTACTGGAAGACAAAGTGTAGGCCGATGATCACCAAATGTGCTTTGTGGTCTCAGTTTCATTGTCTACCAGCTTATGAGGCTTTATTTTGTTTCTAGACTTAACTACTTAGAATCGTAGCAATTGATAATACAGCATATCCTTCCTTCACCTTAGGTCAGGTAACAAAACAGTAGCTCAGATAACAAGGTGGCTCCAAACAAAATAACATTCCTTGTCAAAATGGAAGTTTCATATGGTCAAAGACTATTTTATTTCTCTAGATTGCTTTCATCTTAAGAAAGGCAGCACAAAAGAAATGCTTTTAGTTTTAAATTTAGAATCACTCCTGATCCTTGTAACTTAATCTTGCTGACAACAACTTCATTAGCAGCGTGATCAAAAACGTATATCCCTTTTCTCTGGGATAAGTTGGTTTTGAACTTCATATCGATTATTCAGGTTTAGGGTGCAATTGTTAAGAACATGGAATCTGGAACCATCTGCCTGGAGACAAAGCCCACTTACACTACTTACTAGATCTTAGTGACGTTGGGTGTGACTACTTTCTGGGCCTCAGTTTTATTGTCTGTACAATGGAGACAGAATTCTTTTAAAGGACTGTTAGGATGAATAACAGAGTCAATGCATAGAAAATGCATTGAGTAGTAACCAGGACATAGTCAGTGTTGGATTTAATGTTAATTGTTATTATTTCAAAGTGGTCTTTTTACCAAAGAAAGGAAACAGTAGAGAATATTATTGGTTTCTGTTATGGATTCCATTTCACACTCCTTCCCCTCTGCTTTTTTCCCCTCTTCTTTTCAGAGTATGTTGGAAATAATAAGCAAACATGCAAGTGATACATGTATATTTAGTTTCACATACAACCTCATTGTTACTTCCTGACATCCTTCCAAGATATCTTACAAGTTATCAATCTCACCAGACAGAGTGTGTTTTCTGACCACTTCCCCTTTGCAATTAAGGACTGTGACCACTCGCTTACGCACAGACTGAGACCAGCAGCCCTAACCCCAAAGGAGGTCAGAAACTCCCAGCTCTTCCCGCCGAGGGGGCTAGCTGAGAACCCGATACCATGTGTTTTAAGACTGTGGCTAGACTGTGACCATAGGAACTGGGAACACCCACCAACACCCTGTTTCCCCCAGCCCCACTTCCTTCGCTTCAATGCCATTAAGCATGGTTGCAGTGTGTTTGTGAATGTTTTGAGTGGAGTTAAATTTCTGGTGTTTATTATTGAATTGCTAAAGATTTGAAGAGAAGACAAACAGACGAGCAAAGAAATAGACAGAAGACACGCTTGGACAGACTAGCCGTGTGAGCAGACATACTCTGGAAGACCTGGGGTCCTCGAAGGTCTGGGCTGGCACCAGAGCCCCAGGATTTGGTCAGTTGCTCTGCAAATAAAACCTGCCCTAGACCCAGAGAGAGAAGGCTTTATTTGCATAGGAAACCTGTCAGTCTCGCCTAGCAGATAGTAGGTCACAGTCAGGGTGGTGGTGAGTTTTCCTGTTTACCATCTACCTTCATGGAAGCATTGAATATGGGGCCTGAAAGGGGTGGGGAAAGGCCACCTGTTTTTCCTCTTTCAGATCCGGCGTCTCAGTTAAATCCAGGGCTTTGCCTCTGCTCTCTGCATCACCTCTCCATCGCATGTCGAGCATAGGGAAGGTAAACTCACAAAGACTTCTCTTCTGAGTGTGGGAGGACTTGGGAGTGGGGCTGGTTAGGCTGGGATTGAAAGGTCACGTTGCATTGTGTTGTCCACAGGCTTTCCATCTGACTTCATGGTGCCTGTTACACATACTCACCCACGTAAACTCAACTCCACGTGGGTGGAGACTGTGTCTATGCTGTTTGCCATCATATGCTCTACGTCTACCACAGTGCCTGGCACATAGCAGACACTTAGTGCATATTTGTTGAATAATAAATAACTCTGTTAAGAGACATAAATACATATCAGTGGTATGGTCTGGATTTAAAATATTCAGTCCCATTGTCTTTGTATGTATACTTATATACAATCATGCTAGCTTCCTGTTTAGTCAACATGATCACTCTGTCTGTTTTCTCTTTTTTATTGTTGGGAGAGAGACAGCAGTCTTCCTACATTAGGGAGAGAATACATTGGAGAGCTGTATGTGAAGGCTGTGTGTGATTGTGGGGAAAATGGACTCCAAATCCTTCATCATACTTGAAGAGCCTTGTAGTATACCAGCTTCTCCATCTAAGACAGATTATACATCTTGGAGTCTAGAATCTTTTCACTCCTTTTAAAGTTTAAAGAAACTGAAGTTACTGAATCTGGTGAGGAGGAAGTTGAATAGCTCACTTTAAGAATATGAAAGGTTATGCTTTTTGAAAATAATGTTGGCTGCAAAATTATAAGTTATAGCTTAATAGATGAATCAAGGGGTTTAAAATTTTACCTTTTCATAGAATAATTCTTCTAGGACTATAGCCTACCAATGAAATATGGAAATAAGTGAAAGTGGAAATTCCATAGCCAGAAAAGGTCATCACATTATTATATATGAGAGCCAAAAGTTTGAAACAATTTTAATGTTCAGCAATGGGCAATGGCTAAGGAAATTACGGGGTGCAGCCATTAAAGTGGAAAATAGGACACTTTTTTGTGGCTGCTTTTATACCATGGGTTTTTTTCTGTCCCTAAAGAACAAACCACTGAGTCATAAGTTGAAAAAATGATGTATTGAGCATGTGCCCCATCTTTAGAACTTTATTTCTTTTACATTGACCTTACCCAGGAACTTCAGTGATTGAGTGGGTTTTAGAAAGAAGATGAGGTTATCTGATGTTCAAATAATTTGTAACGTATAATAAGAAGCTTACTGATTTATTTTCAGTGTCACCAAATAGCTGTGGATGTTAAAATAAACATGGAAACCAAAGAGATAGATTCAAGCCTTTACTTATGAAGGTGATATTTATTAAGAATATTTATTAGTGAGGAGGAACACTTATAACAATATCAAGTAAATAAAATAGGACACAAAAGTGCAGGTACATTATGTTCTAAATAATGGAAACATTTATATAAATATTTGTAGATATTCATATGCTAAATTATTTCTAGGGATTCTCACCATTGAGAGATTATGAGTGATTAGTTATTAATATTTTATATATTTTTTCATATAGGTACATTTTGCTTTCATAATAAAGTAGAATTTTATAATAAAAATATTAAAGTAATTAAAATTACAGTAATTAAAATGATGAATTTGATCAACTGTAAAGAAGAACTTTTTTTATAAATAAACTCTACTTTTGGCAAAGTTTTAAATTTACAAAAACAATTGAGAAGATAGTGCAGATATACCTCTTCACCCAACTTGCCCTATTATTAACATCTTATATTGGTACAATACATTTGTTATAATCAATGAACCAATATTGACACCGTGTTGTTAACTAAAGTCTATAGTTTATTCAGACTTATTTAATTTTTACCTAATGTGATTTTTCTGTTTTGGGTTCCCATCCAGGACACCATGTTACAATTAGTGTCTAGCTCTTTAGAATACTTATCACTTTGACTTTCCTTGTTTTTGATGACCTGGACAGTTTTGAGGAGTACCAGTAAGGTATTTTTTTAAATTGAGATATCACTGACATACAATGTTATAGTAGCTTCATGTGTACAACATAATGATTCAATATTTGTGTATATTGTGAAATGATCACCACAAAAAGTCTAGTAAATATCTGTCACCATACATAGTAAGAACTTATTGATGGAAAATGTTTTTAAATACTTGAAAAGAGCTCTTCAAGGTAATGTGTGGCTGTTTCCTCCCTGAGAATTGCAATGAAAGGACTCCCACTTTTCTCCCTGAAGAGTTAATAAATCTGAGGAATGGGCAATTTGGACTACTGAATACCTCTGTGTTGTAATTATCTGTTAAATTATGGGACCAGAACAAGAAATGGCCATGGTTTTTCTGGCAAGTGCTTTACTAGTGAGGTGGCTCAAGTACCTATCCCAAGGGCCCAGCTTTCATAATAAATTTCCTATTTTTCACCACACTTCCTGTTCAAGTTCCCTTTCAGTAGACCCCCACCCCTATTATAGATGGTGGAACCCCTGAGGGCTGGAGTTGACCTAGTTTTCCCATGGCCTCCCATACATTGCCCAGCGTTAGGTGCTGATGGACTCAATGACAAATTTATACAAAGCCAGAAACAGTCTAAGCTGAATGTTTTCTTACCTTGCACTCTGTTCTGACCCCTACTCTTACTCCCTGAGGTCTAACTTTCTCAGGGATATAGATTTAGACTAAGATAGGTCTCAGGAGAGGGAAGGAGAGTCTCCTGTGGTCTGTAGTGGCCTTTAGGATTCTCAAAATATGGCCAACTCTTTAATATAGTGGTAATAATAGGTACCAATACTGAATAGCAAAAGGAATCACATACTTGTGATGGGAAAGTAAATAAAGACATCATATCTTCTGAGGAAAACTAAAAGCAATACAATTCATCTCATTAATAATTTTGACTATATGAGGACAGTATATGGAATACAGTGTTTTATGGAGATGGTATGCTATTCCCATGGATCCTGACAAAATACTATTTGGGTCAGAAGCATCCGGTAAGAGCTGCTTTTCATGGCAGCCTGGGTGTTCCTCAGGCCAAGTTGGGAAGAATTGACCTGAACTCTGGGAACCCCTCAGAGCTTCCCTGACCTCCCTGGGGGCAGGTTGGATCCTGAAGATGTTTTCTGGGGCTGTAAGGACTCATTTATTCTGGGAAATGGGAAAGGAGGGAGCAAAGGGAGAGAGATACCAAATTAAATGCCACGACGTATATAGCAGAAATTTTCTGCTATATTTCAGATAGAAGTGTTCAGGGGAGGAAAATAGCTCTAACCTGCAGCAGCGGAGTGTTTCTTCTGGTTATATGTTCAAGATAGTAAAGAATATACCAAGTCAGGAGATCATACCCCTACTAAAAAGTTTGTGGCCCTACAGAGATTGCTAGGGCTGCTGTAACAAGTACTATGGACTGGGTGGCTTAAACAACAGAAATTTGTTTTCTCAAAGTTCTGGAGGCTGGAAGTCTGAGATCAAGCTGTTAACAGGGTTGGATTTTTCTGATAGCCACAAGGGAAGGATCTTTTCTAGGCCTCTCTCCTCGGCTTGTAGATGCGGTCTTCTCCCTGTGTCTTCACATCATCTTTCCTTTGTATGTATCTGTGTCCAGATTGTCTCTTCTTCTTTTTTTTAATCCTCATCTCCATTGATCCTCAATTTTTCCCATTGATCTTTAGAGAGAGAGTGGAACGGAAGAAGGGAGAGAGAGAAAGAGAGAAACATTGATGTGAGAGACACATTGAATGGATTCTTCCCAAAAGCACCCGACCAAGGCTGGGGATCAAGGCTGCAGCCAAAGTACATACCCTTGACCGGGAATCAAACCCAAGACCTTTTGGTCTGTGGGCTGATGCTCTAACCACTGAGAAAACTGGCCAGGGCCAGATTTTCTCTTCTTATAAGGAGGCCCATCATATCAGATTAGGGCCCACCCTAATGACCTTATTTTAACAGAATTACCTCTGTAAAAACCCTAACTCCAAATATAGTCACATTCTGAGATTAGGACTTCAGAACATATAAATTTTGGTGAGCACACAACTCAACCCATAACAAAGCCCATTCATTTCTGACAATGGTAATCTCTGGAATCAGAGTATTTGTCCATCTTTAGTGTCTGTAGATTTGGGGTCCTCAACTCTTTACACCAGTGAAGAATAACCAACCAGCAAAAATTGCATGCAAGACTGGGTTCTAACAACAGGTACTGAAGGAACCACCTACTCAATCCCAGCCTAGATTGGACCTGTTCTCCTTCTAAATGGAGCAGTTACCGAACAAGCAAGTTCTATGTTCTATGGTGAATCCAAAATAGTCTGAAACTATGAAGTTGGGCAGTTTGGCTATGTGGTGGAGCCCATTAATTATAGTTTGTCCTGATTATGTTTATTTGTCTAAGCGCTTCTTGGTATTACAGAGCTGCTCCTCTAGGATATGAAACAACACGGAAGTGAGAGCCCTGTGGCTCAGGTCTATGGTGGGGAGGTGCAGAGAAACAGGGTGCATGCCACCAGGTCCCATGGAGAGAGACCTTCCTGAGCACAACAGTGGTCCCAGGACGAGCTACTATCTCACTGAACATCAGCCAAACACTTCCCAGATTAAACCGATGGGTTTGGAGTGAGGGGGAGGGGCGATGAGGCAAGAGAAACACTCCCAAGTTCTTTCCTAAATGTCTTTGTCCCTGCCCCAGACTGTGGTAAAATAGAGCAGGGACCAGCTGGCCAGCCTTGTTTGTTTAAGCTGTTGACTAATCTCTGAGTTCATGTGCTGAGCTGGTTCATGAAGTTCTTGAACTTTTATTATCCTTGGACTTTTAGCACAAAGAAAATGAAATAAGAAACTGGTACTATCTTTAAAAGAAGCCTATGGGTTTGAGTGAATTGAATATTTGACTTTGAATTAAGAGATTCAAGGAATTTAAAGAAATGTGCATAATGTTTGTTGACAGATACTCTGTGCCAGGCAGTGTGCTTGCTCTGGCTCTGGGATCAGAGTGAAAGTAAATTTTCTTCTCAGCTCTAGAAGAGCTCTACTCACTTGGGCTGTCTTTAGAGTCATTGCACCATACTGGTCCTCAGTTTCTGAAACAATGTTTTAAGTTCAAAATATTAATAAGCATATATAAATTAGAGATTTAAAAAAGTGGGTATAGAGCTGTGCACTCCAATAAGGTAGCCACTGCCTCTAGTGACTGGCGAGAAACTGAGGAAATTCAGTTCTTCAGTTGCACTAGCCATGCTTTAAGTGCCCCACAGTGACACGAGTCTAATGGTTACCATGTGGGGCGGCACAAATATAGGGCATTCTCATCATGGCAGAATAGTCTATTGGACAGAGCAAATGTAGTTAAACAAATAAATAGGGGTTCATATGGAATATTTTTATTTCAAAACATTTTGTAAACTTTGGCCTGTAATACCTGGAAGGACTGGTTAAGGTTGCTAATTTATATCTCCAGACTGGAAACAAACTTAAAGGTTACCCAGAGTAAATTACCTATCTGAAGATTAATCCACTCCACAACATCCCCACCATGCCTTGTCCTATGTTGGGCTTGATAATTCCAACAATAGACATTTGCCTTTTGAGACATGGATTTTATTGGTGAATTCCCCTTAGTCCAAAATGGTTGGCTCTTAGAAATGCTAATTTTTCTTAGAAAATATTAAGGAATTCCATATTCTTAGGAATGCTTTTACAGATGAGTCACACAATTTCCATTACAATTGTGTATAGAAAGTGTAAATGTCAAATGTAAATGCAAATGTCAAAAATAAAATGAGGTTATGCAGTTGTCTGCCCACTTGTTCTGTGGTATGCTAATAATAATAAAAAATACATTTGAACATATTACCATAGCCAAATGGATGACGTATTCCTAACAGTTATTTTACATATTTCTCAATAATTTTCTTTCTCAAAAATATTTTACCATTGAAAAATGAGAGAATTTTCCAGATAAAAGATTAAGTTTACCTTTTATCACACCCACATCTTGAGAATGATACTCAACCATGATAGAAATATTTTTGCCTGAGTGAGCAGGGCATACTAATGTACTCCAACTTCTTTTCAAGGTCTTGTCATTGTCACCTCTATGATGCTAGGCTGGGCCAGTGCACCACTGAGGTGCTCGGCCGGATAGCCCTGCAGCCATCCTATTCTGTGCTCCTGCAGCCACCCTACTATGTGTGTTCCTTACTTGTTTGGTAATTCTCCTGACTCCTCCACTGCTCTCAGTGATCATTTCTAACTGCAATGGGCTATTCTTTACTACACAGGATTTTTCATTGCTTCAGTTCTTTGGTATCTCTTTATGCACATTGGACTTATGCTTAAAGATAAGGACTTGAAATGACTGTTCTTCAAAGATTCCTAATTATTGTCACTAAGTAAAATGCAGGGACTTTGGGGCAGCTCTCTTTCTCAATGTCCTTCCTCTTACTTTCATACTGACTGATGTAGACAGAAATCTAACTGGTTGATAAATGGTGCTGTGTAGTAGTCATAGTAACAATGACAATGCTAACAAGAATGATAAGATCTATAAAATGTATATATTAAATACTATTCTAAAGATTCTGGATATGTTGAGTATATTGTATTCATCACAGCCCCATAGGGTAAATATTGTTTTCTTTATTTTCAAATGAGTTAAATAAGGCATAGAAACATGGGCCACCCAACCAGTAAGTGGCAGAGCCTTGATTTACCCACAGGACACATGGCCCCAGTGTCTCTGTTTTTAACCATTTTGTTTTAGGATAGATTTCTAAAGTTTTCACCCTGTTATAGAGCATGGACATATGCATGCTAAACAATCATTTATTTCTGTGCTTTATTTTGCATGAAGACTTTGGTAAAACCCATGTACTATTTTATGAGAGGCAGCTTGGTATAACAGAAAGAACATAAAATCTTAAGTTAGACAGAACTGATATGACATATGTTCAGGCATTCAATACATATTAGTTTGAACAAAGGCTCATTGGAGTATCTTCAGAAATGGATTAAAAACTTAAATGTTAAGACACAAAACCATAAAACTCCTAGGAGAAAACAGGCAGTAAACTCAGAAAAAACATTACTAAGAGCAATGTCAGAGTTTACTGCCTGTTTTTTTCTAGGCCATTTATGGTTATGAGTCTTACATTTAAGTCTTTAATCCATTTTGAGTTTATTCTTGTATATGGTTTAAGAAGGCAGTAGCTTCATTTTTTTTTTTGTATATACCTGTCCAGTCTCCCCAACAACATTTATTGAATGAACTGTCTTTACCTCATTGTGTTTCCTTGCTTCCTTTGTCATAGATTAATTGACCATAGAGATGTGGGTTTATTTCTGGGCTTTGTATTCTGATTCATTGATCTATGTGTCTGTTTTTATGCAGGTACAATGTCGTTTTGATTAATATGGCCTTGTACTATAGTTTGATATCAGGTATCATGATAGCTCCCCCTTTGCTCTCAAGATTGGTGTGGTTGTTTGGGGTCCTTGGCGGTTCCATATAAATTTTAGAATTATTTTGCTCTAGTTCTGTGAAAAGTGCCATTTTGATAGGGATTGCATTAGATTTCTAGATTGCTTTGGGTAGTATGGACATTTTAATTATATTAATTCTTTCTCTCCATGCGCATGGTATAGGCCTCCATTTATTTGTATATTCTCCAATTTCTTTCTTCAATGTCCTATAACTTTCTGAGTACAAGTCTTTTATCTCCTTGGTTAATTTATTCCTAGGTAATTTATTTATTTTGATGTAATTGTCAATGGCATTCTTTTCTTAATTTTATTTTCTGGTAGTTCATTATTGGTGTATAAAAATGAAACTTATTTCTGAATATTAATTTTGTATTCTACTAATTTATTGAATTCATTTATCAGGTCTAAATTTTTAAAAAATATATTTTTATTGATTTCAGAGAGTAAAAGAGAGGGAGAGAGAGAGAGAAGCATCAATGATGAGAGAGAATCATTGATGGGCTGCCTCCAGCACACCCCCTACTAGGGATCAAGCCTGCAACCTGGGCATATACCCTGACCAGGAATCAAACCATGACCTCCTGGTTCATAGGTCAATACTGAACCACTGAGCCACACCAGCCGGGCTAATTTTTTTTATGGGATCTTTAGGGTTCTATGTAGTATCATGTCATCTACAAATAATGACAATTTCACTTCTTCCTTTCCAATTTAGATGCTTTTTATTTCTTTTTCTTATCTGATTGCTGTGGCTAGAACTTCTAATACTATGTTGAATAAGAGTGGTGAAAGTGGACTTCCTTGTCTTGTTCCTGATCTTAAGGAAAAAAACACTTTTAGCTTTTCCCCATTGAGTATGGTGTTTGCTGTGGTATGTCATGTAGTATGACTATCACACTTTCAATAATGTTACTAACCAAAAGCTCAATGTTGTGATCCTATGTTAAACATGTTAAACATGGAGATATTTAATCCTTATTGGAAGTATCTTACAGAAACCTTCTTCATAGACACAAATTGTAAGGGCAAATGTATTATGAAAACACTGACAAATAATGAGAATTATCATTCTCAGAAGTTGGAGGAGAGGGAGGTCAGGGAATGTTGTCATTTCAATGAAGACCAGATCTAAAATACATATGGTCAGAGGAAAATAAAGTGACAAGATGTGGGAGGCTACTTTTGGGACATGTAGTAAAATGTGATTAACAGAATAATCTTAGTAATACAGCCAAAATACTTAATCTCTGAAGAAAAAAAAGATTGCTCACAAAATAAATTAAATTGGGGAATAGCAGGCACTTAAAATTCAGCATGTCCAAAATAAGACTCATTGTTTTTTGCACCAATCTTCCTACACCTGATTTTTCTCTTGTGTTCTCTCTCTTTTAGACAGTACCACTACTAAAAGTGGTGTATATGGTTTAAAAGTAGTGTATATAGATTGCAGCTATCATCTAACTGACCTTCTTATTTCTCCTTTCTATCTCTTACATGTCACCATCCTCTATTATGTCAAAATAAATTTTCTAAAAACAGTCAACTGGTTGTGTTCTTCCTTTGCTCATCGTTGTCAATGGACATCTGATGTTTACAAGATAAAACCCAACTCTCTAAGCAGTTGAAAAGGCTGTCCAGGATCTGTCCCCAGGCTACCAGATCAGGTTACTCACCCTGCAGAGGGCCCTTGCACTTTAGCTACTGTCAGTGTGCTCTCTTCCCCAAATGAGCCTTCTCCTTCTGGGTCTCCCAGCCTTTGCCCACATTCCTGAAATGCCAACTTCAGTTGGTTGACTCCACAGACTCCTATTCATCTGTGAAGATCCAGACTCATTAGAACTTTTGTGAAAACCTCCTGGACACCCCCTACAGAGTTAGTTGAAACTTCTGATTACTTGTAGCATTTGCTTCAGACTTCTAAGACAGCATTTAGAGAAACCACATTTTAATTTGGCTTAAATATCTCTCTTACTTACTACATTATGAGGGTAGGAACTTTTTCTGGCTATTAAAAAATGCTTATTTAGTGAACGAATGAAAGAGATTCAATGTCTTTGGCAGGGGGTTTCAATGCAATTTTATAGAAAGAGAAATTTATAAAGTCAATGACCAAATAGTTATAGTATTTTGCTAAAATTGTCTAGTAAAAGGATATTGGGTGAGATACTTTTTATATTACTAAATTAAGATGATGAAATATTTGTTTCTTCTTTGTTACAAAGACAGTGTACATATATATGTGGATATATATTATATATAATTAAAATATTTGTTTACTGCAAAGATAGCAGATATATATTACATATATGTATACATACATATATATTTAAGTTATGAAATAAAAAGAAAGAAGATCAAAGACTTTTAAAAATGAGTAAATGGCCCTACCCAGTTTGGCTCAGTGGATAGAACCTCGGCTCTCAGACTGAGGGGTCTCAGATTCCATTCCGGCCAAGGGCACATACCTCCGTTGCAGGCTCAGCCTGGGTCAGGGAGCGTGTGGGAGGCAACCAATCAACGTGTCTCTCTCACTTCAGTGTTTTTCTCTCTCAGTCTCTCCCCCTCCCTTCCACTCTCTCTAAAAATCAATGGAAAAATATCCTTGGGTGAGGATTAAAACAAACAAAAAACAACAACAAAAAAAAAAGAGTAAATGTATAGAGGTAGTGAGATAAACAGATTAAATATTACAAGATGATATTTGAAATAGCAAGTTTAAGTGTGATTTTGATTCATAATGACTTCATTCTCTAACATCACCAAAATCTTCTATTTTCTTTATATGAATTTATGGTACCACCATCCACCCAGGCACCGAAGCCAGAGGTAGAGGCATTAGTCAGCTACTTCTCATGTTCAGTCACCAAGTGCTATCTATTTTATTTCTTAAATACTAAAAAAATGGAATCACTAATATAGTCCCACTCTCTTTTAGGCACTATTCTAAGCACTTAATCTAGATTAATTTATTTAGTTGTACCCATAACCCTATCGTGTGGGCACTCCTATTACCATCCCTATTTTATAAATGGGGGTTCAGAGAGGTTAAGTAAATTGCCCATGGTTGCATAGACAGGAAGTAGTGGAGTTACTGTTTGAACCCGGACAGACTAGCTTTAGTCAGTATGCTTAACTCAGCACTTGACTGCCTCTCCTCAGGCCTCCTGCCCCAATCAGTCAGGATTAGTCTTCCTTCCCTGCACCCACTAACACTCACTTAGATGCCTATACCTTCTTCTCACAGGTCTACCTGCTTCCAGTCAGTCACATCTCAATTCCAACCTCAACTAAGCACCCAAAGTCAGATGTTTAAATTGCCCATCCGATACCACCTCCATACTTAAAATACAACAGTGGATTCCTATTTTAAACTTGTTTTTACTGTTACTATAGCTGGAAATAGTATGCTTGTTGATTTTGACTATAGGACTTTTTCTTCAAGTGAAAATTTAATGGAAAACAATAAAATCTTTAACTTGACCAGCTCTGATTAAAGCTCTATGCTTGTGATGGGCTGATGGTTCAAGAAGGGGCCCTAAGGGATCCCTAAGTGGAGATTTTTTAAAAAAAATTTCTTTATTGATTAAGGTATCACATATTTGTCCTCATCCCCCCATTCCCATCCCACACCCTTCCCCACACATGCCCCCACCCCCCTGTTGTCCTTAACCGCTGGTTAGGCTCATAAGCTTGCACACAAGTCCTTTGGTTGATCTCTCCCCTTTACCCCCTAAGTGGAGATTTGAAAGCAGCATGAGAGATACCTGAGAAAGCCAGGCCACTGGTTCCTGCATCAGCCAGACAGGTGAGAAACAATCCTGGAGGTCTAAGGGGGGTAACAGACAGAACAGTTGCTAAAGAATGCAGGGCTGGCCTGCATTCCTCCTTTCCTCTTGGCCTCTTCCTTTCTCTGGGCTGTGGGACTTTCTTCCTTGTATCATAATTCCAAGATCTTAATGTCCCCAGACCTTTCTTTGACTCTTGGCCATATCTAGTGGAAGGAGCCTGCACTATGTAAAGCCTTGTCAAGATGCCTCTATCAGATAGATAGTGGTTCTCAAAAAGTGGTCCTCAGTCCCAGGGGTCTCTGAAACCAGTTAAGGAGATCCTTAAGATCAAATCTATCCATAAAGTAATACTAAGGTCATAATTTGCCTTTTTTTTTTTTTTTTAACTTTGTAGACATTTGCACTGATGGGTAAACTGCTAGAGCCATAGCACAGCTGGCACCAAATCAAATACAGTTGATATGAAAACTGCATTGGTAGTTATTGTATTCTTCACTGCTACACACATCATGGTTAAAAAAAAGAGCCAGTTTCACTGAAGAATATCCCTGGTTAAGCAGTAAGAATTCTTCTTTTTATTAAATCTTAACATTGGAATATACATTTTTAAATGTGTGAAGCACTTCTGCTACATAAGTATGATTGTCACCAGGAAAAGCACTTGTGTGATTGTTTAAGTTGCAAGATGAATTAATACCATATAGGTCAGCTTTCCAGACTTAGTACTTGGCAGATATTGTTTGCAAAACAAACAAACTGGGCCTGTCAATTTAAGGAAAACAATTGGCAGCATTTGTTGCCAATGAAAGAATTCAAGCTTTCAAGAAAAAAAAATAGAATTTTTCAAAACTCTTATCTGTTACTATGAACTTAGCTTTCTAATTCTAAGACTTTACTGATAAAATCAGTGGTGGTATTAATGAATGAAGGTTTTTCATATTGTATCATAAAAACTGTCTACATTTGGAAGGTCTATGGAGCTCAGTGAACACATATTTTCTAATGACCAATGCCTGATGCAAAATTATCTCTGGGTAAGAGATCTATTCAAAGGAAAAGACAGACCAATGGTTATTATTATAACAGAGGAGGAAAACTTCACTGATGGTTTTACATTCCACAGTGTAGCTAATGGTTAAGAGATGAGCACTTGTTGTGTTTTGGTGTAATAGAAAAGAAGAACTCCACAGTTATCTGGAAAGGCAACTGGACTATTCCTCCCTTCTCTAACCATATGTTTGTGTGAGGCTATATTTTCTTCATACAACTCTAGGAAAAACAATGCATCATATCAGAGTGGGTACAGAACAGAGAGGAGAATACAATTGTCTTCTATTAAAAATTTCAAAAATAAACAATGCAACTCTTTTCATTAATATTTTTATAGTTATTTTTCATAAATTATATTACATGTTACCTCTAATGAGAAAAACATGTTCTTTTTGAATGTCTACTAGGGTAAATATTTGATAGATATACCTACATTAAAAATGTTTTTGGTGTCTTTGATTTTTAAGAGAGTATAAAGGTCCTGAGACTAAAAAAATTGAAGAACTACTACTGTGTTGATAATTATATAAAATCTAAAAATCACTCAAGTTCAAATTTTCTTAGGTTCTATAAGCTTGATATTAAAATTCTATGATATTAACATTAAAAGTACATATATTTATTCCTCCATATTGTCTGGGCATATTATGCCTTTTAGTTTGCTGTATGCTTTCCTAGTTTAATTAGACCAACAACATATTTTAAAAGTGATATTATTTGGGGTACTTTCCTCTTTAACACTCTGTTTTCTGTTCAACTCAGTCCTCTATTATTGGAATGGCAGAAACATTTATATATTATTTTCTTTTACTTATTCATTTATTTTAAAAATGTTCACTAAGCATTGTGTTAAGACAGTAGAATGAAGATAATTAGTTCCTTCATGGAGCTTACAGTTCAGTAGGTGAGACAGAGAAGTAAATTAAAGATTACAAAAAAGACGTTTTGGAGCTATGATCAACATATGCACATCTATATAATAAAAGCCTAAGTGATCGTTACAGCAGAACAACTAGAACGACCGGTTGCTATGATGCACACTGACCACCAGGGGGCAGACACTCAAGGCAGGAGCTGCCCCCTGGTAGTCAGTGCGATCCCACAGGGGGCGTGCTGCTCAGCCAGAAGCAGGGCTCACGGCTGGTGAGTGCAGTGGCGGTGGTGGGAGCCTTTCCCGCCTCTGCAGCAGTGCTAAGGAGCAGCGAGCAGGTGAGCGGTAAGGAGTGAGGGGTCCAGGACTGTGAGAGAGCACAGGCCAGGCTGTGGGACCCACTCTCCCCCAGTGCACGAATTTTGTGCACCAGGCTTCTAGTACTTAATAAAGAATCATAGAGCCCAACCTGGGAGCATTAGTACCTGAAGCCTTAATTGAATGAAGATAAGCCAGTGGTCAGGTGAAAAAGTCAAGAAAGGGCAATCCTGGCAGAAGAGGCTGGATGACCAATGGTATAGAGGTAAGAAATGGGAGGGTGCAAGTACTTTTGTGTTGTTGGGGCATAAAGGGTGAGGCTGGAGGGGAAAAATAAGGCAACAAAGGAAGTGGGAACCAGAAGATAACACAAGCCATGATAAGGAGGTTGAGAGTAATCTGATCGACTAGTGGTGTTTAAGGGGGTTCCATGAAGCAAAAGCAATGACTGAAAGCTGCAGGTCTGTGGAAATGCTTTGTATGGCCAAGCAACATGCTTAAAGTGGATTTGAATACATTTCTCCAGTTTGTCACAGTCTTCAACATTCTCCATGGTCTTGTCTCTTGTCTCTTCTCTTCTTGTTCCTTCATTTCTCATATGTCCCCTGGTTACTATTTTACTGACACTGAAGCCATCTGTGTTGTACTGTCCATTTGTGTCCAAAGGTGTCTCTCATCTAGTTTTTACTTAAATCCTTGTTGCTCAAACCCTTGATATATGAAGTACAGCCCCTCCCACCAAAATGAAATTAAAAAATTTTGGAAAACAGTGACTACAAATCTCTTTTCAGGAGATTTACAATATATATTTGTACATTAATGCTACTGCTAAGAACTGCATTAAACATAAAACAACTAATGTGTTGCTTAACACAGTATTTTCAAAGCGGATCTGACCATGGGATCACCCCTTTTATTAAGAGAATGCCAACTAACATTTCGAACAGCCATTTCACAGTGTGGCCTGGGAATGTCTAAGAGTCTCTGAGATCCTCACAGGGTTCATATATGAAGTCAAAGGATTTCATAACACTAAGGAATTATTTCCTTTCTCATTCTCATTCTTTCAAGAGTGTACAGTGGAGTGTTCCAGAGGTAGAGGGTATGCAATATTATAACAAATAAGTACAGAAGTGGTTAAGAGAATCTACAAAGCCAAATAAAGACGGGTTTTGAAAAAATGTAAAACAGTGTCACTTTTCTTTCTACTTTAAAAATGTTTTTTTTTTTTTTAAATAAAACTACTATGTTAACATGCTAATAGGTTAAAAAAGTCTCTTATTTTGGCCCTACCAGCTGGCATGGCTCAGTGGTTGAGTGTCAACCTCTGAACTAGGAGGTCATGGTTTGATTCCCGGTCAGGGCACATGCCCTGATTGCAGGCTTGATCCCCAGTGTGGGGCGTGCAATAGGCAGCCAATCAGTGTTTCTCTATCATCATCAATGTTTTTATCTCTCTCTCCCTCTTCCTTCCTATCTGAAATAAACAAAAATATATTTTAAAAAATCTCTTAGTTTTGGATTTCTAATATGCCAGGTATCTACAAATACAGCTCATTTTCTTTAGGGTTCTGAGGCCCAAGAGTTTGAACATTGCTGACCTAATAGAATAACTAGTAGTGGATAACTATTATTTTTGCCTGCCCAGCAGCACAGCATCAACTCCTTATCTTTTTGATATATACACTTTAATTTTCTTTTGGGAATTACCTCTCCCTTCCTCTTAGCTCATGAGATTCAGATTGGGTTAACTCAATTGTCTGGCTAAAGGGAATGACATTTGATTCAGGCCTATATCCAGCCATGGCTGAGTCTAGACCTAAGCCTACATTTTCAAATGTATGAACCAATAATTATTGTCACTTGACTTCAAAAGAATTCTGTCTTAGTACACCAGGTTACTAGGAGATACAGTTTGATAAATGTTAATCTAATTACATGTTGTTTGTGGCTGAGTAGTGATAACTTGAATCTTCAGTTGTGTTCTTGGTCTTGGCATCACTTAATATGTATTAGTGATGATTTAATTATTTCTATTTTGGAAACAAATTAACTGATTATCTGATATCTATATATATAAAAGTCTAAGCGACTGGTTGACCATTCGACCATTCAACTATTTGACCAGTAGCTATGATGTGCACTGACCACCAGGGGGCAAACACTCAATGCACAGGCATGGAAACATGGAACAGACTGATGATTCTCAGAGAGAAGTGGGGTGGGGGGAAGGCAGGAAGAGATTAATCAAAGATCTTATATGCATACTAGAGGCCCAGTGCATGGATTTGTGCACCTGGGGTCCCTCGGCTTGGCCTGTGTGGATTGGGCTGAAACCAGCTGTCTGACATCCCTCGAGAGGTCCCAGATTGCGAGAGGGCACAGACAGGCTGAGGGACGCCCCCCCCCCCCCCCCCACAAGTGCATGAATGTCATGCACCAGGCCTCTAGTATAATGATAAGTGTACTAATGATTTCACAGTAAGACATATAAGTCCAACAGGGAGGATATATTAAACAAGTAATTACAAAACCACAAACATCCTCTGTTTAAGATAGCCCCCTGGTCATTTTCTCCTTGGGTAGCTATTAGGTATTTGTTTTAATCATTATCTTCACCCAAAGTGCCTTCTCTGACTCTCTGGAACAGGTTAGGCCCCATTATTATTAAAATGTTTTCATTGTTGTTGCACTTTGACTTCAAAACAGTTATTACTATTTTAGTTAGTTATTTGTTAGGTGATTTGTTCAATATGTTTTTAGAGTGTAAGCCCCCATGTTCTGTTTTGACCACCACTTTGTTCCTAGGGTCCAGCTTAGTGCTTGGTATATAGTGGGTTCCCACTAATGTATCTGTAGAGTGAATGAATGAATGAATGCATGAGTGTCATGACAGAAGTTAAGGGTGCTGTGAAAGAGGGACCCAGCCCAGGACTTGTGGAGAAGGGACATCTGAGCTGAGAGAGGAAGGACAGTAGGAGAGTCATCCCGAATGGGGAGATGGGAGAGAGGCACAGTACAGCTGGGAGTAGTGTTTGAAGCTGATGTATAAAATGAATCGAGCCAGATTGTGAAGGACCATTTGAGGTTTTTATTATCGAGTTTAGACTTAGAAGTCATTGAAAGATTGGAAACAGGGAGATGATAGATTTTTTTACTTTAAAAGGAAATCTTGATCAGTGTGTACAAAACGGTTCAGGGGCAAACAAGCCTGGAGATAATGGGACCAGTTAGGTGATGTGATTAATTCAGGTAAGAAGCTGTCGTTTTGACTGGGGTAGTGGCAGAGGTTCTGTGGATCCCTTCAATCATTTTTTATTCAACGTGTATTTACTGTGCACCTACTATGTATCAGGCAATGGTCTAGGAAATGGGGATATAGTGGTGAGTAATACAGATAAAGTCCTTGAAAATATCGGGTTTACATATTAATAGGGGAGTGGAATGCTGACAAATGAGTATGTAAATAAATAGGCAAAAAGAGAGGTTCCCTATCTTTGAAGGAGCAACAAGTAGACTAAAAGTGGAATTTCTGATCTAGCCTCTGGGTATTGGAATACAGTGGGATGACATCTTTAGGATAATAAAGGAAAAGAAGTGTCACATGAAGAACTGTAGAAATGTAATACATGTAATATACTAGTATGTACGAAGCTACTGGGTCAAACATACCTGACCATGATTCAGAGGTCAGAGGAACCTTCTTGCAGTCTGAGTATGAAAATGTTAAGGAATGCTCTAGCCAGTTTGGCTCAGTGGATAGAGTGTCGGCCTGTGGACTGAAGGGTCCCAGGTTTGATTCCGGTCAAGGGCACATGCCTGGGTTGCGGGCTCGATCCCCAGTAAGGGGGATGCAGGAGGCAGCTGATCAGTGATTCTCTCTCATCATTGATATTTCTCTCTCTCTCCCTCTCCCTTCCTCTCTGAAATAAAAATATTAAAAAAAAAAGAACATGTTAAGGAATAAAAACCATGGATAAAACAATGGGGAAAAACTGAAGGGGCTGCGCTAAAGTCATTGTGGGTTAGTTGTTACAACACATTTAAAAAATCTTTGGTCCTTATAAAGATTTAGAAAAAGGATGAAATATAGACTTGTTTTCCAAAAGAAGAAGAAGGACAAGGAAGAGGAGGAAAACAACCCCACTTCCCAAAGTTGACAAACAGAAAGTAGGAAGAGGCCCAAGACTGCAAGGAGTAGAATATTAATGTGAATTATTTCTATATTAGATTTTGAAAAAATTCTCCTCTTTCCCTAGCAAACTGATACACATGCATATATAAATGCTAAAAGCACTTCTGAACTTGAACAAATAATTTAATTTGTATGGGTGCTTTTTTTATCCAACCTCATTATGCTTCCTCAGTGTGTGCTGAGTTCTAAGTGTTCAGTTGAGGTCACCAGCTTTAATAACGTAGAGATGCGCCTTTTGTGATAAATCTTACCTATAGACGTGCCCATTAGAGAACTATGCAGAAAGAGGACACAACATTAGAAAGCATTAATGGAAAGTGGAAACATCCTAAGTTTTTCTAGGTTTCCAAATTGGCCAGAACCTCCCGTCCTTTCTGCTTGAAGATGTATCAGAATTTGTAATCAATGTTCATATTTTCATTTTCTCACCAAGAGCACAATTCTAAATGCAGTAGAATCTTTTAAAAAGCCCTGGAAAGTTTTCTTTAGCAATGAAACTAACATTTAACTCCACCACCAGCTTTGTGTAACATCCCTCTTTCCTGATTGACAGTTGGATGAGCCCTCCTGGGGTTGCCTCCTTGGGGTGTAGACCACTCTTATCTTTAGGGTAGTGAAGAAAAGAACTGCCAACCGGCAGGGGTGGCACATGATGAACTCTGTAGGAGTGTAATGTGTGATCCTATATGTGAAGCTACTGGGTCCGACCACTCTCTCTTTTCCCTTTTCTTTTTTAAAATCAGAGTTGGTACCTATAGGCTCTCTACTGCCACTTTCAAAACCTGCCTGCTAAAACCACTCTGAGGGCTCAGAAACATGGATTTGGGAGGGGGGGGTTCTGTTTTCCTAAGTCCGCCAAAAATAGTAATTCAGAACCTAAATTTGGAACTATGATAGAGACTGCAGTCTCAGGATCCCTGAGGATGGTCCTTGCTGATGTATTTGGGGAGGGGTGTGAGGGGTGGTTGGGAAGGACAGGGAGGAGAAACAGATAGGAAGGGCCTTCATGGATCCCCAAGTCCTATAGGGGAAGCTGAGGTTCAGGAATGCAAATTGCCTGGGGGACGTCCGACGTGACCTTTATCCTTAACTGAGACAGGGCCTCCGCATCTTCCCTGGCCCATCGCTGGGAACTCCAAAAAGGCAGCTGAGGATAGACCAGCGGTGTCTGTAACCACTGCAACAACCCACAGTCTCCTCCTTGGAGGGCCGATGGGGGAGGAGGCTTTCGAGTGAGAGAGTAAGAAAGAAGGGAGGCTGAAGGAAGGAAGGGGGGCCAGAGGTGGGAGTGGAAGAGGCAGCCTCGCCCAGGGCTGATTGGCTCCCGAGGCCAGCCCTCTCCAAGCGGTTTATAAGAGTTGGGGCGTCCGGGCGTCCAGCCCGCTCGCCCGCGCGCCCGGAGCAGCGCCCGGCTCTGAGCGCTCCCCGTCGAGGCCCGCCTGGCCCCGCGCCGGCTCAGCGCCGCCTTCGGAGCGGGCCGCGGGCACCCCAGCGAGGGAAGAAGCGAGAAGGAGGCGAGCGCCCGAGCGAGCGGGCGGAGCGCCATGCGCCGCGCCAGCCGAGACTACACCAAGTACCTGCGTGGCCCCGAGGAGATGGGCAGCGGCGGCTCCGGCGCCCCGCACGAGGGCCCCCTGCACGCCCCGCCGCCGCCCGCGCCGCCCATCCCGCACCAGCCCGCCGCCGCCTCCCGATTCATGTTCGTGGCCCTCCTGGGACTGGGGCTGGGCCAGGTCGTCTGCAGCGTCGCCCTGTTCCTCTACTTCCGAGCGCAGGTGAGTGCTCGCCTCCCCGGCGGGCGCGGGCCGGGCGCACCCACCTTGCTCCCCCCTCCCGCACTGGTGGGAAACGGAGTCCGGACGGCGGGGCTCGCCAGCTCTGGCTTATTGAGCAGAGGAAAGTGACCAGAGAGGGAGGGTCCGGCTCGCGGGCAGCCTGGAGCGGGGCCGGACGCGCGGGCACCGGTCCCCGCGCACGCACCGGGTCTCGCAGCGCGCGGAGGCTGAGCTCGCCGGGCCTGGTGCTTTTGAATTTCCCCCGGCGAGACAGCATTGGTCGCTCACCTCTTGTGCAAATTATTACACTTTTCCCTTCCTTCCACTTCTCACTGGGAGCTAAGAATTAATTTATGCCCGGTTAGGGGGAAAATGAGCGCCTTCACTTAAGTATGGAGCCTTTCTTCCCTTCGCCGCCCACCAGAGGGTCTGGGTGCCTGGGGCCAGCTGCTCTGCAGGGATGCGCGGGCCCGCGGTGCTAGTGCTGCTGGCGGGCAGCCGCTGGAGCCCCGGGTGGTGATGCCCAAGTTGCTAGAAGGGCCAAATGACAGCGCGACCAGGGAAACCAGGGCTCTGCTTACAGAAGAGGGAAGGACCCCGGCGCCTTCCCACTAAGGTGAGAAGAGGAAGGAAGCAAGGTGTGTGTGTGTGATGGTGGTGAAGTTCTCTCCCCTGACATAGCCTCACTACAATCTAGCAAATAACCAACCTTTTACAAGATGAGGAGGACAGCTTGGAACTGCAGAGATAGAAAGGAAGGGGTAAATCTGTAATATTATGCTTTCTGGTGGTTTATGCTCTTGTGTTTTCTTGGAAATTGCAGTGCAGTTGGTTGGATTCATTCAAATACTCTTGTCTGGTGCTGTGAACGCCTCAGAGGAAGTGGAGGGCTGACTGTGCATTTTTTTTTTTTTATGGGAAAAGAGAGTTGGGTTTGGACTTCATTGGTTTTCAGATTCAAAGGTGATTACTAAACCCAATGGGATGCATCAAAACATGGCAATGCCTGGGTTGTATGGGTTTTTGACACGTGTCAGTCGAACTCTATTACTTGATATCATAGGCTTTTGTTAAACTTTCATTATCCACTAGTTTGTGTTTTGTAGAACTAGTTTGATTATCTACTAAAACAAAGGTAGAAATAATATGTGCAATACTTTAGAAAATTTGTATTTGTGTAGTAATAAAAATAATCTATTGCAAGATTTTTTTTTCTAAGAACAACTTTGAGTGATTTACTTGCAACACAAATCTATATGAAAGTAAGGAAATATTTTTCTTTCATTGGAGTATGCTGCAGTCAAGAATGGGTAGTTTGCCCTAGCCGGTTTGGCTCAGTGGATAGAGTGTCGGCCTGTGGTCCGGGTTAGATTCCGGTCAAGGGCAGGCAGTACCTTGGTTGCAGCCCCGGTCGGGGCACGTGCAGGAGGCAACCAATCGATGTGTTTCTTTCACATCAATATTTTTCTCTGTCTTTCCCTCTCTCTTCCACTCTCTAAAAATCAATGGAAAAATATCCAAAGGTGAGGATTAAAAAAAAAAAAAAGAATGAGTGGTTTATTTATTTTCCCATCTAACATGTTGTTTCCCCTTACCCCCATTGAATGCTTGTGTATTGAGTGCCTGCATTGCACATGGCACTATTAGGTACTATGCAATATGAGTTTAGAATCATTTATTCAACATACAATGTCCACTGACTATGTGCATGGCATGGTGCCAGTAATGGAGAAGCCTACAACAAAATACTTAAAATTTTTAGTCAAACAAGAGGCCAGCATTCAGAAAAGGGCCCGAAGATGCACTAGTTCTCCACCTGCTAACTTCTCTGACGTCTGTGGTATAGGCATCTTCACAGCAGTAGCAGTGAAGTGAGTGTTCAGCATTGGAAGAACAGTTCTAGGGACCATGAGCAGCTTAGTTTGGCAGGAACCTTGGAAGTTGGGTAGCTACATAAGAAAGAATGACCTGCTGGGCTCTTACTACAGTTGTTCAGCTTCTTGGTAGGATTTCTCAATATTGATGGTCTGGTATGACGAGGGGTATAGCCTTCTGATGATCACCTATCATAACTTAGCAGTCTTGATGTCACATGGATAATAGTGAAGCCCTTTTCCAAAGTAAACATGTAAGTTAGGCTAGCTAGAAAATTTTCATTTGGAGAATGTAACGTAATGATGTTTCTGGGTACAATTTTCCTAAATGGCACGGAAATTATTTTTCTCTAAGACTTATGCAAAATATATGAGCCATTACTCTGAACCCAATTTTGCACTGCATTTTAAAAGGTCATCTCTTTCGGTAAAGAAGTAATATTAGGAGCAACGTGTTCATAAGAATACACCACTAGGTCTGGTTGCATTTTATTGAGAATGATATCTAAGTTTGATATCTAGAGGATGCCTGATAATTTAGGGGTAAATTTTGAAGTAGTTACAAATGAAATGCTATGATATCTGGAGTTTGTTTCAGAATAATGGTCTAGAGTGTGGGGGAAGGGAAGTGGTTATTTAGAGAGGAAACAAGGTTGGCCATGCCTTGGCAATTTTTGAAGCTCATGATGGGTATGTGGGTGTTCAATCTACAATTTTTCCCACTTTTATATCTGTTGGAGGCCTTTTTAAAAGTTCTAGCTAAGAGAATAGACTCATTTTGACCTGTCACTGATTTAATATTTTCACTTATGTTAGCTCTTTGGATTAGAACTTGGTACCAAATAAGAGATAGTTTTTTGACTCCCACTAAAGTTGTGGATCAACTGCTTGGGGTTTGTGAATGCATTTGAATCAGAATGAAATTATCTGATATCAGATAACATTGCACTTTACAGTAAAAAAAAAAAAAAAAACCACATGAGAAAAAGCGTCCAATTTTATTGTTTTATTTAAAGGGGGAGAGGAGAAGCCATACAAAAAAAGTTTAATTTAGTTTTAAATGTATTTAGAAGAATGCTAAAAATAGTGTAAAAATTACAGTGATTTAAGATTTTTTTTTTCTTCTTGCCCGGCTGGTGTGGCTCAGTGGTTGAAGGTCCACCGTGAATCAAGAAATCGCTGGTTCAGTTCCTGGCATATGCTTGGGTTGTAGGCTCGATCCCCAGTAGGGGTGTGCAGAACACAGCTGATCGATGTTTCTATCTCTCTATCCTCCTTTCCTCCTCCTCTCTCTCAAATCAACAAAAACATTTAAAACAATTAAAAAAATCTTTCTTCTCAACTCATGTTTGAGTAGTTAAAAATGAATCAATCTTCCTAATGTTTGCAGATCACCAGTGTTTAAATGAAGAAAAACGGGCACTAGATTTGGTGTAGACTGGCTTTTCCCCCACCAACTTTGCCAAAGAAAAAATAGCATGTGGCTTGTGCCATATACTTACCACATAGTATTCATACTTTGGGTTAAAAAAACACACAACACCAACACAACACCTTCTAACAAGTTGCTTGTAAAATGTATGTGCACTTTTTAAAACACCCCTACAACCATATTCAAAGTTTAGAGATAAGCTTTTCAGAAAACTCAGTCTCTGTTGCCCTTTTAAGTCCTTTCCCCAAACCCCCAATAGGCACACCAGCCTCTCTGGCTGTGTGCTACCCAAACAGGAGAGCAGTCCCTACTGAACATCTGAGGTAGAGGTGTGCAGGCTGCCTGTTTGTAAAAACAGATAACGCAATAGTACAAATGTCAAGCATCCTGCCTCATTTAACCCTTTAAGTGATTAAATTTCAGGGAAGGTTTTTTTTTTGTGTTTTTTATTAAATAATTGAGTTCATTTCATGTGAACTACATCATCTGATAAATGCATTTTGAAAGTCCATTTTAAATCAGATAGTCAAGCTTTATTTAATCTTTTCAGACATTTCTGGGTACAATGAATTCATTTGTAACTAAGTTTACTGTGATTTTTAAAAATTAACTTCTGTGTTTCTCTGTTGACTCTAAGTTCCATGAAGGTGAAAGATTGTCTGTTTTGCTTACTATCTTATTCCCAGTATCTAGCCCAGTATCTGGCATGCTTAATTTACTGAAAAAGCTTTTCAAATGATTTGCACTAGAACTATATCCATTTCTAATTTGTAATATGTGAATTATCTAGTGAGTGACTACAATAGACTAAAAAATACCGTTTTTTAGTTATTCAAATTTTCTATCCAGAGTGCTTTGTTAAGAGATAGGTGGAGTAGGAGATACATTCTGAATCAGTGGTTCAAAACTGCACGTTGAGACACTTGTGGATCCCCCTTAGGGATGTTGATTAAGTTGGAAAGGGGATCTGGGCATGGACATTTTTTATGAGAGAGGGGACAAACTCTTTGCATTATATTTCTCTGCATCAAATCATTAACCATTATTAAGTGCTGCAGCATTTTGGTACCAATTAGTGTTATTTGTGAAAACATTTAAAAATAGGTGTCCAGGGAAATTTGAAGTCACTTTAATAGCAGATCATCGGTATTTATATATTTGACATTGAAAAGCATTAGTTGTCCAACTTTAATGTACATCGGAATCAGTGGGATCCAGTTAGAATGCAGATTTGCAGGCAGTGAGTGGAGGGTGGAGGGTGGGTGTGGGGGAGGCTGTGATTCTGCATTCCTAACAAGCTCCCCCTGAGCCCACGACACGGCAGGTGTTTGGGCTGTACTTTCAGTTGTGAGATGCTAAGGGACTGCTCTTTCTGTTAGATGATGCTTAGCTTGTTGGCAGGGCTTGAGTTGAACCAATTTTAGGGTTACTGCCATTTCCCCACTGACACCACATTGTTCCTTCAGCTCAGCAGTTTTCTGGTGGTGAGCCTACGGAGGGAGGCCCTTGCATGATTCTTTTTTCCTAAGGTCTGAACTCAATGACCCTTCATATCAGTTGCCCAGGCTTCCCTGGTTTTGTGGGAAACTTATTGGCCCAAGTGAGCTTTTTAAAAACAAAACGAAACATGGGATTGAAAGCTTTCTTTATATAAAAACTCACATATTCTTATTTGTACTAATTATTTTGAAGAAAATATGAAAGTAAATATGGATTGCAAATAGTTTTGCTTTATGAGTGATACCTTTCCCACGATTATAGGTAATTCTCATATTTTGCAAGACTGGAATAATAACATTCGTATTAGTGGATGCATACTTGTTGAAAGGCTATCATTTCATCTTGAGAATTTCAGATGTAGATAGGGTACTTTTCAGTTTATAGCTGATGATTCTTTAATAAATTCGAACAACTTTCTGATTGCTTAAAAAAATAATTAAACCTGGGAATGAAGACTTGGTATTATTGGCCAAGTTGATTACTGTAAACTAAGGCAATTTTTCATTTTTTTCATCTAACCTGTACCTACTGATAAGTAAATGCACAAAAAGTACCTTGAATTTTTTAAATAAAAGGACAACAAATTAAACTATTATTATTAAAACAATTGACAGCTAATTATCTTTACCCTTTACTTGGCAGTTGAAACCACTACAAAGGCTTGTCAGAGACCTGGAAGGAGTGGGCAGAGACTTTTAAGAAAAGAGCAATACTTAAATGCTTTTGCTGGTACCGATTTAATCAGACCACCAGCTAGTAACTTGATGGGGATATACTGGGTGGGACAATCCCTTACATTACAAGAACTTTAGCATCCCCTCAGTACATATCCACACAGCCTGCTCAACCCCATGCAGCCATCCTCATCCCAAGTGGCACCAACGCTCACCCACACACATTCCCAGGCACCCCTGACAGCCCCACCACTCCAGGCTGAGAAGCACTGATAAGGGGTTCAACAGAAGGAAAATTATGTTCCAGCTTTAGGTTTTCTTTGGGCCTAGGAAATGGATTACTCTCGCCCTTCTTTAGGTTATTAAAATACACAGTATTTTAGAAAATAGGCCAGGCAAACATGGTGGTTAGGGGAGTTGTTAATTTCATTTGACTTATGTAGACTTTGTGCTTTCAATATCTAAGTGGGCTTCATAATCCATTCTAGCATGATGCATGTGACTTGACAAAAAGCTTTCTCTACCGGCACTGACCACATGCCAGATGATTTTGACAATTTCCCTATGAATCATGTGTTGAGGATGATAGCTACTCGTAAAAATGAAATGGAAGTCAATGTTTTACCTGAAACTTATGTAATTTTATTAACCAATGTCACCCCACTAAATTCAATAAAAATTATTTAAAAAGTCAATGTTTTTGCCAATTTGAAGGTAATTGTATTAACTATTAATTATTGGGGACATGAAGACTCTTGAAAAAATGATTTTTTTTGTTCTTAAGTCACACTTTATTAAATAGCAGAATGGTTAGTGTTAAACACTCTCACGTGCTTACTTTTTTGTTTCTCAGATGGATCCCAATAGAATGTCAGAAGATGACACTCACTGCATTAATAGAATTTTCAAACTCCATGAAAACACAGATTTGCAAGACACAAGTCTGGAGAGTCAAGACACAAAATTAATACCTGATTCGTGTAAGAGAATTAAACAGGCCTTTCAAGCAGCTGTGGGAAAGGTGAGTCCACATTGAAAGTTATAAGTCAAGGGCCCTCGTTGGTTCTACTAATAATGAAATTAAAATTGGCTAAGTGCTATTGACTTTATTCTTTTTTATTTTAAGAATTTGTAAAAGAGCTAAAGAGAATTGTCGAAAGGGATTAGCAGAATTGTTCTGAAGTTGTTGGTTGAATACGGTGACCAGAGACATTCATGTTCATGGAAATATTCCTTTTCTTCTTTCCTTTCTTTCTTCTTCTTTAAATTTTTATTTATTTATTTAGAGAAGAGATTTAAACTTACACTTGGAAGGAGGACAAAGATGGCTTGTGGTAGTCAATGGGTCAGTTTGCTAGTTTGAATTCCCTGCCTTAGAACATTCCCTGAGTTCAAAGGACTTTCTCCTAGCTCTTTCCTTCATATTTAGTTTTGTAATGGTAGGATCTCCCATTCTACACCTGTTGATCCAGGGCTCTGATGAGAATAATTGTAACTGGTCCATTGTTGTCATCTACGGCGAGGAGGCAGGCAAGAAGACCAGGAAATGATGTGATAGGTGAGATGCTCTGTGTCAGTTTTCTCATTTTCTGGGAGAGCTGGGTGAGAAGATAAGAAATGGGGCAGAGAAGACCAGTGACTTCTATTATGCTGGCAGCTCCAAATGAAAATCACTTGTAATAACTGCTTGTTTTACTTTCCTGGATAAGGTCACTTGAGAATTCATCAGCCTTGGAATTAGTTGACTTACTGACTCCACCAAAAACTGGGTAGAGCCCAGTGACCCCAGTGCATGCACACCTGCATGGATTCTTGCATCTAACATTATATCCCAACCTCTAGTTGCATCCACCATTATATTCCAACTTCTAATTGCAACTTCCTGGGTTATCTTTAATCATCTTAGAGAAAATCATCAAGTTCTCAAGTTTTTAAAATCTAAATTGAATTTGAATTCAGTTTGTTTTTTTAAAATTCACTTATAGCAATAGTATTTTTAAAAAAGAGGATTTATGTTAGAGCAGAGGTAGGGAGATGAAGCTATTTGTATAATCCTTAAAGTTGATATTTGCTATATTTTACCAAGTCTAAGATACCACCAATTTTCAACTGACTTTACTATTTTATGGATCACAAAGAAAGAAAAAAAAGTTGACTAAGAAATGAAACATAATATTCATAGATTCTAGTTACATCTTAATTTCAAATTACATATAAAATGTAAAAAAGGGGCATCAGAATCAATAAAGTGCAGATTGCTCTTATAGTTATGAGAACATATCACTTATAAGTATTACATTTTCATTATAATTAATGTGTAGGTGCTTAGATTTATGCAGTAGATGCATATTTTAAAATGTGGGTTTAAATTCAATTTTCTTTATTTATAATTTTTGAGGTATAGCAACAGCAATTTTGCTAGTCTATTCATATTTGTTGTTTTGTCCCATTTTCATTAGTCTGCTTTTAATTCTGTTTCCCAAATACTTAATAATCTACCTACAACAATTATTTACATGTACTAGAAGTAATCCATTAGTTCAAAACTGAACCCCTAATTAAGGTAATTCAGGCCAGGTAAATGATTGTTTTCTAATTTTTTTGTTTAGGTTGACCCAGATTGTACATCCTTACAATAAAGGGAAACTTAATTTCATTGGCTTTGTCTTAAAAGTTATCCGTTGTATATCTTCTGGAAAAATAATTATGTACGATCAGCCCAGATGATTTTGAAAATAAGTAACATTAAGAAGAACAGATACTATTAGTATTCATCTGAGAATGCAAGAATGGTTCATCTTAACAGGTCAAAGGAGAAAAACATTATCATCTCATAAACACTAAGAAGTGATGGACAAATTTTTTCTTTTATTTCTGATGTTTAAAATTCATTAGAAAATAAAACTAGATAGTTTAGTTGATGTTATCTGAAATTGCTCAAATTAAAAGTTATCTAATGGTGAAAAACAGAGGCATTTCTCTTAACACAAGGAAGATGCCCAGTGTCCCCATGTTTTTACCACTCAGAATGTACTAGCTATGTAATTACACAAAAGAATAAAATAAGAAAATATATAGATGTGGAGAAGGCAGAATTTGTGTTGTCATGTGATTGTATTCTTAGGAAGATTCAAAAGAAACTGAAAGGCTGCAAGCAAAATAAAATGGTTTATAAAAATTAATAAATAATCACCATTAGCTGTCCCCATTTCAAACAATAATTAGAAAATAAAAATGAAAGAGTCTACTCATAACTTTTAAAAATCCCTAAAAATAAAACTAATAAGGAATGTATAAAGCTTATGGAAATAAAACTAGGTAAATCTACAGAAGCTTTTACCCCCCCATGTTTTTATTTTAACTTTATTTAGAATTCTTGTCCAAATATTACCCTTCACTTACATATTTGTACTCTTCAATTCACAATGCTTGTACTTTCTTTTTTTTATTGTCTAAAGTTTTACATATGTCTCCTTTTCCCCCAATTGACGCCCCCTCTGCCCTCCCCCAAGCCATTACCACCCCTGGCAAGCCCCCACTGTCCCAGTGTCTGTGTCCATTGGTTATGCTAATATGCATGCATACAAGTCCTTTGGTTGCTCTCTACCCCCCCCCCCCTATTCTCCTCCCCTACCATTTGTCTCTGGATCTATTCTTGTTCATCAAATTATGTTGATCATTATATCCCACATATGAGTGAGATCATGTGTTAATTATCTTTCTCTGACTGGCTTATTTCACTTAGCATAATGCTCTCTAGTTCTATCCATGCTGTTGCAAATGGTAAAAGTTCCTTCTTTTTTTATAGCGGCGTAGTATTCCATTGTATAGATGTACCACAGTTTTTTAATCCACTCATCTGCTGGTGGGCACTTAGGCTGTTTCCAAATCTTAGCTATTGTAAATTGTGCTGCTATGAACATAGGGGTGCATATATCCTTTCTGACTGGTGTTTCTGGTTTCTTGGGATATAGTCCTAGGAGTGGGATCACTGGGTCAAATGGGAGTTCTAAATAGACACTTTTTGAAAGAGGACATACAGAAGGCCCAGAGACATATGAAAACGTGCTCAAAGTCACTAATCATCCAAGAGATGCAAATCAAAACAACAATGAGATACCATCTCACACCTGTCAGAATGGCTATCATCAACAAATCGACAAACGACAAGTGCTGGTGAGGATGTGGAGAAAAAGGAACTCTCATTCACTGCTGGTGGATGCAGACTGGTGCAGCCACTGTGGAAGACAGTATGGAGTTTCCTCAAAAAGTTAAAAATGGAACTCCCATTTGACCCAGTGATCCCACTTCTAGGACTGTATCCCAAGAAACCAGAAACGCCAATCAGAAAAGATATATGCACCTCTGCAGAAGCTTTTAAAATCAGATTGGTTAATATAAAGATGTATTATGTAAAGTTATAATCCATCAAGAGACAACACCGACTTTAGAATGGAACTTATTGTATGTGTGTACATAACTTTATCTATCTATCTATCTATCTATCTATCTATCTATCTATCTATGTACCTATCTATCTATAATCTATCTATCTATCTATCTATCTATCTATCTATCTATCTATCTATCTATCTATAAGCCTAAGTGACCATTATGACTGGACGACCAGCCAGTAGCTATGATGCGCACTGACCACCAGGGGCCAGATGCTCAATTAAGGATGAGCAATAATGGCAGAATATTTACTATTTTAGCAGTCTTTTGGAGACATGTTGCCTCATCCCAAATGAGTAATGTTAAGTATAAGCGATTCAGTACCTGGCAAGCCAGAAGGAGAAAGATCTGTGGGCAGACAGGATTAGCCAACTGTTCTTATTAAAGGCACATAGTCTTACTTATACTAATAGGTTAGTATAACTTGCAGGATGAGTAGAACTTTATTTTATTAATTTCACAATTGTTTTTGCAGTGTTATGGGGGAAAAGCCAAGAAAACCCACTTTACCTATTAACTGCAGGTAATAATATTACACAAGTAATACTTTTTAAAGAATAAGGACTTCATGATATATCAAAGTGTGTTTGGAGGTAGAATATTTCTTCCCCCAGACAGAGGATCTTTAAGAAGGAGACGAATGTTATCCATACCTTATCATTAGAACCAACCACTGTTTACTAAGTGCACACACTGTGCTAGGCACTTTGCCATAACTTCTCCTCTGCCTAATGGTTTACACGTCTTACCCTTGCCAAATAATGCTTTTCCAAATGTGTTAGCCTTTGATAAGGATTATTGGTTAATGTGACATTCTACATATCTTGCCAAAATAATCAGATTTCCCATTTCTCTTGCCAATGTTGAAAATAGGATAGATGTATCAGGCATATACTATAAGTAGATTTATATCTTAGTTTTAGCTCTGATATAGATATTGAGTGAACCCATGAAACAAAATTACATGTGTGGCTGCAATAATTATTGAGAGATCAACCCATCCAGTGGTAACAAATGCTAGACATAAGCACAATATCACATTGTATGTGTGCAAAAAGTGGTGTTTACCCAGCCCGTCTTTGGTCAGACCAGTAATGCTGTTTCCCCCCCTTTTTTGATTGTGGCTGGGTTTTCTTGGCTTTTTTCCCCCTTTAGCACAGAATTCTGAAGCCTCTTAGTGATCCAGCCCTACCAACCGCAGTTTTCCAAGTCTGTCATAACAGTCTATGACAATAAAGAAAACATTAGTACAAATACGATGTCCGATTTATAAAGCACTTCCTGTTTCCAGCTTTGGCAGCCTCTGTGGGCTCTGCCAGCCTGAGGAGCAGAGCGGAGAGCTCAGGCCAAGGCCGAGGCCTGCCCCACGCAGGCAGAGAGGTGCTCGGCCCTCACACCTCTGGCCAGGCTTAGTGGAAAGCCATCTGTTCATGCACTAAATATCCATCCTGAGCACCTGGGGCTGTGACTACCTGACTGTGTATGCCAGATTGTTGATTTCACATTGGATACCTGTTTGGAAGAACTTCCTGAAATTTACTTGCAAAGGTATTTGAAAGAGCACTATGCCAGAGAGAGATCAATGTAATAATCGCACAACCACTTTGCTCTCCAAAGTGAGATGTTCAGTATATTCAAGGTGATCCCCAGGACATGGGAAGGAAGCATGGGGATTTACATGTACATGTATTGTTTAGTACTAGCTTTTTAAAAAAGCTATGTTTTTGAGACCATTTTATAATGTGCCAAATATATAGTGGTGGGCAAAGTAGGTTTACAGTTGTTCCCATGGAAAAATAATAAACAAACAAATAAAAATAATACAAGAATAAACTCTGTTTCATGTAGTCACAACTGCAAATCTGCTTTGGCCAACCCCTGTACAGGAGTGTTTTTACTTAATATTTAAGAAATATGTACATTTGGGATTATTAATTATTTTCCTGAATGAACTGCACAATCAGAAATATTTAGAGTTTGTGGAATGAAGCTACAGGCTCCATCTGGATGAGGACGACAACTCTTTTGCTCATATTGTAGTATATCACACCTAATTTAGTCTCAAGAATGAAGGAAATGAACAAATAAATATTTGATGACTTACTGAACTCTGTAAACTAATATTTTGAAATAAAAACAGACATCAGCCAACTCATAAAGCCATTCGGAATGTTATAAACCTGGTTCTCATTTATTTGATGTCTTTTCAATGTTAAGATTGTTAATTATTAATATTATAGCCTGAGGCAATAATGCGTTAATTTTTGTTACAAGTTATCTTCATCCTGTTTCTCCCTTTAGTCCCATTTTTCTCAGCCCTCTTCACCTCTCCATAAGGCTACAAACTCTATAGAAGCTGGTCTGTAATGTGAACTAAAGACATGGCTCTGGCTCCTTTTATGTGTACAATTTTATAAAACTCCCCAATTTCAGTCCAGAATATGAAAGGCCAATAACAACTATCAATACGTTATCTTGTTTGTATATTCTTATATTCTTGACTAACTGCAGTTGACCTTTGAACAACATGGGTTTGAACTAAGCAGATCCACTTTAACATGAATATTTTTCTCTAGCTTACTTTTTGGGAAGAATATAGTACACTAGTAGCCCATCGTGCAATATCGCGCGCAGTAGGCCACCCGCCACTTCCTGCAGCGTGCCTCTGGGAGCCGAGCTGCTTCCACGGGAGGGAGGAGGGAGCGGCGCTGCTTCCGTGGGAGGTGGGCCCGCCGTCCCCTCTCTGGACCTGTGCTCGGGCCGGCCCCCCATCCCCCAGAGGCCCTCCATGGCTGGGGCATCACTGTGGCAACCAAGCAAGCGTCCCGCCCCGGCCGCTCCGCGCCTGCTGCCCAGAGGCCCTCCTTCGCTGCGGTGACGAAGCAAGCATTCCGCCAGGCTGCCCACGCTGCCCACTCTCAGTGGCAGTCCCCCCCAGGACTGGGGGACTCCGGTGAGGCTGAGGGGACTGGGCGCCGCCATCTTGTGGCTATGGGCGCCACCATCTTTGTGATGGAGTGATGGTTAATTTGCATATTACCCTTTTATTAGATAGGATAATACATATAACATACAAAATGTGTTAATAGATTGTGTTATTGGTAAGGTTTCCCATTAACAGTAGGCTATTACTAATTAAGTTTTGGGGGGAATCAGAAGTTATATGTGGAATCTCAACTGTTTAAGGCCTGTGCCCCAAACCCACACATTCTTTTTTTTTTTGTCTGTTTATGTTCATCATTTTTATTGAGGCAGATTTTGATTTTTTAAAGTTTAAATTCTTTATTGTATAAAGTATTACATGAGTCTCCTTTCCCCCCCATTGACTTCTCCCCAGCTGCTCCCACCCCCCAGTACATGCCCTCACCCCCCTCCTGTCTGTGTCCATCGGTTATGCTCATATGCATGCATACAAGTCCTTTGGTTGATCTCTTACCCCTTCATTCCCTTGCCTTACCTCATAGGTGGACAGTCTGTTCCAAACCCACACATTTTTAAGGATCAACTGAATTTCCCGGAGTCAGTGAGCCTCTGAGCCTCCAAATACTTACTGGAAAATGGGGCGTAAGACCAGAGAGCCATCATTATTGAACAATGTATTCTTACTTGAAATCATGTTTTTATTTCCTTGAGATCAGTACATACTTAACCTCATCTCCTGCAGGATTCACAATGTAAATGCAAAATATTCCCTGATGTTAAGAACTGTGTACCCCAAAATTAACAAACTTTGATCTCAATGAAATATTTACTGTTATTTGAAATAGTCTGTGCTGCTGTAACAGAGACCCATCATTCAGTGAACTAAATAAAATATAAGTTTTCTTTTGCTTGCAATAGTCTAGAGGCGAGCAGTTCAGGGCTAGTGGGAAGGCTCCCCCATCCTCAGCAGGTACCTTCTATCTCTAGGACCAAGCTGGCTTCTTTATTTGTTGTTGTTTCCAGACAGAGGAAAGGGAAGAAGAAAAACTGAGGCCAGTACCTGGGAAATGACACATCCTCACCTCTAGTAGTATACTATTGGTGGAACTTATGCATAAGACCACTCCTTGCTGCCAGGCCAGTGTGGCTCAATGGTTGAGCACCGACCTATGAACCAGGAGGTCACAGTTCGATTCCCAGTCAGAGCACATGCTCCAGTTGTAGGCTCGATCCCCAATGGGGGGTGTGCAGGAGGCAGCTAATCAATAATTATCTCTCATCATTGATGTTTCCATCTCTCTCTCCCTCTTTCTTCCTCTCTCTGAATCAATAAAAACATTTTTTTAAAGACCAACCTCTCTACCAGGGAGACTGCACAGTATTGTTTCAAGCTGAGTGGCCATTGCCCACCAAAGCTTGAGGAAGGGGATTGCCTATAACTAATTAGAATAGGAGAGAATGGATTCTAGGGACAATGATAGTTACTGATATTCACTAAACCCTATGTGAGCGAGAAAGTGGACTCACTATATGAGCAAGAGTTAATTAACTCTGTGAATACACAAATCCATGAAAAATTTGAATGGTCAAGATTTCATTTTCTAAAGTTTAAAATACTTTAGAATTATTTAGTTTGCAGAAAAGAGAGAAATTTAAAAGTAAATTTTACAGCATGCATCTTTTTGAGAAATTTCTGAAAGTCTGTTTAGGCATATGCCTCTGTGATCTTTGAATAAACCCTGATCATCATCTGCAGTTTGTAGTAAGTTTTGTGAATTCAAGAACAATAATTTAAAATCAGAAAGTTCATCAGAAAAAGTGTTTATTTTTTCTATATGTAAAGCTGATCCCTTAGAATTCCAATGTCAATTATTATAAGAAGCCTATTTCCATTTTTAAAACTAAAGTACATAAGAAATAAATTAGAATTTGAGTAGATCTTAGCTGCTTATAATTGGAATTGTTATATAGATATTATTTTTTGTTTGCTTTCTAGTTACACACACACACACACACACACACACACACACACACACACACACACCAAAACAAGGGGAAAAAATAAACTCCATTCATTACCTCTTTGCCTTTGTATATAAGGGTATGTGTCTCAAGAAAGTTTCTTGTAAACCCACAAGGAAACTTGGGGTTTGGGGCACTGATGTTCCCAAATCAAGATGTTAGTCATGCAGTGGTTTTCCAATGGGATTCCATTGCTGTTTGCCATAACAGTTTTGGGAATTGAAATTCAATCAAATCCAGTCATATCTAGCATTTATAAAAGCTATCTTTATGGGAAAGCTGAAGTAAGACCCATAGAATTTTTATACAATTTTAAAGCCATCTTCTGCTTTTGTCCAACCATGGACTGTTGACTGTGATGTGTGCTCAATCTCAGGGCAGACCTGGGGCAGAAGATAGGATGGTTTGCAAGGAGGGAAATAACCTGTGGGTGGTGTCATCAGAGCGGGGCTTATCTTCATGCTAGAAGTACCCAGCATGGTTAGAAAAGCCATTGTGATTTGACATGTTTTAAAAAACAGAGAAGAGGAAGGACATGCCTGAAAGAGGAGCATCTAATTATGCGGCATGGAATCTTGGGCTAAGATTTCAGAAGTGAACAAAACGGAGGGTCCTGGGTTTGAGAGGACGGTGGTAAAGGATAGACTGGATTGCTCCACCAGGAGTGGCTGACACTAGGAGAAGTACAGCCTGTGGAATTGGAGAGAAGGGTGCCCTAAAGCAGTGTTTCCCAAACCTATTGCTCTTAGTCACTTGGGGCCCTTGTTTAAAACGACAAATAAATAAACAAGAGGCTCCCAGATCTTTCACAAAGACTCTGATTTGATAGTTCAGGACTAGAGTCTAAGATTTTGGAAATCCTCTCCTAATAGGGCTGGGCTGTCTTTAAAGGAGGGCTGTACATAGCACCCGGGACTAAGAAGGTGTTGTAAGCATCCTAAGAGGCGAGAGCCCCTGGAGGACAGGACAACCATTGGTGAGTGGAGTGACTGTGGTTGAGAAGTAGGATCAAGCCTGCCTGGTGCAAAAAGGTGGGCCTTGGAAATTGCAGAGAGCAGTCTGAACCTGACATGACCAGACAACAAATGTTTGCTTGAACTTTTTGAGGTTCAAGGTCTGGGAGAGTTCCATTTGTGCTCAGTGGCCCCACCTAAGTGAAGTGCCCGAAGCTCCCTAACCTGGCTGTGCCCGGTCCTTCTGCCTTCCTGCTGTGACTTGAAACACAGCATCCTGAGCACCCCACAGGACTCCGGGCCCCTCACTGCCTTCGGTAGACTGTGTGGAATGGATGGATGAATGAATGATGGGTCCTTTTCGTGACCTTCCAGACCATTCTTTGTGTAGTCAGTTTTCTAATTGTCTTTCAAAATTCAGTTCCGGCATTACTTCTGAAGGAGGCCCACACTGAGGCCCAGCTGCCCGTCTTTGGGGTTAGGAACCCCTACTGAGCACGCCAGGCAGGGCTTCTTGCATTCACCCCGTCACTGCATCAGTTGTACGAGTCTGGCACGTGTGAGCTTTTCAAGGACATGGACTGTCTGATGTTTAGGTTCTCTCTGCAGTGGCAGGCTTAATGAAAGTGTCAGGATCCCGTTTAATGAGTAAGCGAGTGATCTCTGCCCATCCCTATTTTTTGGTCATCAAATGGCAGGTTGTGTAATATTGCTAGCAGCTCGCCATGTAAGATTCGTACGGGCTAGATAGAGGCCACCCCCAAGCATGGTGTTTTTCCTGCCTCTTCAAGAGGGGAGTTCCTTCCCTCTTTGGAGCATGAACACGTTAGGAACCTCGAGGCTAGAGGCCCTTCACTGGCCCTCTGCCCCTTGCCTTCCTGGCCTCATCTGTCCACAGTGGCTGGCCTGGCACCTCTGTTCCTCTTGGAGTCTCATCCTAGCAGTCAGGAACACTGGTGGATGTGTGAGGGTCGGCCTTCTTCAGAGGAGACGAGGTTCTGTGAATGTCAGGAGGCAAGATTATGTTTAAGTGGGAGAAGAAAGCAGAGACGTGGTAAATCGCACAGTTAGCCCAAGATGCCCCACTGCAGTTACTCTGCCAAACCCTTGCATGACACTTTTTAAACAAGTACCATAGCACAAGACATTTTAAAATTGGGCAGTTTATGAAGACTAATATTGCTGTCCTAAGGCTGCTTTATGAAAACCCAAGGGGACCTTTAACTGTGGCAGAAGCTTCCTCATTTAAACCATGACGGTTAAACAATAAAAACTAATTTTCTGTTCCCAGTGAAGCCATCACACTGCCAGGAAAGCATCCCTCTGCATTAGGAAAACAAGGGCACTCTCTTCTTCAGCCCTCTGGTGGGGAGAGTGCATTATCTGTTTGCAAAGACGTGTCTTTTCCCATCAGCAGACTCTTCCGAGAGAAATGAGCCCCTGGTGACTGTGCTGGGGGTGGGAGGAGGAGGCCAGTCCACACTGTGTCAAGCTCTTCACTGAGAATTTTGGGAGATGGTCGTGGGATGGCAGCAGCTGATTCAGTTAGCAGGTGAAGAGATTAGGGGGTTAAAAGGGGGTACTCTAGTGGGAGGGAGGTAGAATGCACATTTGGAGACTTGGTCTTTGAGAGAATGTTTCGCATCAGTAATTTCTAGTAAGACAAAGTATTCAGGGATCAAAATGCGAAGTTACCAAATTTTAGTCGAGATGGCTCTTACCTTCAGGATTAGAGGGCAGTGCTCTGTCTCCCTCTCCTCTCCCCTGCTTCCTGCTGGGACACTGGAGAGGAGCTGCCCCCTCTGCCCTGTGCTCCCGTCCCCTCCTGTCCTGGGACCCTGCAGGGCTCTGCTCCAGGCGACCCGGGCTGACCAGCACAGCCTTTGCTAGACCAGTCATGATAGACACCTATGTCACAAGTCGTGTTCTATCTTGCTTTGCTATCATTTTTGAATGGTCCCCATTGATTCTTCATATGGAACTGGGGGTCTCTATCCAGGTGCATATGGGATGTCCTCCACGTTCTGTGGATTTGAAGGTCAGTGTGAGCTTTAGGGGTGGAGGGAAGCAAGAGGCTGAGACAGCGATGCTAATCCTGTCTCTTCAGTTGCTGCACAGCACCTGGTGGGCATGTTTTCTGTGCCTTGTAAACCAAGAACACCATGGGGATAAACCTTTACAGTTAAACACGAGCTGCCTGCGGGAGCAGCTGTGCACAAAATCTGCACGACCCCAAGGGCAGGATGCTTGCAGGGAAAACTGACCACAAGTAGCTCCGTGTGGCTGGCACCTTCGGTGTCCAGGGGTGTCCTTAGGGCGGTGGGGTTTGGGGGCCCAGGGGAGTGTGGGAGAGCCCGGAGCAGTAGTTGTGTAAGGCCTGTTAAACAAAACACCAAAATCAAAGAAAAAAAATTAACTTCCACAGCTGAAAGTCTTTTTAAAAGAAAGGGTTTATTAGGCTATTGCCAGGAAAAAAAGAAAGAAAGAAAGAAAGAAAGAAAGAAAGAAAGAAAGAAAGAAAGAAAGAAAGAAAGAAAGAAAGAAAGAAAAGAAAGAAAGAAAGAAAGAAAGAAAGAAAGAAAGAAAGAAAGAAAGAAAGAAAGAAAGAAAGAAAGGAAGAAAGAAAGAAAGAGAAAGAAAAAGAAAGAAAGGAAGAAAAAGAAAAGAAAGGCTGGTCTTGGTGTCTGGAGCCTAAACACCAGCAGCATGGCCGGGTAGGAGAGACAAGGCGTGCATCCTCTCGGGGTTTGCAAACATCTCTATCCATCAAGTAGCAGGAGGGGAGAAAGAAGTAAGCCCTCGGAGAGAGCTGACATTAGCTGTAGGCGAAGGGGCGGGAGAAGGTGAAGCAGGCTGCTCTGGGACAGGCAGAGCTCACAAGGAACGTGGCTCCCGTGGATGGGCTGTGGGCAGCGGGGAGCCCGAGTGTGACAAGAAGCGGAGGCTCCTGGAGTTGGATGCTGCCTGGCTTAGAGATCTAGGGAAATAGCCACCTGGACAGTAATCCAGAGTTCCAACAGACAGATAGGACTGTGAGCAGACTTTTGTCTGAGCTGGTCCACAGCTATTAACAAGGCTAACTGTTCTGTCTCCTTTCCTCTCTGGCCGCTGTCATTTTCATTTACATCTCAGCATGTTCTCCCCTTCAGCCTTCCGAGCCCGGTAAGGAATGTGGGCTTGTTCCTGAAGCCCCACTGGAGGGTTTTCAGAGAGAAGGAGCGTGCTCCCACGTGGAACTCGCTCGGTGCGAGGAGAGCAGGCCGGGAGAGGCGGTAGAAGCTCTTCCCGCAATCCCAACAAGCAACGCTGGAAGCTTGGAGGAAGGCTGTGGTCCTCCTGCTGGAGAGCAGGGCCTGGGTTTCGGAGCTATTTACCAGGGGGACGTCGGCAGGACTTGTTTGCAGGAATAGAAAACGGGCTACTCATTTTCAGAGAGAACCCATGTGCGGCATTCACGTGCTAACGTGGCTGACGAATACACTATTGTAACAAGTTGGAGAAGAATTACAGGAAGGTTATCATTAAGATGTTAAAATAAATGCATTACATGTGTTAACAAGTGTATGAACCCTGTATTATATCTGTCAAACGGGGTGTTAAATCTTTGTTCAACCAGCCAGATGTCCCTGCAGCTGCTGCTGGAGTTGTGGAGGGAGGCAGCCACCTGAGACCCTGGCTACGAGCTGGTGCCAGTGGTTTCCAAAGCATCTGGTGTACAGATTCCTTCTTCTATGCTCAGATTGACAGGCACCACACGGACCACACAATTCACATCACAAAATGCACAGGTGGGATTTTCAGTCTGATAAACCCAGACTCGGGCAATTTCACCTTTTCAGGGAATCTTTACAGCTGGGGATATCCTCAGTGGGAACTTAAATCTACTTATATATTATTTTGTAAGACAAAAAAACAACAACAAAAACAAACAAACAAACAAAAAACCCACTGCAGTCAAACAAACTTAAGCCCAATTTAATAGCGTCGCTCCTGAATTGGAATGTTATCAAAGTCTTGTTTGGGGCAGTCACCAGCAGAGTTTGCAGAGGCGGGCTTACTAATAGCTACCATTTGTGGAAAATGTTGAAATTCCCTGGAGCAAAATTCCCATAACTGCTCAAAGGAGTTGAAAATACTCATAGGTGTTCATGTTTATTCTTATACACTACAATCTCTCCTAAGTGGCCCAGACTTATCGAGATTGAGCCAGTTCTGGGATGTCTCTCTCCTCCTATGTTTGGCAAAAGATCCTAAAACCTTTAAAAAGAGGAACATCAGCCTGGCTGGTCCCAAAAGACTGAAGACATGGTCTGTACTCTTCATTTCCCCTGTCATGCCGCTGGGAATTGCATTTCTTGGATGTTGAGTTCAGGAGAAGTTGAAGGAAAGCAGTGTTAGAGACCACAGTTACACAATCACATCGATCCTTTGTGTACTCTCTTTCCTGGAGGCAAAATTGTGAAATCCCAACGTTTTTCTGTGAGTGAAATAAAAGTTGAGATTAAAAAAAAAAAAATCATTATACTTTGTTTTCCTGTCTGCTCAAACGTACTCTGACAGCAAAGATGAAAAGATAATGCAGTCTAAATAGGAAAATACCGCAATGAGAAGACTAAAAAAATGTTGTGAAATTTCCTCATTTCTATTGTTTTTAGACGTTGGAGTGGGGGTAGAGGGCAGTTTCAAATCTGTAAAGCCTGGCGGTGGCTCCTCAGCTTGTCAATGTTGGACAGCGTCCACTAGGTGGCAGTGTGTTAGAAGATTTCTGTTATCCTTGACTAGGCACAGATTTCCTTGGATGCCTACCAGTGGTTTAGTTTTCCTTTTTGTCCTGTTTCGAAGGGTGAAATTAAGCTATCACAATTTAGGACCAATTATGCTTATCTAAAATTACTTAAATTCTCTGAAAAGCCTACTTGTTACAGTGTAACCATAAGTAAGTTCATTCATTCACGTGAATTTTCTTAGTAACTTTTAGGTATTGTCGTGAGTACTTTATAGAACCCGGAGGGAATTCCTTTTGTCCCTTGCATGTAACAGATACTAAACATGCTGTATTCTGAGAAGGCAGATCTGTGGTCTTCCCGGGGAGCAGGACACTGGGTTCTCTTCAGTGGCTCTTAGCCAAGAGAGGAATGCAGGGCAGGCCTTCTGCCCAGCTTTCTCACCCTGGAGACTGCTTCTAGTTTCTGCTGGAAGCTGTTTGCTGGGAGGTGTGTCCAAGCTGTCCACACTTCTCTGAAAATCTGTGGGCATTCTGATAGTGCAGACAACATATACTTGCATTGGATGTTTATCCAGAGGGTTTTTAAAAATTTATGTACAAATGGATTTAAAATAAGATAAAATGCTTTCTAAAAAGATCTCTTGCATTTGAATAATTTGTTCAGAGGAGAGGAATTAGGATATTCTTTGTAGTGTTTTTCCCAAATTAGATCAGAACTTTCTGAATTTAAAGTAACCAGAAACAATGCTTGAATGATAAGATTGGGGAATAAAGAACTCTGCAAATTTTAAAACATTCCAATTAATGTGACAGACGTAGAGGAACAATGTGGATGAAATTGAATGTAAATTCAAAGCTTAAAAAGTAAATGGAATTGTCAGAGTGAATTTGGATAGTGCTTCAGAAGGAGTTCCTATGATCTTGAAAATGAAAAATATTAATTAGGAGGGAATTTGAGAACGATCCATGCTTGGGTGTACATAGCAAAGTATCTGACTTTGGGAAAAATTGCTTGTGTTCTGTGCAGTGGACTTGGACAGGATACCCCCTCATGCCCAGGACCTGCCCAGGCTTAGTTTGGGGAGTTCACCAGACGAGCCCTGAATATGGCTCAGCCACCACTAAGCCCACTGTTTTCCGAAGCCCCTGGGAATTCTGAGGCCATATTTCCTGATGTGGAGTCTCCTTTTTGTCAGATCCCCAGTCAAGCTGTGCCTCATTTCCTAGTCATTACTTCAGGGAAGGAACCACCCTTTTGACAGGTATGGGGAAGGGAAAAGAAAAAGATTTTTTCCCCCCCTCTACCTTCCGTGGTTCTCCAGTTGGAGCCCTGTAGCTTAGACTGACAAAAGACAGATGAGCAAGAGAAAAGTACGCAAATTTACATATTTTATGTGACATGGGAAACTTCATAAGGAAATGAAGACCTGAAGAAATGGTTAACCTGAATGCTTATGCTAGGTTTGATGAAGAGTGGAGTGGTGTGGGAAAATGTGATAGAACAAAAGGGCGTGAGGTAAGGGCAGCAAACTGGGGGAAACTTAGCAAGGCCTTCATTCTGGTTTTTCTCAGCTTCCTTTGGGCTTGAAGAAAAGGATGTTCCCTTCCTCCAGGTTTGGGGAGCATCTCTCACATGAGGGTCTTATGACCTGCTTCAGGGAATAAGAAGGTCAGGTAGTCAGTCCTTCCTGCACCTGATGCCTCTCAAATTCCTTCAGCTTAAAGTATTCAGTATGCCAAGGTACCATTTTTTGGGGTAGTGTGTTCTGAAGCCCATCACTGGCCATTAATATTTCCCCCCCAGCTTTCAGGAGTATGTTTGATGACTATATCTTAAAAATGGGTATGGGCTTTTAGCTCTAAAAAAGAGTCAAAAGGCCTAGGTTCAAGTCCCAATTTTATATGGTGGGTTCTTCTTCTCTCTCTGCCTCCTAAAAAAATGAGGTTAGTAATAGTTACCCAGCCTCTGAATCAAATATGATAATGTAAGGGAAAACACTTTGTTGGCTATGAATCTAAGAGATGATTTCATTTTCAATATGTGGAATATATATAAGTTGTGAGAGTATCATAAATCTCTGACTAAATAGCGATATCACCAAACAACTGCTCAAGGGAACACTGAGTTAGTAATAATGTTTCTCACTACCTGCTGCATATTAGCATCACCTGCCGAGCTTCTTTTACAAACTACTAAATCAGTATCTAATTGGGTTAGACTGGCTGGGCTTGGGGCCAGGGCACCCTAAAAGTGTAGGCTTAGAAGAATGTTATTCGTGGTTGTTATCTACACAGATAAATAACAATACTCTTAGGGTGCAAAAAATCGGGAGCGGGTGAAGATACAAGAACAGATATTGAGAACACACTTTTTTTGTGGAATGAGGTTATAGACACATCATGTAGCCCCTTTTCACATGGAAACTTCCCTGTAGAGTTTCAGAGAGGAATTGCACTCCCTGGATACCCAACAACAGATAGAACACGAAAGCAGCATTGCCTTATGAGTCTTCAGCTAGAATTTTAATTCATCCTGGGTTACGACACAGTTTCTTATTTTTTATAGCACACATTGCAAGTGCTTCTGGATGTTGCTGGTTATTGAATTTTCTTGTAACAGAACAAATCGGTGACAGCTCTGACCTAGAAACCACTGATTAAATGGGCAGGAGAAGTTCATTCCCAGGTGGGAGAGAACAAATTTTCCCTGCCAACTAATCAGTGACTGGAGCCTGATGCTTCTTTAGCCTCCATCTCAAGCTTGGAGAAAATCTCAGATTGCCCGTCTCTGGTGTCTGCCTTTGGGGATGTGAGAGGGATTGCTGTTCTCAAATTGAGGCCCCAGGCCAGCAGCACTAGCTCACCTATTAGAAATGCAAATTCTCAGACCTGGATCAGAGACTCTGTTTCAACATGACCTCTGAGAGACTGTGATGGATGCTCAAGCCTGGAAATCACTGAGCTCCCATAAAGGCTCTTTCCATGTTTTTCTCAACAATAAGTGTATTATTTCTCAGTAGAGACCCCTGAAACAGGCATTTGCAGACCATTCTTGGCATTGCTTCCTCCTCTGCTCCTCCTTCCCTTTGATGATGAGGCACAGCAGGGCTACAGGGAAAATGAGGGGTAGACAATTTTAAATTACTCTGTCATCAGGGTTCCTATTCCAATGTTTTAAGAGATAGTAATCAGGTAAACATATATTGTATATATAAATGTATAAAGATATATTGTATTATAAATATATATACACATTATAAAAGTACAAGGATATATATATATATATATATACACACACACATATATAAAATTATATATACGTACAGATATCTATATTTTACGTAGGTATATAAAATTTATAGGGATACATTGTGCATATATAAAATCTTTGCTGTAAATGCAGCAGAGACCAAATCAGGAAATTCTATGTCAGGGTAGAACTGGAAATCCAAAGGCCACGAGAAGAGATGGGAGATAGGAGATCATCAGGGGAAAGAAATAAAACGTGGATGGAGTAGGGAGAAAAGCAATGCCTGGTAAGGGCCTCTGCCTTGCACAACTCAAGAGGGGCTACGATTTGCCTAGAATTTCCTGCAGCTGTGCAGTGCAGTGCCCTGTGTCAAAGCGAGGACAGAAGGTGGCCCTGGATACACCCCTAAAGTGTCTTTCTAATAGTCAGTCACACTGTGATTTCTTCAGGACTTTAGAACAGGCACCTGAAGGTTGCTGTGCTGTCTCCTCTAAGGGTCTTTAAAAATTGAATAGATTCTCATCTCCCGTGGGGGTCCTAAAGGCAGAGAAAAGAATCAGTGTTGTCTTATCTCTAGAACACTTCCAACTGTTAACAGTTGAAGTTGTGTTGTTGGGTTTATGTATCTATCATCTTTCTCAAAGCGATTCTCTCCAGGCACTCAAAGAACTTAAGCTCCATGGCCTATCCTTTAAACACCATGGAGGGGGGTGTTCAGCACGCCTGCTCATCCCAGTAACAGAAATTAGGGTCTCTCCAGAGCAGTTCTGGTATTTACACTCTGCTAAGTGCCTACGTGCATTATCTCAGTGACTCTTCACAATTACCTTATGATAGAGTTGCTATTAATATCCTGAGTGTAATAGGTAGCTGATTCGAGCTGAGCACGGATTTGAACTGAGGTCAAAGCCCAAGGTTTTAGTCACTCCACCTATTTAATGGTAGCTAAGGTCTTGATTCAGGTGAGATGGAGTTACCTGTTGGGTCCTTCATTGGCAGGGCTCACATTGAGATATTCAATTACCTACACTCTTTATGGACTTGTGTTCTTTCCTTTTCTGACTCATGCTTCTAAACCTCTGTTTGCAGCATTATTTTAAGGTAATTATTGGTACTCTAAAACCTCTTAGACTTCCAAGTAGTAATTTAAACATTGTGACTTTTTAAAATAAAAAACTAACCACTGGTAGCTAGGCATCATTCTGTTTCCTGTAATGTTATAACAGAAATTCACTAATGAAATAGACATAAAAAGAACCTCCCTAAAATTTAACACTGTCCTGTATTCTGTGGTAATCGTTATTTTCCTATTAACTTCATCCCCATCTGTGTAACTGTTACAAATTTTTAATTACGTTCAATTATTCTATGTGTTATAATTTACATTGTCTTTCATTTCCTCTTATTGTCCAAGTATTTTGTTAGCTAGTATGTGTGCAGTCTACTTTTTAAGCACTTCAATGTAATTTTTTGGGCTGTACTCCCCATCATAGCTACCTAGAATAACAAGGAATTTTACTCCCTGTGTACTTCTGGCTTATTTTAAAGGAAAGAGGATTCATTTATAGTATGCCCAACAGCCCTAAATTCTTACTGCTTTACCGAAAGAATGTATAAACAAAATTCTTTCTTTTTATTTCAGGAATTACAGCATATTGTTAGATCTCAACACATCAGAGCAGAAAAACGTAAGTTTGGATCTGTATGAATACTTGAAATTCCATAAGGTCACTTGTCTTTAGGCTAACATGGTTTCTCTCATATCCAGCTACAGTGGAAGGTTCATGGTTAGATCTGGCCAGGAGGAGCAAGCCTGATACTCAACCTTATGCTCATCTCACTATTAATGCCACTGACATCCCATCAGGTAAGTTTCATTTGCATCCAGCTTGAAAAATATTTCAAGAGTCATTTATCAGCCCCATTTGAATACTCAAACCTATTATTAACCTTTTACCCAATTTTTGAGAGCCCTTAACTTCTAGATCAGAAGAAAACACTTAGTCTTCAATTGGTGATCCACACTGTGGAAACAGTGATTGGCAAGCATGTCAGAATGGACATTATTACTATATTAATTTTCAGATAATAGAGTGGTTTATTTTAAACTAGAGGCCCAGTGCACGAAATTCATGCATGGGGCGGTGTGGGGCAGGGGGTTCCCTCAGCCCGGCCTGCGTCCTCTCTCAATCCAGGACACTGCATGCACCAGTGACCATACTTTTCATAGAGGTGAAAAGCATCTTGCTGTTGTATGGGCAGCTACATTTTTTTGCCCTGATTATAAAAAGTAGTACATAACATGATCCTTCTGAGGCAGTAGTACCATTTTCCCCATCTTATGTGAGAAAAACTGAAGCAGAGAGAAGTTAAATAATTGGCTTTGTCCCACAGTTATGTGTCAGAATCAGGGCTGACCACAAAATGTGCAAGCCAGAGTCCATGCATGTCATTACTGCATCATTCTCTTTTCAGTGTTAGAATAGCCTTGCTAGGTTTTAATTTTTAAATCTAAGAGACTGTTCCCAATAATAGGGTAGGGTCCCTAGGCCTGGCTGGTAATCAGGGCCATCTGCTGGGTGACCGGCGGACAGGGCGATGGGGGGCGGGCATTGGCACCTACCTTGGCTGGTGGCCTGGCACCACCCGCTCACCGGCCCCCTCCCCTGCCGCCGCCTCCAGTAGCCTCCCTCTGGGAGGGGGAGCATCTGCCCCCTGGTGGTCAGTGCACGTCATAGCGACTGGTCGTTCTGCCGGTTGTTCTGCCGTTCGGTTGATTTGCATATTAGGGTTTTATTATCTAGGATGATTGCCAGTTAAGATTGCGTAACTGGGAAGGACAATCCCTTATTATGCTCATCTATATTTACCCAAGCTAAAGTTGACACATCCCCATTGCTTGCCTGTGAGGTACATGAATTTACCCAGTAGTCATATACTCAGCCACCTCCTGCAGAATTCCAGGTAGATACTTGACAGAGTGATATTTAAGAGGCAGTAGCCCTCTTTGAAATGAAACATACTTCTCCTTCTCCAGAGGTTATCACTTTCTCTGGGCGGGGTGGCGGGTGGGGGATTCAGCTCAATAAACTGGAGACCTGGTTATCTTTTGGAAATGAGGAAAGCCAGAGCTCTGGGCCTACATCTGCGTGAATGCCCCAGCTATTTCATCATATAATCCCCACTGCTTACTCCATCTTGGGGTATTCGAGCACCAAAAATATTACAGGGAACATTATGATCGAGTGACAATTGAACATTATTGTTATTATTATGATGATGTCATTTATTCAACACACACTATGTATTAGGCATTTCACTCTGAATTCCTGTCTCTAATCATTACTACAACCCTACAAGGTAGTGGTTATTTCAGATTTGCAGACAGGGAAGCTGAGGTCTCAGATAGTTTACCTGCTCAAGGTCATGGTGTGGCAGGATTAGAAGTTGAATTCCACTCTAGTTGATTCCCAAGTTTATGCTTTTAATAGGATAGGTTGTTATCCAACTACCTTGTTGCCAATTGGATTAGTCAGAGGGAGAGAAATTCATGTTCCTCTTTTTTTGTAAGAAATAGATTTTATAGGCAGGGGATCTAACGCCTGACTGCCTGGGTTTGCGGCCCCACTGTACAGTTTCCTGGCTGTGTGACTTTGTGCAGATTATTGGCATAATTTGTGCCTCAGCTTCCTCACTGGGGTGGTGGTAGTATCTACCTCATGGGGAGCTGTGAATACTTAATGAGGAATGCAGTAACATTCATTTATGGAAGCTGACATTTAGTAAGTACCCAGTGAACACAATTTGTTATTGTTATTTGAGTTTAATTAAATAATTATACATATTCCACTTTGTTCTAAAAATGATTTAAGGCAGATATTTCTTGGAGTTAAAAAAAAATTCAGGTTTTAGTAAACAATTTTGAAGCCACTATCATCATAGCATGAGCCATGGAGGGATTTTTCCTGACAGCAGACATAGAAAGTGAGAAACCAACTCTTTAGTTTTTAGACGGTTTTCCTAAACTATCTATCCTGTCCCAGATACTTATTTCATAAACAAATTTTCTTTCTGTGTGTGTATGTGTGCCTTACGGTGTAGCTACACCGACTTTCTGAGTGTAAAACTATTTTGCATGTTAGCAAAGGCAATCAAATTAATACTTGATGTATCAGCTGTGTGTGCTCTGGATGTACTCTGCATTTATCTCTTCAGTTCGTTTCAAAGGGCATGTGAAAAAATATTGCATTAAACTGTGCCAGAGTCTGTTTGCCAAGAGCAAGCATGCTGCAGTTTCAAAGCTCGCTCTCCAGGCACCTAGACTCAAATCATTGCCAAAAAACAAGGCAAAATTTCTGGTTCCTTTCCAATGGCTATTAAATTTGAGACTGAGTGGCATGAATTAGTGTATGCTTCTGTTTAAGAAAATAGAATTTGCTCCTCTGGCTGGTCCAACAAGCCCTTGAGTCCATCTATTTCCCAGTTTGGGCCAGTACTAGGAAGATGGCTTTAATTTTGCAAGTTCATTTTGGGCCTCTGCTTCATACTTATTTACACATAAGAAAAATCGGAACCTGCTTTATATTGACTGTTAGCTTATGCATTGGCAAAGCTTTTTTAAAAATATATTTTTATTGATTTCAGAGAGGAAGGGAGAGGAGAGAGAGGTAGAAACATCAATAATGAGAGAGAATCATTGATTGGCTGCTTCCTGCATTCCCCACACTGGGGATGGAGCCTGCAACCCGAATATATGCCCTGACCGGGAATCGAACCCATGACCTCGTGGTTCCTGGGTCAACGCTCAACCACCCAGCCACACCCGGCCGGGCTGGCAAAGTTTCTTGAATGAAATACATTGGGAAGGATTTTGTGAGGCCAGAATATGTGGCTTTCTTTAGGGGGACCCTTGGGCTAAATATTTGCAGCTATCTCTTCTCCAACATCTAACAGCAGTGACCAGAGAGACTGGGGGAGGGAGCTGGGATAAGAGGCCATCAGTATGCTTCATTAGGGATGGAAACCCAGATCTGCCAGGAGAGGCCTTCACCCTGATCACAGCGTAATCTCATCCTGTTTCCCACTATTGTCTGTTCAGGAGTCCTTTCCCCTCAGTACACTGTGTGTATTCCGTCCGCTGCTCGGACAGTTTTCCTCACGGACAGTACCCCCCTTTCCCCAGCCCACCTGTATTTGATCCAGGTCCTCCTGTCCTCTGGCTCCTTGTTTCCTCACTGGGCTGAGCTCTCCTGCTGCCACTGATTTCTGAGCTTTCACTTTCAGTTGCTTTAACTGAACTTCAACCATGTGCTATGTGACATGCAGAAATGAAAATGTCATATTTTTTGTTGTGTATGCCCTTTTCTCATTTTCTCCACTACTTGTGTGGTTAGTGCCTTGAGGGTACACTGCTTTATATAATCTCAATTGTGGACAGAGGGAATGCCCATAAAAAGCACAATGGTCATTTATTGAATGATTGATCAACTAAATTGATCAGTGAATGGATGAATAAGTGGATAAAAACAGAGATATGCTTTGTAGGAAATGACACACCTCCTACCTGATTTTAGCTAATAGTGGGAGTGGTATGTAGTCAAGGGTCCTGTGTTCTCCCCTCTCTAATTCATATTCCTTCTTTGCCTTCCCAAGCCATATCTCTGAGCCTTTGGTTTAACACCAGCTGCTCTATCCCACTGAGAGGGTAGACTTCACCTTTGTCATTCTGCTCCTCTCTAACAACAATCATAGGAGATAAACCATAAGACAAATAATTGATTGTATAAGTATTGAATTCAGGAGTAGCATAAGAAGGAAGGAAACACAATAATTTGAGATGGGAAACGTCTTGAATTTTGTTAGCTTTGTCAATGGGTTGTGTAGCTCTATATCAGTCTGGTGGAATTACTTGCTAGTATTTATGAGGATGTGATGAATAGTCTTGTAGTCTCATCTTGACTCACTTGGGACCATGGAATGACGTTTACATCTGGGATGTTTTAACCTAGGATGACCTGAGGCAGGACCTCCAATGAAAAGGGACTTGTGCTGTGGTGGGTCCTGGAGGTAGCTGTGCCTGTAAGGTCTTTTAAGGCTTGTTCTAACGCCCTCCTGTGGATGAAATGTGGATTTCAGTAAATATATTGTCCCTGGACAGAAGGATTGGAACCATTGGCTTTTACTCCATAGGCCTAAAGATGAGTTGCCTCACTGTAGCTTGGCCTCTGTGCACCCCCTCTCCCCTCCCCATTTGCTCCACCACCTGGCTGGTTTTTGGAACCGTATGCTATTGAGGTCTCCAGACCATATTCCAAGCTGCCTAGTGGTCCTACAGAAATAGTAGAGAATTCTCCTTTTTGTGGCTTTCTAGAGAAAGCTGCAGGTGCTCAAGGCTCCACAGGATTCAGACTAGTCTGGGAAGATAGCCAGTATGGATTTATGATTCTGCAAGAATCTCCCAAGGAGTCACTGTAACCGGAGGGTTGTCAGCTCTGATGGATCTGTGGAATCTACTTTAAGCCTAAGGCCCACCATGGCCTGATTTTTTTGTGGGTGGCAGGCAGCAGTGGACTTCTTAGCTTCCTTGGCTGTAGAGGCTAATCCCAACCCTGATCTTAGACTCCTCAGCTCTGTTTTGCCTTGTTGAAATCTTAACAGATGATAGTCCTCATTTAGCACAAGCATTTACTAGTACAAGGTTTCTGGAGGAAAAATGTATTTTTGGATTTTGCACAGCATAACAACGTTTCCCCCAGTAGTTGATACCTACTTGAATAATAGGTGTCCACATAAGCACAAATGATAGATTTAACTGGGTTTATCATAGAGGTATTGACAATTTTTAGAGACCTAATAAGACACACTAAATCCCTAAAATGTGAAAAGCATTGGACACACTGCTGATTTAGAAGATTCTTTAGAAACTTTTACTGCTCCAGAACAGTAGCATGGGGATAGCTGTCACCACATTTCAGGGGGAGAAGGGACTAAAAAAGAATTCTGGTCTATCAGGAGGTTTTGTGATACTTTGGTCACAAAGGATCCTATTAACCAATGTCACCCCAATACATTCATAAAAAATAAAAATAAATAAAACCACAAAATAAACAAAGGATCCTGTGAAGTTGTGAAGCTGGGGAGTGCAATGCCAGGAATAGTTCTTTTGTGAACTTCTCTGGGAGCAACTTTTCAATTATGTGAGACTGGGAGGTATTTGGACTGTTGGAGGAGGGGGAAATTGGTGGTGATAATAGAGTTTTAGGAGTTTGACCTTTTAGTCAAAGTCACTGTAACCCTAACTTTCATCTCCTTCTACATACCATTTCCTATGAGTTAAAAGTGAAGATAGAATCCTGTGAAGTATGAAAGTTATGTATGCTTATTTCAGGCTTCCTCTCTACTGCCTTTAGCTCATTCTCTTCCTTCAACCTTGAATGACTTTCTGCTTCTGTTGGTTGCATCCTATTTCTCCTTTATGTTCTCAGGTTCAAAGTCACTCTTGATCCCTCTGGGGGACCATTTCTCCTTCCTTTGTATTTCAATAGCAATTAGCTGCACCTCTCCTGTCAAGGTTCATGACTTGCTTCTTGAACACATACTATACTTAACTCTGAGGGAAGAAAAATGAGTTTTTGTCTTTGTACCCTCTCAGGTGCCTAGCAGAGAGCACTAAGTACATCTTAATGTATTTCTCCACTTTTAGAAGATCAATTCTGAAAAGTTGTTCTCCTGTTGGAACAATGACTGTTATGCCATGTATTTTTTTTTTATTAACCTCATAGAATTGTGAGGATGTCCTTGTCATTGAAGGGGGTGAATTTTAAATCACGTGCCTCTTCCCTCCTCAGGTTCCCACAAAGTGAGTCTGTCCTCTTGGTACCATGACCGAGGCTGGGCCAAGATCTCCAACATGACTTTCAGCAATGGAAAACTAATAGTCAACCAAGATGGCTTTTATTACCTGTATGCCAACATTTGCTTTCGCCATCACGAAACTTCGGGAGACCTCGATACGGAGTATCTTCAGCTGATGGTCTATGTCACTAAAACCAGTATCAAAATCCCAAGTTCTCATACCCTGATGAAAGGAGGAAGCACCAAATACTGGTCAGGGAATTCTGAATTCCATTTTTACTCCATAAATGTTGGAGGATTTTTTAAATTACGGTCTGGTGAGGAAATAAGCATCGAAGTATCCAACCCTTCACTACTGGATCCAGATCAAGATGCAACGTACTTTGGGGCTTTTAAAGTTCGAGATATAGATTGACCCCCATTTTGTGGAGCATATTGTGTATTTCCTAGGATGTTTGGGAACTTATCTTTTAAACAAGCCAAGAAAGATGTACATAGGTGTGTGAGACTACTAAGAGATATGACCTACGTGGTATAAGAAGACTCTATCCAGCTTTTGACTCTGTAGAGAGCATGTGTATTTATAGCCAAAGGGAGATGTTAGACTCAAGGTGTGTTACAGTCTGAAGGCTTTCTTACACAATGGTTTTAAATTTTGTAATGAATTCCTAGAATTAAACCAGATTAGAGCAATTATGGTTGCCTTTATGGAAAACTGCATTTGGCCACAGGCGGGGTTAATTCTCTGGATCTAGCCCTTTTTTATGTGCCACTCTGCAGCGGAAGCAGAGAGGGTGTTATCTAATTGCAAAAGGATGATCATCTAAAAGGTTACGTTCTTTTGAATTGTTACATCATGCTGGAACCTGCAAATAAATACTTTTTTTTCTAACGAGGAGAGAAAATATATGTATTTTTATATAATATCTAAAGTTATATTTCAGATGTAATGTTTTCTGTGCAAAGTATTGTAAATTATATTTGTGCTATAGTATTTGATTCAAAATATTTAAAAATGTCTTACTGTTGACATATTTAATGTTTTAAATGTACAGACATATTTAACTGGTGCACTTTGTAAATCAGCTGGGGAAAAATTGCAGCTAAGGGAAAAATATTGTTTGTTAATATCAACTGTATTATATTTCTTCATTCTTTTTAACTTAATAGGTTTTTCAGACTTGTCAAGTCTGTGCAAAAAATAAAATTAAAATGGATGCCTTGAATAATAAGCAGAATGTTGGCCACGAGGTGCCTTTCAAATTTAGAAGCTAATTGACTTTAGAAAGCTGACATCACCAAAAAGGATACATAATGGGAGACTGGAATCTGTCAAGAGTATTTATATAATTATTGAACAGATTTTTTTTCTACAAGTGCTGCAAATTGTAAATGTTGTTTTTATTTTAAATGGAAACTGTATCAGTGGCTTATCAGCAAAAGAAACCCTTTTTTAATTGAGTGAAAGTTATTTTATACTGTACAATAAAAACATTGCCTTTGAATGTTAATTTTTTGGGTACAAAAATAAATTTATAAGGAAATCTGCCTGTGATTTTGTGCTTCTCTTTTATATCTGTGATCTTGTCCTCTCCAATATGGTAACGTGGCTTCTATCTTTCCAAAGGTTACAGAGAAATGCAGATTCAATTAAAAATTAGGAAGAGGTTCAATTAAATTAATGAACCTTGGAATTTGAAAAATAACTTACAAGGTATCTGTATGCAAGAATGTAGCCAGATAGAGAGCAGAGGCTTCTTCGCTTAAAAAAGAAACTTTTATGCTATGCTCCTGAGGAAAAATGGAGCTTTGCACAAGTTCATAATGCCTTGCAGCAGAACAACTGTTTGACCTGGAGGAACCCCTGAACATATTGTACCTTCCCTCAGGGAGGAAGGATTAGCTGCAGACTGATCCTCATCCTCATGGAAATGTATGTGGGTGAGTTCTTCAACCAAAGCTAGTTACCAAAATGAGAGAGAGACAAGAAAATGAGCAGCTTGGGGAGGCACAGGAAGCCATCATTTAAGGCACTTGGATATTTGTGGATAATGTTTCTTGATGGTCATGATAAGATGGAAGGAGAAAAGAAATAGCAGATGTTACAAAGAAGAACTTATAAATTTTAAACAGCAGAGCTTTGATGGAGGGACTCAATCATTGACCAAAATATACCTATTGTCTTAAAACTATTAGTAAATCTAGGGTAGATTGATCCAAAATATGGCTTCAGTGTTGCATAACCCTTTGGCTGAGTCTTGGTTTAAGGTTGCTTCCCTTCCTCCTGCCCCTTTTCTTCTGCTTTCTGCTGTGTTGTTCATCTCCATCAGGCCACCCTAGAAAAATATCCAGAGAAGATGACCTATTTCCCCAGTGACGTAGGTGGGAATCAGAGCACCTCAAGCCTCACCCTTTCTCCGTGTCCAATTATTGACTCAGTTTGAGATAGTGACATAGGGTTCTACTTGTACATTTTGGGGATACAACTCTGGTTCAACTTTCAGTTCCATGTTTAGCCTGTGGAGGCATTCTGGACACACCAAGCATGTCCTCACTTCACTCTTGGCTTTGCTGATCAATTCTTTAGCTTCCTGGCTAGGAAATTGAAATATGTTTCCCCAGTAGCTGCATTTATAAATGCTAATTAGTTATTGATTCACATTATTATGATTTAGCCTTGTGTCACTTTTTACAATAAAATATTTGTACACCTTGAGTATTAGATTTTAGCTATAAAACAGAAATCTATCTTTTTGGTTAATAACACTTTTATGACACTTCTACTCTTCTATTCTTATAATTTAAAAAATTCTACTTTGTAATTATCTCCCCTCCCCTCCCCTCTCCTTTGTTGACTGATTTTCTTAACAGGAGCTTGTTTTATTGCATCTTGACCAGTACTCTAGCTTTTGTGGTGACAATTTCTTTGATTTTATCAGATGTGGACTAGTTATCCCATTGTTTATATTACAACATCTGAGAAAAATCTTATATAATCATTTAAAAAAATTAAAGTACAGTTGACATACAATATTACATTAGCTTCAGATACACACCATAGTTAGTCAACATTTATGTTCTTGATAAAGTGGTCTCCATATTAAGTCTAGTAACCATCTGTCACCATACATGGACGGACCTTGAAGGTATTGTGCTAAGTGAGATAAATTAGACAGTGAAGAATAAAAACCATATGATTCACTTATATGTGAGAAACAAAACAAAGCAAAACAAAAAAACAGAATATTTTGTTTTAAAAATTTGAAGAGTTGTTCTTTCCTGTTGGCCAAGAAATAAACTAGAAGTTACTTGCTCCATTAGTAGCACCCAGAGCTAAGTGGGGATCAGAGCTGGTTTTAGAAATAGTAAGTACTCTTAAAAATAAATAAATATTTCAAGTTTACGTATCAGGGATCTAAAATCGTGGAATGTCACTATCTTGGGCAAAAACCATTTTCTCCCTCTTCCTATAGATTCTGTAAAAGCTTCATTTTCTCAAAAGCCTCATCTCCACAATCTCAGATTGGTGGGATGAAAGTTCCTTAAGACACATGAACATCTTTGGAAGAATGACCATAGATTTGGGTGTATATGGACAGGGTTGGACTCTAAGGTCCTCTGTGTGTAACCTTGGGCAGGTGGCCATCACTTGGATTTTACTTTCTGGCCTTGTGACGCAGGAGTCACCCTGTTGTGTTGAAGAGTTGTGAGGATTGATTGGCTCATGGGAGAGGCTCAGCAAATAGGAGCCACCATTATTATCCTTCCTCCCCATTTGCTAAATCCTCAGTCCTAAGGCTCAAGCATGCCCTTTGACCTCTTTCTCTCTAGTCACTGTGCAGGGCCTGTGTTGAGCAATGCACTGTGCTCTGCCTTGTGGCAGATACCACGATAGATACTATATTAATTTCCTAGGGCTGCCTAACAATTACCACAAAATGGGTGGCTTAAAACAATAGAAATCTATTCTCTCACAGTTCTGGAGGCCAGAAATCTGAAATCAAGGTGTCATGTGATCACACGTCCTCTGAAGGCTGTAGGGAAGAATCCTTCTTTGCCTCTTCCTGCTTCTTGTGGCTGCTGGCAATCCTGGGTGTTCCTCAGCTTGTAGCTGCACCAGTCAAACTCCACTCTGTTGTCATGTGGCCATTTCCCCTGTGTCTTCACATGGGCCTCCTTCCTTGTGCATCTGTGTGTCTCCAAACCTTCCTCTCTTCATAAAAACAACAATCACTAGATTAGGGTCTACCCTAGTCTAGTAAGACTTCATCTTATCTTGGTTACATTGGCAAAGACCCCATTTCCAAATTAGGTTGAAGTTTCTGGGTAGACATGGAGTATTGGACAACACTATTCAACCCAGTATAGATATCAAGTAACTTAGAGTCCAAGAATAAATAAATATCTACAAATAACTAGTTTGGTGTGTCTGATCTAGTTTAGACACACTAAACTAGAATGAAATTAATGCCTCAATAGAAGTATAGCAATGTGCTGTACTTTGCTTGTGCTCACCTAACCAAGTAAGGACGTATTTTCATTGAAATATGAATGAAATCATATTTGGATTTGAATAATTGTGATGTGTTTATGTTGGCTGTGTATTTTCATGAGATTATGCTGGGATTAGGACAAGGCTGTTATGCATGCTTTTATACCCTCCTTCCCTCAAGGTCTCCCTGCCACCACCCCCAACCCACCCAACACACCACCAGGGTGTCTTGGCCCTGATGATGGCCACTAAATAAAAGAAGAAAAGTTCATACTCAACTCTAAGGAGACACAAATAATAAACAAGACTTATCTAAAATACCTAAATCAGGAAATAAATCATGAAATAGAAGAGGGGTGTCTAGAAGAGTTTTCCTAAATCTCAAGGTTCAGAGACACTACATGTAATGGCGGGTGAAAAGAGACACTCACAGAGCATCAGACGGACACCAGAGACAGGAGCAGCACCTCCCATCCCCTTCTCTTCCACAAAAGTGCCAACACAGGTGGCCCATCATCCAAAAGGCAAGTCCCATCCAAGTTCAGGCTCAGGTCAATAGTTCAGGAGAGATGAGGAGAGTCAGGCCCATGGGAATGTAATAGGTGCACCCCTTGGTGCTAAGACTCCATGTCATTCTGAGCGTAGTTTGTCTAAGGGCTCAAGAAGGATTCGGCTCTGGGAGAAGACTGGCAGGATCCACAGACATGCGTCAGAGACTGGCTGCTTGGGGGTACGGGGGGTGTCCCCTGCCAAGACATGGGGAAGCCCAGGGTGGGAAGGAACCCCAAGTGCCTATGATTCCCAGGCACAATGGGCCAGATGGGAGGAACGGGCTGGAGCTGCTGCCAGCTCTCCTGTGGGGTGGCATTGGGAAGCTACCATCCAATTCTGTCCCTGAAACAATGGAAGGACCTCCTGCCCTGGAGCTGCTGTAACAAATTGTCACAAACTTGGTGGCTTAAAACAACAATAAAAACTTTATTCTCTCAGAGTTCTGAAGCCAGAAATCTGAAATCAAGTCATCTGCAGGGCCGCACTAACTCTGGGGGCTCTCCAGAGAAACCTCCTTGCCTCTTCCAGCTTCTGGCGGCTTTCAGAGCTCCCGGTGGCAGCTTCATGCCACTCTCTGCCTCTATCCGTGGCCAACTCCTCTTCACCCTGTGCCTTCTCTTCCACAAAGTTTCTATTTCTTCTAAGGACACTTGTCATTAGATTGAGGACCCACCTGGATAACCAGGAGGATCCATTTCTAAGATCTTTAGTTACAGCTGCAATGACCCATTTCCTAAACAGGGTCACATCCACAGACTCTAGGGGTTAGGATGTGGGCATATCTTTTTGGAGCTGCCATTCAATCTACTATACTAGGGTAGACTCCAAGTGACCATTTCTGAATCCCAACTGTTAATGGGGCCAGTCACCCTGATATCTTTCTTTGTGGAACAATGGCTTCCAGGGAAGAACAGGGAAGCCACTGAGAAGAGGCCGAGATTGGGAAAACAATTAACAAATGGAGTACTGAATGGTGCAAAACCCTGGGATCTGCCACTTTCTAAAACTGTGAGTGCCTGGAGACGGACCCCAGAGGGGTAGACAATATGAGAATGTTGCTGTGTTAGGGAGATGGGATTATGGATATTTTCTTTTCAAAAATTTCCGGACTCTTGTTGCTGCCATTGAATTCAATAATAAAGAGCATTAAAACTGATCTTTTCAATAGAGAGATAACACTGCAGCTTTGCATGGTAAATTAATTTAGGGCCCATGATACAAGGCCTGAGTGCTTCTGAATTAAAATATCCCTGAGGCTGCAGAAATACCCTGAAGGAGTGAGGAGCCTGCTGCTGTTCTGGGAAGAAGTGACTTCTCCCCAGGGTGCTGCCCTTCACTGTTTACAGCCTTTGACTTAGAATGTGTACAAAATTCGGGGCTGAAAAACCTTGTAGGAACCAGCCTTCACACCCAATATTCCCTCCTAACACTGATTTTTCATTTATCCAGGATAAGATAAAAAAGGACAGTTTCAAAGACAGAGAATGTTTTCTTGAACACTTTAAACAAATCCAAAGGCTCAGTTAATTTTTTAAAGATGGCTTGACAACTTGTTCACCTTGTTTTCTGCACTCAACAAGGGAGTAAGCTTGACAGACAAAGACAAGTTCATTGAAATATCCCCTTAGCATGCAAGCTGCTTGGGTAAAGATAGTATCCTGTGGCATAGCTACTAAATAAGGTGTGTGCGTGTGTTTACTGGATTGTTGAAAGGAACTCAGTCAGCTGAACATTTTTGTTTGCAATATAATAAGGATTTGGTAATAAAGTCTTTCTTTTAAAACAGAAATTTGGTGTTTAAAAACCCAAGAATTCTTATTTAAGCCTGAGATATTGGCCCATAGAAATCGAACCCTGCAAGCTACAATGTCTGTAGAAATATCTACTGACCCAATACCATGGCAAGAGTTCTGATTTTCTATCAGTAAAAGCAAACGTGGTTAGAAAACCTCTTTAATCATGTTTGTTACAATCAAGTCCTTTGGAATTTGTTGTGCACTCTTAATACTAATGTCTATAGCCTTTAACTTATTTTTATTGGGGACTTAAGGAGATTCCTGTGGTCATTGGTGTCTCAGAAAGGAAAGAGGCATTCTTGCCCTGGGTCTACCAGAATGCAGATGCTGAACTAAGAAGGATAGAACAATTTTAAAAAATATATGTTATTGATTTCAGAGAGGAAGGAAGAGGGAGAGATAGAAACATCAATGATGAGAGAGAACCATTGATTAGCTGCCTCTTGCACGCCCCCTACTGGGGATCGAGCCCCAACCCCAGGCGTGTGACCTTGACCAGAATTGAACCTGGGACCATTCAGTCTGCAGGCTGATGCTCTATCCACTGAGCAAAACCAGTTAGGGCGGGTAGAGCAATTTAGTCTGCTATAAATTAGTATTTTAAAATACCTGTTCAAGATCTTTTTAAGAGGAGAGTGATGCATATAAAAGGGCAGACAAGGGGGTTGCTGGTGGCAGCAGTAAGTCTCCTTTTGGATGCCCTGAGCAGTTCAGAGCTGGTCCAATCTGATGCAAACTTGTATATCCCACTCAGGAAAAAGGATTCTTGAAGTTCATCAGAATCCCCCTGCATAGTTCCTTTTGGTTAGAGAAAAATGCTTAAGATTCTGACCCCTATGGATGGCCTCAGGGGCAAAAAATAAATTTCTTCCCATTACAGAGAGAAATTAATATTCTCTTCATTCCAATCTTACATTTCATGTGCCCCAGGCATCTACCTCTTCAGCCCACCCAGTTTGGCTCTGTAAAACATAGCCCTGAAGTCATCAGTCTTTCTACAAAAGAGAATTTCTCTTCTCAGTGAAAAGGGCTTAAGGGCTATATTACATAAAATTGTCAAAAATTATCAATAGACTATTAATGCATTTCCATGCATTTTTCTTTGCTTGTATCAATGATTAAGAAATAACTTCTATTGCCAGAGACACTCGACACCATTCCTCCCTTGGTTAAAATTTGTGGATTAGGCAATAGCAAGACATGCTTCTTTTCTTTTCAGGTTCAGCTGAAAAGGGTTGAGAATTTCCCAGGATTGAACATTCTGCTGGGCTGTTTTTATCCATAATCTCATTTAACCCTCACTATAAGTCTATGCAATGACTGTCACTAACCCATTTTATAGAGTCAAATATTAAATGACATCTGGAGTGGTGTGTGTGTGTGTGTGTGTGTGTGTGTGTGTGTGTGTGTGTATTTGAGATTGGAATGTAAGAATTCAAGGCTTCCTTCTTCCTCACTCCTGCTATTGCAGACAATGTGACTGATGTGGTTCCTTCTATCTGAAATGTTTCCCACTTTTCACATGGCCTTCAAATCCTGTGTAAGCCCCACCACCCCATGAGTCCATCAATCACCTTTGCCTTGTGAACTCCTACTGTCCTTTGTGTTTTAACCACACAATGTAAGACTTCCTTATCTCTTGTCTTCTGCCACCTTTTGGTTGTTTCCTAAGTCAAGGTCTTGCTTTCCAAGGAGTGTGGGCTGCTTCAGTATGAGTGTTCTCCGTGCTTCTCTTGTGTTCCCAAAGGTGCTGAGCTGGTGATGGGGGCAGAGAAAAACTCGATATGTGCTTAATGAACACATGATTGATGAATTCACCTGTGTCCTCTGTCAATTGTGAGCATCCACAGCCCAGCTTTTGTCGTGTGGCTTGTAAGGGCTCCTTAAATTTTTGCTCCAATTTTTTGCTGGGGTTACACAGAGTTGGGTGAGTAGTGGGAGGGGCAATGAAGCCAAAGGGGCCATTTTGGCATTCTGGGCTTTTCAGGTGTAGTGCCTTTACACAGAATCCTATGGCAAGGAATAGACTGGAAAGATGAGCAAATTTGATGTTGAGATATCAGAAATCTAGTCTTGTCTCATCAATAATTGTTTCATAATTTTGTATACAACACTTAATTTCTTCTAACTCCACTTTTTATTCATAAAATTGAAATAATAAAACCATATCACTTATCTTGTGTTGTTGAGGATTTAAGTAAAACAATACCAGTAAATGTGAAAACATGTCACAAAGATGTAACATGAATTGAATAGTATTGTTATTCTTGAAGTCAGTGAGAGCAGTAGCACAATTGGACCTGCCCAACAGCCAGCAGCTCGATTCTGCTTTCCCATGCCGGCTCATTCATACCCTCTTAGGTGCCATTTCCCAAACCAGCAATCATTTTTGGGGAAGATTTTAGGGGTCAGTAGGGTCAATTCATGCCCTGGTCTCTATGTTGACAGTTCTTCAAATTAATTCTACTTTTATTTGACATTTCAAGTGGTTTTCCCCCTATTTAACTCTGTTTTCACCTTTTATAGACTGAGCTTATCTCTTCCATTTTTTTTTCTTTTCTAAGAGAGAAGAGAAAGGGGAAAGAGAAAAGGGAATACACTTCAATTATGGTAGCAATGAATCACTTTCTCTTTCCTGCAGACAAAGTAAAAATGTCCATGAAGTAGCAATCATTTGGAGTCTTAGAGCCAAACCCATCATCTTCTCCCTCTCCACTGAGCAGGTCTACAACCTTCCTCTCTCAGCAAGCCTGTGCTGAGCCTTGTGGTGAAAATGAGGTCAGTCCAAAAAAATGATGGCCTAGGTAAACCTTCTGCATCATTAAAAACCCCAGTTCCTTAAAGTCCACCCCTGTCTATTGGCTCTTTCCCTTAATCTAAAATTCTCACAGGCTAGAGTATCTAGCACTTGGTAAGTACGCAATACAATATTGAATAAAATTTAAACCAAATTTCAGAAAAATTAAAAGACAAAGAGATATGTGTGTTCTAACAGAAAGAATATTTCCCAATTAAAAAGTGGCTCACTAAAGAGGAAGAATTTCAGACAGCAAGGGTTGGTTAGAGAAGAGATTTTATTTTGGGATGAGTATGTGTGTGTGTGTGCTGTGTTCATGTTTATTTGGGTAGTGTAATTTAGAATGTTTTTGTCTGTAACAGACTTCCTAAACTCAAAGTGGTTTATACAATAAAGAAATTAGGAATTTTTTCTTGAATAATAAGAAATTGAGAGTTTGGTATAATATGTCAAGGCTTTTGCAGTATTCTTATTGTTCTCTCTGACTTGTTGTTCTTTGTGTGTTGGCTTCACCCTCTTGGTGTTAACCAAATAGTCACAGCAGTTCTGAGCATCAAATCCAAATGCAACAATGTTCAGAAGAAGAAAGGGACTATCTCTTCATAACACATTCTAAGGAGCAGGGAAACCTTTCCCAGAGCATCCCACATAATAACTTCCTACTTCTGATTGCCCAGGGATTGGGTCAAGGGTCCATTCTGAAATCCTGTGTAGTGCTGGCTATCAACAATATGAATATTTAAAGTGTAGGACAAGTTGCTATATCCTCAATTCTCTAACACAGAGTCTCAATGTTTTGGGACCAATATGAATTTTGAAGACATATCTCGTGTTTGGATATTCTTGAATATTTTTACCAAGTCATTTGAAAGCTTGAGAGCTTCGAGTGAATGAATTCTAAGAAGTTTCTCCAACTGACCGAATTTTAAGAAACACCTAACTGTTAACTGTTCATCAGAAGTGTTTCCCCTTCCTGAGGTTGTTGCTGGGAAGTGGCTGCCCAGCTAGTGATCTATTTCCTAATCCCCATGTCATGGAGCCACATGACAGTTCTCAGTAATGGCATGAGAGCAGAATGAAATGTCATCTCAAGCCAAGTGATTAAGAAGGACACTTCTGGCTGACAGTAAGAGGACTCTAAGTGTCTAAGCAATAGCTGACTCATAAGGTGGAGGGAGTCTGGGTCTCTGAGTCTTCAAGTGGAGCAAAACCATCTGTTTTTCAGGTACACCTGCTATGTGGGTGAGAAGTAAACTTACATTGTGCTAAATCACTGATATTTTGGCGTTACTGTGGCTGGCAACATTATCTTAACTAATATGCCATACGTCAAGGCAAAAATCAGGAGTTAAGCTCTTTTTAAAGTTCTTCTCATGAAGATCTTAAATTCCAAGGTCTATTTCTATACCATGAATGTCTTAGTGTCAGTGTCTCCTTAGTCTAGTCTCTCTATATGAAATACCCACCTGTCAGGAAACCTTTCATCCTAGTATCATGCTCACAACTAGTGCATCTGTCCAACTTTGGTAGATGCCATCAAGACAGGTCTTAGTTGGTCTTTGGCCATAAAGATCCTTCAGAATAGTTTGGGTCCAAGGCCAGTCTCATTCAAGATCTCTTCACAGTGGGAGTTGCAAACAACCTTTTTTAGTTAACTACTTGTTCAGTGAATAACTGCTAAGAAACACACACACACACACACACACACACACACACACACACACACACACACCTCCCCAAAACAAACTTAAATGTTAGGCTTACATAGTATAAATCCTTTATGAAGAAGAGAAACATATTACCAGCTGTGCAATTTGCAAGACTTCCTTTCTCACAATGGAGTAAGAGACATACTCATTCTCACAACAGTTGCAATGTCCCATTTTGAAGAGCAGAGTTAACTTCTTTTCTTCATGTCCCTCTTATTTCAAATAGTCCACTTGGGGGTCTTCTGGGAACAGCAAATTGGCCTGTTGCTGATTTATACATAACTTAATGGTATCTGCCTTAACTGGTAAAAACCAACCAACCAGACAAACATGGAAGCTTTGACAAGTAGGAGAATGATTAAATCCTCAGTGGGGGGCAGCTGCTGTTCCATTAGTTGGGTGACATAATAATTGAGGTGGGTTGGTTTTGTTCTTCTAGCTGCATGCCTCAAATGGGGCAGGTCAATTCTCCTGAGACCTGCAACCTTTCTTTTTATCTGTTTAGGTTGAACTCATGTGATTCCATTATGGTCTAAGATCCCTTTGACAGTGATCACAGGCTCTCCACTTCCTTTCTTATTCCTCTCTCCCTCAACCTCCTTACTGTATGATGGACTGGTACCAGAACATGGGACCATGATGAGAATAAATCTTTGGAAAGCTCGGAAAGCTTCCAACCTCTCGAGAGAAACTGCCTTCTTGGTTCAGATGCCCACTTGCTGCCCAGTGTTTGTTCTATGTGTGAGATAAATAGTCAGTTCTCAGGAATGCCACAGCCTCCTTAGGTCTGCAACTCACAACTGTTGGAGTGTTTGGATTTTTTACCTGGAGGAAAGGAGAATGATTGAACTCTGTAAAATGTCGGCAGGCACCATCCTGAGCCAAGAAGCTTAGTAGTGATTTACACCTCCATTTATTCAGCATCTAGTAGTGCCAGACAGGCAGTGGGAATAAAAGGATGAATGACTGAATTCCTGACTTTTAGGAACTTAGAGAAGAGACAGCAAAATTCCATGTAAGATAAAAAGTGTTATAATAGGAATATACCCCTGGGGCTTTTGGAACAGAGAGGAGAGGCACAGTGTCCACCCAGAGAAGTTCAGAGAGGGCTTCCAGGAGATGAAAGCTAAGACAGTCTTAAAATTGGGGTAGGAGTTAAGCAGGTAAGGGATTGAAGAGAGAAGGAGTGGAGAGTAGGACTTAATTGGGAAAGATGAGAAGAAAGTTGAAATTATAGACACTTTGGGCAGTTGAAGAGAGGGAAGGAACTCCAATAAAGGTAGAGTAGTGAAGGAGGGGTGGGGAATAGAGTATAAGAATGAGGACCAAGAGTGGATTTCACCATGTTTTCCTAGGTCTTCCTTGTCACACCAGGGAATATTTCTCCACCCTACTTAACAGTGCAATGTAGAGCCAATGGAAATATTTTCTACAGAATGGTATCATCTGGACTTCAATGATACAACTTGCCCCCAATTCTTGGTGGGAGATGTGTGCTCCTCTGGAAACTGAGCGTGAGTTCTGAAAAAGGCAAGTCACAAAATGGAGCTATCACACCTGAGGCCTCTGGGAACCAGCTCCTCCATGATCTGTTTCTTTTCATGGAGACACAGTGAGAAGTTTTCCCCAGGGGCTCAGCTCAGTAGAATCCTAATTCTGCTTTTGGAAGTGTGGTAGCAACTGCTGGTCTTCATTAACATTCAGTTCTCTTCTCCTTTACATCATCTGAACAGATTATGTATCTTTATTTCCTTGTGACTGGATAGAGGAGTCATATCACTAGTTCTAGACCATAGGTTGTAGGCTAAGTGACATGTGACACATGTAGACAGGAGCATTTAATTCCCAGTGCAAAGCCACCTGGAGGTCTCTTTCTTTCGCTATCAAAATCAGTAGCATTCCATATGGCATAACTCCCAATATCTTGAGTCTGTGGAGCAGCGCCTCCCACATTGTAGACCTAGCATGAGCAAGATATCAACCCTTGTTTTTCAAATTGTTTGTTGGCACAGCATAACCAAACCTATCCTGACAGATACAGAAGGGCTCCCTCTTCCCTTGGACTTGATGAGTTGCCACCCTGTAAGGTTGTTCAACAATAATATGCACAACTGGCCCAGGTCCTTTGAGGGGCTCCCAGTGGTGAAGAGAATAAGTTTTGCAATTCCCACAAATTGGTTTCTTGTCAGAAGTCAAGTGAGAGCAGAGGGAACTATATGCTTGGCTTAAGAAATTGGTATTGGTAAGGACTTTTATACTATTTTCGTGTACAGAACACAAACTGGAAGATTTTTCTGCAGCAAAAGCCCACTAATCCACTTATAGCCATGTGACCTTCACCTGAACCTTTCCCGTCATGCTTACTTGGCTTATAAGTAATTCTTTGGGGCTGGATTTCCAGCATGCACACATTTATTTGAAATTTGAAATCCCCCTTAAATTTTCTGATTTGGCCAACACACTGAAGATCATCAATAAAAACTCTCTATTATTTTAACATTAGTTCTTTGTGGCCTGAAGCCTATTCTAGGCATGTTCTTCCAAACTTGTGTGGCTGCTCAAAACATGAGATCAATAACCATTTTATGTTTCTAGATGACTTAACAACTGTTTTGGATTGATTGTACAACTGGCCCAATGATGGTAGAAATTGGTGATTAAGATGACTGAGAAACATGTTCTGGCTGAATAACACTTGGTTTCATGTCAACAAATTGATGTGGCCAAACTCTAGTCAGCACTTCCTGCTCAAGCCTCCTGCATTGCTCCTAATCCTCCTTCATAGTTCTCTGCAAGATAATTTCTTAAAACACGATTACAGTCATATAACTCACTTGTCCCAAAGCCTACATCATTTCTCAATGCCAACCGATTAAGTGCAAAACATCTACTGACATCAACCTCTTTCTGCAAGTTTTGGTCCTATAATCTCTGTCCCCTGGGCTCAGTCACACCAAAATACCACCTGTTGCCTCACTGACCATACACACACTTTCAAACCTTTGTGATTGCTCTGGGCAGTCTCTCCCTCTTCTCTGTCTCATATCAGTTTCTCATTCTTGAGGAGCTCAAACATCACCTTCTGCATGAAGTTTTCTTTATTCTCACAGCCATTGGTCAGTCAGTCCTTTTTCTGGGCACTTTGGTTTGGTGCTTAAAGGTTGAATGGTAATTATTTATTTACCTATTTGTTATCCTTAGTAGTTCAGAGATTCATCTTTGGGCAGAGGCTGTCCAAGGAATATTGAAGGAGAGAAGAAAGGAAGGAAGGAAGGAAGGAAGGAAGGAAGGAAGGAAGGAAGGAAGGAAGGAAAGAAAGAAGGAAGAGGCAGGAAGTCAGGTAGAGAGGGAAGGAGGGAGGGAGGGAAGGAGGAAATAAGAATGAAGAGAGCTGGTCAATATGCTTTCCTACTATAAATCCCAGGGCTCTTCATCTCCCTCTCAAGTCTTATCTCTGGCCAAGAGTACAAATTAAAACTGAAGGTAAAGAGAAGACCTGAAAGGTAGTACCTGGAGGGTGTCTAGCTGGCCTAGGTAGCTCTTCAATAGCCAGCCTGAATAGCATAAGCAACAACCTTCCCTCTCAATGGAACAGATGCTCCTCATTTTGCAAATGTTTTACTGAGAATCTCTTCTGCACCAGGCATGTCACAAGTGCCATGGATATTTAAAAATGAATTAAACATAGCCTTCAGTGTTCTACAAGTTAGTCTTCTTAATCTTCTCCAGATACCCCATATTCGATCTCTTTTCTCATCTCACAAAACTATCCTGTTCTCTTTAGTTTTCTGTTGTTTCTGAACCTGGATGTCACTGTTCAAGATCCCCCTTCTCCATACTATCTTTGGCTCCTACATTTTAGAGAATGTTCCTGTTGCCACACCACACTGAACATGAATGCAGAAGTCAGATGATCAGCCTCTTATTTTTTTCATTTTGCTTTTTCTTCCCCAAATCCACTTTTCAAAGTATTCTCTCTTTCCTCCCTTTCTATTATTAACCTCACCTTATAGATGGGAAACTGAGGCAAGAGAGGTTCAGCAACTTGGCCAAGGGAACACATCATGTGGCATAGCCTGAGTTCAAACCCAGGCAGCTGCACTCCGGAGGCCACTACTCAGCTCTCTATGATGTATAATACAGTGGAACCAGGTGTATTCTGTCTTTCATTTTCTATTCATTTCCCACCTAAATATTTGGCAAAGGAAAGTAATGAGAATGAAATGCAGCCATTGTGCTTAGATGGGAACCGGGTACCTTAATTTATGAGGTACCCTAATGAAGGACCTCAGAGATGTTGCAGTGGGAAGAGGCTTGGGTTTAGGATTTGGATTTGTTTACAAGTTCTGGTTCAGGTCTAGGCTCTGCCATTTGCTAGCTCTGTTACTCTGAACAAGTCTTCTAACCTCTCTCATTACTAAAATGTAGATATTAATACGGTAAATGGGCGATTGTGGAGCTGGAGGGGTAGAGAATGAGTAAACAGACATGCCCCTCACTGCTGGGACAGACAGGAAGAGGTGGCAGCAGCCAGCCAGAGGGAGACAACATTCAGAAAGCACCCCCCTGGCCACTGATGATACTAAATTAGTAAATAATGTGGAGTGTGTGAGGCAAGAGTGCATGTGGTGACAGGGGCCTCCCACATGGGGGCCAAGGACAAAATGACCTTGGGGAAAGTTCATCTCCTTCTTCCCATTCCCTGTACCTGCTAGGGGAGAGACCAAGAGCAGAAAGTGGGCTTCTTCTCCCTCCCAACCCTCCAGACTCATCACCATCAGGGTGGGGGCTGCACTGGTCTCACTTTGAGGTCGGGAGAGGGGAAGGGGTTTTAGTGGCAGGTGCGACCACAGGCGACCTGACACTCCAAGCCTCCAGCCCATGCTCCATTGTCCTATAAGTTGTAAAACAAATTAATTAAAAGATAAATTACCAATAACTTAAGTTGGTGCTGGCAGAGCCTTAAACCCAAGCATGGGGCCCCTCTGGGTACAGGTCCCGCCCTGCTCTGGGCAGCAGCAGACTTGGGTACTCTGCTGCGAGGCAAGGCTGGCTTGGTGGGGGAGGTGGGATGGTTTCAGCCTGTGGAGTCTTCTAAAGGCAACATCAGAGCCTGGTTTCATAGCACAAAGCCCCAGTGTTGGATGGAGCGCTTCTTAGGTTCCTTGCCTCAGACTCACCTGTTCAGCCTGTTCTGCACACCTTTATAGGGAGACCAGATGGTTTTTGTTGCCCATCACCTATTGGGAGAAGGGGTTTGACCCTGATGTTCTAGGGCTGAAGTGATTATGATAAGTGAAAGCAAATGCTAATAAACCCTAAATGCTAAGAGACTCACATGCTGGCTTTAGGGAACTATTCACATCTGTCTATATTTTAAACAGAGGCTTACAATGGCCAAGTTACATTACTCACGTGTCACTGTTAGACATGCATTTTATTGGACACAGGCCCTCTACAAGACATCACGCTCGGGCCTTAACTGGTCTGCTGCCACACAATTGCTGCTAACTTCTACCTGCAGGGAGTGCCTTGTTAAGATTGGCTCATCAAAAATGAGGGTAAGTTCTATAGAAGTGGGTTGCATTCTTCAAGATAGGAGAATCAACTTACATCTCACTACAGGTGCAGTCAATATATAACCTAAAAATACAGGCATGTTGAGCCTTGTTTCGAATTCCACAGCCATCTGTAACAGAAGCGTTCCTCATACAGTTTAAACTTTATAAAAATTATCTAAGACTACATATGTTATGCATTGTATATTTTATCTAAAATTATAATGTTGGTTATGGGACTTATTAAGTTCTTAATTAATTAATAGAATTGGGGTTCATTTTACTTTATTTTCCCCCAGCTTTATTGAGATATTATATTATACTTAGAGGCCCAGTGCACAGATTCCTGCACCAGTGGGGTCCCTTGGCCTGGCCTGCACCCTCTCACAATCTGGGACCCCTTGGGGGATGTCAGAGAGCTGGTTTCGGCCCAATCCCCGCAGGCCAGGCTGAGGGACCCCACTGGTGCACAAATCCGTGCACTGGGCCTCCAGTATGCATATAAGATCTTTGGTTAATCTCTTCCTGCCCTCCCCCCTCTCCCCTTCCCTCTGAGATTCGTCAGTCTGTTCCGTGTTTCCATGCCTGTGGTTTCTGCTCCTGCGTTGAGTGTCACAGCTACTGGCCATTAGCCAGTCACTAAGGCTTTTATATACTAGTATATAGATGTAACAAAACATAGCTTATGATGTACATGATGATTTGATACCTGCATATAACATGAAATGATTATTAGGATTTTAAAATTAATATAATTATTTGGATGATTCTTTAAAAAATTATACAACCAAAATGCATTAAATTTCTTAAAAGGTCCATATCCTTTGATAGAGAAACTATCCTAGAGAAATAGGAGGCAAATATATGTGTAAAAAGGTGTTTATCAAAATTGCAAAATACAGAAAATAACTCAGTTATCCAACAGAAGAATGATTACACAAAAGATGATATTAGAGTCAGCAGTTCTGAGTTTGAAAACAAGCTCTGTTTTGGCCGGTGTGGCTCAATTAGTTGGGCGTCACCAGGAGGTTGCTGGTTTGATTCCCGGTCAAGGGCACATGTCTGTGTTGCAGGCTCCATCTTGCATAGGGGGCGTGCAGGAGGCAGCCTGTCAATGTGGAGCTTTCTCATAAATGGTTCTCTCTCCCTCTCCCTTCCTCTCTCTTGAAAAATCAATAAATCATTCTTTAAAAAGTTTTAAAAAAATGAAACCAGCTCTTTGACTTACTAATTTTGTGACCTGAAGCAAATTTGTTTTCTCATCTAATCCATTAATTAGCTACTGCCAAAACAACAACAACAACAACAACAAAAAAAAAACGCCCCCAAAACTCAGTGGCTTAAAACAACAATCATTAATTATCTACTGCCACGCGTGCAGAGACTGACATTGGCCTGATGGTGGCTGTGCATGGCTGGCACCGCTGCTTCTCACTACAGGTCGTGTGTCTGCTGGGTGTCCTGCTTCACTTCTCGCATCCTCCTCTTGGGTCTGGTGGGACAATGAGCATTTTCTTTGCCTTGTGATAGAAGAACCACAAGAGGGAAGCGTGAAAATGCATAAGAGAATGTCACATAGTAATTTCTAACTTATTCTATTGGCTAAAGCAAGTCACCTTGACCATGCCTCAAGTCAAGGACTCAAGTCAAGGAGTGGCAAAAATCACACAATAAAGGTTATGACTTTAACACAGAGATTCTCAACCTTGGCACTAGTGACCATTTGGGCAGATTATTCTTTCTTGTTGGGAGCTGTCCTATGACTTATTGGGTGTTTAGCAGCATCTCTGGCCTCTATGTACAAGATGTCTGTAGCACCTCAACAATTGTGACAATGAAAATGTCTCCAGATATTGTGAAATGTCTTGTGTGGGAAAAATGATTCCTGGTTGAGAACCATTATTCTGTAGGGAAGCAGGGTGGAAAAATTAGGTACAATAATGAAGTGTTCCACTGTGAGAGTTATAATATTATTGATCTCATAATGTTTTCAACGGATTTAATTCAATTGTTGCTATTTTAATATGTTTAATAAATCTTAGCTTCTGTTATGTTATAGCCATATAATATTAAAAATTATATTTTTGAAGAATTTATAATATTACTAGTAGCCCTGCACACAAATCCGTGTGCCAGTAGCTCACCAGTAGCTCGCTGCCACCCTCCAGTAGCTCTCTGCCCACTGCCCCACCTCTCCTGTAGCTCCCTCCGCACCCCCCCATCCCCCTGTAGCTCCCTCCGCACCCCCCTGTCCCCCTGTAGCTCCCTCCGCCACTCCCTCCTGTCCCTCCTCATAACTTGCTGCCCTGCCCTCCTCCTGTAGTTCTCTGCCACCCGCTTATAGCCAGTAGCTCCCTGCAGACCTCCTGTAGCTCCCTCCAGCCCCCCTGTAGCTCCCTCTGCCTCCCTGCCTTGCCTCATAGCTTGCTGCCCTGCCTCCTCCAGTAGCTCTGAGCCACCCACTTGTAGCTCGCTGCCCGACCCTCCTGCTGATCCATGATCCGGTCGTTACATGGTTGGTCATTACGCTTCATGGCATAACGATAATTTGCATATTACATTTTTATTATATAGGATGGGAAAATATGTAAATATGTTTTTAAGTGAAAAAATAATATAACATGATATATAACATGATACATCAATAAAACAAGTTTGTAAATAATATAAATGTAAATATAAATACTTAGGAAGAAGAAAAGGTAGATATACAGTAAAATGATAAAAGGTAATTTTCTATTTTGATATAATTAGGTGTGATACTAATTTTATTTATATTTTTCTGTTTTTTTACTCTCAATTTTTCCCAATGATATTATATTTATTCTATACATTAAAAAAATGAGTTTTACACACAAACAAATGCAGTTTAAAATTTGTTTAAGGTGCTTTAACCTGATTCTTCTTGCCTTTCCAAACATTTCAATAAAATATATAAAACCCTTTAAAAAGTCATTCTATTTACCTAGGTCTTTTAGAGAAAGTATTGTTATAGGAAGTCAGTAAATATTTGTTGTTGATGATTTTATTTCTTACAGTACAAATACTTCTAAAGGCAAGAATATATTTATTTTTATTTTTGACACTATTACAGATGTCCCCCATTTTCTTCCCTTTGCCTATTTCCACCCAGCCCCTGCCCCCATCCCCTGGCCATCACCACACTATTGTCTTTGTCCATGGGCTATGCATATGATCTTTGGCTAATCCTTTCACCTTTTTAAATCCAGTCCCTCCACCCCCTTCCACTCTGACATTTATAAGTCTATTTCATGCCCCTGGTTCAGTATTTTTAAAATATAAAAAAATTAAGTATTGGAGATTATGTGGGGAGGCAGATTTATATATTGCAGCTGGAATTACAAATGGATGCAATCTTTCTAGAAGGCAATTAGTCAATCATTTTAAGTGTTCATGCATAACATTTCCATTTCTAAGTACATCTCTCAAATCATTGCTAAATAAAGATGATCTGGAAATAGCCCAAGTGCCCATCAATAGATAATGAATAAAAAAGCTGTGTTACTTCTACACCATGGAATACTATGCTGTTGTAAAAAAGAAGGATCTCTTATCTGTTGAGACAGTATGGAGGGACCTGCAGAGTATTATGCTAAGTGAAATAAGCCAGTCAGAGAAAGACAAGTATCACATGATCTCACTCATCTGTGGAATCTAATGAACAAAATAAACTGATGAACAAGATAGATCCAGAGACATAGAAGCATGGAACAGACTGAGTAATCTCAGAGGGAAGTCGGGGGTAGGGGAGTGGGTGGGGCGAGATTAACTAAAAAATTTATATGCAGAACCATGGACACAGATAATAAATAGTGTGGTGAAGTCCTGGGGGTGAGTGGGTGCAGGGTGTAGGGAGGTCAATGGAAAAAAGGAACATCTGTAATACTTCAACAATACAGATAAATAAAAAAATACAGAATTATATACTACTAGAGGCCTGGTGCACTAAATTTGTGCATGGGGGGGAGGGGTCCCCTCATCCCAGCCTGCACCCTCTCCAATCCGGGACCCCTTGGGGGATGTCCAACTGCCAGTTTAGGCCTGATCCTGGGAATTGGGCCTGAACTGGCAGTCGGACATCCTTCTCACAATCCTGGACTGCTGGCTCCTAATTGCTCACTTGCCTGCCTGCCTGGTCACCCCTCACTGCCTCTGCATGCTGGCCTGATTGCCCCTAACTGCCCCCCCCCCCGCCAGCCTGGTCACCCCTAACTGCCCCCCCCTGCCGGCCTGATCACCCCTTACTGCCCCCCCGCCAGCTGGGTCACCTCCAACTGCCTCCCTCTGCTGGCCTGGTCGCCCCTTACTGCCCCCCCTCCCTGCCAGCCTGGTCTCCCCCAACTGCCCCCCCACCAGCCTAGTCACCCTCACTGCCCCCACTGCCAGCCTAATTGCCCCCAACTGCACCTCCCCCAGCTGGCCTGGTTGCCCCTAACTGCCCCCCCCCCCCCCGATGGCCTGGTCACCCCCAACTGACCCCCCTCCCCCACCGGCCTGGTTGCCCCACACAGCCTGCTGTTCAGTCGTTTGGTCGTCCCTCACAAATCTCCCTGCCGGCCTGGTCATAGGCAGCCATCTTGTGAGGGTGTGAGGGTCAATTTGCATATTACCTCTTTATTATATAGGATAATCTAAATAGAAAACAATGTCCAGTGATAGAGAGATATGACAAAGTATTCTATTTCCATAAAAGTTTTGTTTGTGAATTCATTTGAAGATATTGGAAAATACTCATCATTCATGGGTGAAGAAGAGCTCTAATGCCCCCCTAGTACCCTGTATTTGGGCATCTTGCATATAGTAATACACCCCCAGCCCTACTTAAGGACCATAGTCTCCCACCAGCCTCATAATTCTATGAACAGAAATGATGTGAGCAATTTGAGAGTCACATCCTTAAAAAGAAAAGAACTTCTCTACCTCTCTCCACTCACAGATGTGAAATGCAGATGTGGTGCTTATGTGCAAGCCCAAGCTGTGTATCTAGAGCAGGATTCCAGCAGGTGAAGGAGCAGCTAGACAGAGGAGATCTGGATCACTAGGTGACCTCAGAAACAGAGAAACATTCATGTTCCTAACTCCTTACTTTGGGATAAAAATCTCCATCTATTTTGCAATTGTGTATTTTGAGGTCTTTTGTAACAATAGTCTGATCATTAGAAAAAAAACATAAATTGCGACTAGAAACAGTATTCTGCAGGGGTAACCAGAACGTAAGCTGTGTCACTTTAACAACCATGCAATCTTTTAGCAATTGTGTTAAAATGAATTGTGTTTAAAATTGATCTTTTAATAATTGTGTGATAGACAGCAAGGAAACAGATATTTCAGGTTGAAAAGCTGGTGACTTTTGTCAAACCATAGCAAAACATTTGGTAAAACTGGTCCCTGTAATAACTTTGAAGGCAGATTACATGCTCACCAGGCCTGGACCTCTGTGGGAAACAGACAAGATCAGAACGTTGGTTTCTGTTGGCTGCTCCTTGCTGCTTTCAGTAGGGAGCAATGAAGAGAGAGACAAAGTTTGGTCAGAATTTGCTGGCAGAGATGGAAGGAGATACGGCTTGGAGAGGGATCCCCTGTGCTTAGGACTACAATCTAGTAGTGACTAGCACTCTAGTAATTTAGGCCTCATGGAGCTGAAAAATTGAACTGCTTCAGAACCATAAACAAAAAGAGATGATTCTGTGTCTATGAGCCTTCCTCCGGGGCCGGCTGTTAATGGAACCGTAGGAGCCAATCCAATGGCAAATATAGAATTAAGTGAATTGTTGTCTCACCCAAGCCTGTTATTTCAAATGGCCTCAAAGTTGCTATTGAATTAGAGAGAAACTACAGAGACAAGAAAACAAATGAGTGTTCATAAATTGAAGATTTGTGCAGACAAGATCCTTGGCTATCTTTACATGTTCATGAAAATGATTGGTAGCAAAGGGTCTAGAAAACTGCTAAGAATTTTGAAACAATGATGTGATCAAAGAACCCACAAAACTGGTCTGCAAAAGTTGTAATTTTCTGATCCCTAAAGCAACCCCCAGGAGAGTCGTGCACCCCCAATTAAGGCAAGCTCTCCTCCCCTCACTTTTGTTGTGGGCACAGAAGTTAATGGACTGGCAGAGTTCCTGAGAGGTCAGTGACGAAGGACTGTCTCCCAGAGGGAACTACTGTCTATAGACCAAGGAATTTCTCCATTGGCTGTGGCAGAGACTTGTTACAGTTCCTTCCCAGTAAGATTTCATCATTCTTAAGGACCATATGATTCTTTCCTACTCATCCTTTTTCCAAATGGGAATTTTTACTGCAGCTATCCTGTTTGACTCCATTGTTAAACAGTAAGTATAGGGAAGATGCCAGAAAAAAACATGCCTATTAGTTTTATTTTTAATATTTTTTTATTGATTTCAGAGAGGAAAGGAGAGGGAGAGAGAGATAGAAACATCAATGATGAGAGAATTATTGATCAGCTGCCTCCTGCATGCTCCCTACTGGAGACTGAGCCTGCAACCTGGGCACGTGTCCTTGACTAGAATTGAACTTGGGATCTTTCAGTCTGCAGAGCTTATCCTATCTAATAAAAGAGTAATACGAAAATTGACCATCACTCCAACACACAAGATGGCCACCCCCATGTGGTCAAAGATGGCTGTCCCATGTGGACACAAGATGGCCAACCCAAGATGGCCGGCAGGGGCGGGCAGTTGTGGGCGATCAGACCAGCAGGGGAAGGCAGTTGGGAGGGACCAGGCCTGCAAGGAAGGGCAGTTGGGGGCAACCAGGCCTGCAGGGGAGGGCAGTTAGGGGTGACCAGGCTAACAGGGAAGGGCAGTTAGGGGCAATTGAGCTGGCAGGGGAGCAATTAGGCATCGATCAGGCTGGCAGGGGTGTGGTTAGGGACAATCAGGCAGGCAGGCAGGCGAGTGGTTGGGAGCTCACAGTCCTGGATTGTGAGAGGAATGTCAGACTAAACAGGCAGTCGGACATCCCTCTAGGGGTCCCAGATTAGAGAGGGTGCAGGCTGGGCTGAGGGACACCCCCCTCCCTGTGCACGAATTTTGTGCATCAGGCCTCTAGTCCTATCTAATAAAGAGGGGATATGCTAATTGACCATCACTCCATCACAAAGATGGCTGCACTCACAGCTGAGGCCAAGTTCCCATAAGGAGCCTTAACAAGCAATCAGCAGGGACCTGAAGCTACACCCTCCCCCGCCCCCATGGGGCTTGACAGGGGACCTCAGGCCATGTCCCCCACCCTGCAGGACTTGACAGGGGACCTCAGGCAGCGGCCCCCCACCCGGCGGGGCTTGACGGGGGACCTCAAGGTGCACTTCCTGTCCTGGTGCTGGGCTAGGGGACCTCAGGCTGCTCCCCCCGTCCCAGAGCCAGGCCGGGGGACCTCAGGCCACTCCCCCGACCAGGTGGGGCTTGACAGGGGACCTCAGGCCGTGTTCACTAGTTACTAATGAAAGGAGAAAATGGATCCTGGGAACAGTTGCCATCGTTTCCCTCATGTCCCCTAATTATTCATCTGTTCCCCCGCCCTGATCTACACAGAACATACTCCTTCACCAAGGGGACAGCCTAAAGAACCATCCAGTTATTACCATACCAACTCAAAATTCAAGATTTCTGGGTGACATCAAGTCTTCTCCAGCAGGGCTGGAGGTGTCTGGATCTGGGGACTTTTAAACTAATAGGCACTGCCTTAGCTCTCCCATGCTAGGGTTTTGCAAGATATATGGCTGGGCAATGGGTGACCAACTTTTCCCTGTCTTCCTTATCACTGAGTATAGCCATCTGGTTGAATGTTAGCAAATGACAAGTGGACAGAAAAGCAGTAACCCACTAACAGGGCACATCCTTAAAAGTGGAAGCTGCTTGCCTTCCATCTCCTCTGTATCTCTTTCCCTTTGGCTAGAATGTGATGTGATGTTTCTGGCCTGCTTCAACCACATGGACTAGAGCAGTGGCCCAGGGATGTGGAACAAGATGTGGCATAGACCTGGGTCCTTGGGCAACCATAGGAGCAGAGCTGCCTAAGACCCTAGTCCACCTCTGCATCTGCTCACTAGAGAGAAGAAATTGATGGAACGGCTATATTTTTGGGTCTCTTTGTGGCAGTAGTTTCTATCTACCATAAAAACTCAGTTGTTCAGATTAAAAAACACACACAAAATCTAAGATGTGCATTATGACCTCAAACTAAAATATACTGAAAAGCTAAATATCAACTGTTTATTTCTGGGTAGTAATTGTATGTATGAATACTTGCATTTTCTTTGTTTTGTTTTTCTATATTTTCCACTGTTGTCTTACTTTGCATATATATTATGTTTATAATTAAATAGATATCAATTTAGGTAATTTTTAAAAGATAAATAACCACAATTCCCTCACATGTAAATTCTAATATTTTCTCAGATGGCCACAGTTTTTCAAAGCTAGGAGCATTAGACCAAATACTAGTACATGCCCTGAGGGAGCTCTAAGTACTTTTTCTTATCTTTAAATGTCATAAGACCTGTTCAATGCTTGGTTGATGTCTAGCAGAACACTTCAAATTTTATGGAAAAGCTAAAAGAATAATTACCAGATGATGACCACAGCTTAAACACAGGCCCACATATAGCTGCTAAGGTGTCCTATGACTAATGGAGTGGGCAGTTACAGGGAAGACAGGTGGCCTATTGAACAACATGTCTACTTTTCCTTTCTCTCCAGAAGCCTCTTTGTCAAACATGCTTCTCATACCTTATACATGATTGTTATGATTGTTTTTGACTAGCATTTTTATAATCTGCTCAAAATCCTCTCTCTCTTCCTACATCCAACCATCCAATAAATAATCTATTCCAGGTTAAATAACCTCTTTACTCCATCACCTTACTGTGTCCTTCCCATGATTATAGTGTAGGTCACTGGACTCTCCCGCTGATGACAGCAAGAACAGCTAGCCTCCCTCTCTCTCATCTTTACTCTTTGTAATTATGCCTCCACACTGCAGTCAGAGCTGTTCTTTGAAAGGGCATCTGTTGATGGTAGCCATTCTGACAGGTGTGAGGTATTACCTCATTGTTGTTTTAATTTGCATCACTCATGATTAGTGACTTTGAGCACTTTCTCAAATGTCTCTTGGCCTTCTATATGTCCACTTTGGAGAAGTGTCTATGTAGGTCCTTGGCCCATTTTTTAATTGGATTGCTTGTCTTCCTTTTGTTAAGTTGTATGAGTTACTTATATATTTTGAAAATTAACCCATTATCAGATGTATCATTGGCAAATATGTTCTCCCACACAGTGGCCTCTCTTTTCACTTTGTTGATGGCTGCTTTTGCTGTGAAGAAGCTTTTTATTTTGATGTAATACCATTTGTCTACTTTCTCCTTTGTTTCCTTTGCCCTAGGAGATGTGTTACTAAACATATTGCTACAAGTGATGTCTGGGATTTTGCTGCCTATGGTTTTTTCTAGGGTTTTTATGGTTTTACAACTTACATTTAGGTCTTTATCCATTTTGAGTTTAATCTTGTGTATGGTGTGAATTGGTGGTCTAGTTTCTTTTTCTTTCTTTTTTTTTCATGTATCTGTCCAATTTTCCCAACACTATTTATTGGAGACTGTCTTTACTCCATTGTATGCTCTTGCCTCCCTTGTCAAATATTAATTGACTATAAATACATGGGTTCATTTTCTGGGCTCTCTATTCTGTTTCATTGATATATATGTCTCTTTTTATGTTAGTACCATGCTGTTTTGATTACGTGACCTTGTAGTATAGTCTGATATCAGATAGCATGATTCTTCCAACTTTGTTCTTCTTTCTCAAGACTGCTTTGGCTATTTGGGGTCTTTTGTGATTCCATTAAAATGTTGTAGTACTTGTTTTAGTTCTGTGAAATACGCCAACAGTATTTTGCTGAAAGTAGCACTGAGTCTATAAATTGTTTTGGGTAATAGGGACATTTTTTTTTAAATCCTCACCAGAGGATATTTTCCCCCATTGAACTCTTAGAGGGACTGAAAGGAAGGGAGGAGAGACAGAGGAAGGGAGGGAGGAAGGGGAGATAGACATCAATTGGTGACACAACATTGATTGGTTGCTTCCTGCATACAACCCTACCAGGGCTGGGGAACCTGCAACAGAGGTAGGTGCCCTTGACCGGGAATGGAACCCACAACCCTTCGGTCCATGGGCTGATGCTCCAACCCTGAGCCAAACCATCCAAGGCCATGTGGACATTTTAATGTTATTAATTCTTTCTATCCATGAGCACAGTATATGCTTCCACTTATTTGTATCTCCCTCAATTTGTTTCTTCAGTATCTTATAATTTTTTGAGTACAGGTCTTTTACCTCCTTGATTAAATTTATTCCTAGGTTTCTTTTTATTATTATTTGGATGCAATTGTAAATGGGATTATTTTCTGTTTCTCTTTCTGATAGTTCATTATTGATGTATAAAACTGCCTTCAATTTCTGATTATTAGTTTTGTGTCCTGCTACTTCACTGTATTCATTTATTGGTTTTAGTAATTTTTTTGTGGAATCTTAGTTTTTTTTTTTTTTTACATACAGTATCATATCACCTGCAAATAATGACAGTTTTACTTCTTGCTTTACAATTTGGATGCAGTTTATATTTCTTTTTTGTCTGATAGCCTTGGCTAGGACTACCGGTACTATTTTGAAGAAGAGTGGTGAAAGTGGACATGCCTGTCTTGTTCTTGATCTTAAGGGAAACACTTTCAGTTTTTGTCCATTGAATGTGATGTTGGCTGTGGGTTTGTAAAATATAGTTTTTATTATATTGAACTATGTTCCCTCTATACCCATTTTGCTAAGAGATTTTGTCACAAATGAGTGTTAGATTTTATGTAATGCTTTTTCTGCATCTATTGATATGATCATTTGTTTTTTATCCTTCATTTTGTTTATGTGGTATATCACACTTATTGATATGTGGATATTGTACAAACCTTGAGTCCCCAGATAAATACCACTTGGTCTGGATGTATAATATTTTTAATGTATTGCTGGATCTGGCTTACTAGTATTTTGTTGAGGATTTTTGCATCTATGTTCATTAGGGATATTGGTCTGTAATTTTATTTATTTGTAGTGTCTTTATCTGGTTTTGAATTAGGATAATAATGGCCTCATAAATTGAGCTTGGGAGTCTTCCCTCCTCTTAAATTTTTTGGAATAGAGAAGCATAAGTGTTAGTTTTTCTTTGAATGTTTGGTAAAATTCACCTGTGAAGCCATCTGATTTAGAACATATTTTTGCTGGGAGGTTTTTTTTTTTTTAAATTCTTATTACCACTTCAGTTTTATTAGTCAAAATCTGTCTATTCAGATTTTCTGAATCTTTCTAATTCAGTTTTGGAAGATTTTATGTTTCCATTTTGTCCAGATTATCCAATTTGTTGGCATATAGTTGTTTGTAATATTTCCTTATAATCCTTTATATTTTTGTGATGTCAGTTGTTACCTCTTTCATTTCTGATTTTATTTATTTGGGTCCTCTCTCTTTTTTTCTTTATGAGTCTGGTTAAAGGTTTGTCAATCTTGTTTATCTTTTTAAAGAACTGGCTCTTGGTTTCATTGATCTTATGCATTGTCATTTAGTCTCTATGTCATTTATTTCAGCTTTAATCTTTATTCTTTCTTTTCTTCTACTTACTTAAGGCTTAGTTTGTTGTTCTTTTATTAGTTCTTTTAGGCATAAGATTAGATTGTTTATTTGAGCTTTTTCTTGATTCTTGAGGTAGGCCTGTATTGATATGAATTTCTTTCTTAGAACTATTTTGCTGTATCCCATAGATTTTCAGGTGTGTATTCATTTTCACTTATCTGAAAGTATCTTTTGATTTCTTCCATGATTTCAGTAATTGTTTAGTAATTCTATTTACTTTCCAGGCCTTTTAGTGTCATTCAGTTTATTTTTCTTATGATTGATTTCTTGATATATTTTTTCCTTTTTTCTTCTTAAAGAACATCATTTAGCATTTTTTGTAATATTGGTTTGGTGGTAATGAACTCCCTTTAGCTTTGTTTTTCTGTTTGTTTTTTTTTGTTGTTGTTGTTTTGGGGGGGTGTCTGAGGAGCTCTTATTTCACCTTCTATTTTAAGTGATAGCCTTGCTGTGTAAAGTAGTCTTGGTTGTAGGTCCTTGCTTTTCATCACTGAATATTTCATGACAATCTTTTCTGACCTGAAGTGTTTCTGTTGAGAAATCAGCTGACAGCCTTATGTTGTTTTTGTTTGTTTTTTTATAGGTAACTGTCTTTCTCTTGCTGCTCTTAAGATTCTCTCATTATCTTTAATCTTTGCCATTTTAATTATGATGTGTCTTTGTGTAGGCCTGTTTGGGTTCCTCTTATTTGGTACTCTCTACTGCTTCCTAGACTTGTGTGTCTTTTTCCTTCACCAGGTTAGGGATGTTTTCAGCCTTTATTTCTTCTATTAGGTTCTCAATCCCTTGCTCTCTCTCTTCTTCTGGTACCACTATGGTGTAGTAATTGTTACTTTTGATGTTGTCTCAGAGGTCCCTTAGACTTTCCTCATTTTTTAAAATTTCTTTTTTCTTTTTATTGCTCTGCTTGAGTATTTTCTGTAATCTTGTCTTCACTGACTTGATCACCTGCTTCATCTAACTAGCTGTTGATTCCCTCTGGTGCTTCTTCATTTTAGATACTGTGTTCTTAATTTCTGACCGGTTCTTTTTTATGATTTCTCTGTCCTATTTCATTCTTACTATCTTTTTGTTTAAGTTCCCACTAAGATTCTCAATTCTTCCTCTAAGGTCCTTGATCATTTTTACAGTATAATTAATTTTTAGAGCAGTTTTAGGTTTACAGAAAAAAATTTAGCAGAGAGCCCTAATCACCACCCCCACCACACAGTTTTCCCTATTATTAACATTTTGCATTAGTATGGTACATTTTTACAATTGATGAGCCAACATTGATACATTACCAGTAATAAAAGTCCACAGTTTACATTAGGGTTCACTCTTTTGTTGTACATTTTATGGGCTTTGACAAATGTATAAGGACCTGTATTCACCATTAAATTATTATACAGAATAATTTCACTGACCTAAAAACCCCTGTGCTCCTCCTATTTATCCCTCCCTCTCAATGAGCCTTTGAAACTCTGATCTTTTGCTGTTTCCATAGTTTTGTCTTTTCCAGCAGGTCATACAGTTAGATCACATGTAGCCTTTTCAGATTGGCTTCTATCACTTGGTGTTATGCATTTAAGGTTCCTCCATGTCTTTTCATGGCTTGATAGTTCATTTCTCTTTATTAGTAAACTAGAGGCCTGGTGCACGAAATTCGTGCATGGAGGGGGGTGTCCCTCAGCCCAACCTGTACCCTCTCCAATCCAGGACTGCTGGCTCCCAACTGCTCGCCTGCCTGCCTTCCTGATTGCCCCTAACCGCTTCTGCCTGCCAGCCTGATCACCCCCTAACCACTCCCATGCCAGCCTGATTGATGTCTAACTGCTCCCCTGCCAGCCTGTTTGCCCCCAACTTCCCTCCTCTGCCAGCCTGGTCACCCCTAACTGCCCTCCCCTGCAGGGTTGATCGCCTCCAACTGCCCTCCCTTGCAGGCCTGGTCCTTCTCAACTGTCTTCCCTTGCAGGCCTGGTGGCTCCCAACTGTCCTCCCCTGCTGGCCATCTTGTGGTGGCCATCTTGTGTCCACATTAGGGCAGGATCTTTGACCACATGGGGGCAGCCATATTGTGTGTTGTAGTGATGGTCAATCTGCATATTACTCTTTTATTAGATAGGATAGAGGCCTGGTGCATGGGTGGGGGCCAGCTGGTTTGCCCTGAAGGGTGTCCTGGATCAGGATGGGGGTTCCCTTGGGGCATGGGGCAGCCTGAGCAAGGGGCCTGTGGTGGTTTTCAGGCCAGCCATGCCCCCTGGCGACCCAAGCAGAGGCCCTGGTATCTGGAATTTATTTACCTTCCACAATTGAAACTTTGTAGCCTGGAGTGCAGCCAAGCCTCCTGCTCGCTCCGTGGCTGGCAGCCATTTCTGTTGGGGTTAATTCACCTTCTATAATTGAAACTTTGTAGCCTGGAGTGGAAGCCTAGGCCAGCCAGGACAGGTGGAAAGCTTGGCTTCCTCCATTACCGGGGGCAACCCTGACCTGCTCTCTCCAGCTCCTTGGCTGCCACCATTTCTGTTTGAATTTGTTTACCTTCTATAATTGAAACTTTGTAGCTTGAGTGGAAGCTTAGGCCTGCAAGGGCAGGCAGAAAACTTGGCTTCCTCCGTTGCCTGGGAAACCTTGCTCTCTGTGGCTATAGCCATCTTGGTTGGGTTTATTTGCATATCTTCTCCTGATTGGCTGGTGGGTGTGGCTTGTGGGTGTAGCGGAGTTAGGGTCAATTTGCATATTACTCTTTTATTAGGTAGGATAATATACCAGTGTGTTAATATACCACAGTGTGTCTATTCTTTCCCTATTGAAGGACATCTTGGTTCCTTTTAGTTTTTGGTGATTATGAATAAAGCTGCTATAAATATTCACATGCAGGTCTTTTCTGTAGACATATTTTTAACTTCTGAATGCCTTTTAATTCCTAAATATCCTTTAATTAGGTACTTTACCTCTGATCCCCCAACCATGCTGTTCCAATATCCTAGAACATGTTTCTGTCTTTTGCAACCTGGGTAACTCCGATTCTCTCATCAGGTTACAACCCAGTAATCACTTCCCCCAACAAGTGTGGTCTAATGCTTCCATCCTCCTCCTTCCCAGTTTGTTAGATATGTCTCCTATGTGCTTCTGCAACATTCTATTCTACCCCTTGCATAGTATGTATTGTCCTAGACAGAAAAGTCTGTTTATTTCTCTGTATCCTGCACTAGACTTAAAGCTTATTTTTCTTATAATGAAAAATAAATCCCGTAATAACACTATCAGTGTGAATATTGTGCTGTGTCTATTTTGTAGCTATGTGTTGAGCAGGGCACAATTTACTTCAAGTAAGAGGTACAAAATGTAGCAGAACAACATAAAAGAAGTTTCAGTGTTTCCTGAAATATGTGTAAACTTGTTGTCTTGGTCAGGGCAACAACAGTTCTGTTTAGACCAGTGTTTCCCAACCTTTTTTTGGACATGCCTCACTTAAGCATCTCTAAAATCCTGGTGCCCTCCCACCCCCTGTGACATACAATTCTTATTATTCAAAAAGTGAACTCCTATTCACGTGGAGGAAACCTAAAAGGTCATTAACTTGGTCTAAACAAGCTTCCAAAGAACATGGCATCCATGAAAGAGAAAAATAAAAGAACAAAGGGACAATTGAAGTACTGAGGAATAAATCACCAAGAAATTGTTAAAAAAATAATAATATGAAATGATATGAAAAAATAGCAAATAAAGTTTCAAAACATATAATAACTCCCAATCTCTAACAACAGAGAACTGAAATGCATAAATATGTCACAATATATAATTATATACTTTATATGAGGCCCCTAGAACCATAAGAAATGCAAAAACTTCAATGTTAATAACTCATTCTCTAATTGCCTCCCTTAAAAATCAAATTGCCCCCTTGTGGGGTGTATGCCCCACGCTGGGAACCACTGATTTAGACATTGACCCAAGGCCAAAGGGATGTCAGGTGTATGGTAACTGTGGTTGATCTTAATAGATTCTGTGACACAGTGAGATAATCCAGTATTGATTATACCTGAATGATTGTTGACTTAATAGTGCAGTTTTAATCTTAACTTCCCTTAAGTCACCTCCAACATTTTTATTACTAGAGACAATATGTAACAAACACAAAAGACATTGTAACTTACTCTTTCAGCTTTACTAATAGGTAATTCTTTATGCTGGAGTACATATTTGGAGTCAAACAGCTCAGACTTGCCTCTCTTTCAACCAATTTCTACAATGAGCATTGCTTTGTCTTCACCCCATCCTTTTGTGTTGTGAGGATTAAATGATACAATGCATATCAAGCATTTTCAGCACATCTGACACATAGTAAATGGTAGATATAAAAAAGTATTGATTACTGAGCAGTGCTGTAAGTGAATTAAGTGGGATGAAGTCATGTCAAAACTCAAATGCTTTGAGAAGTTCCCTTTAGGCCTTGAAAACTTTGTTGTTTAGTTTGTTGCTATCTCTTCCCAACTGAAAACTAGGATTTTTCTTTTTTCACATTTAGAGACAAGGACCATGCTCTTTTCCTGGCCCTCTAGGAATCTTTCTAGTGGAGTAGATAAGTACTTAGGATTGAGTTCCTGCAAAGGTACCTTACAAGAATGAAAATGTCTACATGATTTTACACGGCTCCACACTACTCTGCACTCCACATGGCTGCCCAGAGTGCTTGTGTTTTGAACTAGAGAAAGCAGCAGGTGTAAATGTTCTAGTTGAGCCACTTACATGAACACCTAGACATCACACCAAAAATATAAACTTCTCATATGTAGTCTTTAGTGTTTTCATCAACAATTTTAGCTTCAGCCTCCTCAAACTCAATTGGCTTGACTGTCCTAAGTATAGCATTGCAGGCAAGCTAGTTCTGGATCAAGCAGCAATAAATCACTGATAAGCAAGAGGGAACTTAGTTTTCTTCCAAGAGCCTGGTTTCAAATCATGTCTTAGCATATGCTCCCAAACTGGCATATTTTAGCTGACTGCTGAAAAAGAGGAATATATCAGAAAGTCAATTGGCCTCTGACCTATACCCAGTGATGAAATCTCTGCTTCCAACAACTTCCATTTGAAGCTTGAAAGACATAATAAATGTGAAAGAGAAATATCTATACTAATAAAAGGGTAATATGTTAATTAGATCAGATGTCCTTCCAGACAAAGCCATGGTGGCAGGGGAGAGCAGTTAGCGGGATCAGGCCGGCAGGCAGGCAAGTGGTTAGGAGCCAGTGGTTTCGGATTGTGAGAGGGATGTCCGACTGCTGGTTTAGGATGACATCCCCTGATCCCCTGAGGGGTCCCAGATTGGAGAGGGTGCAGTCCTGGCTGAGGGACACCCCCACCCCCCCGTGCATGAATTTCGTGCACTGGGCCTCTAGTAATAACATAAATATTGGCCATGCAAGAAAATTCCTTTTCAACTACCTTCAATAGTTCAATTATGCTGCATGCCCACCATTCAGAGCAGGAAAACTGTACAATGAAAGTTCTTCAGTTTCAGTGACTTCTTACCTCTTGTTTCCTGGGGCAGAAGAGGATTTAAGAGGCTGTGCAGCTGTCTCTGTTGGACAAATGTTTCTACAGTTTATATAAGAATTATTCACATTGTGAGTTACCACTAGTAGATTCCAAACCCCGGAAAGACCTTTCCCTGCTCTTGACCAGCTTCTTTTCTTGCCATTAATAGTAACGTGCTTAAAGAAGAGAAAGACTACTTCTAACTTATTTATAATAGAAAAAATTCCTCAAGACAAATTTGCTAAAATCATAAGGCAATTGAAAATATTAGATAACATTCAGGTGGCAGTTATCTCTCCTGATAGTCCCTGATTGTCACTTTGATTGAGAGGTGACTGTGCAAAGCCTGTGTAAGTCATAAAGTTAGGGAGATAGTAAGGTCAGACATCTGTGAGGTTGCCCAGTGTAGGAGAAGCTAAAGAATGTACCTTGAATGATGGTATCTCATGTTCTAAGGACTGTTACTTTCAGGACATCACCACCTTCTATTTGTGGAGAGGGGCTGATTGTTGACAATCCTTGTGACCATTTATGCTTAACTGATCCCCTTGCCAAATGATCATGTCCCTGTCATTGAACACATGCCCTACACCTATCCAGGGGATTCTCACTGGCCTAGAGGTTGATTGTAGTAGAAAGAATGCTAAGGTGGTGTAAAATGTGACTTTGGGTCCCACTTCTGTTATTCATTATCCGGCTAACCTAAAACAATCCAGTTGTCTGCAATTTATTTCTTAATTTGAAAAATGGGGACAATCCTTGCTCTGCCCAGCTAATGAGTAGTGAGTGAAGCAATGTTTTCTTTTTTGCTCTGTGGATGCTAATGGAAGGGATGATGGGGATGCTGGGCTATTTGGAGAATATGTTATATCCATTTTCAGTGGAAGTTGACTGTGGATGTGTGACAGTGTTGTGTCCATGCTTACTCATTTCTGCAATAAACAATCACTGGTTTTTTAATCAAATTGTTTTCCTTTTTTTTTTCCTCCTGGGAACACAGCTAGACAGATTACATTTCCCATCCTTCATTTTCATATATGTAGCTATCCAGTAAATACTGGCCAGTGGAACATGGATGAAAGTGATGTATAATACTTCTGAACTTGACCCTTACCTATTTCTCAGCACAATCCTCATTCTTATTTCATGGTGCCCTTAGAGTTTTAGTAAATTTTTCATGTTACTCATGGGCCCAAAGATATCTAGTGGATTCAGTTATAAAGTGGTTAAGTCCAAACAACTTAATAAGTATGTATGTCCTAATAAGTTCATGATGTTGAAAAAAAATATTACACATGAGTTAAAAGCCAAATCATAATTTTACTTCATTCTTAAATAACCACAATTACTTCCTAATAGGGTGTGCATACCCATTTGGGTACTGAATAACTTCTTAAAACTGGGAACAAGATTGGACACAGCCACCCTTATTTCCTATTGCATATTGATTCCATGTGGTTCTTCTTCTTTTTTATAACAAGGGCTACAAGACAAGATTCAACTGAGGTAATATTAGTGACTAAAGCATTCCTCCTTTTAAAAATAAAAATAGACATCTATCCATGAACAAAAGTATCTTTGTGGATGTTGTGGGACTCAGTACTTTGCGCTCAGGAACCTGGAAGGAGTCTTACCCACCTGTGTGCTTGGTAATACACAAACAGAGCTTGGTAAGGGCTGTGAATCCAGGGGAGCCAGCGAACCTGCCCAGACCCCTTTGGCTGCAGTCAGGAAAAAACCTGGAGAGCACGGACATGGGCAGATATACAAGCAGGAGAGAGAACTGTGTAAGTCCAGTCATCTGGACTAGAGATTCCAGCAAGACATTGGAACAAAAAATATACATGTTTTGTCACAGCAGAGATGGTGGTAAAAGAGTTTCTCAGGCCCCACCCCATCCTCAAAGAAACATGTACAGGGTTGGTTATCTGGTGGTGGCAACCTTAATCTCTGGGGAAAGACAAGCAGTGAATGAGTATCTAGTTACCGCGGTTGGGCTGGTCATGGCTGGAGGAACCCAGTTCTCTCCACAAGCACCCAGATCCCAGAGGCAAGAACTCCATGACTTGCGGAGGGAGGAGATTGGGGAAAAAGTAGGTAAGGGTTCCTGTTGACTACTCAGCAGGAAGTCCGCCCATGAGCCTCTGGGAGTACCACACCTGGAGATCTCCCTATTGGTTTTGTGGGTACTCCGAACACCCTGAGCGCTAAATCTCCCCTATCTGTGTCTAACTCCTTGTACATGCTAACATGTGTGGTGGTCAGAGAGCATGCTCAGAAAACAGGCCACAGTCTATAGCGCCATCTACTGGAAAACAAAGAGAAGATTCCAGTAGATAACCTGGTGACTTGTTCCCAGAGAAGGCTTAAATGTTTAAGGAACCTGCCACAAGAGGGAGCAAGAAGAGTGGAGCAGGTGTACCCTCAAAGGCAGCTAAAACTCCAGATAATAACATCATTAAACAGAATATACCCCATTTGAAGGCAACTAGCAAATACGTAAGGAGGTGTCTACTGCTTCAAATGCAAAAGCAGCAATGCAAAACTACAAAAAGCATGAAAAATCAAGAAAACATGCCATCACAAAAAGAAAATACTTCTCCTATGACTGGGCTCAAAGGCACAGGATTTTATGATCTAAAAAGAATTCAGAACACCTGCTTTGAAGAAACTCAATGAGCTACAAGAAAACTCAGAAAGACAACTCAATAAAATCATATATATTTAAAACGAGATACAGTGAAATCTCAATTCTCAAACTTAATTTGTTCCAGAAGGCTGTTTGAGAAGCGATTTTTTTTTAAAAAAACAACAACAAACTGAATCATTTTTCTTATGAGAAATAATGTAAATTGTATTAATTCATTCCAGACTCACAAGATGCCCTGTTTGTTTTTTTGTTTTTTTAAATATATTTTATTGATTTTTTACAGAGAAGAAGGGAGAGGGATAGAGAGCTAGAAACATAGATGAGTGAGAAACATTGACCAGCTGCCTCCTGTACACCCCCTACCAGGGATGTGCCCGAAACCAAGGTACATGCCCTTGACCGGAATCGAACCTGGGACCTTTCAGTCCAAAGGCCGACGCTCTATCCACTGAGTCAAACCGGTTTTGGCAAGATTCCCTGTTTTAACCTTTTTAATGTACATGTCTAGTGTATTGTTTAATCTATAAATAAGCACTTCTTTTCTTAAATTTATTGAACTAACCCTACTAGCCTTAAACAATTTTTTTATACATCACTGCCTCCAAAATGCTATCACTGGCTAACTACTTTTCATTTATCCAAATCAACAACAGTTTTTCTACCTATTCAATTGCCTGTAATTGTTGTTTTGTGAGCACTTTCACACCCTTAGCAACATTAACACTCTTAATGGCCTCTTTATGTTTGAAGTTGTGCTCATCATTGATTTCTCCAGCAACAAAAGCATTCTCTTCTTTATTGCCTGAGAGATGCTTTTTGTCATGCCGAGGTATCAGCATGAAAGGGTTGCCAGGTTAAAACCTGAAGATTTGGTCAACTAGGACATTTTTTCTGTGAACAAATTGGTTAGAACTGAATTATTCATGATGGGAGATGTTTGAGAACAGAGGTTTGACTGTATTTTTCAAAAGAGATAGAAATAATAAAAAAAGAATAAAACAGTGCCCAGCTGGTATGGCTCAGTGGATTGAGCATTATCCCATGGACCAATAGGTCTTGGGTTCGATTCCCAGTCAGGGCACATGCCCGGGTTGTGGGCTTGATCCCTTGTAGAGGGTGTGCAGGAGGAAGCCGATCAATGTTTCTCTCTCTCGCTCTCTTCTCCCTTTCTCTCTGAAATCAATAAAAAATATTAAAAAAAACCAACAGATTCTGGACCTTAAGTACTCAATGAATGAAATGAAAAAACGGGATAGAAAGCATCTGCAGTAGCAAATAGCAAATGGAAGATGGAATTAGTAAGTTAGAAATTTTGAAATAACTCAGTAAGAGAAGAACAAAGAAAAAAAAAGAATAAAAAACAGCAAAAAAAAAGTCTACATGATCTATAGGATTCTATCAAAAGAACGACTATTTTAATAATCAGTATGTAAGAAGGAGAAGAAGGGAGGAAGGAGCAGACATTTATTTAAAGAAATAATAGCTGAGAACTTCTTAAACCTGGGGAGAGAATTGGACATCAAAGTTCACAAAGCTAATAGATTACCCCATTATCTCAATGAAGAAGACCTTCTCCAAGACACATTATAATAAAACTGTCAAAAATCTAAGATAAAGATATAATTCTAAAAGCAGTAAGGGAAAAAGAAATTATAACATACAAAGGAATCTCTCATTAGGCTACCGGCAGATTTCCCAGTAGAAACCCTATAGACCAGGAGAAAATAGAGTGACATATTAAAAGTGTTGAAAGAAATAACTCACCAGCCAAGAATACTTTATCCAGCAAAGTTATTGTTTCAGATATGAAGGAGAGATGGACTTTTCTAGACAACCAGAAGCTAGGACCTATTTTGCAAGATATGCTGAAAGAAATTCAAGCTGAAATAAAAAGATGTTAATCAGGACATTTAAATATACAAAAATATATAATACACTGGTAAAGGTAAATATACAAGCAGATTTAGAAAACTCTAGGTCTGTAATAAGATTCTGTGCTAACCACTTAAATATAGTATAAAGGTTAAAGTAAAAGAGTATTAAATAATTATAGCTGCTATAATGATTTAATGAATACACAATATAAAAAAGTAAATAATAACTTCAAGAAACTTAGTGAGAACTTCAATAGCATGAAAAAATGACATAAAAGTGTAAAATAGAACCAGTCAGAAATAAAGAATATAATAGCTGAAATAAAGAATACAATAGGAAGAATAAATAGTAGGTTGGATGAAGCAGAGGATCAATCAGCAATTTGGAAGACAAGGTAGCAAAAAACATCCAAACAGAGCACAAAAAGAAAAAATAATAATTTAAAAAAATGAGGATAGTTTAAGAGACATCTGGGACAACATGAAGTGTAACAACACCCACATTATAGGGGTACTAGAAGGAGAAGAGAGACAGCAAGGGACTGAGAATTTATTTGAAAAAATAGTGACTGAAAAAATTCCCTAACCTGGTGAAGGAAAACGACACACCTGTCCAGGAAGCACAGAGAGTTCCAAACAAGTCCTAAAGAAGCCCACACCAAGACACATCATAATTAAAATGGCAAAGGTTAAAGGTAAAGAATCTTAAAAGCTGCAAGAAAAAGACAGTTGCTTACAAGGAGCTCCCATAAGACTATCAGTTGATTTCTCAACCAAAATATTTTGTCCATAAGGGATTGGCATGAAATATTTAAAATGATGGAAAACATGGACCTACAACCAAGACGACTCTACCTACAAAACTATCATTAACCTTTTGTACACCATAAGCATCTATAGACTCAGGGATGGTTTCTGTTTTGGATGCGTGGCAGTTAACTGGAGGAGAAATAAAGAGCTCTCCAGACAAGAAAAAGCTAAAGGAGTTCACTACCCCCAAATAAGAAATGTTAAAGGGTCTTTTTAAAGAAGAAGAAGCAGAGAGAGAAGCAGAAGAAGAAGAAGGAGAAGGAGAAGGAGAAGGAGAAGGAGAAGGAGAAGGAGAAAGAGAAGGAGAAGGAGAAGGAGAAGGAGAAGGAGAAGGAGAAGGAGAAGGAGAAGAAATCAAAATAACATACTTATAAAGAATAAAATAGCAACAAGACACTGGGGGGTGGGGGTGGGATGAGTGCATGTGACACGGGGTAGGGGAGGCTGGGGAAGGTCTATGGGGAAAAAAGGAGATAAATGTACTACTATATGTAATACTTTAAACAATAAAATAAAATTTTAAAAAAGAATAAAAAAGCAATAAATACATATCTACAAATAATCACTTTAAATGTAAGTTGATTAAATGGATGCAAGAACACACAATGATGTAAACATAGGCTATTCAATAAGTGGTGTTGGGAAAATTGGACACATACATGAAAAAAAAAAGAATCTAGACTACCTTCTCACACCATACACAAGAATAAACTAAAAATGGATGAAAGACTTAAATGTAAGACTCAACACCATAAACGTTCTAGAAGAAAACATAGCAATAATTTCTCATAGCAAGAATTTTTGGATATATCTCTTTGAGCATGAGAAACAAAAATTGGACTACATCAAACTAAAAAATTTTTGCACAGCAAAGCAAACCATCAGCAAAATGAAAAGACAACCCACTGAATGGGAGAACCTATTTATCAATGATGCATCTGATAAGGTATTAATAATAAAAATTTATAAAAAACTTAGGAGACCGGGAGTTTGATCACTCGCTATGACATGTGCTGACCACCAGGGGGCAGCGCAAAATGAAGGAAGGCCCCAGCCAGCAGCCGGCAGCGGGGAAGGGAGGCCCCAGCTGGCAGCCGGAAGGCCCTGATTGGGCCCCGATCACTGACCATGCCTAGGGACCCTACTCGTGCACGAATTTTGTGCACCAGGCCTCTCATAGACATATAAAAAGATACCCAATGTCACTCATCATCAGAGAAATGCAAATTAAACCCACAATGAGCTATCACCTCACATCTGTCAGAATGACTATCATCAATAAATCAACAAACAACTGTTGGTAAGGATGTGGAGAAAAGGGAACCCTGGTGGACTGTTGGTGGGAATGCAGATTGGTGCAGCCACAGTGGAAAACAGTGGAGTTTCCTTAAAAAAAAAATGAATCAGCCTAATGACACAGTGATTCCACTTCTGCAATATATCTGAAGAAACCTGAAACACTAATTTGAAAGAATATATGCATCCCTATGTTCATTGCAACCTTATTTATAATAGCCAAGATTTTGAAACAGCCTAATTTCCTACCAGTAGATAAGTGGATAAAAATGCAGTGGTACATTTACACAATGGAATACTATTCAGCAGTAATAGAAAAGGAAATCTTTCCTTTTGTGATAGTATGAATGGACCTGGAGAATATGCTAAGTGAAATAAGCCAGTCATAGAAAGACAAATACCAAATGATTTCACTTACATGTGGGATATAATAAACAAAATAAACTAGCAAACAAGATAGACTTATAGATACAGAGAACAGACTGACAGCTGTCAGAGGAAGGGATGGGGGTAGGTGAAAAAGGTGAATGGATTAAGCAAAGAAATAAAACTCTTAGACACAGACAACAAACAGTATGGTGATTACTAGAAGGAATGCGGGAGGCAGAAGATTAAAGGGGGGATAAATGGTGATGGAAAGATACTTGACTTTGGGTGGTGAACAATATACAGATGGTATATTATAGAATGTACATTTAACACCTATGTAATTTTATTAACCAACTAGAGGCCCGGTGCACGAAATTCGTGCATGGGGGGGTGTCCCTCAGCCCAACCTGCACCCTCTCTAATCTGGGACCCTTCGAGAGATGTCCGACTGCCCGTTTAGGCCCAATCCTACCGGGATCAGGCCTAAATGGGAAGTCGGATATCCCTCCACAATCCAGGACTGCTGGCACCCAACTGCTTGCCTGCCTGCCTTCCTGATTGCCCCTAACCGCTTCTGCCTGCCAGACTGACCACCCCCTAACCACTCCCCTGCCAGCATGACTGATGCCTAACTGCTCCCCTGCCAGCCTGATCACCTCCAACTGCCCTCCCTTGCAAGCCTGGTCCCTCTCAACTGCCCTCCCTTGCAGGCTGGGTGCCTCCCAACTGCCCTCTCCTGCTGGCCATCTTGTGGTGGCCATCTTGTGTCCACATGGGGGCAGGATCTTTGACCACATGGGGGAAGCTATATTGTGTGTTGCCGTGATGATCAATCTGTATATTACTCTTTTATTAGATAGGATAGAGGCCTGGTGTATGGGTGGGGCCAGCTGGTTTGCCCTGAAGGGTGTCCTGGATCAGGGTGGGGGTTCCCTTGGGGCGTGGGGTGGCTGGGGCGAGGGGCCTGTGGTGGTTTGCAGGCCGGCCACGCCCTGCAGCGACCCAAGCGGAGGCCCTGGTATCTGGGATTTATTTATCTTCTATAATTGAAACTTGGTAGCCTTGAGTGGAGGCCAGGGCCAGCCAGGGTGGGCGGGAAGCTTGGCTTCCTCCATCGCCAGGGGCAACCCAAGCCTCCTGCTTGTTCCAGCTCTGTGGCTGCTGCCATATTTGTTGGGTTAATTTGCATACTCACTCCTGATGGGCTGGTGGGCGTGGCTTGTGGGCATAGTGGACGTATGGTCAATTTGCATGTTTCTCTTTTATTAGATAGGATGTCACCCCAATAAATTCAATAAAATAATTTAAAAAATTGAAAGCGGGTTTTTGAGTCTGGAAATATGATTGAGGAAGAGGTAGTGTCTAGAGTGTTTGGTGTGGATATTGGAAATATTTAAAGGGAAATTGGGTTATTTTAGTTCATTTCCTGGTTAGCTGGGTTACCATCATTACTTCATATTGTTTTCCAATTGCTTGTTTGTAACAGATAAATTGGCCCCAATGACCTTCACCATCATGGTGCTCTACCCTTGAATATGCTTTGCTACTTGGCAAAGGCACTTTGCAGATATAATTAAGTAACTAATCAGCTGACCTTAAGATGTGAAATTACCCTGAATTATCCATTTAGGCCCAATGTAGTCACGTTAGCCCTCAAACGCAAACCTTTCTTCCAGCTCAACACAAGAAAAGTCAGAGAGATTTGAAGCAGAAAGATTTGATATGCTGTTGCTGGCTTAAAGATATAGGTGTCCACGTGGGAAGTGTGAGAAGGAATTGAATTCTGCTAACAACCAATGAACTTGGTAAAGGACCCTGAGCCCCACACATGAACAAGTAAACACCTTGATTTCAGCATCAGAAGATCATTAACCAAGAAGCCAGCCACATTGGGCAGACTTACAGACACTGAAGTAATACATTTGTGTAGTTTTAAAGTACTAAGTTAGTGGTAATTTGTTATGGCAACAAGAGAAAACTAACACATCATGAAGTTTTTTTGGATAAGAGATTACAACCTAATCTCAAAGGAGAGTGTTGCCTCTCAGTTTGATGAGGACATTGATGAACATGGGGTGGGTGGAGGTGGAAACAAATAGATACTTTTTCTGCTTTTCTGTCTCTCCGCTAAGATTCAATAGGCATTTATTGATCACTTACAGTGCACCCTACATGAAATGCTTCCCATACTTTGTCATTTAATGTTCATAATCATCTCTAAATAAGAAATGGAGAATATGAGAGTCCAGATGATATGTACTAATTTTCGCCACTAGAATTTGTGAGATTTGAGCCCAGATCTTCTGACTCTAGGTCCAGGGCTGTTTCCTTTATTACACTGCACCAAATCCTGAATCCACGAGCGTGATCTAAATATTAGTTGACAGTCATGGAGATTATTAGAAAGTTGTAAAATAGGAATAATGAGATTTTTTTATTTGAATGGAGTATGGTAAATGCACCAGATAAGAGATTCTGAGATTCTTCAGCTTGTTTGAAAATCTGGCTGTCAACAGAAGCTAAGCAAAAACCAGAATTCTTACTTCTCAGTTGCTGGCTTCTAAGTGTTATTTCCATGGAAACATATCATATCTTCAAAAACAAGTTAAGTGCCTTAATATCATTTCCACCCAATGGCTGGAACTTCCCGTGTTTCAATCTAGTTAATATCTATTTCCAGGGGAAAAGGGAGGAGAACTGGGACCACAGACTTGAAGGAAAATGAACTTATTTCATCTCGGTGGTCTATTGCTGCTCAAGAACGGGAATCATTGCTTTCTAACTGTCACTTAATTTCAGGCAAAGACATAAAGAAAAGGTATCTATGAACTCTGCTTCAGAGGATAATTAACATGAATCTCCTATTTACTTCTTTGTTATCATCACTCATTGTTATGGTTCAGCATTATTTACTCATTGCTATACATACCAAAGATCAATTTATTTGCTTCACTCAATAGATACCATAAGAGTTTTTTTTAATTGTTTAAAGTATTATATATGTCTCCTTTTTCCTCGATTGACCCCCCATCTCGTCTCACCCCCAGGACAAGCCCCCACCACCCCAGTGTCTGTGTCCATTGGTTATGCTAATATGCATGCATACAAGTCTTTTGGTTGATCTCTTACTCCCCCTCTGCCCCCGCCTTCTCTCTGAGGTTGGACGGTCTGTTCAGTTACCTTGTCTCTGGATCTATTTTTGTTCATCTGTTTATGTTGTTCATTATATCCCACATATGAGTGAGATCATGTGGTATTTATCTTTCTCCGTCCGACTGGCTTATTTCACTTAGCATAATGTTATCCAGTTCCATCCAAGCTGTTGCAAATGGTAAAAGTTCCTTCTTTTTTATAGCAGCATAGTATTCCATTGTGTAGATGTATCACAGTTTTTTAATCCACTCATTTGCTGATGAGCACTTAGGCTGTTTCCAAATCTTAGCTATTGTAAATTGTGCTGCTATGAACATAGGGGTGCATATATCCTTTCTGATTGGTGTTTCTGGTTTCTTGGGATATAGTCCTAGAAGTGGGATCACTAGGTCAAATGGGAGTTCCATTTTTAAATTTGGAGGAAACTCCATACTGTTCTCCACAGTGGCTGCACCAGTCTGCATTCCCACCAGCAGTGCACGAGGGTTTCTTTTTCTCCACATCCTCACCAGCACTTGTCGTTTATTGATTTTTTGATGATAGCCATTCTGACAGGAGTGAGATGGTACCTCATTGTTGTTTTGATTTGCATCTCTAAGATGATTAGTGACTTTGAGTATGTTTTCATATGTCTGTTGACCTTCTGTGTGTCCTCTTTTGAAATGTGTCTATTTAGGTCCTTTGCCCATTTTTGATTAGATTGTTTATCTTCCTTTTGTTAAGTTGTATGAGTTCCCTGTAAATGTTGGAGATTAAACTTTTATGGGAGATAACATTGGCAAATATGTTCTCCCATGCAGTGGGCTTTCTTGTTGTTTTGTTGATGGTTTATTTTGCAGTGCAGCAGCTTTTTATTTTGATATAGTCCCATTTGTTTATTTTCTCTTTAGTTTCCATTGGCCTAGGAGCTGTATTGGTAAAGATATTGCTATGACATAAGTCTGATATTTTGCTGCCTATGGAGTTTTCTAAGATTTTTATGTTTTCTCATCTTACATTTAACTCCTTTAACCATTTTGAGTTTGTTTTTGTGTATGGTGTAAGTTGGTGGTCTAGTTTTATTATTTTGCATGTATCGGTCCAATTTTCCCAGCACCATTTATTGAAGAGACTATCTTGACTCCATTATATGTTCATGCCTCCTTTGTCAAATATTAATTGAGCATAGTGGTTTGGGTCGATATCTGGATTATCTATTCTATTCCATTGGTCAATATGTCTCTTCTTGTGCCAGTGCCAGGCTGTTTTGAGAACAGTGGCTTTGTAATACAGCTTGAAGTCTGGTATTGAGATCCCACCTACTTTATTTTTCTTTCTCAGGATTGCTGTGGCTATTCGGGGTCTTTTTTTATTTCAGATGAATTTTTAGAGAGTTCTTTCTAGGTCTGTGAAATATGCCGTTGGTATTTTAATGGGGAGTGCATTGAATCTATAGATTGCTTTGGGTAGTATAGACATTTTAATGATGTTGATTCTACCAATCCATGAACACGGTATGTTCTTCCATTTGTTTAGGTCTTCCTCTATCTCTATTTTTAACATCTTGTAATTTTCCAAGTACAGGTCTTTTACCTCCTTAGTTAAGTTTATTCCTAAGTATCTTAATTTTTTTGGTGCAATGGTAAATAGGATTGCTTTTTAGTTTCTCTTTATGTGAGTTCATTATTGGTATGTAAAAAAGCCATAGATTTCTGGGTTTTAATTTTGTATCCTGCTACATTGCCACATTCATTTATTAGGTGTAGTAGTTTTTTGATGAAGTCTTTGGGGTTTTCTATGTATTACATCATGTCATCTGCAAATAAGGACAGTTTTACTTCTTTTCCAATTTGGATGTCTTTTATTTCTTCTTCTTGTCTGATCCCTATGGCTAGCAGTTCCTGTACTATGTTGAACAGGAGTGGTAAAAGTGAATATCCTTGTCTTGTTCCTGAATCATAATGTAAATATCTGTGTTTTCCGATAGTCTTAGGCTCTACAGCAGTGGTTCTCAACCTGTGGGTTGCGACCCACAGGTTGAGAACCGCTAGCAGGGTCGCCTAAGACCATCGGAAAACACATATTTACATTACGATTCATAACAGTAGCAAAATTACAGTTATGAAGTAGCAACGAAAATAATTTTATGGTTGGGGGTCACCACAACATGAGGAACTGTATTAAAGGGTTGCGGCATTAGAAAGGTTGAGAACCACTGCCTAGACCCTGTTGTGCGCATCTCTCTCCCCAGCCCAGATCCCTGATCCTATCATTCTCCAGGGGTCCCCCGTCCTTTCTGGCCATGGATTGTCCCACCAGCTGTGTTTAATTCACCAATTCCGGGTGGATGTTGTTCAATTCAGCTGTTTCTTCTATCTGCTTCATGAGAAGACACACGACACATCTGCCTATTCAGCTGCCATTTTGTCTCCCCCTGGACAAACTCCTTAGGAGCTCATGGCTCGGGAGGCTGTAGTCTTGGCGTTCGTGGGTTCTCAGCTGAGGCAGCAGACCCCTGGCCGGTGTGGCTGTCGGGTCCCGGGTGGTGTCTGAGGTCTCCCCGGGTGGAGGTGAGGCTGGGCTCCCAGTCACAGCAGCTCTCCCCCTCAAGATGGCATGGTCTCTGCAGCAGAGCCAGTGCTCCGGGAGAGATGGCAGTGGTAGTAGAGGTTGCCTGGCTAGGGGAGCCTGGTCCGCCAGCCGCCAACAGTCCTGTGGAATATAACCTTCCCTCACTCACCCACACACACACACGCCCCACATGTCCACGCACTCCCCTTTCGCTCCCTCACTCACTCACACTCTCTACCTCATTGCTGTCCTCTCGGCTGCTATCTTGGATTTTCTACTATAAGAGTTTTTAAAAAATGGAATGATAACCATTGTCCAAAGAGATCAAAGAAGACTTCAAAGAGTAAGGAAACATGAGATTTCTCTTATAAATGTTACCAAGGATACACATACCATAAAGCAGGCTCTGTACCCTCTGTGTTGCTCCTTTCCTATAGAGCGTTAGATCACTCCTGAACCACAATAAGAGAGCTAATTAGACAACATGTCTGGAAGCCTTTAGATGAAGGTTGGGGAACCTTTTTTTCTGCCAACGGCCACTTGGATATTTATAACAACATTCACAGGCCATACAAAATTATCAACTTAAAAATTAGCCTGCTATATTTGGTCAACCCTAATGCCTTGGCAGGGCCAGACCAAATGATTTCCCAGGGTAGGACGTTCCACACCTCTGCTTTAGATGCTACAAATTGAGTTTCTCTTAAGAAGACTTGTAAACAAATACTATATCATTATGCTACAAATTGACTTTTTCTTAAGAAAACTTGTAAACAAATACTATATCATTATAAGACCATTACAACATCTTGGGTGGGCTTTGGCTTTCTGCCCAGAGTTTGGAGGTTGTGACAATCAGCAGTGTGATTACATCACTCTGTGGTCCATTGGTTCATGAAGATGTTGAAGCTTTCATTATATCCATCAGTCAGCAACAACTCTCTGGCACCCACTGTGTGCAGAGCAGTGATTACTATGGTGAGCATGAGAGCAAAGAGAAGGCAATACTGCTCTTGAAGAGTATTAAATTTACTGGGACAGTCAAGAGCACACAGATTAAAACATGTAAAAAAATAAATGAGGGTAACAACCATTCGACCAAACCAAAACAAGCAAGCGGACAAACAAAAAACAACACACACACAAAAAGTTCAGACCATCATTTTCCTGACATAGTTAACTGTGTTTGGTTGGTCTGACTAATTGAGTGACCAAAGTTAGATGGAGTTAGAAATATGGAGATTTTGAAAAAAGGGCAGAGGAGAATGAGGAGGAGCCAAATAGGGAGAAGAGAATGAGGGATAGGAAAGAAGCAACAACAGTCACAAAAGGAGCAGAGGGCAGTGGGAAGAGGCTCAGGGGTAAGAGCGAGAGGTAAGAATGAATGAGGCCAAAAAGCATTACTTAAATTAGAGCCATGAGCCCAGTTTGGTATCAAGGGGAATAAGTTATGGAGACCAGCAACCTGTAATTCAAAATTGAGAGTTTTCATCGAGAAAATTTGGCATTGCTAAAGGTTTTTGAGAAAGGACCAGATTTCATACAACAGCTACCAAGAATAGAAGCAGAACATAGAAGAGACACCATCTTCTGGATCAGTTGGTGGAGAGAATTTGAGTTCTAGCTCTTTTATAAATACTGTGCCTTATTCTTTCTCCGAACATTGGTAGTACTTAGAGGTTATATCACACAATCTATCACTTGATCATTCACTTGTTTAGTCTGTTTATATTATGTGAAATCAATGTTAGAATCATGGCTGACATAAATGTCATTCAACTCAATGATTGCTACCATCAAGGAAGTCTTTTCTAAAGGGAATAAGGCATTATGCAATCTTTTCTCTTTTTTTTTAAGGTTAATGAAGAAACTAGTAGATGAGTACCATGACCAACTAGTTGAATTAAAATGTAAACTTCACAGGCCTGAGGCTATCCATTAATTTGTATATTGGGGAAAAATGACAATATTGACATTTTGTTACTTATTTTGCTTAACACTGACATTTTAGAAATTAGATATGACTTTAACTGTCTTCTTTTGTTTTCTGTTGCCACTCTACCTGAGAAGTACCAGGGTCCAAAACAAAGATTCCTCTGTCCTCTCAACTTGTGTTTCACCTATGATGTTGATTTAAGAAGATCTTGGTTAAAATGAATTATCATAGGGAAGGGGGTTATACTCTATTAGCCTGTTCGGACCCTGAGGAGAAAGGGCAGGACAAAGGACAGAAGAGGGATGTAGCCAGGGAGAAAGGAGACAGTAACACTCCAAAAAGTCTGTAAAGAGCCTGAGGACCCTCTCATCTCTCTCCCTTCTGTAGGTAGATTTGGAACCCAAATGGTTCTGGTTGAAATACAAATAACCAATACAAATATAGAAAAATGTTTAATTTCACCAAGTCCCCAAATGAAAATTAAAAGGACATTGAGTCATTTTTGAAAGGTTTTAATGAAAGGGATATAATGAGAATGCTTTCTAAATGATGGTCCCTTTCTTTGATTTAAAATTTTAACTCAGTGTTGAACTCTCTAGGTATAGCTTATAATTCAGATTTCAGATTGTTAGTGTTACAAACAATACAAATATATATTTCTGAATTGTAAAACAGCTCAGTAGACAGGAACCAAAGTCTTACTGCAATGATTGCTTCAGTAGACTTAGCTGAAGTCAGGCACATCTAAAATGATGACTCAATTAATTTCCCAACTGTTCATAGTGAAAATAGCCAACACTTATCTTCTGCCAAGTACTATACTAAGTCTTGATGGTATCTCATTTGATTTTCATAGTAATTCCACAACACAGGTTCTTCTACTTTGCCTCTTTTCCCAGAGGAGAAAACTAAAACTTATAGATATTAAGGATGAACTACAAAAAATTTCTAATATTTGATGGGTTTTGATCTACAGATAAGGTAATCTCATGTGGTTTAACTTTGTGATGGTTCCCAAGGTCACACAGTAGGCAAATTAACCATGTAATTCCACTCCAAAGCCACAGGTCCTTAACTATGAGGTTACACTGCCTGCATTTACTAAATCATTACTCTGTGGTCCATTGGTTCATGAAGATGTTGAAGCTTTCATTATATCCATAAAGTTCAGAAAAAATATTTACATGAAGTCTAGGGAAGCAACATGATTCACCCTGGACTAGCAACAAGATTGGGTTAATCAGAATAGCTGCTAAAAGAAGAGGGTAGATGAGTCTGAGGTCAAGATTATAATGAAATTTATACACTATGGAAGGCAAATCATTTCAGAACAAATATTTACATGAAGTTCAGAAAAAATACTTACATGAAGTCTAGGGAAGCAACATGATTCACCCTGGACTAGCAACAAGATTGGGTCAATCAGAATTCTGACCATTCAGTTTTGTATTCGCCACCAAATTTCTGCGAGTGACTTTCTTTCTGAATCTTATGTGTTAAATGAACATGACACGAATGCTTATCCTGAAGGATGCTTTGGGAGGATACATAAGTTGAATGGACCCAGAGACAGGAGCCGCTCAACATTTCCAGCAAGGACAGTCTGAGTCCGGGGGTGCTTCCCAGGAGGCCCATCTCACTGTGTAGGAGGGTAGTCTGGCTCTGTCAGCATTCTGCAAGATGGCTGAGGAGCCATTTTGGTTTTTAGATTATTTGCTCCTTCAGAGCTAAAGACTTATAATGACTGAAAAGCTCTGACTAATTTTGATGAGCCAACTTGTTTTTAATATAAATCAGATGAAGTTAAAAGCCCACCTCAGCATCATAAGACCAAACACTGGCTGTGGTCACTGGAAACACACAGAGGCACTTGCTTTCATCACTGCTGTTACTAAGGACAGCTTCAAAGAAACATTTAGGCAGAAGGATCTTTGTACTCCCCACAGTGTATGCATCCAGGCTGCAGATGAAACAATTTATTTTGAAATTTTCTCTTTAATTCTGATGGATTTTCTAAGCAAATGATTCTGAATCCAACAGCTGCTGGGTAAGCAGTATGTACCTGGATAAATCAATCCTGCTACCTCCAGAGTGGTGAATAATATGTCTTAGTCAGTGCAGTAAAGATTTCTTCATTCCAGATTCAGAGCACTGGGCACCACTTGTGTATGATGGCAAATGTTCAAATAAAATGTAGGGATCTTGCAGAGACTGAGTAATAAATCATGCAGCCTGTAAGCGCCTTCCCATTTGCATGGATTTCTGTGAAGTTAAAGACAAAAGAAGAAGAAAAAAAACAACTAAGAGCCAACATAACACAAAACCATGTCAGGATGTTTATTACTGTTTGTGGTTGGCCTGGTCTTACAAAAACTTAAATACAGGTTAATGTGGTCACAGCCTAGAGATCAGCTTGATGAAAAGCAGATCATAAAAATGTGCACATCAGTCCCATCCCTACTTTCCTCAGGGTTAATCCTACTGGCTCTGGGGGAGGCGAACAAGTATTTAACACTTCCAGAATGAAAAGGGATGTGGAGAAGTTTTATTTTCCTCTTTCAAAAGAGTATCTAGGAGTGGAGGGAATGATGGATAGAGAAAAGAAATGTGTTCATTATATGGAGGAGAAAATAAAAATGGTCAATAGGAAAAAAGAAAAATCTGGGAACCAGGAAAAGGAGGCAGAGTTTTAATAGTGAGGTATCAGGTTTTCACAATGGAAATGCTTATAAAACCAAAGGAAAAGTCTGCATGACATAATGAAACATTTATTTTTTTACTATAAAAATTCCTCCAGATTTAAATTTTCAAATTCTCACCTGAGGAGTGCTTTAGTGATGAGAAAGAGAGAGAGAGAGAGAGAGAGAGAGAGAGAGAGAGAGAGAGAGAGAGAGAGACATCGATGTGAAAGGAACATCAGTCTAAGAGAAAAAACATCAATCTGTTGCCTCCCATATGCACCCCAACCAGGGATCAAACCCTCATCCTAGGTATATGCTCTGATTGGGAATCAAACCCACCACCTTTTGGTGTATTGGACAATGCTCCAACCAACTGAACCATCCAGCTAGAGCTAATATTTAGGATTTTTAAAAAACTGTAGCTATCTCTAGGAGACATGCTGCCTACGAATAAAAAAGTTTTCTTCTTTTGAAAATCAGATTTCTTTACCTTCTTTGCCAGCTCTCCTTCTGTTTAGCAGAAACCAGAATGATGACCAGGGAATCTGTGTTCCAAATCTAAATATTTGATGCAAAAGGAAAAAGTGTAGGAATATGGAAAGTAAACGATGAAAAGAATCAATGTATGCATTTTGAGTTTTGGATATCTCTGCAAGATTTATTCCAGTGGTTGTAAATTCGCAAAACACAGTGTGTGCCTATGAGCAGAAGTTAAAATATGATTTAACTTTTTTATTTTTAAAACCTTTTATTCCAAGATCTAGATGTTTAAATTTTTCAATGTGGCTTTGGTGGGTTTGTCTTTCTGGCTCCTTCTTTGCACAGACTGGGCAATTGTGAAGTGCATCCTATTGTGGGCTGTAATGCAGTTTTCTTGTGGCAACAATGAAACACTCCTACATATGACAGGAAGTCATAATTCCCCATCTTACATTTTATGACATTTCAATCCAGTTGCTTCAGGCATCCGGGTCCAAAAATTAGACCTGATAGCTGGTGCTTTATCCCCATTCATCATAAACATAGAATCAAAATAAATCTATCACATCTATTAGCTAAACTAGGTAAAACACATTACAAGGCAATGGTAAGTTAGTGTCACCTTTGTACATTCTACTCTGTTAGACTGCTGGGGACCTGTCTTTTGCTAAAGGCTATCCAAGCTACCTGTGCATATGAAGAGGTGGTGGGAAACTGTAGACACCAAGTGCTGATCTGGATTGGTCTACATCTGCAGCCTGTCTGCTTGCCCAATGATTCTAGCTGCAATTCTGCTGAATGCTTTAGTTTCTAAGCCTTACTACTTGTGGCCTTGAGGAAATCACTCAAATCTCACATGTGAAAGAAAAAAGAGCTTGAATTTCAAAAATGTAGACATTATGCTAGGGAGTTTATAGCAAACCTTTATAGCGATTAAAATTTCTGTGGACAACTGTGATTCCTGTTAGAAAATAGTAACCTCACAATGACTTGGTCTCCTGCCTGGCCCATGTCTAATCCATAGGAAACACTCACAAGTCCTTTGCCTTTCAAACCTCTGGTAGTACAGGCTCATGGCATTGCAGCCACCACTATCCACCCCTGTCTCAGGCAACTTGAACTTTCCAAGATGTGGGTCAGGCACTGGTCCTTCTGGTTAACTTTCTAAGTACTTTCTAGAAAGTCCTCTTCACTGGGCTTGAGATAAGGGGGACTTAGTCCACCTGGGGGACTTAGGAGAGGAGGAATGTTGGAGAATTACCATAGTAATTATTATCCTAAGTAACCTCACAATGACTTGGTCTCCTGCCTGGCCCATGTCTAATCCATAGGAAACACTCACAAGTCCTTTGCCTTTCAAACCTCTGGTAGTACAGGCTCATGGCATTGCAGCCACCACTATCCACCCCTGTCTCAGGCAACTTGAACTTTCCAAGATGTGGGTCAGGCACTGGTCCTTCTGGTTAACTTTCTAAGTACTTTCTAGAAAGTCCTCTTCACTGGGCTTGAGATAAGGGGGACTTAGTCCACCTGGGGGACTTAGGAGAGGAGGAATGTTGGAGAATTACCATAGTAATTATTATCCTAAATGAACTTGCTTCAAAAAGGTTTTGATTTTTTTTCTTCTGTATTCTTTCTATTCAAAGTTGTGTGCAAGCATATGCGCCTAACCAGCGGGTGGGGACAACAGGGGGGTGGGGGCATGTGTGGGGAGGGGTGTGGGATGGGAATGGGGGCATGAGGACAAATATGTGATACCTTAATCAATAAAGAAATTAAAAAAAATAAGAGTTAAAAAAACAACAAAAAACAAAGTTGAAGGGGATTCCAAGTGTGTGAAAATTCCTCATGTGGAGAGGGTATGACTCATACTTTGGTATCTGATCCAGGAAGAGACCTAATTTTATATTCTGGCAAATTGCCTGGTTGGTGTGGCTCAGAGGTTGAGCATCGATCCATGAACCAAGAGGTCAGGGCACATGCCTGGGTTGCTGGCTTGATTCCCAGTAGGAGGTGTGCAGGAGGTGACCGATTGATGATTCTTTCTCATCATTCTATCTTTCTATCCCTCTCCTTTCCTTTCTCTGAAGTAAATAAAAATGTATTAAAATTATTTCAGTCTGCATTGTAACCACTCCTCCAACCACCGGAAGGGATACACATCTACACTCAAAATATTTCCTTAGCAAAATGCCTTCTAACATAGTCTCAAGATTTATATTATAATCATTTTTTCCCAAAGGCTTTTGAAAGACATAACTTATTCAACTAAAAATCATACTTTTATTCCAATTTAAAACAACACCCAGCAATTCAGAAGCCACTCAGGGCATCCACAGCCAATCATTTCAGAAAGCTCTCTATGTACTCATTCCATATTTGTGCAAGAATGTATACTTTGTGCACTTGCTTAGTATTTATTAATAGGTCTCACTGTTATTTCTCATGTTCTCTGAGAGAGTGACATTCAGCCATCTAGACTAGATTCTAGAGGAATGTGGAATGCACAAAATATGTGTGAATAATAATGATGATTATTACAGAGATGTGAACTAAAGACAAACCTCTTTATTCTATATTTAAATTAAATAATCTTCACAAGAGAAGGAAAGTGGAATTCCTTCCAGCAGAAGGATGCAATGAAGTAAGCTAATGTGACAGATGGCCACACTGTAATCCACCCTAATTAGCATTTATTAGCATACCAGCTAGTATCTTGCTCAGGCATTGAACAAGATGTGTGCACAGAAACAGTGTCTCCATTAACCTCATCTAGAAAAGATGCATCTCTTCACCTTGCTGGGGGGATTTGGCAGGAAATCGATGCCATGATAATCCGTGCTGAGCCTTGTTCCACAAACAGGAAGTGTTTGAGACATGGGCTGAGCCAACATAGAGAGAGGTGACTATTCCTAAAGAGAAACTTAGACTGCGTGGGACACTGAGGAATGTGAGATAATTTTTTCTTTTTATAAATTTTTTATTTTTCAATTACAATTTAAATTCAATATTACTCTGTATTAGTTTCATATGTACAGCATAGTGGTTAGAAAATCATGTAGTTTACAGCCCCCCCAAACCCTCTCCATTCTGACAACTATCAGTCTTCTCATTTGTCTGAGTCTGTTTCTAGTTGTTCATTTTGTTCGTTAGATTTCACATATAAGTAAAATCATATGGTATTTGTTTCTCTCTATCTGTCTTATTCCACGTTGCAGAATACCTTCTAGGTCCACCCATGCTGCCACAAAAGTAGAATTTTATTCTTTTTTATGGCCCATTCCGTTGTAGATATGTACCACTGCTTTTATAATCAATCATGTGCTGATGGGCACTTGGGTTGCTTCTATAGCTTGGCTATTCTAAACAATGCTGCAATGAACATAGGGGTGCATGTGTTCTTTCAAATTAGTGTTTTTGGTTTCTTGGGATGTATTTCCAGAAGTGGAACCACTGGGTCATAAGACAATTCTATTTTTTATTTTTTGAGAATCGTCCGCATTATTTTCCATAGTGGTTGCACCAATCTTCATTCCCACCAACAGTGCACTAGAGTTCCCTTTTTTTCAAATCCTCGCCAACACTTGCTGTTGGTTGATTTATTGATGATAGCCATTTAAACAAGAGTGAGATGGCATCTCACAGTGGTTTTGATTTGCATCTCTCTGATGAGTAGCAATGCTGAGCAAGTTTTTATATGTCTATTGGCCAGCTGTATGTCTTATCTGGTGAAGTGTCTACTTAGGTCTTCTGCCCACTTTTTAGTTGGGTTGTCTATTTTTCTGGTGTTAAGTTTTCTGAATTCTTTATAAATTTTGGGTATTAACCCCTTATTGAATATATCCTTGGCAAATAATTTCTCTCATTCAGTATTTTCATTTTGTTGATGGTTTCTTTTGCTATGCAAAACATTTTTAGTTTGATGTAGTACCACTTATCTTTTCTTTTGTTTCCCTTGCCCAAGGAGATACATTAGAAAAATATTGCTAAGAGAAATATCTTAGATTTTACTGCTTATGTATTCTTTTAGGAGTTTTATGGTTTTGAGCCTTAAAATTAAGTTTTTAACTCATTTTTAGTTTATTCTTCTATATGGTATAAGAATGTGGTCTAGTTTCAATTTTTTTGCATGTATTTGTCCAATTTTTTCAGCACCATTGGTTGAATAGACTGTCATTACCCCATTATATGTTCTTACCTCCTTTGTCAAATATTTATTTACCATATTGTTGTGGGTCTAATTTCTGTTCCATTGATCTATATATCTATTTTTATTACAGACCATTCTGTTTTGATCACTATGGCCTTGTAGCAAAGTTTGATATCAGGTAGTGTGATATCTCCAGCTTTGTTCTCCTTTCTCAAGATTGCTGTGGTTATTTGGGGTCTTTTTTGGTTCCATATGATTTATGGAATATTTGTTCAAATTCTTTAAAATACATCATTGGTATTTGGATAGGAATTGCTTTGAATCTGTAGATTGCTTTGAGTAGTATGGACATTTTAATGATGTTAATTCTTTCTACCCATGAACATAGTACATACTTTCACTTAATTGTATATTCTTCAATTTCTTTCTTCAATATCTTTTACCTCTTTGGTTAAATTTATTCCTAGGTATTTTATTTCTTTATGCAATTTGTAATGGGATTATTTTCTTAGTTTCTCTTCATGATAGTTCATTATTGCTATATAAAAACACAACTGATTTCTGAATATTTAATTTATATCCTGCTACATTACTGAATTCATTATTATATTCTGGTAGTATTTTTGTGGAATACAGTATTGATGTCTGCAAATAATTACAGTTTTACTTCTTCCTTTCCAATTTGGATGGCTTTGTTTCTTCTTGTCTGGTTGCTGTGGCTAAGACTTTCAGTACTATGTTGCATAAGAGTGGAGAAAGCAGACATCCCTGTTTTGTTTCTAATCTTAAGGGAAATGCTTTAATTTTCCTCTGTTCAGTATGATATTGGCTGTGGGTTTGTCATAAATGGCCTTTATCATGTGGAGTTATGATCTCTCTATTCCTACTTTTCTGAGAGTTTTTATCATAAATGTGTGCTGGATATTGTCAAATGTTTTTTTCTGCATCTATTGATATGAGCATATGATTTTGTCCTTCATTTTATTTATGTGGTGTAACACCTTAATTGATTTGCAGATATTGTACCAACCTTGAATCCCAGGAATACATCTTATTTAATCATAGTGAATGAACTTTTTAATGTATTGCTGAATTTTGTTTGCATATTTAGTTGAGGATTTTTGCATCTATGTTTATCAAGGAAATTGGCTTACAATTTTCTTTCTTCAGAGTGTCTTTACCTGGTTTTGGAATATGGAATAATGCTCACATTATAATATGAGCTTGAGATTCTTTCCTTCTCTTGAATTTTTTTTTTGGAATAGTTTGAGAAGCATAGGTTTTACCTTTTCCTTGAATGTTTGGTATATTTCACCTGTAAAGCTATTTGGTCCAGAATTTTTGCTTCCTGGGATGTTTTTGATTACTGCTTACATTTTATTAGTTATAATTAGTCTGTTCAGATTTTCTGTTTCTTCTTGATTTAGTTTTGGAAGATTTAGTTTTAGTTTCTAGGAATTTATTCATTTTGTCCAGATTGTCCGATCTATTGGCATATAGTTGTTTGCAATATTTTCTTATAATCTTTTGTATTTCTGTAGTATTAGTTGTTACTTCCCCCCTTTAATTTCTGATTTTATTTATTTAGGTCTTCTCTCTTTTTTTCTTGATGAATCTAATTAGAGATTTGTCAATATCGTTCATCTTTTCAAAGAACCAGCTCACAATTTCATTGATTTACTTTTATTTTTTAGGCTATTTCATTTATTTATGCTCTGATCTTTATAATTTTCTTTCTTTCATTTTTTGGGGGGTTTTTAAAAAGATTTTTTAGGTGTAAGTTTTGATAGTTTATTTGAAAATTATTTTGTTTCTTGAGTTAAACCTATATTGCTATGAACTTCCCTCTTAGGACTGCTTTTGCTGTGTGCCATAGATTTTGTGTTTTCATTTTCATTTGTCTCAAGGTAACTTTTGATTTATTCCTTAATCTCATTGTTAATCCATTCATTGTTAGTATCATTGTCTGATTGCTGTGACTTCATGTGTTTAGCCTCCATGTGTTTGGTTTGGTGGTGATGAACTCCTTTAGTTTTTTTTTTTTTTTTTTTTTGTCTGTGAAGCCCTTTATCTGACCTTCAATTCTAAATGATAGCTTTGTTGGGTAGAGTAATCTTGGTTGTAGGTCCTTGCTATTCATCACTTTGACTATTTCTTGCCACTCCCTTCTGGCCTGCATAGTTTCTGTTGAGAAATCAGCTGATAGTCATATGGGCATTCCCTTGTAGGTAACGAACTGCTTTTCTCTTGCTGCTTTTAAGATTCTATCTTTGTCTTTAGCTCTTGGCATTTTAATTATGATGTGTCTTGGTGTGATCCTCTTTGGGTTCCTCTTGTTTGGGGCACTCTGTGCTTCCTGGACTTATAAGCCTATTTCTTTCACCAGGTAGGGGAAGTTTTCTGTCATTATTTCTTCAAAGAGGTTTTCAATTTCTTGTTCCTCTCTTATTCTGGCACCTTCAAGTGTGAATGTTGGTACACTTGAAGTTATCCCAGAGGCTCCTTACACTATCTTCATATTTTTAGATTCTTTTTTCTTTTTGCTCTTCTGGTTTGGTGTTTTTTGCTTCCTCATATTTCAAATTGTTGATTTGATTCTCAAAGCCCTGTACTTTACTGTTGAATCCCTGTATATTATTCTTTATTTCAGTCAATGTATGCTTAATTTCAGATTGGTTCTTTTCCATTTTTTGGAGGTTTCTAGAAGATTCTTGAGTAACCTTATAATCATGATTTTGAATTCTATAACCAGTAGTTTGCTTTCTTCTATTTCTTTCATTTGTGATGTTTCTTTGTCTCCACATTTTGGCTGCTTCCCTGTGTTTTTTTCCATGTACTGGGTAGAGCTGCTATATCTCCTTGAGTTGGTAGAGTGGCCTTGTGTAGTAGGTGTCCATAGGGCTCAGTGGCTCAGCCTCCCCAGTCACCAGAGCTGGGAGCTCTAGGTGCACCCCTTTGTGGGCTGTGAGCACAGTCTTGTCATAGTTGAGCCTTGATTGTTGTTGGTATCGCTGGGAAGAATTGACCTCCAGGCCAACTGACTGTGAGGACAGGCTGAAACTGCAGTGGGAGAGCTGCTGTGCAGGAGACACCCCTATGGAACAGGACTTGCTTCAATGGGGCTTTGGTGCTCACTGAGTCTGCCCCTGAGTATGTGGCTTATGGATGTGTAGAGTTGTAATCTGGTATGGTCTGACACTGACCACTGGGTACACTGGCTCTTGGGTCTCCAGAGCTATGCAGAGTCAGCCACTGCCTGGAGCCACCCAATAGGAGCTACCAAGAGGTATGCAGATTCCTCCTCTTTGTATTAGGTTTGGAAGTGCCCAGATAAGGCCCAGCTATGAAGCAAGGCAGGGCTAGTGCTAGTGTTGGGTCTTTGGCCATTTATTGATAGGTTTGGGGCTCCCTGACCAGCTATAGTTTGTTTGAGAGATTTTAGCCTGAGCAAGGACAGGCCATTCATATGCAAAAGCTGCTGCTCACAGCTTGGTTGGGGTTGTAAATTGGATGAGGTAGAGTCTTAGGGAATCACCAGGGCAGAGCAAACAGAAATGGCTGCCAGTCAGCCCTGCCACCAGGGAGGTCCCAGTATAGGAGCAATGACTCCTACAAGTGGACTTCCATCTGGGAGAATGGCATCCCTGAATTCCTGATCCAATGCCAGGTAATCCAGTTCCTCCTTGTATGTGTCTGTGTTCTACAGAGCCTTGCCATGGTGCTGGAGCTCAGAGGAAGTGGGACTTTGTAAGTTCAGTTCATGGTGCCAGACTTTAATAGAAACAGTTGGGCCTCCAGCATCCTCTGTGTCACTGAGCCCCAATCCACACTGTTTTTTACAGCTCATAGTTCTTACTGCCCATAGGGACTTCTTTTCCCAGCTATAGGACCCTGGGCTAGAGTTCTGGTGTGGGGCTGGGACCCCTTGCTTCTCTGGGCCGCCTCCACAGAGACAATCTCTCTCCCAATTAAAAAAGTGACACATGTGGGTAGCCTGTTCAGCACCTCCACACTTCCTACCAGTCTCAGTGTGATTTTTTCTTTACTTCTCTAGTTGTAGGACTTCTATTCAGCCAGCTTTCCAGCTGTTCTGGACTATGGTTGTTCTGTATTTTAGTTGTAATTTTGATGTGGTTGTGGGAGGCGGCAAGTACAGGTGTTTACCTATGCCACCATCTTCAAATCTCCCTACTACGTTCCTTTTTTTTTTGTTTTATTTTGTTTCTTTCTTCTTCTTCTTAAATAAGATCCTTTAACATTTCTTGTAATACTGATTTGGAGGTAGTGAACTCTCTGAAAAACTTTTTATTTTACCTTCAATTTTAAATGATAACCTTGTTGCATAAAGTAGTCTTGGTTGTTGGTCCTTGTTTTTCATCACTTTGAATATTTCATGGCAATCCCTTCTGGCCTAAAGTGTTTCTGTTGAGAAATCAACTGACAGTCTTATGGGAGCTTCCTTTTAGTTAACTAACTGCCTTTCTCTTGCTGTTCTTAAGATTCTCTCTTTGTGTCAAATTTTGCCATTTTAATTATGTCTCTTGGCATGAGCCTCTTTTTGTTTATCTTGATTGAAAATCTCTATGCTTCCTGGACAGGTGTGTCTTTTTTCTTCACCAGGTTAGGGAAGTTTTCAGCCATTATTTTTTCAAATAAGTTTTCAATTCCTTGCTCTCTCTCTTTTCTATTTCTGTTACTCCTATGATGCAGATGTTGTTACGCTTGATATTCTCCCAGAGGTCTCTTAGACTTTTCTCATTTTTAAAAATGATTATTTTTCTTTTGCTTCTCTGCTTGTGTATTTTCTATTATGTTGTCTTCTAAATAGCTGATTTGATTTGATTCTCTGCTTTACCTAACCTGCTGTTGATTTCTTCTAGTGTATTTTTCATTTCAGATACTGTATTCTTTATTTCTGATTGGTTCTCTTTTATGTCATTTTTCATTCTTACTTTCTCTTTGTTCAAGTTATCACTGAGATCTTCCATTCCCCTCCCCCTCCCTAAGTTTCTTGAGCATTCTTATAATCATCGTTTTTAACTGCATCTGGCTGCTTGGGTGTCTCCATTTTAATTATGTATTTTTCCCCAGGGAATTCTCTTGATCTTTCATTTGGGGCATGTTTTTCAGTCTCTGCATTTTGTGTATTTCTTTGTATTTGTCTCTGTTTATTAGGTACATCTGCCAGGTCTCCAAATGTTGATATGGTGGTCTTTTGTGGGGCTCAGTGGTGCAATCTTGCTGACCACATGAGATAGGTGCTCCAGAAGTGTTTCTTGTGTGTTTTTTCCCTTTCTTTATTGATTAAGGTATTACATATGTGTCCTTATACCCTCCTTGCAACACCCCTCTTGATTCTTGTGTGGGTTTTGTGAACTCTCCTGTTGTAGTTGAGTCTTGATTGTCGTTGGTCCATCTGTGAGTAGGGTTTATTCTCAGCCTGGTTGTATATGAGGATATACCCCAACCACAGTGTATGGTCACTCTGTGGCAGTTGTCCCCTCCACCCCAAAGCAGAGTTTTCCCCTGCAGGGCCTGGTTTCTCCAAGGATATCCCTTTGGGTGTCCCTTTTGTGTGGCTAGTTGGATTATTCTATGGTGTAATATGAATCCCATCATCAGTTGTATTGGTTCTGGGTCCTTTGGGAGAAACTCTGGTGCAGGTCAATGTCAGATACTCTCTGTAACTGGCTTTGGGCGGCATGTTTGGAGATACCAAGTGATCTGCAGTTTGTGTCTTCCTCTGCTTGGCCTGAGTGCACATGTGAAGGGCCAAGCTGTGTACCAAGGTCAGGCTTCCACCAGCTCCCAGCCCAGTGGCAGGTCAGCAAAAGGCCCAAGGCATTCAAAAATCCATCTTCACCAGTCTGCTTCTCCACCACCCCTTGAGGCTGCCTATACTTTGATGAGTGTGAAATTTAGAATAAGTTCACATGAAGGCCCCCAGAGATAGGAGAAGATTTAGAAGGGGTGTAGTGGAAAATATTTTTGCCTTTGTCCTTGAAGAAAAGCCATCCACTGATATTGAGGGGAGAAATCTTTTTTGTGTATCTTTTCAATGTGTCTACATTGTTCTTGCTGTAGTGTGAAAAGTCTTTTACTTATGCTGAAAAGAAATCAGTGGAGAGAGAAAAAAAGAAAGGAAATAAGTTCACATCACCACAGAGAAGATATAAAGCATCAAAAGAAAATACATGGAAGGTGCTTTGGGCACATTAAACATACAGCGTTTTTTTGTTTATTTGTTTTTTAGCACTGCTTTTCAGAGAACTGTTGAAAAAACAATTTCCTCTCCTAGTTCTGTGTTATTATCAATTTAAGAGAAATTGCTTCTGTGTGCTGATGATGTTCAAATCCATATATCTAATTTCATATCCCTCTTTGGAGATTGGCATCCATATATCCAAGGATTTACAGGACAATCAGTCATATAGACATCCAACAACATTTCTTAGGTTTTACCATATGTCAGGAACTGTACAGTGAGGAACCCAGACTGTCCACTGTTTACTTTGGGAGATAAGCAAGTAAAAAGAAACTTGAATACAGCTGGGGGAGAGAGAGAGAGAGAGCAGGGTGCTAGGAGCTTTAGCAAGAGCCTCACCCTACCTGGGTTATGAGGTCAGGGAGGAAATGACACTGAAGCTGAGACCTGAAGTATGATGAGAGATTATCTAGGGAAAGCTCAGGGAGCAGTGACTATGGAGATGTGGGAAAACAGGTAAGGGCCATAGTCTTTGCAAATTCCTAGAGGAAATAGAGATTAGGGCATATTTGAAGAAGCAGTGGTGTTTGTCATGGAGGGAAAATAAATCATGCTCAGGCACTTTCAAATTCAAACCTGCCATTTATTTTGTATCTCTGTTCTTGTGAATGATACAACCATCTTCCCAGTCACCTAGAGCAGCCACCTGCACATCTTCTTCTTTTTCGATCTTTCCATTCCTCCTTCAAATCCAATAACTAACCATCTTTCTTCTAAGAGTCTTGCAAAGGGTTTCCTCCTCTCCAGTAAGGGTCATCTTGTCCCCATATTGCTGTGACTTTCTCTTACTTATCTTCCTGCGTTTGCCTTGACCCCCTCCAGCCTATGACTTACATCATTGTTTGTTGCTCTCTCCAGAACATGGAGTATTTCACATCTTTTCCCACGAACAACTCCTCAGTATCTACCTGTGGCCCTCAGAGTTAGCACCTGCTCTGTCATTGGCCAAATGAGGACTAGTCTGATTTACCCTCTCCTCAACCTTCCAGAACCACCTGTTTCTGGCTGCTCACCTATGCATATCCTAAGATACCACTATAGGAACCTGTCTTTATGTGATGGATAATTTATGTGTCAACTTGACTGGATCATAGGGTGCCCAAATATTTGACTAGACATTATTCCTTGGTGTATGTATGAGGGTGTTTCTGGATGAAATTAGCATTTAAATCAGTGGATTCAGTAAAGTGATTTGCCCTTTCCAATGTGGGTGAGCCTCATCCACTCCAATGAGGGACTAAATAGGAAAAACAAAGCAGAGGAAGGAAGAATTCATCCCTTTCTGCCTGATTGATTGAGCTGGAACTTGGATCTTCTCCTGCCCTTGGCACTCATGGTGCTCAGATCTCCAGACTAGGGCTGAATTATACCACTGGTTTTTCTGAGTCTCCATCTTGAAGATGACAGGTCATAGAACTTTGCAGCTTCCATAATTGCATAAGCAAATTCCTTGTAATAAATCTTTTCTCATATATGTGTATATATATATAAATTATATTTATGTAATAAATATTTATATATGTATAATAATCTTTTCTCATATATATATATGAGAAAGGAAGAGTTCATCCTGAAGGGTCTTAAGGTATACACATATACCCTAAGACCCTTCATTTACTAGGTCTTCCTCAACTCTCAAGTTTTGTATTTTATACTTATTTTTTCCCAAGGTGTCCACACATATTCTGTCTAACTAGTTTTATTTATTATATAATTATCAGTAGGAACATCATCATCTCTGAAAATCCTTTTTGAAACCTTCATCCCCAATCTGGGTGGGTGGCCCTATGTCCTTCCAGGAAATCTGTGCTTACCTCTGTCATAGCACAAGTCACAGCATACTTCCTAAGTCTGTCTGACTTCCTCATCAGACTCAAAGTACTTTGGAGCAGGTTATCAGTTATTTCATCTTGTATTCATTTGAGTCTAGAATTGTGTCCCCAAGCATTCTCTGACTCTATCCTGTTTTCCTAATAGTCACAAGACATTATAGTATGCTTCTGAGTAGTATCTCCTCCACTATGAGGCAGGCTTCAAGATGCTGGGGAATTGGTCGGTTTCATTCAATTCTCAGCTCTGACAATGGTACCTGGCATAGAATAGCATAAATAGGTGCTCAAATAATAGTATATTTATTGAATGAATGAATGAATTAATGAATGAATGAATTTGGCCTTATTCTAGCTTTTGCCCATTATTTCCATCATGGCACCCACTACTTTTCCAGTTTCCTTGATATGAGATTTTTCTAGTAACCTACCACTGACTTTGGACAAGTTACTAATTCTTTCTCTTTTTCAGTTCTCCATCTGTAGAATGATGATTATCATAGAACCTACTTCATTAAATTTTCATGAGGATTAAGTGAACTTATATATGCACAACATTTAAACAGTGTCTGGCACATGATAAATGCTAAATAAATGTTAGCTATCATCATCAAAATTACCTCCATTTTCATTTTATATCCCCAAGTTCTTTAAAGTCACACCTTTGCAACATTTTTCCTACTACAGTATCTTCAAGTAACATCTGTCTCGGTAATTGTAGGGGCCACAGGGATGTTCCATGTATAGTTTCCAGCACAATGCTAAGTAGTTACGAAATGCTTGAATAGAATTACTATTGAAATTCCTCTTTAAGAATACTTGTATTTTTATGTAAAGGTCATCTTTTCTGACTGCCCACTACAGAACCAATCTGTGCTATCCAACAGAAAATGAGTTTTGGTGAAACAGGCTTTTCTTGTCTGTTCCTCCTACCTGAGTTATGAATAACAGTTATGAGCAGAATAACAATAGCATTTCTATTTTTATACATGACATTCATCCACCTATTTTTTAAACCTGACACCTGAGCCAGATACATTTCATCCTAGATTTAGAAAGGAACTTAAATTGGAAAAAAATGTCCTCAGGTGCTCCAAGAAGCAAATAAACACATGGTAGCAGTGGCATTTCCATGAAGATGTTAAAAGCCAACCTGAGCATGCTATTCTAGGTAAGTGGACATGTGCAAGTCTCACTACTTTTAGGCATGGTGCCTTGCATTCTGCTAGTGTCAATACAAGCCCTGGAAATTTACTAATGATAAAAATAAGATCTTTCTGGCATCTGTGATGGATGTTTGTGGATACTAAGTGCATTGCTTGACATAAATATGCATGACTGTATATATGCACAAAGTTTAAATATCGCCCCAAAGATGGCACTGTTTATTTGTGTTTTTGTCATGCTTAATTGCAAAGTTATATTATGCAGGCACATTAATGAACTAAATTAAGACAAAACAGAAATATCCTCTACACAAATCAAACTGTCACTTTATTATAGGTCTTTTCAAAATCACTATCTTGTTCCTCTGCAAATGAATATGCCAAAACTGGTAAATATAATAACTGCAATGTCAGCAAACCTCTTACTTATTTAATACTTATTTTTTATTAAAGTTGTTTCTGGAATCCATTTTTTAAAATGTCATTACAGATGCACTCTAGAAGATAGGTAATTGAGACATATTTAACTTTCAATCCTGAAAAATGAAAGTACTTCATGACGATCTTTTAAGAGTGACTACACAGGGAACATGCAACTAACTGGTCATGGAAGGTCACTGGCTAGTGAAAAGCATTGTTCTTTGAAATTACTTGTGAAGCAAAAGGTGAAAGCTCAAAAATAGCTTGACTAAAGAAAATAGGAAATTAAGACTAATGATATTGGTTCAATCCTAAGATGTAGTGGGAGATACCTCTTTGTAGAAGTGGTACAGATGGCTTTTGGGGAGTGTTTCTGACATTCTGTTGCACATATACTAGTATATGTTTGCTGGCCCACCATGCTCTTAAGATATCATCCTCTGCATTCTTAAGTCACTTCTATTCCCAATTTATTAGCTAAAGCAAGTCAAATGACAACCCTAAACTCAACGAGCAGGTAAGTAAGGGCTTCCATGTCCCTGAAGGGGAGAAACCAAAGGTTTAAATGATAAGTACTATGACCTAAATTTGAGTTGTGGTCTGTATAAGGCTTAAAAGCAAAAGCCAGTGAGTGGTGTCACCAAGTTCAGGAGGGAGAATTGTTAGATATGGAGATGAATAAAATTCCTGATTGAAAAAAAAATCCTTTTCTAATGAATAAAGCATCAGTATGAGGAAATGATACTAAGTGTGTATTAATGCACATATCAAGGTGGGTGGGAATGATTTTTACTACAGCTGCTACAAAGTCACTTATTAGCCAACATCAAATCAGAGCTTTATAGAGCAGAAAACATTTTCCATTTATGCAAAACCCTCCACAATACTCAGGGAACTAATTCCTTTCTGATATTAGCAAAAAGCAAATGGTGTTAAGATATTTTTTATTATAGTATGTAGTATTTGAAATGTCAATTCTTTCTAGCAGGGAGGGGGTAGGCTGCTAAGAGTTTTGTAGAAATTAAACATTTCCAAAGAACCAATAAATATTTCTTTTATGCATATGTAATAACAGCTGATATTTTATGGCAACAAGTGCCAGAAAATTTAAATGTGTCTACCTGTTTTCTTTACATCTTATTTCCTATTGCATCCTTCCATATTTGTAATATTTTATAACACTTTCTCTATAGCTTCAGAATAATAACTTGTATTGAAGTTATCTGATCACATTTTATGTTTCCTGAAGAACTGAATGTAAGGAGATAAGGGTAAGACTCATTGACATAGGGAAACTGCTTAGATGCAGAATACGACTGGGAAAAAACCAAGAGACTAACTAGAATAGATTTGTCCTCTATTAGTTTCTAGGCATATATACCTTAATGTTGTTGAGGATTTGGTTTCCCTTGGTGCTGTATATCAAGTGAGAACTCTTCAATGACCTTTATAATGTACTTTAGGTGATCATTAAAAAGCAAATTTTGTCGTATGGTTCACCTGCCTCCAACTACATAATGAATAGGAATGCATAATAAATCTTAATAGATTTGTATGTAGTAAAGAAGTTAAATCATGGGCTTTAGAGTCAGACATAACTCAATTTGAATCCTAGCTGCTGTTTACTTGCTGTGGGAACTTGCCTTATAACTTCACCTCTCTGAGCTTTAGTTTCCTCATATATAAAAAATTAACCTCACAGGATTGTTTTGAGAATTAAATAATACAATATATGAAAAGAACCTGCCATAATGCTTGAACATAATAATAATGCAATATTAGTATTAAAATACAATGTTTAAAGTTATTTTTACATACATTATCTCCTTAAACCTCATAAAAAGGTATTATTATGCCCCACCTGAGGAAACTGAGACTCCGAGTTTAAAGGATATACTTCCAAGCTACCTAGGAAGGTAGTTCAAAGCCCAGGTATACTGGGCTCAGTGAAAGTTCCCTGCCATCACGGGGTACATGACTAAGGAGCACTCCTCTTTATAAGCCATCTTCATGGTTAGTGTGATGGTTAGATTTTTGCGCATAGATAGCTAGGTTATAGTACCAAACTATTTAACCAAACACTAATCTAGGTGTTGCTGTGAAGATATTTTGTAAACCTGGTTACGAAACGTGGTGTCTACTATCAGTTGACTTTAAGTAAAGAAAATCACGCTCAGTGATTTTGGTTGACTTCATTTAATCAGTTGAAGGTGTTAAGAGTAAAAACTGAGGTTTTCTGAAGAGTAAATTTTGCCTCAAGATTGCGACATCAACACCTGCTCTAGTTTCCAGTCTGCTGACCTGTTCTACAAATTTTGAACTTGTCAGTCCCCACAATCACATGAGCTAATTCCTTAAAATAAATCTCTATCTCTCCCTGAGCCATAGATTTTAATTCTAGGTCATTTCTAGCCAGTGGAGTCTGAGTTCTCCAGGAAAGCAGACCAACAGAATATAAATGTATATACATATATTTCTTATGTGTGTGTATAAAACATATGTATATATGTATATATACATGCACATATCTTATATACTTATATATACATACATGTGTGCATAGATACATGAATGTAAAATCTCCTATTGATTCTGTTTTTCTAAAGAATCCTGACTGATTCAATGCACAAAGTAAAATCCCTAGAATGTTCTTCCTTGGGGCAGGACTAACGCTGTTTATAGGCACATTGTGTTATTCCAAGTTCCAATATATGTAGTTGCTACAGAAGATGGAGCCAATCTGCAGAATAGCTGCCTCCTCCAATTAGCTGCATGGCCTCAAACTGCTTTTGAGTTAGGATTTTGTATCGCCTCTTCAGAAATATGGCACATGACATCAAATGACAGCACAGACCCACAAATATGTATACCACCCATGTCACAATACGTGGAAGCAGATTCTTGACCTTGGACGCAGATGTTCCATGTTGAGATTATCCTCCCCACCACTGACTCGTCTGAATCCCAGTTATATGATAAAGGCTTGGCATATGGAAACTATGCTTAACATCACCTAAGGGAAACATTAGGAAAGCCAAACAGAAAACCATCTTGCAATTTTCTGCAAGCCAAGTGGCAGAAGCTTGCCTCTTCCTTCCTCCTGGTTTATCTAGGTCAGTATCTAATGGCATCCACTCTGAGAGGAAGAGATGTCTTTCCTGATGTCCTAGGATAGACCTTTTACTTGCATTTCGAGTTTCACTTTTTCCTTCCCCATCAGGAGACTCATTCTAATATTTATCCCCTCCTTCTTTGACAAACTTCATTAATGATGATGATGATGATGATGATGATAACTTCCATGCACAAACAATTGCACTGAATCAAGTTGCAAGTCCATGAAACCATTGTCAGTCTTTTCATTCTATAGGTGAGGAAACTGAAGCTTAGAGAAGATGCATGCATGCCCATAGCTACACTAGCTAGAAAAGGCCTGGAATTCAAATCAAGTCTGTCTGAACTTGAAGCCCTCTCCATTAGCTTTTTCACATCTTGTTCCACTTGCTCAAACTCCAACAGTAATCAGAGTATAAGCCATGGAGTCTTGGTCTCTTCAGTCTCACAAGAGTCTGTTGCCAAAATGTTCAAACAAAGTCGCACCTATCCTCATGAGTCCCCGAGCCCTGACACATCAGGTCTCCAGTCTAGGGCTCTCCCTCTGTTTGGGCTGCCCAGACCCAGCAGTAAGATTATGGGAGAAACTGTCCGCTCCAGCAACAACTTTCTCCCTTTAAAATATATATATAGTTGATTTTTACAGAGAGGAAGGGAGAGGGATAGAGAGTTCAAAACATCAATGAGAGAGAATCATTGATCAGCTGCCTCCTGCACGCTTCCTATTGGGGATGGAGTCCACAACCAAGGTACATGCCCTTGACTGGCATCAAACGCGGAACTCTTCTTCAGTCCGCAGGCTCTCTCCACGGAGCCAAACTGGTTAGGGCTACTTTCTCCTCTTTTCAATGGTTGCTGCTCTGTTATTTTCCATAGAGCATAAAACTGATGCTTGGGTTGGGGGTGAGGCTGCTTGGAAACTGGCCTTTCTGTGCTTGTAATTATGTTATTGTGGAAAGCCTGGTACAGGGATGCCATTCACCACTTTTCTCCACAGTTGCTCCCCATAAAGGACTCCTCCTGTCCTTGCCATGATTATTGTCCTGTCTTATGCTTGAGAAATTCATGAAAAATGAACTTAAAAAGCCCCAAATTTAGAGTGAAGACCATGGGCATTAGAGTCAAACACCTTGAGATAGAATCCATCTCAACCATTTCCTGAGAGTGTGACATGGGAATATTGCTTAACCTGCCTACATTTTGTATTTCCATTGGAAATGCAACTCCTCCCAGCCTCAGTGGGTGGTGTAAGGGCTAGAGCCAGGTAGGCATGTAAAGAAGTGTATTTTACTCAGTGCATGGCACATGGTAAACTCTCATCACACACACTGATTTTCATTCCTGTTGGATTCAGATGTTTGCACTAATATTATGTAAATTACCACCTTACTGCATATAACCTATGGTTTGCTCTTATTTCTGCATGGGCGAAACTACCTGCTCCTTAAAATCAGGAGGATGGTGCTCACACTTCAGTGTTAGAACATATATAATTGCTCAATAAATACTTCCAAGTTGGTTTATTGAGCTCTACTGTATGTGGTGCATAAAATTAAGTATTTGATGTTCCTATCTTTGAAAAAATTATGATTTAATAAAGAAAGAGCTTGTAATTTCATTTTTTTTCTTCTTAAACATTTCCAAGTTTACCCATCACTAGAGATGAATTGTGGCTGAAAATTTAAGCCCATGTTATGCTTTCACATTTCCTTTGATAAATGAACAGGCCTAGTAAATTGTTGAACCATGATTTGAAAAGAAGTTGGGAGAACCCGTTTTTAATGCCTTGAGTGATGGCACGATGCCTCCGCCTCCCTGGCTGCCAATCAGACTCTCTTGACACCAATGAGGAGATCACGATGTCATCTGCTAGGGACTGGGGTATTCAGGCTCTTTGAACTTCACAGGTATATCATCTATAAAACGAGATAATAGCGCTGCCCATGTGAGGGTTAAATTAGGATGTGCTAAAAATATCCAGCACTGACCTCTATCAGATACTCAGTGAGCAGCAGTTAACTGATGTTCCCCGGCTTCCTCTCTCCGCTCAGGCTTGGTGTCCTTTAGCCTGGCTACCCTCCCCCACATGTTGACTTGTTCACTGTTGTGTCCCCAGCACCCACACTGTGTGGCACATGAATGGGGCTGTATAAATGTTTACAAGTGAGGATTGTATTATAGATGCAGGATTCCTGTGTGAGCAGCACAGCTTCTTCCTACAGTAGCTTTCTCCATCATTACATGAACGTTGCTAAACCTGCCACAAAAGGGCTTCTCTAAAACACCTCTGAGGTTTTCTACACTTTGAAATGCTTATGTATATGGTAGTTACTAAAAGACTTAAACATAGAATTCCACAATTCTACTTCTGGGAATATTCACAAAAGAATTGAAAGCAGGGAATTGAACATAAATATTTGCATACTCACGTTCATTGCAGTATTACTTACAATAGACAAAGCACCACAACCCAATGTCGAGTTTGAATAAATAAAATGTAGTATGTTTATACAGTGAAATATCCCTTTAAAAGGGATAAAATTCTGATATATACTACAATATGGACGAACCTTGAAAACATAATGCTAATTGAAATATCAGACACAAAAAGGCAGTATTGTATAATCCCATCTATGTGAGGCATTTAGAATAAGCATATTCTTAGAGACAGAAAGAATCGTGATTACCAGAGGCTGAGGGAGAGCAGAATAGAAAGTTAACCTAGAATGGATTCAGAGTTTGTTTGGGGTGAATGAAAACTTGTAGAGATGGATAGAAGTAACGGTTATACAACGATGTGAATATTCTTAATGCTGCTAAATTTCACACTTAAAAATGGTTAAAATGGTAACTTTTATGTTATGTATATTTTACCACAATAAACACTTCTTATTTAGGACAGTTCAAAACCAGCAGGAGAATCTGCTCTGCTCAATTGGAGCCTGGGCAGGGAGGGAGCTCCCACATGGAACTCCACCCCAGTGCTGCCTGGCATTTTTAATTACCACTAGCGTCTGACAGTCTCAACTGGGGCCTTTGTCAGTCGCCCCCTGTCAGATCCTGATTGCTTTGCAGAAGCCGCCTTCCTGGGCTGTAATTGTCTTTTCAGATTACCATGGTGCAGGGCGGGAATCATTTGCTTGAACCTGATTGTGTCCTCAGCATGACACTAGCTGCTGGGAATAATAGAGTGTGAATGGAATTCAGCTGACTTGAAATTTGGTTCCTCCAGTTGGTTTTCTCCCCACCCCACTATCCAATCCTCCCTTCCCAACTTCTTTGGCTTCACTGTGGCTTTTCACACTTCAGTCAATATGTACCAACAATCATGGTAGACATGGCATCTTGCACTCATCCAAGTGTCCCATTGGATGAAGCCTATTTCAGAGGAAGCCTATCTATGCTATAGATAAAATCCCCCCCCCCTCGTTAGCTGCCAGAACCATTCTCACTGCTGAGAATCAAATCTGTTCCATGAGCTCATATATCATCATTACCTACAATACAAATTCTGAAATCAAAGCAGACCTGGCAATTTTATTGATGCTCAGAGCGGAACAGAGCCCAGGTCACCCTGAATCAGTTGTGCTGGCGTTGCCTTGCTGACAACAACAAACATGTCACTGACAAAATTACTGGAGAAAAGATGACTCGGGAAGTTCAGTGCAGAAGGTAACTTGTCAGTGACAGGGGCAGGATATTTTTATCCTTATAACTCAATGCTAATGAAATTGGTGGAGATAAGGTTTCCTCTGGGGAGTGGGGAGAAGCAGAAAGCACTGGAGTCGGTTTGTTTTCAAAGTAATTTTTCTCAATACAGCCATGAATTAAATCAGGTGATCTTAGCAAGAGCCACGGAGTTGGAACCCAAAGCAATAACCAATAAGGCCAGTTCTGTCACCCATAAGCATGGCCCCCGCATCAGCTCTGTGAGGCACACCTGAGTCCCAGTTTTCTCATTTGAGCAGTGGAAAGAATCATACCAGCCTTTTGCTCTTTTGAGGATTCAATGTTGCTTATTAAGTGATGGAGATCTAAGAATTAGAAATACAGCACACCTCACTTTATCATTTTAGTAAGGGTTGAGATAGGGGGAAACGCCCAACCATGAGGGGTTACTGTCTGTCTCTTCCAGATAGTGCAGTTGGGTCAGAGGAATGGGGAAGGAAGGGAAATTAGAAAGGGGAAAGATGCCAGTTGATGTTGATTAAAGGAAGATGGAGGAAAGGAGAAAAGTAAAGACATTGTGTCAAGGGGCCCCAAGACTATTCTTAGGTTTGATGATTTACTGGAAAATCTCAGAGGACTCAGAAAAGCTGCTATGCTCAGGGTTATGATTTATTACAGTAAAAGGATACAGATTAAAGTCAGCAAAGGCACAGGCACATAGGGTGGGTGCTGGAGGAGACCAGGCACAGAGCTGCCAACTGTCTTCACCCAGTGGAGTCACGTAGACCGCACTATTTTCTTAGGACTGATTTGTGACAACATGTGTGAAGTATTGCCAACCAGGAAAGCTCACCCCAGCCTTAGTATCCAGAGATTTCATTGGGGTTAATCACATAGGCATTGATCACCCACATGACTGACCTTGGCCACTCAGTCTGCTGCCTTCCTCAGAAATCAATCTGATACGGGACTTCAGGAATACAAAAGAGGCCTTCACCATGAATCCCACGGTTAGCATAAACTATCTGCTCTGGCCTAAGTCCATAAGTACACAAGGACTGCTATTAGGCAGGACATTTTAGGTGCTCAGAGGTGATCTTCCAGGAGCCAGTCAAGAATCAGTCTTTTCTTTGGAATGTGCAGTTTGCCCTCCCTCCCTCCCTGCCGCCCTGGCTGCTGGGTTAAGCCTGTACTGCACACATATGGAAAGAAGTGAAGTCCAAATTTCTTCTACCTGACCATTTTGAGGGCAAGTCACTACTATGTGCTGAGCCCTGTATGCTACATACTATTAATAAGTTAAAGTTATTGCAAACACATATTTTAGGCATTGCCACTCCTTTTTGTTTCAAGAGTATTTTAATAGTCTTTATTTTCAGATTTAATTCACTGATTTCTTTCAGAACTAAAGAGTAGTTGAATATTTACCTTCTTATGCTACCTTCTCATGTGCTTCCTCTAAAAGCCAGTGACCATTATGATAATGCAGCCTCTTTCCCTTTTCCTTGGCTGACAGGATGCTCAGCATTAAGTTTTGTGCTCATCATAGCAACCTTCTCAGCCTATATTCTGACATAGTTTTTGTCTTTTCTTTTCCCTATTCAGTGTGACAGGGTAGAAAGAACATGGCTTTGGAACTCAAAGGTATGGAATCAAATCTCGCTGGCCTTAGACAAGTCACTTAGCCCCTTTAAACATGTGCCCTCATTGGTAAAATGACTTTTCAAGGTTGTTGTAATGATTGGCAGTTAGGACATAGAGTGCTTGGTGCTTGGCAAGTGCTGATTATAAGGTAACTATTCTTATTACCATATCTTCCCTTTATTAATGATGTATTATTTCTTTGCCTGAGGTTTGCTGTTGTTGTCATCTGTTGTTGTTAATGTAAACCTCCTGAAACTCTTTGTGAGAGCCAGGGTTAGTCACTTTATATGATGGCTGTGTGGACTGGGCCACCTGCTGTGTTCTGAAGTCCTTTGCTGCCTCTGCGCTGAGGCCACCTTGCCATGGGCTGCCCCCACTCCCACCCCCACCCCCCAGTGCCGCAGGAATAGTTAGGCAGGCCCATTCCTTTGAAGTGTAGCATCCCTCTGACGAACACTTTCAGCCCAGTGGTCTTCCTGAACTTTCCTAACAACTGTACTGCTGTCCAAGATGCATCCACCAGACCCCCCCTTCCTCCCACCCTCTCACTCGAATCAGACATGCACTGAGGTCTGATGACTCTCCCAGCCTATCCTGGATCCCACCTCATTTTCATTCTCAGATGTTTTCCATAATAAATTTCTTTCACACTCTATCTCATCTGGGCATCTGCTTCTTGGAGGCCATAGACTGTTGGCCTAAAATGTGGTGATTGACAGAGTGGTACTAGGGCCTTCCTTATACTATGATCCTAGTACTTGTTCTGCAGCAAATATTCACGTGTTCACGTGCAGTGACCCCAGACCATTTCCTCACTCTTCCTTGGACTACTTGGTTGCATTCTGGAAGGAAGGAGTGGTCCACACAGCCTCCATCCGGAACATGAGATTGTTGTAGACAAAGCATACACACACAAAAAAACCACACAAAAGAATCATAAAGAGGTTGTCTGGTCCTTGGGGGGTGGATTGGGCTGTTTAAAACTTCTGATCTGTGCGTTTATGGGCAGCATGCCTCTTCCTTAAACTAAACACCTCTCACTAAGAGGCATTCTTCCTTACCTGACTAAATTACATTTTAACATAGATTCTCAGCTGTTTACCTTGCCTACCTTAATCAATAAGGCACCCAAGAGCAAATAGTTTGACATCTATTAGCTGGATCAGTGTGAAAACATTGTTGAGCTTATTATGGTGCCTCTGTTCAGGGAACTGAAACGAATTGAAACTATTAAGAGCCCATGAATTTGAGGCAGTTTTGATGCTATCCTGCCTCAGCCAGGGCTCTGGTTCCTTTGAATATGTCTGTATTACCAGAACATTACTTGTAATGTATTATACTCAGCTGGCACCATTTACCTGCTTCTAAATATAAACTCCAGTCACATGGTGGCTGAGGCAAGGAAAGGCTTTCGGCAGTGCTGAAGCCCGGAGGACCCAGCGGGGGAAGAGGGCACTGGACGGACTGAGTGTGTGAAGAACGCTGCGGGTAGCCAGAGGCAGGCAGGCAACAACAGGTGTGCAACAGGCCAAGCTCTGAGCCTGCAGACAGAATGTGGCTGGGAGGGTCTGGTGGATGGAAATAGGCAGAAATCCAAGCACAGCGGTGGTCAAGGTCAGGAAGTCCCTGTCTGGAGGTAGTGTGGCTTCATTCCCATAGAAGGCAGGGACTGAGAAGGGAAGCACAGCACAGACACAGGCTGGGGCAGAAAAAAAACAGAAAGCCAGTTATTAGCAGAAGCCTGGTAGGAAAAATAAGGCAGGATCCCAGGTGCTGGAAATTCATTCTGAGGCCAGAGTGGGAGGAGCGGCTGGCAGTGCTCCAAGGAAAAGCTCTTTATGATCCTTATGACCAGAGAGAAGATGGGTGTCTAATTAGAGTCTGGGAGGGGGGGCGGGCAGTAGGGGTGAGGAGAGGTTGAATTTCCTACAGGCCTCTCGGTGGGGCTGTGGGAAGAGGAATGAATAATAGAAAAAAGCTGTTAAAGTTAAGAAAGCCAAAAAAACGGGGTACAAGGAAAACAATATGGCAAAAAAAGATCAAAATCTTGAAAAAAGGAACCCCATCACCTCTGTGGAAATGGGTTTCCTTCCACTCAGCTGTCCAGCCATCTGGGCCTGTGCAGTATGGCTCCCTGCATGAGGGACACGGAGGCTGCCTGGTCTCCTGTAGGGTCAGCATCCTCTGCAGCTAACACAGCTCTAGGAGCGACAGTAATTCCGCCTTCCTCCTAAGAGGGCTGTGCTAGACGCTCTGTGTCCCAGGTCCTCGCAGGCCCATTGCTGCCTCCCCAGTGGACAATGCAGACTGGAGCTTTCTTCATGAAAATGAGCACTGACCTTGGGATTTGTGAATGGCGACATCACTGTCGTGCCCCTGATACACTAAATTGGCCTCTTGTCCTTTCAGAGTGTGTCCAAGATTATCTGTGCATGTTCTTTCTCCTTAATAAGGAAATCAGACACAGTTCCCCTTTACCATCAGCAGCTCCTGAAACGATGAGCCACTAGGGAGCCATGGACTCTTGGTTCCTACCCTCCAGCCCATCACGCATTCACTCTGTCTTAGCCATAGAAGTAGGTAGCTTCAGGTGTTCAGTCTCTGCTCCTACAAAGACACCCTATTGTCATTTCATTGCTAACTTTTTCTCCTTTCTGGGAACTTCCATTTTAGCTGCTCATTTGCTTAATTACCTCTATTGCTGATACTCACAAAAAGACTGAACATGTAACAGATGGTACCTTGAGATGGATGGATGTTATAGGTGCAGAACTGTCAACACACCTATCTCGATCCCATTTTAACTTTCACATTAAATCCCCCTGTGGGCTGTTGGTGATGAGCTAAGCTGATGTGTTCTGCAGGAGCCCAGATTCACATAAACCTTAGTAATTCTTTCTCCCTCCTGAGCTTCCTCCTTCTCTCCCCCTTTCACTATATTTGGCTTCCCAGTGCTTTTTTAATGATCTCTGTAGCATCTTTAAAAACTATTCCACCTCATTTAAAATGTGGCATAAACAATGGGGTTTTGACAAATTAAGTAATAATAAGAAAACATTTTCAATATTCTGTATTTTTCCATTAAGCTCCCAAATTAGGAGCACCATTCTCTCTCCACAGTTAATGATGTGTTAGCCCTAGTTTCATTAAAAACCTCATTATTCAAAGATTTATAACTCAGCCCAAGAAATATCCCCTGAAGTTGGAAATAGATCCAATCTCAGTTTGGAAACTAACTTTTAAAGTATCTAAATGAGGATTGTGTATCCAGCAAAGATAGTGGTTGATAAATAAATGTCTCATGATGATGGGACAAAATCAACAGTATGAAACGTAACACAAGTTATTGTGGAGTGCTATAAAAGGCTGAAAAGTTATGAAAGAGGAAGAATGGATAGTTGGGACTTTGGTCCTGGCTCTGTTTCCAAATCGCAGTCGAGTAGTTCACTGGAAATTTCTGGGTTACAGTTACCTCATCCATCGGAAGAACTAGCTGGCATATGATCTCTACGACACATTCAGGCTCATGAAAAATCAGCTGATTAAAAAGTATAGACTTAATTCCCCACTAAAAAAGACCAAGGCTTTTTGGAGAAATGGCTGACTCCAGGCTTGGCATAGTGTGGGTGAGCCTAGAACATCTTTCTCTGCCAGAAAGTAAGGAAGTGCTCAAAAAAGTGATGAAGATATGATAAAAGGATGCAAGAGCCACCCTAAAGTGCTATCACTGGCCAAATCTAGGGCAATTTGAGCACCAACATACATATAATGGTATTCTGCAAGAGAGAGGCAGAGGGACAGAGACAGATCGAAAGAGCAAATGATAAAGCAAAGGGGGTAAAATGTTAACAACAGTGAATCTAGGTAAATAATATGTGGGCATTTTTTATATTATTATTTCCAAATAAAAGCTTTTTTCTTTTTTTTCTTTTTTTAAATAATGATCAGATTTAGAGCTACCTGGCTTTAGAGTGAAAGTAGGAAAAAGCAAAAACCCAGGTGTTAAGCCAAATGTGCAATATGAGTTAAAGTATCCTATTCAAATATTGGAACACATGTGGAGTGTTGGCATCAGTGCCTGCTGAATTATTTTCAATAAATGGGATTCTGAAAAACTTAGGTATATTTGCAGAAGGGTGTCTAGAATAGTGAAGGGTTTGAGAATAAGCTGTAAAAGAAAACTGAAGGATCTAGCAAGAGAAAACCGAAGTGTGGAGATATCATATATTTCATACCTGATAGTTGATATTCAGTGTCAAATATTTAAAGGACCAAAAAGCTCCAGACAATAAGATTTATTCACTTTAGCTCCAGGGAATAGGGCCATAGCTATATTTGGCTACACATGAAGAGGAAAGTATTTTCATTAGATCTTTCCATGAATGAAATAACTACCCAACCAAGAAGTGGATTCTATATAAGTTTAATCTCTATAGTCATTGATCAGGAATACTGCCTAAAACCGTGGTCGGCAAACTGCGGGTCTTTGGCCCCTTGAGTGTGGCTCTTCCACAAAATACCACAGCCTAGGCGAGTCTATTTGGAAGAAGTGGTGTTAGAAGTTTAAGTTTAAAAAATTTGGCTCTCAAAAGAAATTTCAATTGTTGTACTGTTGATATTTGGCTCTGTTGACTAATGAGTTTGCCGACCACTGGCCTAAAATATTGTCACTGTGAGGGGATGAGTGGTCTAAATTGTTGCTTCCCAATCCATTGGGTAGATTAACTTTGGAAATCCTTGGAATTATTTCAAGGGATGCTCAAATTCATGTGTACCCAAGTATCTTTAGATCCAAAAATAACGTTCCTTTTATTTGTATTTATTACTATTTTTCAAATGTATATAGATGCTATTGATTAATAAGTAATGTCATTTGAAGCCTTTCAGAATGTATCCTGTCCTTATAAGGTTATATTTTGTTTCAGTACCCATCTTAAAAGTACAATTATAATCATTTGTGAAATCTGTGTTTTTTTTTCTTTCTTTTGTTCTTCTATAGAAGAAGGCTTAAAAAAACAGTGAGTCAAGCCATATTTTTCCATATAAAGACCCAATAGTATAAACATGTTAGTTGATCCCCCTAATAGTTTATAAATGCAATGCAATTCTAATTAAAATCTTAACTATTTTTTTTGTGGTGGACAGATGCAGGGAGCTTTGACAAACTGTTTCTAAAATTTATTTGCAAGAATTAATATCCAAAATTTATAAAGTACTCTTACAACTCAACACTAAAAAAACCAAACAATCCAATTTAAAAATGGACAAAGGAAATGAATAGACACTTCTCCAAAGAAGACATACAGATGGCCAATAGACATATGCAAAGATGCTCAATGTCACTAATCATCAGATAAATGCAAATTAAGATCACAATGAGATATCACCTCACACCTGTCAGAATGGCTATCATCAATAAATCAACAAACAACAAGTGTTGGTGAGGATGTGGAGAAAAGGGAATCCTTATGCACTGTTGGTGGGAATGCAGACTGGTGCAGCCACTGTGTAAATACAGTATGGAGTTTCCTCAAAAAATTAAAAATGAAACTGCCTTATGACCTAGCACTTCCATATGGGAAAAGATCCAAAGAAACCCCAAATACTAATTTGAAAGAATATATATACCCTTGTGTTCATTGCAGTATTATTTACAGAAGCCAAGATTTGGAAGCAGGCCAGTGTCCATCAGTGGATGAATGTTTTTAAAAAAATGTTGGTACATTTATACAAAGGAAGACTACTTGGCCATGAAAGAAAAGGAAATGCTACTTTTTGGGACAGAATGGACAGACCTGGAAAGTATTATGCTAAGTGAAATAAGTTATTCAGAGAAAGACAAATACCATATGATTTCACTTAAATGTGGAATCTATAGAACAATATAAATGAACAAACAAAACAGAAACAGACTCATAGATAAATAGAATAGACTGATGGTTGCCAGAATGGAGGGGAGTTGGGGGATTTAATGAAATGGTAAAGGAATTGTGAAGTAAAGATTGGTAATTATAAAATAATCATAGGGATATAAAATACAGCATAGGGAATATAGTCAATAACATTGTAATAGCTATGTATGGTGCCAGTGGGTAGTGGAACTATCAGAGGGGGATCACTTTGTAAAATATATGATTGTCTAACCATTATGCTGTACACCTGAAACTAATACAAAATAATATTGAATGTAAATTGTAATTGAAAAAAGTAGATATGGTCATATTTAGCCAACTTATTCTTCCAGGTGATAATAATAATAAAATTAAATATTCCATGTGGAAAAAATTTATTTGCAAAAATTAATGTTTAAGATTGTCCTGACCCTCTTGCCAAAGTATAACAAGAGGGTTCATGTCCCAACAAATGGAAAACTCAAATATAACTACCGTAATAGAGCTGAAGAAGACTTTGGATGAATGAAAGAGGAGAGAGGATTTCAAAGCTGACTCATATATGTGGGAATTCAGTGTGTGATCAAGATATAACAGGTATGTTTTGTAAAGAAAATAAAAGAGACTTAAGGTATTTTAACACAAAATAATTTATTTCAGATATATACTTGTATAGTACTTGAAAGGGCTCAAGGAACAATTTAAGGACAGGGCCTTTGTATTGACCCAGAATACTAAAGCTTGCTTATTAGGAGCCCTGCTATCTCAACTCCTATAGAATGGGGGGCAGAGGGAGGGCGGGGAAGACGGGTAATAAGGCCATCCTATATAATAAAAGACTAATATGCAAATCGACAGAATGGAGGAATGACCACTGGAATGACTAGTCACTATGATGTGCACTGACCACCAGGGGGCGGACGCTTAATGCAGGAGCTGCCCCCTGGTGGTCAGTGTGCTTTCACAGCCAAACTTCTGCTGCCAGCCAACCACCCGCAGTCCCTTTCCCTGGCTGGCTGGCCCCCATAGGCCCCTGGTGCTAAACCATTCATAGATGACCTGCTTCCGGGTCAGAGTTTTGTATGTAGCAGAGCAGGTCCCTCACTGTGATCTATCAAAAGTCAGTCCTTGACACCAGGGTTTGTCTTGCTCCTGTCCTCTCCCTTCCCAGGGGGCCACCACCTGCCTCAGTAGTGGCACGGTGGTGAGGGAAAGAGGAGGGGGGAAGGTGGGGAACCATGCAGTGGTGGGGCGGTGTCCGTGTTCGGCGTCCGTTCCTTCAGCACCCGGCCTGGTGACCATCATCTCCTCTCCCGACCCCACTGGGGCCTTCAGGCCCCTGGCTGGGACACAGAACCAGGAGTGGGTGGCGGCAGACACGGCTCCTTTCCCAGGGAAGCTGAGGGCTGGCTCCGAGGGTCCTCGGAGTCGGCGGTCAACCTCCTGCGGTCCCTCCTCCCGGCCAGCCAACCTCCCGTGGTCCCTCCCCCGCATGCATGAATTTGTGCACTGGGCCTCTAGTATTACTATAGTCTTGAAGAATATGCTATTAAAGTCATGACCCATGGAGCAGGAAGCTGCTGTCATCACTGCCTCAATTTCTAGCCAAAAAATGAATGTTGGATTATGCTACAAAAATGCCCCATGTTTAAAATCTCACATCAGTGCCTCTACCTGGCAGCACCTAAATTGTACTGAAAATTCTAGTTGCAAAATCAGTGCTGGATTAGGAAAGAAGATTGGGTTAGGAAAGAAGGCTGATTGTGGATAACAGAGTGCCTGCAACCAGTTTTACCAAGACAAATTTATCATCAAGAAAAACAATAGTCATTTAGTATTTCTATTTTGAAAAATGGTCCAGGGCCACTCACAATTTAAAAAAGAATAATAATAGAAAACCACTAGATCAGAGGTTAGTAAACTTTTTTCTATGAAAGACCAGATAGTCCATTTTTTTCAACTCTGTGAGTCATGTGGTCTCTGTCCCAACTACTCAATTCTTCCACTGTAGCAGGTAAGCAAACACAGACAATCCTATATAATAAAAGGCTAATATGCAAATCGACTGAATGGTGGAATGACTGGTCGCTATGACATGCACTGACCACCAGGGGGAAGATGCTCAACGCAGGAGCTGACCCCTGGTGGTCAGTGTGCTCCCACAAGGGTGCTCTGCTCAGCCAGAAGCTGGGCTCACAGTTGGTGAGTGCGGCAGTGGTGGCGGGAGAGGCTCACTAAGGATGTCGAACTGACTCAGGGAATGGGGCCTAAGCTGGCAGGCAGACATCCCCCAAGGGCTCCCGGACTGCAAGAGAGCATAGGCCAGGCTGAAGGATTCCCCCCGCCCACCCCCCCCACCCCCACCCCCGGCCCTCGAGTGCAAGGATTTTGTGCACCAAGCCTCTAAATGTGTATGGCTGAGTTCCAATAAAACTTTATTTATAAAACAGGTGTGGGCCAGACTTGGCCCATTAGCTACAATTTGCCAGCTGGTGGTCTAAAAGATAGTCACAGAAGTACTTTCTTATATTAAGATTTTATAACACTGAAAAATGTTCTGATGTGATTATTGATAGGTGCTTACTTATTAAAATCATTTTTATTGTAACCTTTTAGTTTAGAAATACCATTTGTAGCAATTTCATTTGAGAGTGGAATAATCTGCTCTGTGTGTTGTCTTTTTCAAAACAGAGAAGAAATTCTTAAAATGCCAAACTATCTTACTTTAAAATCCCTTTAAACCTGAACAGCTCATTAATTTAGACATTTTCACAGGGATGTGTGACAGATCAATATGTTCTGTGCTTATGTCTTTGACTTGACAGAGGGAGGAGAGTAATCTAGAATTGGTATGTGTGAACCAAATCATGACCTTTTATTAAACTGTCACATTCTATCAACATTGCCAAGGAGCCTGAAAAACAGGGTTCCTTTGAGGAAAGCTCCACTTTTTCTCATCATCTCTACACCAATATTCTCATCTTCCTCCAAAATCACAAGCACACTCACCCACACATGCACACACTTGCACTCATTCACATATGCACACACAAAGGGTGCCATTTTTTTATGACACCAGTTTATTAGCAAGTGTCCTCTCTCTGAGATAGTCAACATCATATAACCAATTCATATGAGCTCGTAGCCATATTTCTATTCCCTAATGCTCAAGAGTCCTAGTTATAATTCAGATCATGCTTGGGCTAAGAAGCTGTCGATCAATACTCCCACTGATGTTAGCTGACCTTAGCTCTCCATTTATCTGACTGGGAATTTTACAGCAAAACAAACATTCTAAAATCAGATTATTTTTGAGCTGGAATAGACTCTTGAGATTATCAAGTCCAACCCTTCCTTTTTTAGTAGAGGTGAACTTATACAGGTTAGTAGAGCTCAAATCTACATAATCTTTTGGTGATTAAATCTTCTAACAGTTTTCTTATACAACAAATGACTTTTAAAATGTTTTAAAAATATGAAAGACCTAGGGAAAATCTTACCGACATTTGTTTGGAAGATTTAACTTTATATGAATCAGTTTTCACTGTAAGCTGTTCACTCTTCTCTTGTAATGTCATAACAGTATTTTAACTTCTGTAAAGTAAGATTTCTTATCCAATTTTTTTGTAATGTATTCACTATTTGGGGGCCTTAGTAATGTGCAAATGACCAAAGAATCTGTATAGTAAATAGAGCCTCAAAAATTCATACTTCAAATGTGAAGCCAAAGCAGAAATATAAATATAATGTCAAGAATAATTTTTCCATATTTTATGTTACATTTACAAAATACAATTCAATTTATGTGGGAAAAACATATTACTTAGCCCCTGATCATGCACCTTGGATGCATGTACACCTTGAATCACACACGCCCATGAGGATAGGAATTGAAATAACTCACGTTGTGAATATTTGGGAAGCTGATCTTCAATCCTGCCATCTTCTTCTGAGTCTTGCCAGCTTCTTTGGTCTGAACATTTGGAAAAAGAATCTTGTCAGCAAAATCTGGAGCCTAGTTATCTTGGTGAATAATGGGACCGTCTAGTCTCAGTAGAGGAGATTAATGCTACCTCTGTGGAATAAACTCTGATATCTGGAGCAAATTTAATACCAGAGGCCAAAGTGTTGGTAATGCACTTGAAAATTTGTATTGCCCAAACATGATATACGATAGAAAATTCATCCTTTATAACAGTATAGAAAAAGGTCTAGCTTCTAAGTTATCTTAAAATTTACTAATTTTTCTAAAAGTGAGACAAATTACACTTCTCTGGTTTAATGTGTAAAGCAAGTTTGAGGAAAATGTAGAATATTAGAATATTATAACATTTAAATGAAGATTTTTTTGATAAATGAACACTATATACCCTCAGCAAAAGTGGGGAGTAAAAGTCTTAAGTTCGTAGACAGACATGGGATTTTGGATTTTTATCAGCCTAGAGTTAAAGAGAATAACAATAATAGGCAATTTTTAAGGATAATTTTTAAATTTAGTGTTTTGAAAACAAGTTTGTCACATGACTTCTCAAAATCCATTTGAACCCAAGAGCTCCTTAATAAGTTCAGGACTATCTACAAGATCAACTAATTCTTCATTTACATTTATTAAACTGATGTTGAATTGTAAGAATGGGATATAGTAGGACAGTAAATAAGCACAGCTTAAATGTGCAGTTTTCAAAATAACTTAGGAGATTGACCCTTGGTTGAAGAAGGGAAACTAAGCATAGGTTTGCTTGTTTTTTTATCTCCCCTCCCCTGCCACTCTCCAAACCATAAATGTGTTAAATACAAAAAAATTGTTTTGGCCTAGGTTGGGTAGCTCAACTGGTTAGAGCATTGTCCCTGATACACCAAGTTTTTAGGTTCTATCCCTGGTCAGTGCACATACAAGAATCAACCAATGAATGCATAAATAAGTGGAACAATAAATCGATGATTCTCTCTCTTCCCCCTTCTCCCCTCTCTCTCAAATCAATCAATAAAAAAATAGTTTAAAATTATTTAAAATAATAAAAATTGTTTTGGCAAATCAGAAACATTGTTGAATTTATAGAAGATACAATGCAGATAGGAGCTTTACGTTACCTGTATAATATGGTAGCTGCAGGGCACAGACCAAATATTACTTTTATAGAGTTCAAAATAAGATATTTTCTGATAATTAAGGGCTTTCAAGTAGTTTTCTCATATCTTTTATGAAAAAAATTACTTGAAAATATAGTCTGATGAAACAAAAAAGAGAATAAAAGAATAAGGGACACTGCGGGTTCATAGAAACCGTGGAGCTAGCCAGAAATGAATTGAAAGAAATTCAAGGAAGAAATTCGTGCAGCAGCTACGGAAATACTTGAGTGCCAATTAAAACAAGAAGACAGAGGCTCTATGCTGAATGTATGCTGAATGCCTATTGAAGCATAGTAACCTCCATCTTGTATAAAAAACTGCTGTTTGAAACTCTCTGTATTGTTAGATAGTCCCTAGTCCTGTACACTCTGTCATTGTAAACTCTGTCACTTTAAGACAGTCTGTTATTCTGTAAAATGACTTCGTTTTTAGTTCAAATAATAGAAAAAGATAAACTTAACTGTCGGACCTTGCAAGCTAGCCATCCAATGTAATAGACTAAAATAGACTAATCCCTGACCAGTTTGGCTCAGTGGATAGAGCATGGGCCTGCGGACTGAAGTGTCCCAGGTTCAATTCCTGTCAAGGGCATGTACCTTGGTTGCGGGCACATCCCCAGTAGGGAGTGTGCAGGAGGCAGCTGATCTATGTTTCTCTCTCATCGATGTTTCTAACTCTCTATCCCTCTCCCTTCCTGTCTGTAAAAAATCAATAAAATATATTTTAAAAAAAATAAAATAAAATAGACTAATACTGATAACAATTCCCATATTCTTATGCCAAGTACAAACTCTATCTATTCAAGGTTACAGCTGTCTGTAACAATAACTCACACAGAACCCTTTGTAATATCTGCAAACAAAGAGGCTCGAAAAGTAGAAATACAGGAGACTTCTGTATGTGGTGCTCAGAGATTTGGAAAAGACACCTCCCTCTGGGCCCTGTGCAATAAACGACTCCTAATTAATTGGCTTATTAAGGCGTCTTGTATCTCACTCACTGATTTACGATACAACTGTCACTGGATATGATTCAGAAGACCCTAATGTTTCTTAATTCCTCAACTATGTCATGAGATATGCTTGCTTATAGGAATTGAAAAGGATTCCCCACTACAGAATGAAGAGGGCCAAGTGCAAAGACCAAGATGGCAGTGAGGCATCGTGTGCAAAAAGAACCCTGTGCAGAAGGGCCAAGTACAACAGTAACTGTCTTACCGAAAATATGCAATTTAATCACTCCACACTACAGCCTATAAATACGGAGCTCTCCTTTCCAGTGGGAGAGAAGGTGCGGCTAGAGCATGAGCTCACCCTCCTCCAGTCCTTGTTTAAAGAATAAAGTTTCTTTCTGCTCCACTTTGGTGAGCTCTGTTTCATTCTATTGGCATGGATGGCACTGGCAGAAGGAACTTGGTTTAGGTCTCTGACCTTCAAAGGTCAGTAACATCTTCAAGATGTTTTAAATAATCAGGTGAAAGCATATGTCTCTTCTGTTAATGAAAAAGAGACAGTTAAAATTTCCAAGGGGGTGGGAGGAGGAAGGCTGAATAAAAAAGTCAAGATTCATATACATTAACACTAAAATATAGCATGATTTAAGGACCTTCAGTGTATAAGAAAGTAGATTTATCATTATTTTGATAGTTTGACTGTTCTCTAAGGAAAAGTTTAGAAATTGTTATATAGGATTACATTTTATTTTTTTTATGAAGGCAATCAATCTTTAGCAAGTAAAAATTACTTGCGTTCTAGAATGTAAGCTCTTGAAGGTAAAACAGGGTATGTCTTATCCACTGCTCTCTCCCTATTGGCTAGGCTGGAGTTTGGGATATCACAGATACTCACTAATTATATGCAGACTGACTTACTATGCTGACAACATCGATTGCTTATAAAATAGCTATTCTATGTAAGACCTATTCCCACCCAGACTGTTTTTAAAAGCTCATTCAAGCACTAATATTTTTAGTCATTGATTTAGCCCACGCTGAAAGGTTTGACTTTGTGTGTGTGTGTGTGTGTGTGTGTGTGTGTGTGTGTGTGTGTGACAATCCCTTTGGTTAATTTTCTGTTGAACATGTTTGTAACAGCAGTGGGAGATCTAACTAATATGGAGTTTGTTGCCAGAAGTAGAATGCTGGAAGTAATGGATACTAACTTCTGGAATTTGCTGAGGAGAGGAGACATTAAGGTATAGGACACAGAGAGCCCTTGCTATCCAGGCTGGGCATTTGGTGGTTCCTGGTAGGTGAGAGAGAAACATTTGATCATACTGTGAACTGTGTATTTTGGACACAGACCATTTGCTGAATGGAGTTAGAGTGTTAAAAAAAGTATTTCTCGAAACTTTTAAGTAATATCTTATAATAAAAAAGCCAAACACAGATTGAGGGCAGTCCACCCCAAAAGCAGAGCATAAAGAAAACATGGCTTTGCTGAAAGATTTTTTTTTTCTGTTTGTGGCTTGCAATATACGTTAATGGAGAATACCATCAGAAAAGCTGTATGACCATCAGCAGAGGTAGATGGACCCCCACCCGAAGTTTGGTTTGAATGCTACACACATACCAAGAGGGCCTGAATTTTTTTTATTACTTACATAATTGAGGTCTCTGGGGAGAGAACAGGGCAGGCCTCTCAAGCAGGTCAATAGAGATTAGAGAGCAAGAAAAGGCAACTGGCCTAAGTTGTTACTGTGGTTTGGGGTGGGACTGGGGTAAGGGTTTGAGCATTATTTGAATCTCCCAGTGGTGCTAAAGGAAGAAACAACCAGGCTTTATTTTTTAATTAAACTTATTGGGGTGACATTGGTCAACATGAACATACAGGTTTCAGGTGTGGGTTTCTATGTTACAAGATCTGTATATTGCCCCATGTGCCCACCACCCAAAGTCAAATAAAGTCACCATATATTAGAACCTCCTTCTCCCCCCACTCCCTTCCCTCTGGCAACCACCACACTGCTGTTTGTGTTCATGAGTTTCAGTTTTTTGTCCCACATATGAGTGAAGTCTTACAGTTCTTAGTTTTTTTCTGACTGACCTATTTCACTTAGCATAACGTTCTCAAGGTCCATCCATGTTGTTACAAATGGTGCTATTTTATCCTTTCTTATGACTGAGTAGTATTCCATTGTGTATCTGACCACATCTTTATCCACTCCTCTATCACAGGACACTTTAGTTGTTTCCATGTCTTGACTATCATGAATATATATCTTTGCGAATCCATATTTATCCAGGAGAGGGATTGCTGGGTTGTATGGTAGCTCTATTCTTAATTTTTTGAGGAATCGCCAGGCTGCTTTCCATAGTGGTTGTACCAGTCTACATTCCCACCAGCAGTGAATGAGGGTTGCCTTTTTTCCACAACCTCTCCAATACTTATTGTTGCTTGTCTTGTTGATAATGGCCACTCTAACAGGTGTGAGGTGGTATCTCATTGCAGTTCTGATTTGCATTTCCTTAATTGCCAGTGAGGTTAACCATCTTTTCATATATCTATTGGATGTTCATATGTCTTCTTGGGAGAGGTGTATTTTCAGGTCCTCTGCCCACTTTTTGATTGGATTGTTTGTTTCTTTAGTGTTGAGTTTTATGAGTTCTTTATATATTTTGGAAATTAAACCCTTGTCAGAGCTACTGTTTGCAAATATTATCTCTCATCTGGTTGTCTGCTTCTTTGTTTTGTTGTCAGTTTCTTTTGCTGTGCAGAAGGAAGCTTTTTAGTTTTATACCAGAGATTCGTGAAAGAATGGGCCTTCCTTCCCCTGGCTGCTGGCACCACCTTCACTCCGGTCCGGAGCCGCCTTTCTGCCTTTGCTCTGGCCTGGAGCCACCTTTCCGCCATCCCACACTGCCCAGAGGCCCGGAGCAGCTGGGGCGGTGCAGAACACCTGCCCTGCCCTGCCCCCGGCTCGGTGCCTACATATGCAAATTAACCCACTATCTTTGTTGGGTTAATTTGCATACTCACTCCTGATTGGCTGGTGGGTGTCACAAAGGTATGGTCAATTTGCATCTTTCTCTTTTGTTAGTGTAGATAGTTCCATTCTTTTATTTTTTGCCTTTACTTCTCTTGCCTTTGGGGTCAAGTTCATAATACGTTCTCTATGACCAAGATCCATAAGTTTGGTACCTATTTTTTCTTCTATGTAACTTATTGTTTCAGGTCTTATATTTAGGTCTTTGATCCATTTTGAATTCATTTTTATACATGGGGACAAACTGTAATCCAGTTTCATTCTCTTGCATGTGACTTTCCGTTTTCCTAGCACCATTTTACTTCATTGTGTTTCTGGCTCTTTTGTAAAAAATTATCTGTCCATATACATTTGGTTTTATAGCTGGGCTCTCTATTCTGTTCCATTGATCTGTGTATTTTTTTCTTTGCCAATACCATGCTGTTTTGATTATCATAGCTCTGTAGTATAATTTGAAGTTAGGTAGTATGATACCTCCAGCTTCATTCTTTTTTCTCAGGATTGCTTTGGCTACTCCAGGCCTTTTGTAGTTCCATACACATCTGATGATTTTTGGTTCTATTTCTTTAAAAAATGACATTGGGATTTTGATGGGACTTGCATTAAATCTGTATATTGCTTTGGATAACATATCCATTTTAACTATGTTGATTCTTCTAATCCATGAACATGGGACATTTTTCCATTTTGCTGTATCTTTTTCAACATCTCTCTTTTTAAAAAATCCTTATTGTTGAAAGTATTATATATGTCCCCAATTTTCTCCCTTGACCCCTTCTAGCACGCCCTTGCACCTACCCCAGCCCTTCACCACCCTAATTGTTTCTGTCCATGGGTTATGAATCTATGCATACAAGTTCTTTGGTTGATTTCTTCCCTCCCACCCATCCACTCCCACCTTATAATGCTTTGTAATTTTCAGTATAAAGGTCTTTCGTGTTCTTTGTTAATTTTATTCCTAGTTATTTTATTCTTTTGGTTGCAATTACAAAAGAAATGTTTTCTTTTACATTTCTTTTTATGAAGTTTTATTGTTAGTATATATACAGGAAGGCAATGGATTTTTTGCACACTAATTTTATATCCTGCAACTTGTGACTGTAATTGTTTATTGTTTCTAATCGTTTTTGGTGGCATCTTTATGGTTTTCTATATACAGCATCATGTTGTCCACAAAAAGTGAGAGTTTTACTTCTTTCTTCCCTATTTGGATGCCTTTTATTTCTTTCTCTTGCCTTATTGCTCTGGCTAGGACTTTGAACACTGTGGGGAATAAAAGTGGTGAGAGTGAACATCCTTATCTTGTTCCTGATATTAGAGGAAAAGCTTTCAGTTTTTTACCATTGAGTATGATATTAGCTGAGGGTTTATCATAAGTGACCTTTATTATGTTCAGATACTTTCCTTCTATTCCTTTTTTATTGAGTGTTTTAATCATAAATGGATGTTATATCTTATCAGATGCTTTTTCTGCATCTATTGATAAGATCATATGATTTTATCCTTTATTTTGTTAATGTGGTATATTACATTGATTGATTTGCATATTTTGAGTCATTCTTATGCCTCTGAAATGAACCCCACTTGATTGTGGGGTTCATTTGGTGTATTATTGTATTTGGTTTACTAGTATTTTGTTTAGGATTTTTGTATTCATCAAAGATTTTGGTATGTAGTCTTCTTTATTTGTGTGTTGCCAATATAACCCTGATACCAAAAGCTGGCATGCTTTCTTATCAGCTTGTACAGATGTTGGGCACTAAGGGAAGGGGGAGGCATGAGGCTTGAGAGTTGCCAACAATAAAACATAAAAAAATGGAATTAGATTTCTCACTACAAAAGCCAATATTTTATGTTCTACTTCTACATAAAGTAGAACAAACAGAGATATGAAAACAATAGACTTAGCAAAAGATAAGATTGGTAAAACTGTGTCTATAAGTCCCTTGTAAGAAGCTCTCCTAAGAGTTCTCTGCTTAATGAAGGGGAGAAACCTGGCCACATTAATCAGGTTGAGGGTGAGTGGTCTCTTCCCTTCTAAGACTTTTTTTTCACTCTGTCTTGAGGAAGGATCATGAACAAAGGGCCAATAGGAGATAAGAATTCTCAAAGGTCATGTTTATTATGCCTAGAAACAGATACACTGGAAGCCCAACTCAGTTATTAAAGAAAGTGTATTGCCAAAGAAATTTTAAACATAGTGCCAATAACCTGTGATTGTCCAGCTTTTAAGGAAACATTAAAAGTTGAGAGGAGGTGGGGTGTTAAATCTCTGTAATTTTTAGAATTCTCTAATCACCATCTGAACTGTTGTTTTAAATTTTGACTAGCAAACATGATTCTCCAAAAAGGGAATAATCAGTAGAAAGCAGGGGAAGGACAATAAGCTGGAGAAGTCCTTTCAGACATCAGAGTTAGCAAGACTAAAGGACACAAACCAATGATTATTTTGTGTGTTTTACTCTACCCCCCTTCTTCCAATGTGATATTAAAAAACTGAAGTTATCCTATTCCTTCTTCACCACTAAAAATTGTATATATTGGCAGTGAACAACTTGTCTTTTAAACACAAGTGCCTGGAACACAAAAAAAGCATGTCCTATATAATAAAAGGCTAATATGCAAATTGACCGAACGGCGAAACGACTGGTTGATGTGATGTGCACTGACCACCAGGGGGCAGACACTCAATGCAGGACCTGCCCCCTGGTGGTCCGAGCGCTCCCACAGGGGGAGCACCGCTCAGCCAGAAGGCGGGCTCACAGTTGGCAAGCACAGTGGTGGTGGCGGGAGCCTCTCCTGCCTCTGCAGCAGCGCTAAGGATGTCCAACAGATGGCTTAGGCCCGCTCACCAGGGGAGTGGGCCTAAGTCATCAGTTGGACATCCTCCAAGGGCTCCTGGACTGCGAGAGGGTGCAGGCCTCTAGTTGAGTTATGTTAGAGATTACCACACAACTCCAAAGATACTAAACTTAGAGCTTAATACAGCAACTGATGAAACTTTGGGTTTTCTCCTTTGAGAAGTGACTAAGTATGTTCCATGTAGGATTGGGCATGTTTCAAAGTCCTGTTTAGAACAAAGTTTTTGTATAGATATTGGGTAACAAAGATAAACAGTGTTTTCTGCCTCATTCAAAAGTGTTCCTTTCCTTATTTCTTCCAATAGTATCCACATTATGTTCAGGTATTAATATACATATTATGGGCTTCACCCCAATTCAGGAGAGGAATAGTAATAAATTTCAGGGAATCATGAGGACTTTATTTTTTTCCACATAATTAGTTTATGCATTGGCATATGTTACAAAATTATGCAATCCTAATCCTGGCCAATGAAATGTGAGATGAATCTTCTTAGGAAGGTTTCTAACAAAAACTTTACATGCTGTTTAAAAGGAACATTGGCAATGACTGGCTCCTTTTTTATTGTATATTGTTTTGTAAGGATATAATACCTGAAACTCCTATATTTATATTGTAACTTTGAGGGGAAAGCCACAAAAATTACAGAAAATTATACCCAAAGCCTGAAAATTCTTTAAATTCAAAATTAACTAACATAGTCTACTTATTAGGCGGAAATAAAGCCCTTCATTGTTTAAAAAACTTTTAGGTAGATATTCTGTTACTTGCAGCCAAATGCAACCTAATGGAAATAATTGGTATTATCATAATATTATAAATATTGTTTGTTACTTTCAATATTTAGACTCAACATATAGAAAGAGCATGGAATAATTCATAGTTGTAAATCTCAAGGTAACTATCATAAAACTTGACAGTGTTTTTCTAGAGTTGGTGGCTCAAGAAATAGAAAGCTTAAGTCTAGTAAACCTGGCTTTAAGTCTAAGTCCTTGTGTGTTTTTGCTTGCTCTCACTCTGCCACTTGCCATCACCATAAGAACATGCATGAGCTAACCTGCTGGAGGATTAGAGACACATGGAGCAGATATCCCACCTGAGACCAGACTAGATCAACCAAAGCAAGCTGACCTTCTCCTGTCATGTAGGTGACCAGGCACAGCCAAGAGCAGCAGGACCATCTAACCAATAACCCCAGAAGCGTAAGCAATAAACACTAATGTTGCATGCCATAAGGATATCTCAATAGTTTATTATGCAGCTTTCTTGTGGCAATAGAAAAAAAACACACACAGGTTGTTCCCATATATTCTGATTCTCCTTTCAGACACATGGTAGGATTGTTTTTCCCTGATCTATTGAAGTTAAGCATGACCATGTGACTTTCTTTAACAAGTGAAATGTAAGTATAAGTAATATGTGTTTCTTCTGGGTGATGGCATTTAATTACCTAGGCAAGACCAGGGAGCTCATCTTTCCTCTATGTGGTGATGGTGCAAGTATGTGTTAAAATGTAACTGACATTAGCCTGGGTCTTTAAGTGACTATAAGATCAAGATCTACCCTCTGGACATGTGTAGACATGTGGCATGAGCTAGAAGTAAATTTGTGTTGTGTTAAGGCACTGAACTTTGAGGGCTGTTTATTCTCATGGTGTATTATGGCATACTAGTATACTGACTGGTGCAGGGTGTCCAAGTAGAATTCATCGAAATGGTGACATTTGAACTTGGATTTGAAGGTAAAGGAGTTATTTGTGTGATATCCAGAAGAAATATATTCTAGGCAGAGAGAACAGCCAGTGCAAAGTCAGGAGTGTGCCTAAGGTGTTCAAAAAGACCTATGTGAAGGGTGGGGTGAGGGAAATAATAGTATGAGATGATGTTAGGGATGAGAAAGTGGGGTTGCAGGGCACGTAAAAGCCTGCAGCTCATTCTAAAGACGTTGGCCTTTAATCTGAGTGAAATAGGGAGAACTTGCAGGAGTTTGAGCAAATAATGACATTTGTCTGACTTAGGTTTTAACAGTGCAGAGAATGAACTGCCAGGATATAAGCAGGTGCGGGGGGGGGGGGGGGGGGCGGACATTTAAAAACTGTAATCCAACAAAGAGATGATAGTGCTGGCTGGGACCAGGCAGTAGTTGTGCAAGTGATAAGAAGTGGTTGGGGTTCTGTACATATTTTGAAGGTAGAGTCTATAGAATATTACTGGTGGAATGGGTGAATGAGAGAGAAAAGGAGAAATAAAGGATGATCCAAAGATTCTTGGTCTCATGCAAAGGAAATGTGGAAGAAGACAAAGGTCTTAAAAGCCAGGAAGTTTGTATCTTATAATAAAAAGAAAATCAATTTTTGGCTTAAGCATAGCAAGATTTGGGGGTTGTGAAGTGAGGAAAAGAAAGTAGTAGATAGATCAAGATGATAACATAAAAAGAGGGTGGTGATAGATCAGATGGGAGCATTAAAGTAAGAAGGGATCCCAAGTAAATCTAAGGACCATTAGCCTCCGGGAGTGACTCAAACTGTTACAAGGGAGAGGAAAGTCAAGAAGAGGACAGTGAGGAATATGGCAAAGGGGTACATTGTGCTTGTAATCAAAGTTAAATTTGCAGTGATGAAGATCATTGTCACAGCCCTTCAGCAGGTTCAGGGAGAGTTTTGGCTCACTGTTTCTTTAAGAAGATGATGCAAAGATCTCTTGGAAGTGAGTGGAAAAAATGCTAACACAAACCACCGCAGGGCTTCCCTCCTCTTTCGGGCTCATGCTGCTTTAGTTTAGATAATGTTTTGATGTCAAGCAGAGGAACAGAAGGATAAACAGGTTCAGTGTCTTAACTAGAGTAGGCTTGAAATAAATTGACTGCTTAGCAACAAAGGAATAAATGCATCTAATCCACTGATAAAAATATGTGCTTTGACCTTATCAGAGAAGGATAATAATAATCCTTTATCTTTGTAAAGGACTATATGGTAGAAATAAAACTGAAGATTTCAAGACACAGAGGTATATTTTTATAGTCCAAACCACATTTCATTCTAGGTATGCATTCTAAACTAAGCCTTTCCTGAAAAGAATAATATCAATGACAACAAAACAACATTAAAAAGAAAATAAAAATAAAGCTAATTTTTCTCTTGAGAGACAGAAGTTCCTAATCCATTCCTGGTCCTGCTGGTTAAAGAGAGAACACTTTGAATTAACATGTAACGTGTCTTATTTTTAAGTGTGAGAATTGATAAGTTCATTCATAAATAAAACTCTGACTTCTTAGATGGCCTCAAGGCCATTATGGTCTGGCCTCTATCACATCTCCAATGTCATCTCACTCCACTTCCTCCTCACTCACAGGACGGCAACCACACAGCCCTCCTATTTCCAACACGCCAAGCTCTTGACCACATTAGAACCTTCACAGCCGCTGTTTCTCTCTCTGCACTGCTCCTTCCAAGCATTTCACATGGCCAACTCCTTTTGTAAAATTCAGGTTCCAGGCTAGAAACAGAATTCACACTGAATAGTGCACATGAAGAAACTTTAGAGGTGAGGCATCAAGAAGCCATTACACACCAAGGGCTGAAGGAGCAAGAGGAGGCAGTGGGATTATCTGAGCCTAAAGTAAGCTAGCCCCATGAGGAAGGAGTTTTCTGATGGGGGTTATAGTTGTGAAGGATGCAGCTACTGCCACAAATGTGACACTGGATCATGGAAAGAGGGTAAGGGGAAACCTTGACATCTGTATCCTTCTGCCCCTCAATCTAAGCCACTGTCTTACCTTAGCAGAACTCCACAGGAAGCCTGAGGACAGTGAATAAGAGTCATGAAATTCTCAGGGACCAGGCATTCCTGGGAACCAGCAAAGTTCAGAAAGTCAGAGAATGATTGAGGGGGAGGTGTGTATGTGCACGTACCTGCGTGCGATGTGGGAAATGACAATTACTCAGTACACTGTTCTTTCATTACCTGTCTAATTATCACCGTCATAAAGGCCTTCCTTAACCATCTTGTCTATCGTCCTTTCTAGACTTTAAATTTCCTTTCTTTCTCATCTGTAACTATTGTATTATCTGCTTATTTATTTATTTATTCAAATGCTCTTTCCTCATGATAGATGACAAAGCATCATTAAGGCAGGTACCCTCTGCTTTGCTCTGGGTAACTGGTATCTGGTTCAGATCCCTGGCATGTACCACATACTGAGATGTCTGTGGAAAGGAAGAAGATAGGAATGAAGGAAGGAGGGAAGAAAGTAAGGTAAAAGTTCTTTTTGTGTTTTGTTTTTTTTTAAAATAACTTTTTAACTTAATAAATGAATTCGGCAATGTGGCAGGATACAAAATTAACAACCAGAAATCTATGGCCTTTTTATTTGAGCTTACAGAAAGAGAGATTAAAAAGCAATCCCATTTACCATTGCACCAAAAAAAATTAAGATATCTAGGAATAAACTTAACTAAGGAGGTAAAAGACCTGTACTTGGAAAACTACAGGACACTGAAAAAAGAGATGGAAGAAGGCATAAACATATGGAAGAACATACCGTGTTCATGGATTGGTAGAATCAACATCATTAAAATGTCCATACTACCCAAAGCAATTTATATCTTCAATGCACTCTCCATTAAAATACCAACGGCATATTTCACAGACCTATAACAAACTCTCCAAAAAATTCATCTGGAATAAAAAAAGACCCCGAATAGCTGCAGCAATCCTGAGAAAGAAGAACAAAGTAGGAGAGATCTCAATAACAAATAAAGCCATTGTTCTCAAAACTGCCTGGTACTGGCGCAAGAACAGACATAAAGACCAATGGAACAGAACAGAGAGCCCAGAAATAGACCCAAGCCATTATGCTCAATTAATATTTGACAAAGGAGGCAAGAGCATACAATGGAGTCAAGATAGTCTCTTCAATAAATGGTGTTGGGAAAATTGGACAGGTACATGCAAAAAAATGAAACTAGACCACCAACTTACACCATACACAAAAATAAACTCAAAATGGATAAAGGAATTAAACGTAAGATGGGAAACCATAAAAATCTTAGAGGAATCCACAAGCAGCAAAATCTCAGACATATGTTGTAGCAATATCTTCACTGATACAACTTCTAGGACAATGGAAACTAAAGAGAAAATAAACAAATGGGACTACATCAAAATAAAAAGCTTCTGCACAGCAAAAGAAACCAACAAAACAACAAGAAAGCCCACTGCATGGGAGAACATATTTGCCAATGTTATCACCGATAAGGATTTAATCGCCAACATTTACAGGGAACTCATACAACTTAACAATAGGAAGATAAACAACTCAACCAAAAAATGGGCAACAGACCTAAATAGATACTTTTCAAAAGAGGACATACAGAAGGCCAAGAGACATAAGAAAACATGCTCAAAGTCACTAATCATCTGAGAGATGCAAATCAAAATGACAATAAAGTACCATCTCACACCTGTCAGAATGGCTATCATCAATAAATCAACAAAAGACAAGTGCTGGTGAGGATGTGGAGAAAAAGGAACCCTCGTGCACTGCTGGTGGGAATGCAGACTGGTGCAGCCACTGTGGAGAATAGTATGGAGTTTCCTCAAAAAACTAAAAATGGAACTCCCATTTGACCCAGTGATCCTACTTCTAGGAATATGTCCCAAGAAACTAGAAACACCAATCAAAAAAGATATATACACCCCTATGTTCATAGCAGCACAATTTACCATAGCTAAGATTTGGAAACAGCCTAAGTGCCCATCAGCAAATGAGTGGATTAGAAAACTGTGGTACATCTACACAATGGAATACTATGCTGCTATAAAAAGCAAGGAACTCCTACCATTTACAACAGCATGGATGGACCTGGAGAGCATTATGCTAAACAAAATAAGCCAGTTGGAGTAAGATAAATGTCACATGATCTCACTCATTTGTGGAATATAATGAACAACATAAACTGATGAACAAAAATAGATCCAGAGACAGAGAAGCATCACTCAGACCGTCAAACCTCAGAGGGAAGGCAGGGGAGGGTGGGGGAGAAAGGGAGAGATCAACCAAGGGACTTGTATACATGCATATAAGCTTAACCAATGGACACAGGCACTAGGAGGGTGAGGGCACGAGTGGGGGGGGGGCGGCATGTCTAGGGACAATGGGGGGATAAAGACACATACGTAATACCTTAATCAATAAAAATAAAAAATAAAAAAACAAACCAAAATAAAGAAAACAAAATAACTTTTTACTTTTTAGAGTTAATATATATTATTATATTTGTTTCAGGTGTACAACATAATAATTAGACATTTATATAACTTATGAAGTGATAATTCCAGCAAGTCTAGTACCCATATGACATCATACATAGTTATTATAATATTACAAGAGGCACGATGCATGAAATTCATGCAAGAGTAGGCTTTCCTTCCCCAGGCTGCTGGCACCGGCTTCCCTCCAGCTGCCAGCAGGCACCCAGGACCCAGGCTTCCCTCTGGTCACCAGCAGGCACCCAGGACCCGGGCTTCCCTCGAAGCCCCAGCTTTGTCTGGAAGGTCATCCGGAAGGACATCCGGCCTAATTAGCATATTATACTTTTATTATTATAGATCGACTATATTCCCTATGTTGTATCTTACTTCCCCAGGACTGTTTTTATAACTGACAATTTGCACATCTTAATTCCTTTCCCTTTTTCACCCATCACCCCAACCACCCTTCATTTGGCAACCATAAAAATGTTTTCTGTATCTCTGAGTTTGTTTTTGTTTTTTGTGTTTGTTTATTTTGCCTTTTTTAGATTCCACATGAAACCATATGTTATTCGTCCTATTCTTTCTGACTTATTTCAATCAGCATAATGCCCTCTAGGTCCATCCATGTTGTTGCATGTCCCTTTAACATTTCATGTAATACTGGTTTGGTGGTGATTAACTCCTTTAGCTTTATCTGTCTGAGAAGCTCTTTATCCATCCTGCAATTCTAAATAATAGCTTTTCTGGGCAGAGTAACTTTGGTTGTAGGTCCTTGCTTGTCATCACTTTTAATATTTCTTGCCAATCCCTTCTGGCCTGCAAATATTCTGCTGAGAAATCATCTGAAAATCTTATGGGAGCTCCCTTGTAGGTAACTAACTGCTTTCTTTTGCTGCTTTTAAGATTTTCATTTTGTTTTTAACCTTTGGCATTTTAACTATGATGTGTCTTGGTGTGGGCCTCTTTGGGTTCATCTTGTTTGAGACTCTCTACTTCCTGGACTTGTATGTCTATTTCTCTGCCAGCATCGAGTAGCTTTTTTGTCATTAGTTCTTCAAATATATTTTAATTCCTTTCTCTCTTCTCCTTCTTGTACCCCTATGATGCTAATGTTGGTATGCTTGATGTTGTTCCAAAGGCTCCTTAAAGCATCCTCATTTTTTATTCTTTTTTCTTTTTGCTGTTCTGATTGTGTTTTCTTTCTGCTATCGCATCTTTGAAATTGCTGATTCGATCCTCTGCTTCATCTAACCTATTGTTTATTCCCTCTAATTCATTCTTCATTTCAATCAATATATTCTTCATTTCTGACCGCTTCTTTTATGTTTTTCATCTTAATTTTTATGTTCCCTATCTGTTTGTTGAAGTTCTCACTGCGATAATCTATTCTTCTCCTAAGTTAATTGAACATCCTTATAACCAATGCTTTGAACTCTGCATCTAGTAGATGGCTTGTCTCCATTTTTAGTTCCTTTCCTAGTTTTGTTCTATTCCTTCATTTGAAACATATATCTTTGTCTCTTTCTTTTGGCTAGCTTCCTGTGTTTGTTTCTATGTATTGGGTAGAACTGCTACATCTACTGTCTTGGTAGAATGGCTTTATGTAGTAGGTGTCGTGTGAGGCCAAATAGAGCAGTATCTTTGGTCACCTGAGCTGGGTGTGTCAGCTATGTCCTTTGTATGGGTTGTATGTGCCTTCCTGTTGTAGTTGAGCCTTGATTGCTGTTGGTACATCAATGGGAGAGATTGATCCTTAGACTGACTGGCTTTGAGGACTGGCTATACCAGTGAGCCGCAGTTTGTTGCTCTGTTGACTAATGAGTTTTCCGACCACTGGATAGGGGCTTAATCACAAGGAACAACAACAGCCTGTAATTATTGGAATCGAGAATCTAGGTCAGTGGTCAGCAAACGCATTAGTTAACAGAGCGGCAAACCGCATGTGGCTCGCGAGCCGCAGTTTGCCGACCACTGGGCTATATGATAGTAGAGAAGCTGTTGTGCAAGAGCTAACCCTATAGGGTAGGATTCACTTTGGCAAAGCTCTGGTGCCTGCTGAGTCTGCCCTTTGGGTGTGTCATTAGTGGAGGTGGTTGGGTGGTGCCCTGTTGTGGTCTGAGGTTGGGCCTCAGGTGTCTTGGTTCTAAGATCTTGGGGGGACTCTGATGCAGGTCAAGGTCAGCTCCTGTTTGTGCCACTTAGTATGAGCTACAACGTGATCTGCATATGATTACCATGGCTTGTGCTGGGCTTGGAGGTGCCTGTGAGAGGCTAAGCTGTGAACCGTGGCTGTCCCCCACTTGTGCCAGGCTGGGGCTGCTTAGAAAGAGGTTCTGGGCATGCCGAGCCTGGATGTTTCTTGTTGGGATTTGTGAACCTTTGAGAGATTTTGGAAAAATCCCTACACATGCTAAGACAGGATGTTTGTATGGAAAAGCTACTGGAAGTGGCTTGGGTGAGCCCACAAGTAGGGTGGGACCAGGTGTTAGGGAATCACCGGGGTAAAGCAAATGGTGTTAGCCAGGTGGATAAAGATTTGATGGCCCCTTGTGCCAGCTGGGAGCAGGAAGGGCTCAACAAAAGTACAATGACTTCTGCCAATACTTCTGTCTGGGAGAAAGTTGCCCCTCCCGCCCTTACTGCAAAGCCAGACAATTTAGCCTCTGATGCTTTTCAAGCTTCTGTCTAGCATTGGAGCTCAGAACAAGTGAGTCTGTGTGTGGGCCCTTTAAGAGGAAGGTCTGGGATTCCTGTAGCCCTCCTTCTCACACAAACAGAATCCCCTCAGTCACAACCCTCTCTGGTTTCACAGTCAGAAGTTATTAGGACTTCTCTTGGCCCTGAAGTTCTGAGTTGGGGAGCCCGTGTGGGGCTGAGACCCTTTGCTCCTCAAGGGGGACCTCTGCAGCCCAGATATCCCTCCTGATTTTTGTTTTTCCCACTTGGGAGTGAGACAGGCTGTTCTGTGTCTCTACCCCTCCTACCAATCTTGACCTGGCTTCTTTTGTATATTCTTAGTTATAGGACTTCTGTTCAGTTAGACTTCAGGTGGTTCTGAGTGATGGCTTTTCTGTAGCTCTAAATTTGATGTGCTCATGGGAGGAGGTGAGTACAGTGTTTGCTATTCCACCATCTTGACCAGAAGTCAGGAAAGTTCTCTTTAAAAAGATAAAGGTGTGTGTGTATGTGTGTGTGTGTGCACATGTGTATTTTCTATTTTTTTTTTTTAGAGCCTAGTGGTTCATTTATTACAAAGTTCAAGCTGAGAGCTGTGAATGTACTGCATCCATTTAAAATAAATAAATAATTTATATGAACTACAGATCTGGCATAGATATAAGATGTGAAAATCAAAATCAATGACTTGAACCTGTATGTTTCATTTGCTCACAAACTTGCACACGCTAATATTCTGCAAAAAAGGCAACTGCAGTAAAAGAAAAACTGCCCTTTTGCAAATAAGACTAAAAGCATCCCTCCAAAGAGGATGAAATAAACATGCATATATATGTATAAAGTGTTACTGTTCAACACAAATGTTATTTTTAGGAAAAAAATTTAACTGTATAGGTTAAAAAAACACACACAATGTGCAATATCTTAAGCCATTAAAGCACCAAAATAAAAAAAGAAACACCAAAATCATTGTTTTTATGACGATTAACATACACAAATAAGAAATACTGATCAAAACTCAGGAGTAAATTCCTGGACTGAAACAATGTCCATTGCTTGGGGAAGTTTTTTAAATTTAAATGTCTCTTCTTATCTCTGAGGAGGCTCCATGGGTGGCAGTGGCTCTGTCTGAGCAGGCCCCCTCTGAACAGTCTCCTTCTGAGCAGGCTTGCTGCTTTTTCTACGTGATTTATTTTTCAGAGTTTTCTTCTTTGTACTTTTTTTTTCACACAGTATTTTGCTTTTTATTCTCCTCCACTTTGTTCTCAGACTTCCTGACTATCTTGGGGTTTGCTTTCTGTCTTTTTTTTCTTTTTTGTCACAGGTTCCTCATCATTAACAGGATCTTGCAAGGAATAGGCTTCAGCTTCCATCTTCCTTTTGCCTTTCTTGGTTTTACAATTGTTTTTTTCTTAATTGGTTTCTGAATGCACATCCATCTCTCTACTTCCATTGCTGATTTCTGAGTTCTGGTAGTCACCTGGATTGAAGCATTACTACAAAGCTTTTTCTCTTTTGAAGCATTATCTTTTTCCCCCACTTTTACAGACTTCTCATTTTTCTTTCCAGCTACATCCCCTTTATTTTTGTTTGCTCTGTTTCTGTTTTATTTTTGTTTTTTTGTCCCCCCCCCCCCCCCCCCCGCCCATTGGTATTATTATTATCAGGCAAGTCAGCTTCTCGCTTTTTGGTTTTCTTTAGTTTCACTTTTGAGACATCCATTGTTTCATTAGGACAAGAAGGATTCTTAGATTTGAAATGATACTGCAGATTACACTTCTGGAAGCTGCATAACCGCATACAGGATAATTGCATTGCCGTGGATTAACATGCAGCTCCACATGTTTTGAAGTTACGTCTATCTGCTGTTTTATAGTCATAGTGTGGGCAGTTAAGAGGTTTAGGCCCATTGTGAACCTGTCCTGCATGGCGAGTTACTTCATGTTGATTGGAGGCCACATAACTGTCCTGATCACATTTCATTGCCTTCTCACCCATCTAGATCACGCTCTAGTAAATATTTCCAGATGGTATCCATACCCCACTGAATGAGTACGCATATGTCTAGTTAGATGAGTCTTCTGAGAACTTGAGTAAGAGCAAAGTTCACATTTATATGGGCATTCTATCTACTGTATAAGTTGGAACATGCTGAACATAATGTGTGTTTTTTCTGTCTGAAAAATAGTGGCATTTCCCACATGTGTATACTTTCCTTGGAAAATGGTTTCTTACGTGTTTTCTCCAGTGATATTCTCTACTGTGGTATACGTGCCAATGATGCACTTGTAGACTCGCTCATTGTCACTAGCTCTAGTGTGGTGTTTCAGTGAGCAGTATAGTGATTGTGTCAATTGGTATTGCAGCCACAGCGGCCACAGCTGTCAGAGCGAATGGGGCCTTTGGAGAAATCTCCCTCTTCAGCAGTCGAAGAGCCAGATTCCTTGGCCTTTGCTTGCTTCTCTGCACTTTCTTCCACAAAAACCTTGTTGGTACTATGAACTCTGATGTGATGCACAAACGTTCTTCAGATTCTGCTTCATATTGGCATGGCTTACAACGAAGGGGTTTGGTCTTCAAGGTTCAGGTGTTTCGGGAGGAAGCTCTTTATTTGAGCTGTAAATTTCTGGGGCAGCTGATACCTCAAATACAGGCTGTAGTTCTGCAGCACTGAGTTCCAAACTTTCCAGTTCCATGTTTTCCAGTCCATTGGGTTCGCCTTTTGTTGCAGGAGACTCCTCAAGTCCTTCTCCATCACTATCTGGAAAGTTGTTATCCCCAACAGGCATCGATTCTGCCATCTGCCTTTCTTCACCAACTGGGTAATCAGAGCAGCTGCCATTTACTTCCCAGGTTAAGGCCACATTTGCCAACATGATGAGCTGAGGAGCAGCCAGTGTAGCTTTGGAGAGGTCATGCAAGTCATACATAGCGTTAGGCAAGGCCATGCCAATGTTGCCACTGCCATTGCACAGCCCTCCTCCTCCAGAAGTCTGCCCCAGAACCTGGGTGGCCATAACTGTATTCGGCCTTCCTTGGCCAGGAGGGGCTGGGGACCTGGCATCGCTGCTCCATCTCCCACTACTTTTCTTTGTTGCAGGAGTTTCAGGGGAGGGGAGTGGGAGGGTGGAAAAGTTGGGTTCTGGGGCCTTCGAGGCCCGCAGAGACCTAGGAATGGGGCTGCAGAGTGCTCAGGCCGCAGGCTCTCACCCTGCTATTCTGGTGGCCATCACTGAGGTCTGGGGCCCTGAGCACATGTGTATTTTCAAAATATTTACGTGTCTCACTAAAAACAAGACAGAAGTAGTTAGAAAAATCAAAAACGGAAAAAATATAACAACTGAGTTGGAGAGCAATGATAAAATAAAATTATTGATTGCTTACTCAGTACCAGGCATTTTGCACATTATTCCACTTAATCCCTGGGACAGTCTTACAAGACAGGGCATATTAATATTATTTTTTTTTTATGTAAGCAGAACGATTTTCAGAGATAGTAAGTGGCTTATTAATATTGCTCAGATCCTGAGGTGTGTTAAACCCATTTCACATGGCTTGGAAGCTTGAGTTCCTTCATTAGCCTTTGGGTATTCTGTGGAACACATTCAGGGTATGACGTTCTTTTTCCCTTCTCAGAAGATTCAGCATCATGTCTTTCTGGCTTTTATCTTAAAACTAGAGGTCTGGCGCATGAAATTCGTGCATGGGTACAGTCCCTAGGCCTGGCCTGTGATCAGGGCCTTCTTCCCCAGCCGGCCCCGCCCCCTGCCACCACCCACCCCCGGTTCCCATTCGCCATTGGGCAATTGGAGCCTGCAAGACCAAGAGGTGGTCAGTGTACCTCATAGTGACTGGTTGAGCAGTCATTCTGGTTGTTCCACCATTTGGTCAATTTGCATATTACTCTTTTATATAGATAGATATAATATTTATCAATCTATCTATCTAAAAGTGGCTTTTGTGAAAGGTAATTTAGTAAAATGCTTTGTTTACAGAAGGAAAAAAATCCCAATTATGCTATAAAGATGTATATCCTTGAGAACACAAGTAGGCCAAGTAATAGATTGGATGTTAATTGAGGCAGATGCCTGTGAGAATAATTTGAAGTAATCTGTGAACAATAAAACCAAGTGAGAACTCTTTCCCCTCCTCAAGCATTGCCCACCTATCATTCTCTTGCAGTTGTGAGAGGAGCAAAAACTCCATAAATAGAACCTCTTTGCTCTGTCCAAAAATAGTCCTTCAGACCAACTAACTATTCAAACATGCCATATAGTAAATAATGTACAAAATAATTACCTCATTTTATTGTCATTAAATTTTTACAGCATGCATCAAATATCCACAGCACAGTGTGTAAGAAGCCAGGAGTGAATACAGATGTAGTGTGAAAGCAAGATGAAAAAATGCACATTTTATATATAAATATGTATTATATATAACTATATAAATACCATATATATAATGACTTAAAGTAATAGCTAGCATAAGTAGCATACTGATACGAATACAGAAGAGAGGAATATGTTGGAGCATTACAGTTTCTCTGTTATCTTTTTCATTCCATTCTAAATCATCCCCCACTATGCTAAATTCATTAGTAGTGTGTCCATTCTACTATTTCTCCTCTTTTAAAATGTTAGATTAGCCTTTTTGGCTTCAGATAATTTTTTAAAACATTTATTTTGTGTTTTAAGCATAAACTAACTTATTTCATTTTTCCTTGTTAAAAAGTTGAGAGTAAATGTTTGACTATTGCCTTGCACTGAAAACTCATAAAGTGTAAGAACCAAGATTTAGGAAAGTTATACTGATTTGCTTTATTGACTGATACTAATGAGCTAATTTGGGTTTGAAAAATTTTTGGCTTTACTTACTTAAGGCAACTATTTTTTTATACTATTTCAAATTAGAATTTTTAACTAATAAGTTACTTATCTACTTCTAAATAACTAATGTTTGAAATATGATCATCTCAATAGCAAGTCTTGTGCCCTATCAGACAATGCATTTCAGCTCTATCCTTTGTTATTTATCATGGAATTTGTTTTAGTTCTCCAGAACGATAAATAACAAATCTTAAGAATAGATTTGGCTTCTAGTATAGTTGTAGCAGATTTTATTTTCCAAAGATTTAAGTATATTGGGCAACTGTATCTCCCTTCCTTGAATTTGGGTGGAACCTTGTGACTGTTCTGATCAATAAACCAATATTGCAAAAGTGATGCTATTTGAATTGCAAGTATAGATCATAATAGCAATACAGCTTTTGCTTTGCTCAATACAGCAGTCACTTTGCTGTGAAGAAGCCCAAAGTAGCCCATGTGGAGAGACTACATGAAGAGGACTGCATATAGAGAAAGAGAGGTCCCAGCCAAGAGCCAGCATCAATTACCTGATATATGAGTAGACAAGTCTTTAGTTGATTTCACCAGCCATTGAGCTGTCCTGGCCCTACCCCAAGTTGGGTAGAAATGGGCTATCTTCATTGAGCTCTGGCTAGGCTGCAGATTCTTGAACAAAATAAATATTAGGATTGTTATAAGCTAAATTTTGTTGCCGTTATTTGTACAGCTATAGTAACTCTTTCGATAATTACCCATTAGGTAGCTTCTTCAAATAAATTGGATAAAAGCCAAATCACTTTTCTTACAAACACAAAGATAAACAAGTATTTAACATTTGATGCTTTCCCACCTGCCATTAGAATTCTTAAGCAAATAGGAATTACTGTTTGGGATTAACATTATAATATGATCCAGATTAGGATTGTTTTCTAACAGTGATAAGAAGATAATTTCAAAGAAAGTGCAAGATATTTTTCAAGCCACTTTCAAACATTTGGACTAAAATATTTTCATTTCCCTGCAACTTCTTTTATTTTTAAGACTATTATTTTTAGAGATGTTCTAAATTCACAGCAAAATTGAGAAGAAGGTACAGAGGATACCCATATACCCTCTGCCCCAACGAATGCAAAGCCTCCCCATTATCAACATCCTCCAATAGAGTGATCATGTTTGCAAACAATGATGAACCTTATGACACTTCATAATTCCCCAAGCTCCATACTTTACCTTAGGGTTCACATTTGGTGTTGTACATTCTATGGGTTTGGACAAATGTACTGACATATATCTGTCATTATAGTATCATGCAGGGTATCTTCACTGCCCTAAAAATCCTCTGTGCTCTGCCTATTCATCCTCCCCATAACTTAACTCCCCAGCCCGGGCAACCTCTGATCTGTTTACTGTCTCCAGAGTTTTGTTGTTTCCAGAATGTTACATAGTTGGAATCACAATATAAAGTACTTTCAGATTAGCTTTTTTCAATTAATAATATACATTTAAGGCTCCTCCAGGTCTTTTCATGACTTGATTGCTCATTTCCTTTTAGCACTGAATAATATTCCATTGTCTGAATGTATCAAAGTTTACCTATTTATCTACTGAAGGACATATTGGTTAGTTCCAAGTTTTGGCAATTACAAATAAAACTGTATATAGGTTTTTGTGTGAACATAATTTTTAACTCTGTTGGGTGAATAACAAAGAATGTGATTGCTAGATTGTATAGTAAAAGTATGTTTAGTTTTGTAAGAAACCACAAGACTCTTTCTTCCAAAGTGGCTGTATCATTTTGCTTTTTGATCTGTAGGAAAAAACAGTTCTTATTGCTCTATATCCTCATCATCATTTGGTGTTGTCAGTGTTCTGGATTTTGAACATTCTAAGAGGTGTATACTAGTATTACATTCTTGTGTTAATTTGCATTTCTCTGATACCTTTTGATGTAGAGCATCTTTTCATATGCTTATTTGCCATCTGTATATCTTTTCTTAGTGTTTATTAAGGTATTTGGTCCATTTTGTAATGGGGATTTTGTTTTCTTATTATTGAACTAGAGGCCTGGTGCATGAATTTGTGCATGGATGGGGTCCCACTGGGTGGCCTGCAGGCATCGGGCCGAAACCCACAGTCCAATGCCACCTGCAGCTCCTACCTGCTGCTCCGGCTCATCTCAGCCCCACTGTGCCTTCCACAGGCTTGCGCCCAGTCAGTCTTGATTGGGAGAGGCTTGCACTGCCACAGCAGTGCTCACCAGCCATGATCCCTGCATTTGGCGCCCTCCCAAGGGGAGTGGCCTGCAGGACCGGGCTGAAACTAGTTCTCCAAGATCCCCTGAGGGGTCCTGGATTGTGAAAGGGCTCAGGCCAGGCTGAGGAACTCCACCAATGCATGATTGGGCTGGGGAGGGACCAAGGGAGGGCTCCAGGGTGTGTCCGTCCCATCTCACTCAGTCCCAATCAGCTGGACCCCAACAGCAAGCTAATCTACCCATGGGGGCATCTGCCCCCTGGTGGTCAGTGCACATCATAGCGAGCGGTTGAGCAGCCTTAGCATATCATTAGCATATTAGGCTTTGGTTGTTCGGTTGTTCTGCCGTTCAGTCTATTTGCATATTACCCTTTTATTATATAGGACTTTAAGAATTCTTTGCATGTTTTGGATAAAAGTCCTTTATCAGAAAATTTTTTTGCAAATATTTCTCACAGGCTGTTCCTTGTCTCCTTATTAACCTGCTATTATCTTTTACAGAGCAGAAGTTGGGATGCTGAACACACTAAACAGTGTACAGATGATGTGTTGTAGAATTGTGCAACTGAAATCTGTATAATTTTGTTAATCAGTGTCACCCCAACAAATTCAATACAAAAGAAAACTATAAAATAAAAAAATTAAATTTAATGACATCTAGTTTATCCATTAATTTTTGCATGGATCATACATATTAAAAAGTCATCACCATACCCAAGAATATATGTCTTCTCCTATGTTAACTTTTAGGAGTTTTATATTTTACATTTAGGTTTGTGATCCATTTTAAGTTAGTTTTTGTGAAGGGCCTATATCTCGAATACTTTTTTTTTTTTTTTTTTGTATGTGGACATCCAGTTATTACAGCATATTTGTTGAAAAGCCTGTCTTGGCTTCACTGTATTGCCTTTTCTCTTTTGTCAACAATCAATTGACTGTATTTCCGTGGGTCTATTTGTGGGCTCTTTCTTCTCTTCCACTGATCTATTTGTCTATATTTTGCCAATATAACTGTAGCCTTGAAGGCAGGTGGTGTCAGTCTTCCAACTTTATTCTTCTCCTTTAGTGTTGTGTTGTCGACTCTGGATCTTTTATCTTTTCATATAAACATTTGAATTAATTTGTCCATATCCAAAATAACTTGCTGGGATTTTTATTGAGATTGCATTTATTCTATAGGTCAAGCTGGGAAGAACTGACATCTTGGCAATATTGAGCTTTCTTATCCATAAACATGGAATATCTATTTATATAGTTCTGCTTTGATTTTATTCATTAGAGTATTATAGTTTTTCTATCTAGATCTGGTACAAATTTTTTAGATTTATACCCAAGTATTTCAAATTTTTGGTGTTAATATAAATGGTATTGTGTTTTATTTCAAATTCCACTATTCATTGCTGGTCTATAAAAAAGTTACATTTGTATCTTAACCATGTATCCTGTAAATATTACTATAATCATTTGTTAGTGTTTTTGAAATAGTACCCCCTAAATCAGTGTGATGAGTGGGGAAATTTTGGGGTTAATAGATCCGGATTCAGATGTTGATGCTATCACTTGGACACATAATATTATAGTTGCTCAATACTGATAGTTGTTATTATTTTTTCTATATTAAATATACAGATTAGGTCTAGAACACTCTGTAATAATGATATTTGGAATTAGAAATACCAACTTTTCTGAATCAAATGTTATTCTAGGAGTACTTATTATGCTAAAGTCATCCTTAATAATTAATTAGCCTATTAATGCTTTTTCATGTTTCCAGGCTAATAAACCTGGACTTGCCCTTGGACTTGCACAAACAAACATTTTATAGGTCAAGTTGGGCATAACTGACATCTTGACAATATTGATCCTTATCCATAAACATGGAATATCTAATAGTAATATCATTTGTAGTGAGTGTCCACCAAGTTAGAATTAAATCCTACCTAGAATATATAATACCTGGATAATCTATAATATCCTTTTCAGATATTTATCTACAAAAACATCTGAAGGAATTGGAGCTTTATGAAATCAATGTAAGAGATAATTATTAAAAAGAAAATTTACCCTATTAAATTTATGTTTAATGTATTATAGCATATAATTAACTTAAATAATTTATATGATGAAACAATATAATAGTGTTCTGATACTAATTTTCAATTTCCATTGCTGCAAATTAGAATCCAGGTGTATTTAATGATTTTTCTCTTCTCTGGTTTGGATTTCTCTTCTTGAGTCAACCATGTTCTGGCAACCTTTGGTTAATGTACTGCAATTTTTTCAAGGCTGATGCTACATAAAAACTTTTTCAATGCCATTTTTGAATAAGAATTTCCCCCCAATATAACAATATGCCCTACAAGTGTTAGTCACCAGTCACTTATCAATCAGCTCAGAAATGTCACAGCCCTGCTCTCCACGCTGACCAATCCTGAATCATTAGTCTTCTGTCCTCTTTGTGTCTTGTCTAAGCTGTGATGAAGTGATGAAGGCGCTTACCTCTTTCCAGGATGAAAAACATTTGTATGATTAAGTTATCAAAGTGAAAATAGATACCTTTTTGTGCAGAAACAAGACTGTGTTTATGCCTTCTGGTTAATTTTATTAAGGGTCCTCCTAAGCTGCTCAGTTTATTTACATCCCCTGAAACATGACTGGCATTTTAAGGTTTTGTGTGTCCTGGGAAATATCCCTTAAGATGATTATTGAAACATAATTCCAGGGTGAGGTAAGTTGGGCATCACTTGCCCTTGGAAATTCTTACTGCATGTTATGGATCTACAGCTCTGGGAGGTTCTGTAGTAAAGACATTTAGCTTAACCTAAAATTTTCCCGACTTAATTTGAGCTAAAAATTTATTTATTTTGTTTTTGCAAAATATCTATTAACCTTTTCAGGGGCTTATCACCCAAGAGAAACATTGGGAATGCTGATATAAGGTTTTAAGGTTAAAAGCACTCCCATCAAGGCTCTTATCTAAACAGCACAACATTCCTGAAATGCATTCAGGGACAACAACCTAATTTTACAGAAAAAGAAGCTAATTTTTCAAGTAGTTAAGTAAAAGACAGGTTTCAAGTTGCTGACATGTAGATAACTACTCTGAAGGCTGAAAGAAGTGCTGATGTGACCTAATGTTTGTAAGAAACATGAATCTCATTTGTTCAAAAAGGAAAATGCAATCTCCGTGTGTGCATGTGTGCATGTGAGTGCATGTGCATGTTCTGGATGCATAGGTTTGAGCTGGAGCCCAACAAAGATTCTGAAAAGATGTGGATAGTAGAACTCAATGTGTATTCTGTTGGCATGGCTGAATTTACAAGATTGACGCCCCAGATCTGTTTTCATAGAGCCTCTAATATCACTGAAGTCATCACATTTTGTGGTCTGAGAAATAGAAGGTCTACTGGTTTAAGTACAAGCCCAGAAACACAGACCCTCTTGGTACCAATCCAGTATGCATAGTACTTAAGAAACTTTAAGGATAAAACTGCTCTCAGTAATTTGTATGTCAATCAGAGAAAATAAGCCAGTGGCTTCTTTCTATTTCATTTTCCTTTGTTACCTGAGACTATGGTGCCACATTGAATCCTGCATCCCAGGATTCAGGATGTCCCAGTTGTTGGCTACAGTCTTCCTGAATATCCATGACAAAGATTCTCTTTGTAAAAAGTCACTGCCAAAGGTACATGTGGTTTTAAAGGTTTTTCCATGTCAGTCAGCAAACAACCAACTTCCTGTTGCAGCTTATTAATAGGCTAAAATCTTGTTAAGTTGGAAATTTCCTCCATGTGGTCTCTCTAGAGCTTCTGCTGATGAAACTTTAGCAATCCAATTGTCTTTTATGACTTTAAGAGATCTTTATCACAGCTTCATTGCTTTCATCGCCAAAAGCTGTTCAGAGTGAAGCTATTTTACCCAAACACAAGTCTGACGAATATGCTTACATACCTATTATATAGAAATTTTAGCAGGGAGAATCATGTTTTCATTATTTCTAAACTGATTTGAATGATTCATAGAAATTGAAGAATGAAGATTTCTATCTTACTTGTTTTTCTTCATGAGGTGATATGCACATTTATAAATGTGAGGATTTGTTTTAGAATCCAACTGAACCTCATAAAAAATCAGGTTAAATCCTGATTTAGTTTGACACTTGTGACCAGTTCTCTAATGTGGAGAAATGGAGTGTATTGTTAGGTAGTCTAGGATATCCTTATATTAAATCAATTGAGAAAATAAGATCTGACAGCTATGTTTCAAAGAAAAGATTCTGTGTTTTGATTAGGATGCTAACAAAGCCTGTATGTTAATACTAAACTGGATCGGAGGATCCTAGGACCTAGGCAAACTATTAGCTCCTGAGCCCTGCTGCCTGGGTACTACCTTCCATTTCCACTCACTGTTCTTGTTTAACAGTCTTTCCCTTATCTTCATTTTAAAAATATATATATTTTTATTGGTCTCAGAAAGGATGGGAGAGGGAGAGAGATAGAAACATCAATGATGAGAGAGAATCATTGATCAACTGTCTCCTGCATGCCCCCCAGTGGGGATCAAGCCCACAACCCGGGCATGTGCCCTTGACCAGGACCCTTCAGTCCACAGGCTGATGCTCTATCCACTGAGCCAAAGCGGCTAGGGCTCTCCCTTGTCTTCTATTCAAATTGACCTGCAGATTCATATAGAGTTGACCCTTGAACAATAATGGCTTAAGTTGTGTAAGTCCACTTATGCGCAGATTTTTTTCAATAAATACTTTTACTGTTTTCGGTATGCATTGAGAGTCAGCAGATGTGCAGGGCCAACTGTATGTATTAGTTTACACCATTTTATATAGGGGACTTGTGCACCACAGATTTTGGTATCTGCTGGGATTCCTGAAACCAGGTGAGTACCCCTAAACCCTGTGTGGTTCCAGGGTCAACTGTTTAGAATGTGCTAGAAGTGTTTGATGGTGTGTGGAAACAGTCACACTGAGGAAATTGATTTGTTCTAAGTCAGATGGTTATTAGGTAGCAGAGCTAAAATAAAATCTATTAATTCTCAATTTAGCATCTTTCCAACTCTGCCATCCTTCCATCCTGTGCTGATGAAACCCAGGAAAGCGAGGGATAAAGGAGTGAGGAAGGTGTGTAAGATTGCTGTGTAGCTTGAAAAACATGTTGACAATAAAGACTTGCAGGAACTATGCATAATCTTTAGACTGTAAACAAAAACATTAGGATGATTATAGAATACTAGAGGCCTGGTGCATGAAATTCGTGCATGGAGGGGGAATTCCCTCAACTCAGCCTGCACCCTTTCCAATTGGGGACCCCTTGTGGGATGTCCGACTGCCATTTTAGGCCTAATCCCAGGGATCGGGCCTAAACCGGTAGTCAGACATCCCTCTCACAATCTGGACCACTGGCTCCTAACTGCTCACCTGCCTGCCTGCCTGATTGCCCCTAACTGCTCCTGCCTGCCAACCTGATCACCCCTAACTGCCCTCTCCTGCAGGCCTGATGTCGCCCCCAACTGCCCTCCTCTGCTGGCCAATTTGGTTTTGATTGGTCCGTTCCTATGTCAGCATCAAAACTTCACCTCCTAGGCAGACATTGGCTCCCCACAGCACCCAGATTTGGTTCTCATTGGTCAGTTCCTATGCCAGTCAGCGTCAAAAGCTCCACTTCCTAGGCAGCCATTGGCTCCCCACAGCACCCACCTTTGGTTCTCATTGGTCGGTTCCTATGCCAGTCAGCATCAAAAGCTCTCCCTCCTAGGCAGCCATTGGTTCCTTACAGCACCCACCTTTGGCTCTGATTGGTCGGTTCCTATGCCAGTCAGCGTCAGAAGCTCCGCCTCCTAGGCAGCCATTGGTTCCCTACAGCACCCACCTTTGGTTCTGATTGGTTGGTTCCTATGCCAGTCAGCATCTCCAGGCCTATCTCTGGGCCTGATCAAAGAGGTGGGGCTTAACAGCAGCCCCCTCGGAGGCGGGGAGAGAAAGAAAAGCCTGGCTGCTGGTGAAGATCAGAAAGAAAGAGGGAGAGAAAGAGAGAGGTAAGTACACTGATCAACAGCTTCCACTGAGACTGCAGATCAGACCCTGACTCACTCTCTGGGTCTCAGCCACCTGGGCAGTCAGTGCTGGGTTGACAGGCTGCAGCTGGGCAACCCAGCGCTGACTTCCAGATGGTCTGCATTTTGTCGCAGGCTCTACCCCTTCCCAAGCCCCAGGCTTTAGGATTGGGAAGCCCCCCGCCCCACCCCGCCCCTCCAATCGCAGGCTTCTCTCCTTCCTCCAACGGCGGGCTGAGAGTGACCTGGGTGCCGAGGAGGTTCCCGGGACCCAGGTATGTATGCAAATTAACCTCCATCTTTGTTGGGTTAATTTGCATACTCACTCTGATTGGCTGTGGGCATAGCGAAGGTATGGTCAATTTACATGTTTCTCTATTATTAGGTAAGATTAAGTTGCATACATTAAGTGGACATTCAAATTAAGTATAATAGTTCATGTTTCCTTATCCACAAAACTATAATTGAAAGAACTCTGAAAATGAAAATAATTTTGTCAATTTTTAGAAAAACCATTTATAACACCTAACTCATATTTAAAAAGCCAGTTATAGTAATAATTTCCCCCTTAGTGTGAATATTAAAACTTTTTCTATTTTAATATTAACATGTTTGGTTTTGAAGGTCTTTCATAAGCACCTTATTACTTTTTTAAAATTTGAAAAATTCTAATTTTGTCCCAAAGGTTTTGAATAAAAGGTTATGGGCCTATCTTTTATCTTGTATTTGGGTAAAATTTATACATTTTATAAATTAATTGTTTTTACAAAAAATTACACATGCTTATTATAAATAGTCAAGCAATAGAGAAAAATAAAAGGAAGAAAGTTAAAAGTTAATCCAATTTCTACCACCCAGAAATAATCTTTGTTTACATCAGGTGGATATTATCTGTACCATTTCTCTACACATTTACACTGATAGTAAGATTATTAGGCATAATTTTCTAAAATAACATCATACTATATAGTACAAAAATATTTCATCATAAGAGCTATTAGTTTCTACAATATTTCTCCAAGTTTAAAGAAAGATAATGAAAACAATATGATATTAGAGTCATGATAAGAGTATATATTTTTAGTTATATGTTTCAAGTTTAGGCCTATCAATTGACTTTCTACTATAAATATGAGAAAATTGATCCTCTTATACTTATCCTACCTACCTTTCTTTCAAATTCCCAATTTATGCGTATATATTCTGTTCATTCCTCATAACTCAGTTCTACAAAATTTAATAAATGAATTATGTGTTAACTGCCAGGGCTTTTGTTACAGGTCTTCATATCTGATTTTTTCTTTTTAATATTGATTTATTCTTGGTTATAGATAAATGTCAAGCATTTGTTTCTCATGATATATGTTTTCTCTCATGTTTGAAAATGTACATACTTTCAAGGACAACTTGGCTGGGTATAATATTCTTGGGTCTAACTTCAAAAATTTGTAACAAAATTTTGTACTCATATTTTGGCATTAAATATAATAGAGAAATATAAAAACAATGTAATTTTAAAGTTATTTCTAATAATTTGAATTTTCCACAGGGATTCCTATGGGATCCCTTCTTTATCCTTGAAATGCATTAACTTTTCAAAGGTTCAAGACTTTATTTTAAGAATGTTTTGCAATAATATATGGAACTGACGTATCATTTGTTCTGTTATTTTTTAGAGACATCAATTAGACACACAATATTTGAATTTTTTTGTCTTCAATATATGCAATCTTATTTCTAACAACTTTTCTTAATTTTTATATTATTTTGTGATTTTCTTTTGTTTTCAAAACACATGGCTGTTTTCATCCACGTTTATTCTACTAGTTGTTTCTTATGTTGTTTTTAGGCCTAAAACCGTTTTTGTTTTTCTCTTCTATTTCTTTCCTGAGTTCTGCCAACTTACTTTTCATCTTCTGTTTATCATTCCTTCCTTGGTTCTGACAACTTTTCCTTGAGCTGTCTTTTAAGAAAAAAGCCTGGTGTCTTAAATTTCTTTTAAACAAATAATCTGTTCCAAATTCACACATTCTTTACCTTGACAAACTTCAGGCCATTCCCAGGGCAACCATCCATCCTTGCTGCACAATCTCTCACCTTTAAACTTTACCAGACTAGTTTAGCAGTTGTACTCCATGATATCCTGAGGGTGAAAGGCTAGTTGTCTCAATGATCACCTTGAAGTACAAATCACTTTGCTTGATGAGATGAGAGAAGCAGGCCCCCTCTTCCACCATGGCAGAGTGAGGGTAAGAATGTAAATGTGAGAGAGAAATGCCAGAGATGTCCACTACCTTTTCCCAGAGGCATTCTTCTTCTCACTTTAATTTCAACCCATGTATTCCTCTGAGGTGAGTGTGGCTGAACAGAAGCAAATTCAATTTTCAGCCACATCCTTTGCAAATTCTGTATTGGTCATCTGGCACCTCACTTTGGGAATATTGGGGGACTTGTTTGTTTGAGGTCTCTGCTAAAACTGAGTCATAAAATTTCCCATTTTGATACTATGTTACATTTACTTTTAGAAAAATCTCCATACATGGAGTCTGAAGAAGTGTCAACTCAGCTTCCTTCTTAATTTTGTTGCAAATTTTATTCTATTTGGCAAATATTCATTTTGGTTTGTGGTTTGGTGTTGCATATATTTTTTTTTCCTCTCAAAAAATGGTAGTTTAACTCTTTTTCTCATTCTTTTTGTTGTTTTTGATGGATTTCAAGGCAAGGGAGAATATAAAATACACCATTGTTTTTATCCAGAAGCCTATATTTCATGGTGGTTTTACTGCATGTATCCCCTGAGGTATCTCAATGGAAGAAAGTCCTACTGTTACATTAAGATATGATTAATGACGCTGTTTTGGAAATGAAATTCTTCTTGTGTCAGACCATAACACCACGGATGGTTTACTTAATACTAAGACCCGGTATCCCATATGTCCCATTCTCTATGTGGCTTCTGTTGGCAGTAGAGAGGGAGAAACAGATTCATATACTAAATAAAAACAGAATGATTTGGTGTATAACTTTTTACTCAAGTTATTTCTTAATAATTATTTAAAGAACTATTAAAATAATCTATTAAAGTGTGCTCTTTGTTAAACCTATAACCTCTATTTTTACCTGGGGCCCATGCAACATATATTTTACCTCCCACTTATTCTCCATTAGGATTTAGTAGCTCAAATATTGTATGGCTGGATTAGGTATATGTCCAAAACTGAACTCCAGATATTGGCTCTAAACCTCATTCTTTCAGTTGCATAAACCTATAATTTTGGTGTATTTTTTATTTCTCTTTCTCTAATTATACTCATTGATCTGTCAGCAATTTCTGTTGGCTCCATCTTCATGCGTACATTAGTTTCCTAGAGCTTCCATAACAATGTACTACCACTTGGGTGGTATAAAACAACAGGAATTTATTTTCTCACGATTCTGGAGGCCAGAAGTCTGAAATCAAAGTGTTGGCAGGGCCATGCTCTCTGAAGGCTCTAGGAAGAATCTGGCCTTCCTCCTCCTAGCTTCTGGTGATTGCCAGCAATTCTTGGTGTTCTCAGCTTATAGATGCATCGTTCTGCTGCCTCCATTTTCACATGGCCTCTCCCTGTATGTCCGCCTCCACATGGTCTCTGCCTTCTCATAAAGGCAACAGCCATTGGTTTTATATCCACCTCAGTCCACTATGGCTTTATTTTAACTTCACTAATCACATCTGCAAAGACCCTATTTCTGAATAAAGTCTCATTCTGAGAGTCCAGGGGGAAGCAGGAATTTTTAGGGGATTATTCATCCAGTACAATGAGATTTCTAGGATTTAAATTCTTCCCAGTGCCACTACCCTGGAAGAGCCTCCTGACTAAGCTCTATGCTTGTCTCTGTGACTACCACCCCCATCTTTAATATATTATTAATGCATCACAACACAAAGGATACTTCAGATGATTTTATTTCTTTGTTCAAACCCTCCAGGCTTTTTAAAAGATGCCTCGTATACACACAGATGTGCATGATTTGACCTCTGGCTACCTCTCTAACTTCATCCCTTACTAGTCTACCCTTCATTCAGTCCAGTCCTGCCACACCAAGCTCCTTGCTGCTCCTCAAACATGCCAGGTGTGCTCTTGCTTCATAGCCCTTGCATTTTGCTTGCTGTGCCTTGAATGCTCTTTCCCAGACATCCACAAGTCACATTCCCTTACTTGTTCCAAATTGTTAACTGAAGTGACACTATCTCAGCCACTATCCAGAATCATGGCTGTGTCCTGACACTACCAGTCATTTTTCCAACTTCATTTTTCTTTGTAATAGAATCTAGTATATAATATATATCCAATATATATCCTACCTAATAATAGACAAATATGCAAATTGACCGCACCTTCGCTATGCCCCAAGCCTCGCCCACCAACCAATCAGGACGAGTATGCAAATTACCCCAACAAATATGGCGGCTAATTTGCATATCAAGACAGCATAGAAAGAAGCCAAGAGCTGCAGAAGGGAGCAAAGCTGCGGAGAAGCAAGCAAGCTGGGGGGAGGAGAAGGGAGGAGCGGAGGTGGGGCTGGGGGAGAAGGGAGAAAAGCAGGCAGGCTGGCGGAGAAGGCAGGGTGGGGGAGAAGGGAGGAGCGCAGGCAGGGCCAGGGGAGAAGGAAGAAGAGCGGGCGGGCTGGCGGAGAAGGCGGGGCGGGGGACAAGGGAGGAGAGCAGGCAGGGCGGGGTAGAGTGCAGCAGGAAACCCTATTGCAGGATTTTTCCTGCAACGGGAACGCTAGTTATAATATATTCTGTATGGCTGGATTAGGTATATAGATGATTTAATTAAATCTTTCCATTAGATAAAACTTCCTTATATCTTATTATTTAGATATATATAGTACTTATTTAACTTATTCATTACATGTCTACCTCACTGACATGTAAACTCCATTAGGGGAGGGATTATTGTCTATTTGCTCATTATTGTATCACTAATGTCTAGGAGAGTGTCTGGTACATAGTAGGTGCTGAATGGGTATGTCCAGAATGAATGAATGACCGTGTTCCATATATAAATCACATCAAGCATATTTTTGGCAACAGAAGAGTGTTTGAAAACTATGCCTTCATCACATTTCATGAAGTGAGAAATAGATACTGGTTTATTTTTAAGATCCCTTCAAAACTGCCACTGAGCTGCCATGCTTGCTCATGGTTACTCGCTCGCCATTCTCTTAACATGAAGCTTCCCTTTCAGATTCTGTGGGGGACATGGAAGTGGATTAAGAGGCAAGTCACTACTGCCTACGGTAGTAAAGGGCCTTTTATTTGAAAAGAGGGGAAGTGAATAGGATGAAGGCTTTCTTTCTTTCCTCTATGATAACCAATTGCTTTTTAATAAGTGATTCCCATCCACAGGGCAGTTAACTTGGATTTGTCCTCACACTGAGTACAGTCATTCCTAAAATATGTTTTATTTTTAGGTATTGAGAGAACCTATGACAGCAGTAGACACAGCTTGACATTCCTTGATGAGTACAGAGAAAAAGGTTGCTGGTAGTTACATGTCATTTACTTCTGGATACCTCAAGGGCAGGGTGAAGGAGGACTAAACAAGATCAATTAGATAAGCAGAGGTGAATTAGCCATTTAATCAAGTACCTAAGCCATGAAGCACACAGTTCTTTTAAGAAACACCATTACCCTTAATAGAGTTCTTTAGAGCATCTTTAATTTTTCTAATGAAGACAGAAAGCCCCATTTTTGATAAGTGCTTTTCTTTGCTTGTCTGACCACAGATTATCTATTCTATTCAATCACCTAGAGAGTTGATGCTCTTCCCCTTTGTTCCTCATAGAATTATATCCAGAGGATATCTGTCCAAATTATTTAATCAAATTTTTCTGGCTCTGGCCAATATAAGTGCTTAAACATCCACACTTAATACATTTCCCTATGATATTCACTTATCTAAAATTACCCCTTAATTGGTAGGATATATGAGCAAAAATACTATTAGACAAAATGTTAAATGAACTCAAACCATTTAGAATGTTTTCATGCCGACTCCTGAATTTGCTTAATCTCCAGTGAGCAGTCTAAAAAGATAGAATTGAATGTTTACTACAACTAGTCTGAAAAAGTGAAGGGAAAAAAGGTTGAAGAGGTGGCAAACAAGGTAAGAAAAAATGTTTCTGTCTTTAGTGTCCTAACTGCACAAAATCCTATGATTTTTTATTTGGTTCATGAATTTCTCAGTTTTTGTTGAAGGAAAATATACCAATACATTTGGAAATAGTGGTTCTACGCATTTTACACAAGTTGGCTAAAATAGTGTTGAAGATATTAATTAAAATCACAATTTATTTAAAGCTGGGTTTATGAGATATAATTTACATAGAATAAATATTACTCTTTATGGTGTACAGCTTTATGAATGTTGGCATATGTAAATATCATATAACCACCACACAATAAGTATATAGAGCATTTCTATCACTCTCCAAAATTCCTTGTCTCTATGGAGTCAACCCCCTTCTTCTATCCTAGTCCCTGGCAGCCACTGATTCTTTTCTTCTCCCTATAGTTGCACCTTTTCCAAAAATATTGTAAAATTGGAATCATACATTAGGGAGCCTTTCAAGTCTGGCTTCTTTCACTTAGCATTATACAGTTAAAGTTTATCCTTTTAGTCTTGAGGAGTATTTTATTCTATGTACTAGAGGCCCGGTGCACGAAATTCGTGCACGGGGGGGCCCTCAGCCCAACCTGCACCCTCTACAATCCAGGAGCTCTCAGCGGATGTCCTACTGATGGCTTAGGCCCACTCCCCGTGGTTCTCTGCTCTCTGCAGGCCTGGAGGTTTTGCTGCAGCCATGGGAGCCGCCATCTTGATCTTCTCAACAACGGCCGGATAGGCCACCCTGAGTCCCGCCCCCCAGCCTCCTGCCAGCCCAATCATGGGCGTAGCGGAGTGATGCTTATTTGCATAGTACCCTTTTATTAGGTAGGATATACAAAGTTTGGTTATTCATTCACCAAATGGTATGGACATTTGGTTTGTTTGCAGTTTATAGAGATAATGCATTAAACAAATATAAAGAAATGTGTACAAGTTTTTCGGCATACATATATTTTTTTTGTTTTTTTTTCTTAACCTAGGAGTGGGATCGATGACTTATATGGTAATTGCGTATTTAACTGTATAGGAAACTGCCAAACTGTTTTCTAAAGTGCCTGCACCTTTTGCATTCCTATCAGCAATAGACAAGCATTCTGTTGCTCTGGTACTAGCAATTGGTATTATCATTAAAAAAAATTTTTAGCCATTTAATTGGTATGTAGTGATATCTTATTATAGTTTTAATTGAATTTTCCTGTTGACTAATGATGCTGAGCATATTTCCATATGACTATGTGCAATCTGTGTATCATCCTACCTAATAAAAGGGAAGTATGCAAATAACCATCACTCCGCTACACCCACGATTGGGCCGGTGGGAGGCTGGGGGCGGGACTCGGGGTGGCTGATTGGGCTGGCGGAAGGAGCCCAATTGAATGTTTACGAGTCCTCACGAGTCCCCGCCCCCAGTTCCTCTCGCCGGCCCCAACAGCTGGCGCTGCGGGAGGACCCATGGGGCCGGCAGAAGGCACGGGTGGCGGAACTCAGGGTGGCCGATTGCGTAGCTGCCAGCACCAGTTTTCCTCTGGCCACCCGCCTATCGGAGCGCTGGCAGGAGGTGCTCCGATCGGCAGGTGGCCAGAGGAAACGGTGCTGGAGGAACTCGGGGTGGCCGATCGCACTGGCGAGAGGTGCTCCGTTCGGTGGGTGGCCAGAGGAAAACTGGTGCTGGTGGAAAAATGGTGCCAGCGGAAAAGTGGTGCCAGCAGCCAGGTGAAGGAAGGTCTATTGCACGAAACTTCGTGTAACGGGCTTCTAATATTTTATAAAATGAGTGTTTAAATCTTTTGTCCATTTTTATTGGGTGTTTTTTCTTATTATTAAATTCTGAGTGTTCATTATATATTCCAGATACCAGTTTTATATTCCAGATCCTTTTTCAGAAGAAAGATTGATTTTTACCCAAAATTTGGTTCAAGATATGGAAATTTGTAATGTCACACATGCACCAAGAGGGTAGGAAAGGGTTCATTACTCACATAATGAGGCTTTCTGGGGACAGCAGGGCAGGCAGGTCCAAAAGCTGATTAGAGAGCATAGAAATGAGACTGGCTTGGAATTTATGTGTAAAATAGTGGGCTGAGCGAGGGTTCTCATTCCCATGGACCAGGGCTTGCATGGTTTGATATCCCACCAGTGCTAAAGGAGGTAGACCTGGGCTTTCTGATCAGCTTACACAAAGTAGATAGAAGTCAGGGGAGCACCATGGTGCTTGAAAGCTGTCAGCAGTCAGATACCAAAAATGGAGTCCAACTATTGCACATGACCATTGGCAGATATGAAAATCACATTTTTAATATCAAAAGAAACAACTCAATAACATTTTATGTAAATGTATCAAGCACATAGATTATACCTGAATCTTAAATATACTTCAATTTTTTTTTAAGATTATCATGGAAGAATATGTTATTTAGGTATTTTCTTAGGGAAATGTCCATTCTAAATGAACCAGGTTCATGTCTTATGAAAAAAGGCCTATGAATACAGGAAATAAAAACATGGATAACTATGAGAACTGCAAAATCTATTTTCCCTTTTGTGAAAACAGAACTCTATCCCACTCACTGACCACTCAGTGGAATCACAACACAGACCAGTGTTTTGTTAAAATGACTTTGTCTCAGGTCCTGCATTTTAGTAAAGATCTGAGGTCTGACTGGTCGAATGGCTGGCTGTAAAGCAGTAGGTCACATGGTAAGAATTCTTGCAGGATGACTATAATTTAATTGCAAAAGTATTATGCAGATTTTCATCACCTGTTAAAAATGAATTGAACACCTACTGTGTGCCAGGCACTTGCTAGGTTCTGGAGATTAAAAGTTAAGTAAAATACAGTTGTAGCTGTCAAGCTATCTAATGTTTATTGAAAATGAAATACTTGAATCACATCATTGTTGAAATTGCTTGAGATTGATTTTGAAAGGCATATAAATAAAAGAGCAGACTGGCAAATCATCCTTACAACTTCAATCCAAACTGAACAATTTTTATTGGTAAATGCAATGGAATAGTTTTGGACTCCATTCTCTGAAATATGCAAGCCGACATGGCATTTGGGAATCTCATTTTCAATAGACATCACTAACCAATCTAATGAAGCATGTTCTATATACTGATGAAATTCAATCTTTGAAACAGACAAAATGTGTTTTTACATCTCACTACATTGCTATATTATAAAAGTAATATTCTTGCCAAATGTTTTCTCATATTGGGTCTAAATTTCTCTCTCTTTTCCTAGGTGATGTGAAGGTAGCCATTTTATGATCAACACACAGGGAAAACAGGAAAGAAGACGAAGAGAGGGAAGTAGTGGCTAATTATTTATTCGTTTGTAGTCATGGTTGGATCGAGGCTTACAGGTGCCCCAAGCAAATTAATCATTAGAAACACCAAGCATGCTAATAACTTGGCAATCTTCCAATATGGTTTAACCTTTTTTAATATTTAATTTTAGAAAGGAGGAGTAGAGAAGTAGGACTACTGTGGCTGTAATTAGCTTCTCTCTGCTTTACACCAGTGGTTTTCAAAGTGTGGTCCCCAGGTCAGCAGCATCGGCCTCACCTGAGAACTTGTTAGTACTTCCAATTTTCGGGCCTCACTCCAGACCAGCTGAGTTGGAAACTCTGTGATGCCCAGCAATGTGTTTTAATATGCCTTCTAAGAGACTTCTGATATATGCTGAAGTTTGGGAATGGCTATTTTGAAGAGATTGAGCTCTGGCCACAAACTCATATTCTCATTCAGAAAAACCAGTCTTACAATTTACCTATCTACACATATCAGACGATGTAGCAGCCACCTATGGTTACTCAAGCATGTGCTTTGTGGGGCCATCTTTAACCCCTGCCCTTGCTTCTCTTCCTACTACACCATTCTATCTGAACACATACTGGTAACTATCATTGAGAGGAGTTTTGTTAAATACAGAAACGTTCTATTTTGTTACATTTCAGTGACATTTTAAGGCCCTTGATGTATTGGTATCTTTATTTTATTTTATTTTATTGTTTAAAGTATTACAAATAGTAGTACATATGTCTCCTTTTTCCCCCCATTGACCTTCCCCTGGCCTCCCCTACCCCTGGCACACCACATGCCCTAACCCCCATTACCTCCCCCCCACCCCCCGCCCAGTGTCTTGCATCCATTGGTTATGCTTATATACATGTATACAAGTCCTTCGGTTGATCTCTTACCGCCCCCCAACCCTCCACAGCCTTCCCGCTGTAGTTTGACAGTCTGTTCAATGCTTCTTTGCCTCTGTATCTATTTTTGTTTATGAGTTTATAATGTTCTTTATATTCCACAAATGAATGAGATCATGTGGTATTTTTCTTTCATTGACTGGCTTATTTCACTTAGCATAATGCTCTCCAGTTCCATCCATGCTGTTGCAAATGGTAAGAATTCCTTCTTTTTACAGCAGTGTAGTATTCCATTGTGTAGATGTACCACAGTTTTCTAATCCACTCATCTGCTGATGGGCACTTAGGCTGTTTCCAAATCTTAGCTATTGTGAATTGTGCAGCTATGAACATAGGGGTGCATATACAGTATCTTTTCTGATTGGTGTTTCTGTTTTCTTGGGATATAGTCCTAGAAGTGGTATTACTGGGTCAAAGGTAGTTCTATTTTTAATTTTTTGGGCACACGCTATACTGTTTTCCACACTGGCTATACCAGTCAACATTCCTACCAGCAGTGAAGGAGGGTTCCTTTTTCTCCCCATCCCATCCAGCACCTGTTGTTTGTTGATTTGTTGATGACAGCCATTCTGACAGGTGTGAGATGGTACCTCATGTTGTTTTGATTTGCAACTCTTGAATGATTAGTGACTTTGAGCATGTTTTCATATGTCTCTTGGCTTTCTGTATGTCCTTTTTCGAAAAGTGTCTACTTAGGTCCTTTACCCATTTTTTGATTGGATTGTTTATCTTCCTTTTGTTAAGTTCCCTGTAAACGTTGGAGATTAAACCCTTATCAGAGATAACATTTGCAAATATGTTCTCCCATGCAATGGGCTTTTTTGTTATTTTGTTGATGGTTTCTTTTGCTGAGCAGAAGCTTTTTATTTTGATGTAGTCCCATTGTGTAGTATTCCATTATGTAGATGTACCACAGTTTTCTAATCCACTCATCTGCTGATGGACACTTAGGCTGTTTCCAAATCTTAGCTATTGTGAATTGTGCTGCTATGAACATAGGGGTGCATATACAGTATCTTTTCTGATTGGTGTTTCTGTTTTCTGTCTCCTTAGTTTCCATTGCCCTAGGAGCTGTATCGGTAAATATATTGCTACGACAAATGTCTGCTATTTGGTGCCTATGGCTTCTTTTTATGGTTTCCCTTCTATGTTTAAGTTCTTTATCCATTTTGAGTTTATTTTTGTGTATGGTGTAAGTTGGTGGTCTAGTTTCATTTTTTTGCAAGTATCTGTCCCAATTTTCCCAACACCATTTATTGAAGAGACTGTCTTGACTTCATTGTATGCTCTTGCCTCCTTTGTCAAATATTAATTGAGCATACTGGCTTGTGTCAATTTCTGGGTTCTCTGTTCTGTTCCACTGTTCTATATGTCTGTTCTTGTGCCAGTACTAAGCAGTTTTGAGAAGAATGGCTTTTAGTACAGCTTGATATCTGGTATTGTGATCCCTCCAACATTGTTCTTCTTTCTCAAGATTGCTGCAGCTATTCGAGGTCTATTTTTATTCCAGATGAATTTTTGGAGAGTTTGTTCTAGGTCTTTGAAATATGCTGCTGGTATTTTAATGGGGATTGCTTTATAGATTGCTTTGGGTAGAATTTATAGATTGCTTTGGGTAGTATAGACATTTTAATGATGTTAATTCTACCAATCCATGAACATGGTATATTCTTCCGTTTGTTCATGTCTTCTTTTATCTCTTTTTTTTTTTTTTTAGCGTCCTGAAATTTTCTGAGTACAGGTCCTTTATCTTCTTGGTTAAATTTATTCCTTGATATCTTAATTTTTTTTTTGTTGCAATGGTAAATGGGATTGCTTTTTAGTTTCTCTTTCTGTGAATTCATTATTGATGTATAGAAAAGCCATAGACTTCTGGGTGTTGATTTTGTATCCTGCTACATTGCCGAATTCATTTATTAAGTCTAGTTGTTTTTTGATGGAGCCTTTGGGGTTTTATATGTATAGTATCATGTCATCTTTGAATAAGGACAGTTTTACTTCTTCTTTTCTAATTTGGATGCCTTTTATTTCTTCTTCTTGTCTGATTGCAATGGCTAGTACTTCCAGTACTATGTTGAACAGGAGTGGTGAGAGTGGGCATCCCTGTCTTGTTCCTATTCTTAGGGGAAATGGTTTTAGTTTTTGCCCATTGAGTATGATGTTGGTTGTGGGTTTGTCATATATGGCTTTTATGTTGAGGTATGATCCTTCTATTCTCACCTTGCTGAGAGTATTTATCAAGAAAGGGAATTGGATTTTGTCAAATGCTTTTTCTGCATCAATGGATATTATTATATGTTTTTTATCTCTCAATTTGTTTATGTGGTGTATCACGTTTATTGATTTGTGGATATTGTACCATCCTTGCATCCCTGGAATAAATCCCACTTGGTCATGGTGTATGATCTCTCTAATGTAATGCTGGGTTTGATTTGCTAGAATTTTGTTGAGAATTTTGGCGTCTATGTTCATGAGGGATATTGGCCTATAACTCTCTTTCTTTGTATTGTCTTTATCTGGTTTTGGGATTAAGGTAATGCTGGATTCGTAGAAAGAGCTTGGAAGTGTTCTTCCTCTTGAATTTTTTTGAATAGTCTGAGGAAGATAGGTTTTATTTCTTCTTTGAATGTTTGATAAAACTCCCCTGTGAAGCTGTCTGGTCCAGGGCTTTTGTTTGTTGGAATTTTTTTGATTACCGTATTTTCCGGCATATAAGATGACTGGGTGTATAAGATTTTCCTGGGTTAAAAAGTCGTCTTATATGCCGGAAAATACGGTAGTCCAATATATCTAATCCATGATATCTAATCCCATCAATATAGTCCAATATACCGTATTAGACTATACGGTACTACTTCAATTTCCTCCATTGATATTGGCCTATTCAGATATTTTTATTCCTCCTGGTTGAGTTTTGTAAGGTCATATTTTTCTAGGATATGTCCATTTCTTCTAGGTTGGCCAGTTTGTTGGAATAGAGTTGCTCATAGTATTTTTTTTTTTTTTTTTTACTATTCTTCATATATCTGTGGGGTCTGTTGTTTTTTTGCCTCTTTTATTTCTGATTTTGTTTATTTGGGTCCTCTCTTTTTGCTTCTTGGTGAGCATGGGTAGAGGTTCATCAATCTTGTTTATCCTTTCAAAGAACCAACTCTTGGTTTCATTGATTGTTTGTATTGTTTTTTTGGTCTCTATGTCATTTATTTCCGCTGTGATCTTTATTATTTCCTTCCTTCTGCTTACTCTGGGCTTTTCTTGTTACTCTCTTTCTAATTCTTCATGTTGCAGAATTAGATGGTTTATTACCAGTTTTTCTTGTTTTTTTTTTGAGGTAGGCCTGTAATGCTATGAACTTCCCTCTCAGGACTACTTTCACTGTGTCCCAAAGATTTTAGATTGTTGTGTTTTCATTGTCATTTGTTTCCAGGATGTTTTTTATTTCTTCTTTGATCTCTTTGGTAGCCCACTCATTGTTTAATAACATGCTATGTAGCTTCCAAGTGTTTTAATTTTTGTGATTGTTTTTATTGTAGTTGATTTCTAATTTTATGCCATTGTGATCTGAGAAGATGCTTGATATGATTTCAATCTTTGTGAATTTTGAGACTTTGCCTGTGTCCCAATATGTGGTCTATCTTTGAAAATGTCTCATATGTGCTTGAGAAGAATGTATATTTTGTAGTTTTGGTGTGGAATATTCTAAAGATGTTGATTAAGTCCATCTGATCTAGTGAGTCGTTTAGGATTGCTGTTTCTTTGCTAATATTTTTTTTAGAGGATTTATCCAGTGATGTTAATGGGGTATTAAAGTCTCCTACTATGATTTTTTCCTGTCAATCTCTCCCCTGATATCTTCCAGAAGTTTTTTTTTTTTTTTAATGTATTTGGGTGCTCATGCATTGGGTGCATATTGTATTGGTATCTTGACCCTTCTAAGTTTTCGTGGTTCTGTGCTACAAAATGGCAACTCTATGAGGTTATTAAAACATCCCCTGGAGTGGTGGAGAGGGTAGGAAAGCCGCTTTTCTACCAATACAACTGTTGGTCTGTTTGTATATATTTCTTCCCTAAAAGTAATTATAATTGTGCTTATGCAATGGAGTTACTGTATTTTCTGGTGTATAAGACGACTTTTTAACCCAGGAAAATCTTCTATATGCCCAGTCATCTTATACGCCGGAAAATACAGTACTACTGTTGGCTCTAAGGAGAAAATCAGATACTTGACTTAGAGAGATAACATGATTAAAAGGTGAAGTTTCTTATAGGTAGTATATTTTCACTTTAATTTATTCAAAAAAAGATATTGTGATAACAGATTACATAATTTATACATCTCAAGAAATGAGAAAGAAGAACAAGAGCTAGGAAGTAAAATAAATATATCTATATCTATACCCATATATATATATATATAATATTGTTTTATGTTATTATTTTATGTTAATTTCAGACAGAGAAACTTCAAAATAAGGAAAGTTATCAGGGATAAAGAAGAGGATTACATAATGGTAAAAGGGTCAATTCTTCAAGATCACATAACAATCCTATACCTATATGTATATACCTAGCAACATGGGCTCAAAGTAAAAACTGAATTACAAAGAGAAATGGAGAAATCAACTATTACAGTTGCAGACTTCGACATCCCTTTATCAGAAATGGACAGATCCAGGAGGCATAAAATTAGTAAGGACATAGTTAAAATCATAATACCATCAATCAATAGCTGGATATAATTGACAGCTATAGACTGCTTCATCCAACAATAGCAGAATACATATTCTTCTCAAGCTCACATGAAACATTCACCAAGACAGACCACATTCTGGGCCATAAAAACACAGCTTAACAAAGTTAAAGAATACAAATAATTCTCAAGAGAAATTTTAAAATATGTTGAACTAAATAAAAATGAAAACACAACATATTAAAATCTGTGATATACAGTGAAAGCATAGCTAAGGGGGAAATTTATACTTTTGTATACAGTCACTTTGGAGAACAGCTTGGTGCTCTCTTATAAAATTACAGAGACTCATATCATATGATCCAGAAATCATGCTCCTTAGTGTTTATCCAAAGGAGCTGAAAATTCATGTCCACACAAAAATGAACATAGGTGTTCACAGCAGTTTTTTTTAAGTAATTGCCAAAACTTGGAAGCGACCAAGATGTCCTTTAGTAGTAAGTAGATAAAATATGACACATCCAGACAATGGAATATTATTCAGTGCTAAAAAAATGAGCTATAAAGCCGTGTAAAGACATGGAGGAACATTAATGAATGTTTCTAAGTACAAGAAGGCAATCTGGAAAGGATGAATGCTGTATGATTCCAACTATATGACATTTTGGAAAAGGCAAAGCTATGGCGACAGTAAAAACAAACAAACAAACAAACAATAATCAATGGTTGCCAAGGATTGAGAGCAAGGGGAGAGATAAGAAGGTGGCATATAGAAGATTTATAAGGCAGAGAGAATACACTATATGATACCATATTGATGGATACATGTCATAATAAGCTTGTCCAAACCCACAGAATTTACACGGAGTGAACTGTAATGTAAACTATAAACTTTGGGTGGTTATGATGTGTCAATATAGGTTCATCAGTAATAACAAATTATCACTCCGTTGGGGGGTGTGGATAATGATGAAGGCTATGCATATGTAGGGGCAAAGGGTAGATGGGAAACATGTTTACCTTCCTCTCAAATTTGTTGCAAACCTAAAACAAATAAATTCTTAATTTTAAAAAATGTGAAGAAAAATGTATGAGTTATGTAATTTGTTTCTATTTTACAGATAAGAAAACTAAAGTATAAAATACATCAATTTTTGCAATGTTTTATGTTTAATAAGTGGATTGGTAGGATCAACCCATCTCTGACTCCATACCCCATGTCCTCAATTTTGACTTGATTTTCACAATTGTTAAGTCAAAAGGGAATTTTAGACAGAAGGTAAACATGTAAAAATGGTAAGGCTTCTTAAAAAACATGTCTATTTAAGTACAGGTAATGAGGTGGGAGGCAGAGTGATATGTGAAGTATGAGACTGAAATATGTTGGGATCATCTTGTAGGGAGATTTGAATGTTTTGTCAGGAGTCTGCAGACAAAATTATGACAATGTAAAGAGAATGACAAGTTGAGAGGAAGTTAGGAGATATTTTGGAGATAAAATTGGCCTGGCTGATTGATCAATTGGTATGATATAGGAGGAGTGTCTCATATAAACAACTTAGTCTGATGGTGTCACCCAAGTTAAGGAACAAAGGTCGAATTAAGTTTGGAAGAAAAAAGCGCTGATGTGTTTACTTTAAATATATCAAGTTGTAGGTGCCTATGAACATATCCAGGTAGAGATGCTCAATTGGGAATACAGTGTGAGGCTCAGAAACCAGATGAAATCAGGAAGTATAAATTTGAGAGTCACCAGAAGATCAATTAAAAAAAAAATGTAGTTCTCTGCAACATTGGAAATGATACTATTACCTGGAGGTGGGGGTGGAGGATAGAGAATACAGAACAAATGGAGAAAAGAGCCATATGGAATAGATAAAGAGAAACCCAGTGGAAAAGACTATGAAATAGGGCTCAGACAGAAAGAAGGAAAATGCAGGCAGCAAAATAGGAAGTCAAGTGAAAGGAAAATTTTCAGGAGAAAATGGCAGTCCCCACCATAACTGTGGCAGTGCTGGTTCATGGAACCTTATATGAGTAGGTACTTATGCAGATACTGAAGACCAGACATTACCCTGTAATTACAGAACTAGTCCCTGTAAAATATCTTGAATTTCTTACTCTATCTCTATAGTTACTCCTCATTGACAAGGTCAGACAAAGTTATAATGTATAACTTTAAAATAATAATAATTATTAGCATATGTCCTACTCTACTTAATAGATAACTGCACTAACTTAAAACAGTTTGGTAGTGAAAAGCCTAAATTATGCAACCTTTTAAAACTGGTTATGCAAAATCAGTTTTAAAAAATCCATGGCTTATAAAGTATTACGAAAGTGAGACTCGCTAAAGCTGCCTTGGTGGACAAGATAGCAGGCAACCTCTGTTTTGCGAACAGACACTACTGAAAGAAAGAAAGAATTTTTAGAATCTTTGCAATTTTGTTTACAGTTTTTCTACACTTAGGAAATCCTTTTCCAAGGATAATTCAAACATTTTAGCCTCATTTGAAAAACTGCAATTTTTATTATTTAGCTCAATTTGTGAGGTTTTACTACTTGTGAAATTTTCTACCCCATTTTCTGTGTGACCCTCCCTCCTCCTTCCCTTTCCCCCGCTTTCACCTCCTCCCAAATTCTTTCTTGCCACTCTCCTGGGTTTTGACAGACCATCTCTTCAATTCTGATGGCAACATTTCCCATTAAATAACTACACTCTCCCACAGTGCCCCTCACATGTCTGGGAGATTGGCAGATTCTTGTTTAGAGGATTGGAAACAGCTGAAAGTGACATTTAAGGATTCAAAAACAACTTGGTTGGGAAATAAATCTTTGGCTGGGGAAAAAAATGACTCTCTTTGCCAGGCAATAGCCTTATAATTTATCATTTATTGGAAAAGAAGACTGCATTTTGAGAATCACATCAGACTAAAACTGATTACGGATATTAAGCAATGTCTCTATGAGCTATTACTCATCATGTATGTGCAAGCTGAGTGCCTCTGGAAGGGGGGGCTGATGAGTCACTGAATATGTTATATTGCACTGTCGTAATTGTTAGTGCCATAAACAATGGTATATGATGGGGTTAGAGCAGATTAAAGAGAATGAAGTGTTTTGTACAGTCTCCTCTAGAAAGAAACAAGACATTATTTCATTGTGACGTTAACTATTGATTTGTGGTTTTGTTTGTTTATAGTTCCTAATGGTTATGATCGCTTCAGAGAAGTATTCATGGCTCATTCATTTCAAAATCCACCATAAGTGATAGCTTAAGCTGCTCCAACTTTTTGATATTGCTTCTGAAACAAATAGAAGGGCTTTGTTTCAGTGTTAGAAAAATAGAAGAAATTCAAGAGAGCTAATCCAAGTGCTATGTACCCAAGACCCAAAAAACTTTAGACACTGGATAAAAATTATAATGACCAAGAAAAATGGGGCAACTCTCAGCAGTGAACTCACAGAGCCCTTCCCTATATCCCTTTGGACATTTGTCACTTTTTATGTTATATTTACTTCAGATAATGTTTTAGTTACTATACTACTGTATACTAGAAACATCTCAAAACAGAGTTGTATCTTACACATTTTACCTAGCTCAGTAACTTGTTATATGCTGCATAAAAATATTCATTTATTGCTAAATGAATAACATTAGTCACTATATTTATTACAACATGTTTCCATTTTCTCAATCCTCCAAAAACACAAAACCTAGATTACACAATGTTGCATTATGGTGAACTGAAAGTTTTTAGAATGGGTACATGAAATTTTTTACATTTTTCCCACCAGTCTTTAGTTTTTACTTAAAGCAACACTGGTAATGTGTATACACTAGAAGCCCAGTGCATGAAATTCGTGCATGGCGGGGGGGGGTCCCTCAGCCTGGCCTGCACCCTCTCCAATCTGGGACCAGTTGGGGGATGTCCAACTGCCATTTTAGTCCCGATCCCATTAAATTGGCAGTCGGACATCCCTTTCACAATCCTGGACTGCTGGCTCCCCTAACCACTTCTGCCTGCCAGCCTGATGGCCCCCTAACCACTCCACTGCTGGCCTGATTGATGCCTAACTGCTCCCCTGCCCACCTGATCACCCCCAACTGCCCTCCCCTGCTGGCCTGATTGCCCCCAACTGCCCTCCCCTGCCAGCCTGATCACCCCCAACTGTCCTCCCCTGCAGGTCTGGTCACCCCCAACTGCCCTCCTCTGCTGGCCTGGTCGCCCCCAACTGCCCTTTCCTGTTGACCTGATCTCACCCCCAACTGCCCTCCCCTGTCGGCCTGATCATCCCCAACTGCCCTCCCTGCTGGCCTGTTCACCCTCAACTGCCCTCCTCTGCCAGCCATCTTGTGGTGGCCATCTTGTGATGATGTCACGGTGACCATCATGTGACGATGTTGCTTGATGTCACCTAGGCTTTTATTATATAGGATCATTTGTAAAGAGTTTTACTTTTGATGAAGAAAGTATACCTTTTAATGTATAGAGAAAACATTTTAAGATCATGCCTTTCAGGGGCTCAGAACTTGCTGTTCAGAATATAAGGCAATACTAATTAAGACCCACAATTCCCTCTGGATATCTCATTAAACGTGGGTATTTCTTAAGGAAAAAAAGAGTCTGTTAGTATAAATCTTGCAAATGCAAATAGACAATGGATTACAAAAGTCACATGAGCTCATTCTGTTTAAATGAACCTTTCTGCAAATATCAGGGCTAGCTCTGGAAGGACCCCATGGACTAGACAAAGACATTTTAAACATCCTCCACCCTCTTTTTTTCTGGATATCCTCCTACAGACAATGTTTATATCAGAAAGAAAAAACAATAAAAAATAAATGATAAATAAATATCCAGAAATTACATTAAAAAAGTAAAGCCATACAATATAGGATAAAATTTATTTAAAAATTTAAAGCAAAACTGATAAAAAGAAAACAGCAAAGTAAAAACAGGAAAGATTAAAATAATAGATATTTTCTGGTAAGACTGATCTAGAAAAATCAGAAACATCACAAATGAAAAGTATAACTATATTGACATGTCAAAGGAATGACCCTTCAATGCTGAAATTTCAAGAATTAGTGATAAACTACTTGGATCATATGGGGAAGATTTCATTTTGGCTAGAAGTTATTGCTCCATGTCTCACTTAATAGCCAAGAATGATTACTATTCATAAGCCAAATGCCATTATATTAAAATGACTAAAGCTGAGGAGTGTGTAAGATTAACTCTCAAAAATGTTTATAAATGACAAGCTGGATCTTAATAGAGAATCAGCAAACATGAAACAACTAAATATGAAACATTGGGCTATAAAAATATTTTATTCCTAAGGTCTCTCAAAATCCTAGCCATTGCTCAAGGTCCTTTCAAGGGCTGCCTGTTTCATCCTGCTTTCTTTTATCCTTTCCTTTTAGATATGATCTTTTTCTCCTATGAACACCTATAACATTTGTGTTTGTTATTATGAGTCATAAGCAACCTTTTTCTCCTCATGCTTATCTATACTAATAAAAGCCTACGTAGCCCTTGTGCCCTCACGTCATCACAAGATGGCCACCATAAGATGGCTGCCCCCAAGTTGTCACAAGATGGTCACCCACGTTGTCACAAGATGGCCACCATAAGATGGCTGGCAGGGGAGGGCAGTTGGGGGCGATTGGGCCGGCAGGGGAGGGAAGTTGGGGGTGATCAGGATGGCAGGGGAGTGGTTAGGGGAAATCAGGCAGGCAGGCAGGTGAGTGGTCAGGAGCCAACAGTCCAGGATTGTGAGAGGGATGTCCGACTGCCAGTTTAGGCCCGATCCTGCAGGGATTCCTTTGGGATCTGGCCTAAACCGGCAGTTGGACATCCCCCGAGGGGTCCCAGATTCAAGAGGGTGCAGACTGGGCTGAGGGACACTCCCCAGTGCACGAATTTCATGCACCAGGCCTCTAGTGGTATTATAAGCTTCTTGCAAGGATGGTCTGGATCTTATTCTGTCTGTGAACCCTGAGAAAGAAGAGACCTACTAAGAAGGGCTCCTGGTAGCTAAATGAGTCTAAATTTAAAATACAGAGCCTAGCAGTCATTTATACATAAGGGTTTCTCATGTAACTGCACTTCAGAGAGAGGCCTGCACTGAACTGCCTGTCTACACTGTGTTTCTGCCATCTGAACCAACCCTTATAAAGGAGTTCCTAGAATCCTATTTCAACCAATAGGACTAAGCTTTCCCCATCCAATCAGAGCTGCACAGCCTTGCCTACGCAGAGAAGCTCTATTCTGACCAATCAGGACAGTTCCTTTTAGACTAATCAAACTTCGAGGATTAGGAGTCCTCATTTGCATGAGGGCAGACCAATCAGGGACCAGAGGTGGGACTTCTGTCCATATAAACCAGCTTCCTTCTGGCTCTGGGAGTGCACTTTCCCTTTCTACTGAAGACTGTTTCCCTGGCTAAGCTAAAACACTAAAAGTGTCCTGCCAAAGAAGAGTGGGGCAGACCAGCACAGGCCAGAGAAGACAGGCCAGAGCAGACTGGCCAGAGCACAATGGAGCAGACCAGCATAACACAAAGGAGACCAGCAAAAAATCAGAGCCGGAGTAGACCATCCAGGAGCAGAGCACAGTTGTGTAGTGGGAGACAGACCTGGCCCCAGGGAAGCCTGGTCCCTGGGCTGCCTCACAGCTGTACTGTATGACAATTGAGCTGTTTTGCACTGAAGAAAGTTTCCTTGTTCACTGTACCCCAAATTGGGGATTTCTGTTGGCATTAAATTGCCACCAACTAACTACCATTGGTTGACACATCTAAGTAATTCTAGTAGCAGCAAAGAGTCAATATTCAATTGTGATTAAAACTTCACATGATAGGTGGTCAATAACTCCATGGGATTGGATCACTGAAAATAGCACTAGTTCTTTGACAGGAATTCTGGGATATGGAAAGTGACAAAATCTTAGAGAAGGAACAGTGACTAAAGATGCTTTACTACAAAACACACCAATACTGTCTCTAATATCAGGGCCTTCTTAGGACACTTCCAATGATTGGTGGAAGTGACCTTTGTTGAATGGTCACTCTCTCCCAGGGACAGCACTGGGTGTGTAAATACAAAGCTAATAATATAAAATGTAAACCACCACCCTCTACCCCCCCAAAAAGGATATAGTCTAGTGGTATAGATAAGTAAATCCCAATGCAATTACAATATGATGTGGTAAGCAGTTAGAATTTGTTATAGAAATACATGGCAGGATATCTAAGCAAATACATGGCAGGATATCTAAGCAAGGCTTGGGTCTGGAAGGTTTTGCAGAGAAAGTAACATTTGAGTAGAGATTTTTAAAAATAAAACTTGCAGTTTATTTTTCAATTTCAAACTTTAAAATCTCTGGAGTGGTTTTGGGAATAGGTATGAGAATTTATGAAAGGAACACATGACCTCTAAGAATCCAGAATTTAAGTCGAGTTTTGATGGAAAGGAAGGAGATAGCTAAATGACAAGGTTGGGAAGGGGCAGTGTAAGGAGAGGGTGCAACGTGTGCAAACCTTGGAGAGTTTATTTTGGAAGCAGCTGTCATGTGTCTTGTGAGCCTTCTGTTTCCAAGCTCTGAATGTCCTGCTCCTTCAACTGGGAGGCTTGCAACAGCAGAAATGTATTTTTTCACCGTTTCAAGGCAGCAGCAGGGCCACACTCTCTCCAGAGGTTTTGGAGGAGAGAATTGTTCCCTGCCTCTTCCAGCTTCTGGTGACCGTGGGCATTTCTTGGCTTCCATCTTCATGTAGCCATCTCCTCTTTCCTCTGTGTCTATATTCTGTGTGCCTCTTATAAGGAAACCTGTAAGTTTGGATTTAGGGACTACTAGGATATTCCAAGATGATCTGCTCATCTCTAGATCCTTCCTTAATTACATCTACTAAGACTTCTCCCAAATGAGGTCACTTTTACAGGTTCAAGGGATTAAAATGTGGACATAACTTTTCGGGGGCCACCATTCAACCCACTACACTTGGCGACTATAGGTCTGATTTCCAGCTAGCATTCATTGTCTACCAGCCTTGCCGTGTAGAAGTGCTCAATAATGCTGAGTATCTTTTTATAAGCTTACAATTTAAACCATATTTGTCTGTCATCTTCCCAGTATCTTCCTACTGTTCTTTACATTTTTATTTTTGGTTACAAATTTAACAATATAATTTGGTTCTAAATTCCTTGGGAAATTAATAAGTTTTGGGAGACATAAGTTCTATTAACATTTTAAAACAGTTTTTTTAGATTTCTGGTATTCCATATAATTACTTTTAATAACATTGACACAAGAGCTTACAAACTCAGCTACAGGTACTTTTGCCGTAGCATCTTTGCCATGGACATCTTTGCTACAAACATGTTTGCCAAAAACATTTTTACCACATAACTAAGTGGCTATAAGTAAATTTTACTGTAAAACAATGATAAAATAACTGGTTGACAGTTATTTGTTTTTGTTTATTTTTCCACTGAAAAATCAATCAACTGCCTTCCGCAGACTTGATGTATTTAAACTAGTTGTCAGTTTGGTTTCATTTTTCCATTGACAAGTTCTTCCAGTTGCTCCCATTTTTATATTGCATATAATTTTAGCTAGCCCTCATAATAATCTATACAGTGACTAGTAGATGTAGTGGTGGTATTAAAATAGCATTTCATCCAGGTGATGGTGATTTGCCCCAAGAGTTGGATTCTTATTTTGAATGCATTACATTGGGAGGAGAAACATAGGCCAAGAGCTCTCTTTGAGGGAGCAGTTAGTTGCACTCACATTTCCCATAAAATGAAGACAAGCACTTAGGTGCAATCCATAAAATTAAATCAGTGATTTGAACATTATTGCCATGAAAAATACTTGAACAATTTTTTTTGAAATTTCTGACAAATTTCATTTCATCTGAACAGAAGAAAAAAACCAGTTTAGTAAATATACCCTGAAAACTTCAACCTGATTCCATTTTGCTCCAGTGCACTTACATTTTTTTGAATTTTATTTTATTTTTTTTTATTGTCTAAAGTTTTACATATGTCTTCTTTTACCCCAATTGACTGCCCGCCCCCGCAGCCATTCCCACCGCGGGAAAATCCCTACCACCCCAGTGTCTGTGTCCATTGGTTATGCCAATATGCATACAAGTCCTTTGGTTGCTCTCTAATCCCTACCCCCTACCCCTATCATTTGTCTCTGGATCTATTCTTGTTCATCAAACTATGTTGATCATTATATCCCACATATGAGTGAGGTCATGTGATATTTATCTTTCTCGGGCTGGCTTATTTCGATTAGCATAATGCTCTCCAATTCCATTCATGCTGTTGCAAATGGTAAAAGTTCCTTCTTTTTTATAGGAACATAGTATTCCATTGTGTAGATGTACCACAGTTTTCAAATCCACTCATCTGCTGGTGGGCACTTAGGCTGTTTCCAAGTCTTAGCTATTGTAAATTGTGCTGCTATGAACATAGGGGTGCATACATCCTTTCTGATTGATGTTTCTGGGGATATAGTCCTAGAAGTGGGATTACTGGGTCAAATGGAAGTTCCATATTTAACTTTTTGAGGAAACTCCATACTGTCTTCCACAGTGGCTGCACCAGTCTTCATTCCCACCAGCAGTGGAGGGTTCCTTTTTCTCCACATCCTCAACAGCACTTGTCGTTTGTTGATTTGTTGATGACAGCCATTCTGACAGGTGTGAGATGGTATCTCATTTTTGTTTTGATTTTCATCTTTCAGATGATTAGAGACTTTGAACATGTTTTCATATGTCTCTGGGCCTTCTGTATGTCCTCTTTAGAAAAGTGTCTATTTAGATCCTTTGCCCATTTTTTAATTGGATCATTTATCTTCCTTTTGTTAAGTTGTATGAGTTCTCTGTAAATTTTGGAGATTAAACCCTTATCAGTGATAACATTGGCAAATATGTTCTCCCATGCAGTGGGCTTTCTTGTTGATCATTTCTTTTGCTGTGCACAAGCTTTTTAGTTTGATGTGGTCCTTTTTGTTTATTTTCTCCTTAGTCTCCATTGCCCTGGGGGCTGTGTCTGTAAAGATATTGCTGCGACATATGTCTGATATTTTGCTACTTATGCAGTCTTGTAGGATTTTTATGGTTTCCCGCCATATATTCAAGCCTTTTAGCCATTTTGAGTTTGTTTTTGTGTATGATGTAAGTTGGTGATCTAGTTTCATTTTTTTTGCATGTATCTGTTCAAATTTCCCAGCACCATTTATTGAAGAGACTGTCTTGACTCCATTGTATGTTCATGCCTCCTTTGCAAATATTAATTGAGCATAATGGCTTGGGTCGGCTTCTGGGTTCTCTGTTCTGTTCCATTGGTCTATATGTCTGATCTTGTGCCAGTAACAGTACCAGACAGTTTTGAGAACCGTGGCTTGGTAATGTAGCTTGATATCTGGTAATGTGATCCCTCCAACTTTGTTCTTCTTTGTCAGGATTGTTTTGGCTATACAGGGTCTTATTTTATTCCAGATGATTTTTTGGAGAGTTTCTTCTAGATCTTTGAAATATGCTGTTGGTATTTTAATGGGGATTGCATTGAATCTGTAGATTGCTTTGGGTAGTATGAACATTTTAATGATGTTGATTCTACCAATCCATGAACATGGTATGTTCTTCCATTTGTTTATACCTTCCTCTATCTCTTTTTTTCAATGTCCTATAGTTTTCCTAGTACAGGTCTTTTATGTCTTTAGTTAAGTTTATTCCTAGGTATCTTATTTTTTTTGGTGCAATGATAAATGGGATTGCTTTTTTAGTTTCTCTTTCTGTGAGTTCATTATTGGTGTATGAAAAGGCCATAGATTTCTGGGTGTTAATTTTGTATCCTGCTATATTGCCCAATTCATTTATTAGGTCTAGTGGTTTTTGGATGGAGTCGTTGGGGTTTTCTATGTATAGTATCATGTCATCTGCAAATAAAAACAGTTTTACTTCTTCTTTTCCAATTTGGATGCCTTTTATTTCTTCTTCTTGTCTGATCACAATGGCTAGCACTTCCAGTATTACATCGAACAGTATTGGTGAGAGTGGGCATCCCTGTCTTGTTCCTGTTCTTAGGGGAAATGAGTTTAGTTTTTGCCCATTGAGTATGATTTTGGCTGTAGTTTTGTCATATAAGGCTTTTATTATGTTGAGGAATGATCCCTTTATTCCCACTTTGCTGAGAGTTTTTATCAAGGAAGGGTGTTGGATTTTCTCAATTTTTTTTTCTTCATCAATTGAGGTGATTATGTGATTTTTGTCTCTCAGTTTGTTTATGTGATGTATCACATTTATTGATTTGCGGATATTGTACCATCCTTGCATCCCTGGAATAAATCCCACTTGGTCATGGTGTATGATCTTTCTAATGTAATGCTGAATCTGATTTGCTAGAATTTTGTTGAGGATTTAGCATCTATGTTCATCAAGGATATTGGCCTGTAGTTCTCTTTTTTTGTGGTGTCTTTATCTGATTTTGGGATTAGGGTAATGCTGGCTTCATAGAAAGAGCTCAGAAGTGTGCCTTCCTCTTGAATATTTTTGGAATAGTCTGAGGAGGATAGGTTATAGTTCCTCTTTGAATGCTTGGGAGAACTCCTCTGTAAAGCCATCTGGACCAGGGCTTTTGTTTGCTGGAAGATTTTTTATTGCTGCTTCAATTTCTTTGGTAGTTATTGGCCTATTCAGGTATTTGCTTCTTCTTGATTGAGTTTTGGGAGCTTGTATTTTTCTAAGAATATGTCCATTTCATCTAGGTTGTCCATTTTGTTGGAATAGAGTTGCTCATAATATTTTTTCATAATCGTTTGTATTTCTGTGGGATCAGTTGTTATTTCACCTCTTTCATTTCTGATTTTGTTTATTTGGGTCCTCTCTCTTTGCTTCTTGGTGAACCTGGCTAGAGGTTCATCAATTTTGTTTATCCTTTCAAAGAACCAGCTCTTGGTTTTGTTGATCTTTTGTATTGTTTTTTTTTTTTTTTTTTTTGGTCTCTATGACATTTATCTCCACTCTGATCTTTATTATTTCCTTCCTTCTGCTTACTCTGGGCTTTTCTTGTTGCTCTCTTTCTAACTCTTTGAGTTGTAAGGTTAGGTAATTTATTACCATTTTTTCTTGTTTTTTTGAGATAGGCCTATAGAGCTATGAACTTCCCCCTCAAGACTGCTTTTACTGTGTCCCATAGATTTTGGATTTTTGTGTTTTCATTGTCATTTGTTGCCATGATGCTTTTTATTTCTTCTTTGATCTCTTTGGTAACCCGATCATTGTTTAATAGCATGCTATTTAGCTTCCAGGTTTTTGATTTTTTAATTGTTTTTATTGTAGTTGATTTCTAGTTTTATGCTATTGTGATCTGAGAAGATGCTTGGTTTGATTTATATCTTCTTGAATTTGGAGAGACTTTGTCTGTGTCCCAATATGTGGTCTATCTTTTAAAATAACCCGTGTGCACTTGAGAAGAATGTATATTCTGTAGCTTTGGGGTGAAATGTTCTGAAGATGTCAATTAATTGTATCTGATCTAGTGAGTCATTTAGGATTGATGTTTCTTTGCTGATTTTTTGTTCAGAGGATTTCTCCAGTGGTGTTAGTGGGGTATTAAAGTCCCCTATTATGACTGTATTGCTGTCAATCTCTCCCTTCATAGCCTGCAGAATATTTTTTTATGTATTTGGGTGCTCCTGTATTGGGTGCATATATGTTTACTAGAGTTATATCTTCTTGTTGAATTTCTCCCTTTAGCATTATGAAGGGGCCTTCCTTATCTCTTGTCATGGCCTTCACTTTGAGGTCTAATTTGTCAGATATAAATATTGCTACCCCAGCTTTTTTTCCATTTCCATTCACCTGAAAAACCTTTTCCATCCCTTCACCATCAGTCTGTGTGAGTCCTTTGTTCTGAGGTGTGTTTCTAGTAGACAGCAGATATATGGGTCATGTTTTTTTATCCACTCAGTTACCCTATTTCTTTGATTGGGGCATTTAATCCACTTACATTTAAAGCTATTATTTATAGGTACTTGTTTTTATTCTCTATGCCTGTGTTCCTTCTTCCCTTCCTATTTCTTTTCTTTTTTTTTACAATAGACCCTTTAGTATTTCTTGCATTGATGGCTTGGCGGTAATAAACTTCCTTAGTCCTTTTTTTGTCTGTGAAGCTCCTGATTTCACCCTCAATTTTGATTGATAGCCTTGCTGGGTACAGTATTCTTGGATCCAGTCCCTTCCTTTGCATGACTTTGTATATTTCATTCCATTCCCTTCTGGCCTGATGTGTTTCTGTTGAGAAATCAGTCGCTAGTCTGATGGGGGATTCTTTGTAGGTAACTTTCTGTCTTTCTCTGGCAGCCTTTAAGATTCTTACTTTGTTGTTGGTGTTTGCCAATTTAATTATAATGTATCTTGGTGTCAGTATTTTGGGATTCATCTTGTTTGGGACTCTGTGAGCTTCTTGGACTTGTGTGAGTTTTTTCTTCCCTCTATCAGGGAAGTTTTCTGTCATTATTTCTTCAAACAGTTTTCCTAATTCTTGCTCAGTTTCTTCTCCTTCTGGCACCTTTATTATGCGGATGTTGTTTTGTTTCGTGTTAGGCTCTCCTCCTGTTTTTTAAGTTTTTTTTTTTTTTCTAGATGCTGCTCTGCTTGGGTATTTTTTCATGCCTTGTCTTCTAGCTCACTGATGCAGTCCTCCACTTCTTCTAGTTTACTGTTGATGCTTTCTATTGAGTTCTTTATTGCAGCAATGTCATTTTTCATTTCTTCTTGGTTCTTCATTTCTCTTGATTCTTACACATATTGTTGAATTTGACTTTCATCCTTTTCAGCGACCTTATGACCATTGCTCTGAATTCTTTCTGTGACATATTGCTTGCCTCCATTTCGTTTACTTCCTTTTCCAGTGATTCCTTCTTTTCTTTCATATGCGGGGTGTTTCTTTGTCTCCCCAAGTTTATTCCTCTCTGGGTGTCTGGTTATGTAGCTCTCCTTCTCCTGCGTTGACTTTCTCTAGTTGATATCTGACTTTTCTGTCCACAGGTTGCCTCACCAGCTGTGTTTAACTCGTCAATTCTGGGTGGATGTTATTAGATTCAGCTGTTCCTTCTATCGTCTCTGTGAGAAGGCACAGGGCTCATCCGCATATTCACGCTGCTTCGTATTCCTAGGTGCCTGCAGTCAGGGAGGCTGGAGTCCCAGTGTTCCTGGGTTCGCAGCTGAGGCAGCTGGTCCCTGGTTGTTGTGGCTGCAGAGTCCCGGCCCCGCATATCTACACACTCTCCTTTCATTCTCTCACTCACACACTATCTTGCAGCCTGCCATCCTGTTGACAGCCATCGTGGATCTCTCTACTTGAACAAATTTTAAATGTATTCAAGTATTTGTATTTCACAATAAAGTATTTTTAACTGTGTTGTGTCCTTTGTAATGTCCTTCTTTCATTTTTCAAAATTTTATATTTTTTACAGCGAAATTGCCTTATGGCCAATTATTTAGGTGGCAAAATGTTTGTGGCAATGATGTCGCTGGCAAAGATGCTTATGGTGAAAATACCAGACATAGACAACTGTATTGTGAAGCAATTTTCTTTTGAAGAGCCAGAATATTGTTTCTGAATTCTTTGAGAAATCATGCTATTTTGATGAAATAATTCAATTCTGAAGGCTGTCACTAGGAAGGAAAAATTTTCTCCATTTTTTATTAGGAAATGAGTGCATTTGAAAATGATATTTTACTTTCCATGAAGGAGCACTGTCTCTTGTTATATAGAAATGTATACGTTTTTTTCAGCAAAGAAACTGCCACTACAAATTTTTAGAAACCAGGCTAGTATTTTGTTTCAACTTCAATGTTAAAACCTTGTATAGGAAAATATTCATGTCATGGGTAATCTATAGACCAGTGAATATGAAAGACTGAGTGTGTATTCTGTAAGATGTGACCTTCATTATTTTTAAAGTATATATTTTTCTTGTTTAGAAGCAAAACATGAGTTTTGGAGAAAATTTTGAAATGCTAAAAAGCTGCACAACTAAATGTAATATATGAGGTTTGATTATAGTGATTAGTAAATGTCCCATTTTACATATGTACATACTTGGTCAACCAACCTTTATTAATTGATCAATATTTGTTAAAACTGTCTTCTATCCTTGGTACAGATGAGTGTTGGTACAAATGGATGCTCAGAAGCATATATCTGAGACAAATTCATTCTTTGGCCTTAGCGGTTCATTTTCTAGAATCATGGCCCTACTCTATGGCTATATCATGCCATCCTAAAGGGGTACTTCAGATTGTTGGCAATCTAATTAATTGCTGATTGAATTGAATATTAGAATACTCTTTTCATACTGCATCACATGAGGAAAATAATAAATATTATTTGCCTTTGTTCCTGGTGTGCCCCCTCCTTTACTACAGGAATCAACAGTCCTCAGCATCTTCCTCCTTAGTTCACATTTTGGTGAAGAGTCAGATCTAGAATATCATGTCAAATTGTTTGGTCTCATCTCTGTCTATTTAAAAAATTTGAAGTTGTAGATTTCGGAACTGAAGAATTTTCAAGAAGCCATCCCGTAGCTGCAGATCTCTTCTGAGATGTCCATGTGCTGAACCCACTGCATCCTCTCTTCTGAATGTTTCCTTTCATATAGGTTCACCAAGTTTGTATTGTATGTCTCTGTCACTCTAGCCACAGTAGATTGGACCAAAGATAGGGCTTTTCTGTGAGCTGGCCAGAGTCCTCAAGGTGCCTAGCACAGGACCTCTGCCCTAGCTATATGCACACGGACTAGCAACCTTCAGCAGACTCTCCTTGGGGGAGCTTGAATGAGAGATCTAGGAAGTTAGTAAAATGCAGAGTGATCCAGACTTGGAGTCAGAGAGCACAAAGGCAGTGAGTGGGACCAAAATCATAAGCAAGCAGAAGGAATAACTAAGTTGAGAGGATGACGAGGAAACAAGAATAGGGAAGAAGTAAGTTGGTATCAAAGTAGCAAAAATAAGCAGTTGAAGGAAGTAGTAGATACAGGAACTGCAACATGGCCCAGAAATAAAATTTCTGTTTCTGCCCTCAAATTATTGTCAAACTGTCAGAGCTGGTGTAGTCAGCTGCATGCAGTGAATGGCATTCCAGTTCTCTGTGACCTAGCTGTGTGTTTTTGAGACAGCATCCAGTTTTTCATACTTGCCCGTGTATGTAATTAACTAACATGACCGGAACCTATTTCTGTATTTTGCATCCCAAAGAGCCTAAAAAACATGATATCCTCAAGATCAAGCAAAGACTACAGGTATGAAAAATTGAAATTAAAATATGAATTTATAATTTTGACACTGAAATATAAGCATTTAACAATGTTTTTATTTCATCGACTGTATGCCAGGCCATGTGCTTTGATGCTTGATACATGAGCAGAGGACATGTTGTGGAAAAGGCAGTTCTGGAAGCCAGAAAGCCTCTTTTGATTCTGGGTTTGAGACACAAGTGACTGCTCTCAGGTTTGGACTGCCTACAGGGTAATTTGATTGTTTGTCCAGTGACTTTTCAGATAGCTGGGATTTTTCCACCTTTAGAAGTGAAAGCCACAGGAGAGGGTTGCCCCAGCAACCTCACTCTGTGTCTTATTGAGGTATTTCCACTTTGTGTTGTAGAATGCCATCACTTTGCCCCTGCTGAGCAGTCAAAAGAAATTTGTGCATGATTGTCAATCTGGCATCTTATAATCATTTTTCTTATTATATCAAATGTGATGGAGAAGAGGAAATAGTTGTGTTAGTTTCCTAATATGCTGAGGTTTCCTCTCTGGGGTCTAACACCTATTTCTATTATTTGAACAATGTAAGTGCACATCGTGTGTTCCATGTTATATGTATCATCTTTGAATCAGGCTTATTTCTTCACAGAGAGAAAAACATTGCTTCATTGTCTTGCTTAGATCATTTTCCCCTTTGCAGTTGAAGGACATCTATTTGCATTTATTAACTAAATTTGGAAAATTGTCCCTCTTCTGTGGCAATAAATGACTTACCTATGCCTAATGGGGCAGAATGTCTTCTTTGTTAGGTATGATTTTATTTTGTATCTGCCTCATTAAATTTTGGGCTACAACAACTATACTGTTGAGCACAATGCTAGGAACTTCTAGATCCCCGAAAGTTATCATAAAAACCAAAGTAAGAGAATGCTATTAATCACAAATAATTATTTATAATTTAACCATTTCCAATGACAATTTCTAGTAACAGATACTGTAGTAAAAGAAAAAAAAAAGAGCATAGGGTTTGAAATGAGAAGACAGGGTCTAAACTTCTAGTTCTACTATTTCCCCCAAATGTGGCCTCTGCAGTTCTTAAGCAGCTCAGGTTCCTCCTAGGTAGGGAATTAGCAACACTTACATACATCTGTCTCCCAAGCAGGGTAGGTTTGAAATTCAAAGAAGGGAATTTTGTGGAATGTGCTGTGCAAATGAAAATCTCTGTTCAAAAGCAAGGTAACTAGGGCGACTGAGTGACAGAAGGCAGGCTTCAGTACTTTGTTCCTTGTAACCATTATTATGGGTGGGGGGCGGCGGGGTGCAGACAAAATGGAAAGTGCTCAGAATAAAACACTCAAAATGCCCAAGAAACAAAATGACAGGTAGCAGATCCTTTGGGACTCTACATTTACATACATATTTCTCTGTATGAAATTTTCAGATTGATTTTGGGGGCAACAATGCAGCTTTGTTCATTCCATTTACCTCTCAGAAGTATTGATAGAAATGAGCTGAATTTAACAAAAAGAAATAGTAGCAATTTAGCTTAAGACTTGAAGACAAAGACAAGATGACAAATAAGATTCATTTTCCCTGCTTCCTTTCTGCTTTTCTCTCATTAATGTGAATAATTTGTATTCTTTATATCTTGAAAGAAATAATTATAGTAATCAGAATCTGACTTTTTACTAACCATGAATTTTAAGAAGCTATTTATTCCTACTGGCATCAATTTAATTTTAATAAGTATCTTTACTTTAATCTACCGATTAGATAGCATATAGTTAGTGACACTAAGCAACACCATCCTGTGTTCAATGTCAAATGTATAGGAGTTGTTCATATAGACTACTAGAGGCCTGGTGAATGAAATTCGTGCACTGGGGGGGGGGGTGGTGTCCCTCAGCCCAGCCTGCACCCTGTCCAATCTGGGACCCCTCGACCCCACAGGGATCGGGCCTAAACTGGCAGTCAGACATCCCTCTCACAATCCGGGACTGCTGGCTCCTAACCACTCGCCTGCCTGCCTGCCTGATTGCCCCTAACCACTCTGCCTGCCAGCCTGATCACCCTCTAACCGCTCCCCTGCCGGCCTGATTGACACCTAACTGCTCCCCTGCTGGCCTGATTGCCCCCAACTGCCCTGCCCTGCAGGCCTGGTCTCCCCCAACTGCTCTTCCCTGCTGGCCATCTTGTGATGACATGGGGGTGGCCATCTTGTGGCAGCCATCTTGTGATGATGTAGGGGAGGCCATCTTGTGACAACGTTGGGCGGCCATCTTGTGGTAGCCATTTTGTGATGACGTGGCAGCAGCCATCTTGTGATGACGTGGGGCGGCCATCTTGTAACGACATGGGGGAAGCCATCTTGTGACAATGTGTGAGGTAGCCATCTTGTGACGACATGGGAGTGGCCATCTTATGAGGGCGTGAGATTCAATTTGCATATTACCTCTTTATTATATAGGAAAATATAGGCAGAAGTAGTCCTGGTTTGAATGAGTTATGCATAAAAATTCCTGGGAAAGGATGAATTTTAAAAGTATACTCTTTGAAATTAAAAAAATGGGGAGCAGGTATTTTTGTTTTTCAGGGACCTTTTTTCCTCCCAGTGTGAAAAAGTTTTGGGAGACTAGTGACTGTTTAGGATACAGAGGAATGCTAGTCTGCCAACCCAGTAAATATTCCAAAAAGCGGGGAAATAGAGTGAGGAGTGGGGACCCCATCATTTTCTAGTTCTTTGGGGTGTAGAGTCAAAGGAGTAGGTTCACATTTGGATCTAATTCCCACCTATGGAGCTATTTTCCCATGTTATTTATTTAAAACATCATTTACTTAAAATCTCATTTTAAATGCCTCATTCCTCCATTAGCAAAAACTTTAGAACATGTATTAATGATTAAAAATAAATATTATCCTAATAAATGATATTTTATATGTTTTAAAATTCTGATCATCCCCAAATAAAAAGTGAAACATCTCAGGGTAGGCAGGGTATGAAGGAGGGAGGGGAAAGGAAATTCTTTTCACCAAGGACAACATTTCCTCAGGTTGTTCTGTAGAGCCTAAAGCATCTGAGCAAGGTGGTTTCATTTCTTTCTGCTGCCCAGAATGCAGTCTCAGATATATATTTTTAAATGAAAGTGTTAGGGTGTTCCTTCTAACTCTAACTTTCTAGAACCAAATATTTCTAAATTTTTCCCTTGGCTTTATTAAAGCCCTTGCTTGTGTAGAAGGATCCACCTGATTTCTCTCCCAGCTACCTTTCTCTTCCTCTGAATACCAGTATAACCAGCTGACTTTAGCTGACTGTAAGAGGAAATAGCCAAACACTTAGAAATGGGCAAAAGAGATAGCTGGTGTCCTCTCCCCTGGCTGTGCTGGCATTGTCTAGCTGACCTTCAGGGGATTATTGAATTCTACAGAAGTTTCACCTCTGTTTGGTTCTTTACTGACTGGGCTATTTTGCAACTCTGTAGGGGTAGAATGGAATTGTAGAAAATTGAGTGTAATGCACATGATTCTTACTCATATAACATTAATGACTTTTATCTAGTAAGTATACAAATGATTTATGCCCTATAGAAAAGGTTACTCCAAACATATTTTATTGTCTTATGGGATAGTAACCATGTTTGCATTTGTTAGCAAATTCATTTCCACATTTTTGATTGCCTGATTTTCAAATTCTTCAATTCTCCAATAACATATTATTGATTCTTCATTTACGGTATATAAAAATAAATAAAATCTTTGTCATGTTCAATTTAGGTGAATTATGGTATTATTATTTTGAAAATTATACTTGAGCAGCAATTTAGCTAATGAAAGGTGTGCTTGTGTGTGTGTGTGTGTGTGTGTGTGTGTGTGTGTGTGAGAGAGAGTTACTAACACCTTACTTGATCATTTGTTGACATTTACAACCATAAGTAATCTGTTGCCTCCACTGGGGTTTAGCTGTGCCCACATTAAATCAGTACATTATGTCTAATTTAGAAAGTTCATCATGGCCTCAGTGAACTGCTTTGCAGTTTTGCTGGCATTTAATGTAATTATGGGATAATAATTACCATTTGTAAAAACTTCGGAGCATAGAAATGCTAGAACAAAACTTGTCTTCCAACTAAAGGGAGGTTGTGAAAAAGCTAGTAGGTTCAATTGTCATTTCCTCCCCCTCAAGATGTTCAGTTCTTGAATCTTTTCCTTGCCTAGATGAGGCCATGGCTTTACAGGAGTGCCCTCGGTATGGGAAGAACTGCTGAGATACTGACATGAGATAGTTTGTGTTATCTGAACTTGAGAAATCTGAAAGAATTTTCTTCCCACGTGCAAATGTTGCTGCTCATTAGGAAGTGCTGTGGAAAACAATGTAATTCCAATTCAATACTAGTCTTTCCTGAACTGCAAAAGGCTTTAACCTTTGTTTTCACGGCAGGCTTTCAAATAAATCGGTATGAGATAATTATCCCTTATATTTTTGAATCAAAGACATTGCTGGTTCAGCTAATCTAACAAACAGCAAGCTGGTGAAAGGGTTCATGCTCAGTCCCAGCTGGAGACAGACATAGCTGAATCCATCTCAATTCAATCCAATCTACATTTCTCCTTACTGTGTATCAATACTGTGTGAATCCTGTATAATCTATATTCCCATCTTTCTGAATCATCTGGGGATAGGCATGAATTACAAATTAATCTCCCAAACCACTATTCACCTTCTACTAATAGGTTTTTTATTTACATATTGGATATTGAAAAGTCAACTCTTACTGAAATGAAAACTCCTAAAATAATATTCCAATGTGGCAAGGCTGATAAAGTGAAAAGGTTGCAAGAGAGAGTCTATTTTTCTTTGCTAGGATGACAATAAGATATATAAATTGTATATTGCCAAATCCCAAATAAATGGAATATGTGGAATCAAATTTTTTATTAAGTAGACATATTTTTCTTTTATATCTTGTTTTGAAATCTTAGAACATTATCTTTATTGTATTTATTTATTTTCTATCTTAATAAAGTAGAAAGTAAATCTTACTGTGTTTTGATTACTGTGATCTTACAGTGTTTTTGATTATTATCCTGAGCATCAGTGATTATTAAACCGTGATCCCTGGGGAGGCAGCTGGATAGGAGTCTGAGCAGAATTGAGGGCCACTATAAAACAGCAGATTTCTGTAGCGTTGTGCAGTGCATTCTCTAGTGTAAAACCGTATCTTTCATTCCTAGAGACTGCTGAGTCTAGCAGCGAGAACTGGACTCCAAACAGAATGAAAGTGTGATCCCTCTTGGGGGATGGTCAGATCTCAGAAACTCCTAGATTGACTATATCAATACAGTCTGCTTCCTTCCCGCAGCCTTGTGCAAGACTGGCTCCTACTAGCTCCTAGGCTGATGAGAAAGGGATGTAATATCCCTAGGGCAAAATGCATTCCTACCCTGATATAGTTGAATGATTATTTGTTGCTGACACAGTTGAATAGTAATTTGCTTTGGACAACATTGCTAATCTCTTCTCTCACAGAGGTACAAAGACACTTTCCCCACCCCTACCTGCCCCACTGCCCACTGCTCTAGAATGGCCTGACCAAATAGCCAGCCCCCTGCAGTGGTGCCATTGGCTGAATGCCATGCTATGTATGGGAAAGGTAGAGGGCTACGGGAGCTGCACCCCCAACCATGAGCCCACTGCAGGCTCTCTTGCTCTTTGCAGCACTCTTATTGCAGGTAAGTTCTTGCTCATATCTGTTTAAGAAAAACCTCTGTAGACTTTGCCTGTGTTTGTTGGAACTTTCTGTCAGTCACTATCTCCCTGAGACAACCACCCACCACTGGAATTCAAATCAACATCAGAAACATCATCTACATCCCTGATAGGAAGGTTTGTTGTCATTTTTTTTATTCTAAAAATTGAGAATAGAAAATGAGGAAGTAGGAAGCAGAGAAAAAGAGCCTTTTTATTTGACTGTAAAAATTAGTTAGATTCCTGTTAATGGAGGTTTTACGTACTTCGTATTTTTCTTTCTTCTCCCTCCTTTTAAAAAAATATCTCTGTGAGACTGACACTGGCATTGCAGCTCATAATTATGGCCCTGTCTTCAGTGATATAAGACATTGATTTGCCCTCTTCAAGTAGTAAATCATGACGGGATTTTCTCTCATCAATTTCTTTAGTATGATGCCCAGCATCTGGCTGGAGATGTAAAGTAATTTTGGATATGTGTTTTGATTATGAGACAATTTAGAACAAGCTATTTAAATTTTAAGTTTTGCTATCTATGATATGGAAAACATAAATAATTGTGAGTAAAATATTTAAGAAACTTATGTCATGGGATTATTGGTTGTATTAATTTATGTAGATAGTTTAGTATATATGGCAGGGCAAATAGCAGGCAACCAATAAAGGGTAGTTGTAATTATTATTATGATTAACATAAATTGAACATGCAAGGATTAGCCTTAACAACTTAAACCTAGGTGTGATGGAGACCCTCACAGGGGAATGGATGTATCCCAGAGGAGAAAAGATAGCTTAGAGTTGGAATATGATAAAAATTAATGACTTCAACTTATTAGGTATCTAATATATGTCTTTTATCTTCATCTCATTGAATCTTTATAATAATATTGTAAAGTATTTATATTCCCCATTTTTAAACTTTGTATTTTTGAGGAGTTTTAGATTTATAAGAAAATTGAGAAGGAGGTACACAGATTTCCCATATACTCCCTGCCTCCACAAATGCTTGCCCAGGGTCTACAGCTAATAGATACTAGAGCTGGTCAATGGGGATCTACACCTGTCTTCTTAAGAGCCTTATCTTTCCCTTTTCAACTTGTTGAATGAAATGAGGCCCACAAAAGACTTCTTCACTCAGGATGTCAAAAGAAAAAATAAATAAGCTCTCCACAATCTATACCTGTTTTGATACTCTTCAATGCTGACTTCCACTCTCCAATGTCAAAACAATATTGTTTGAGTTCACTGATGAAGGATTGGAATACCAGCCATGCCTAACCCAGAGGAGGGGAGGCATCTTACCATGCAAAGAGGAGAAAAGTTGTGAAAGCAAAATGGTCCTCCAGGTAAGCCAATTTCCACCCATCTGTCTACAACCGACATTCTCTATGAAATAAAATTTCTCCCATTATTTCAGTCTTCATGGCTTCTATTTTGTTAAATTTCTACTGCACTAAGACCCCATTCTCCAGCATTCTTAAAACTATATCCTTGCTAACTAGAATTAAAAAATAGAGTTGGAAACGGTCATAGATCACATGGGATAAATTGAATTTTTTATAGACAGAGAAATAGTACTTCTTGTTTGTTGGACTCATTTTTTAATGAGATTATAGTTTCACTGAGGGCAGGGATTATTTCTTAGGTTTAGAGCCCCTTCCTGCTCCCCCCCACATACACACTCTAACAGTGCTTAGTACATGTGGATATGTAAAATATAAGCTCACTCATATTTTACTTGGAAAACTACACAGATAAACAGAAGAACTTTCTTTTCTTTGTTTTTAAATCTGTAGGCTGTTTTGCTACCTTGCTCTGGGGGATATCTGTGTTTCACTCAGGACACATAGAGAGTCAGTGTGGAGTATATTATGGTCTCCTAAATGTCCTGCTGTCTTTGTTCAACAGGCACACTGGGGGTCCTCTTATATCTCAATGTTTGTCTGCTGCTGAAATAACCCTAGCTTTTGACTGATAATTGCTTGACAACTTGAATTTTGGCTTTTAAAACAATTTATTTGGGGTAGGTAATCCATGTATGTAAATGAAAATTTTAGTGTACAAAGGGGTAAACACAAAAATGTTTCCCTCCCGCCCTGTTCCCCTTCCTCATTTGCAACCATTGCTTACTCTGTCAATCCAGAGGATGCCTATATGTGAACAAATACACGTCCCCTCTCTCTGCCTCTCTCACCCTGCCCTCTCAATTTTCTAGCACAGATGATAGTATGCTAGTTTCATTTTTTAGCATCTTACTCTTCCACTTAGCAAAATATCATGGTGATTATTTATTAGCACAGACCGAGCTACTTCAATATTTTAATGGTTGCATAATATTTAATTACATTTCACTTTCAAAGAATCAGGTGTGACCTGTCTCTTATTGTAGGATGTTAACTATTGCTAAGCTTTTTGCATTATAAACTGCTGCAATTAATATGCATGTATATGTGTAATTTCAGACACATGCAAGTTCCTATCAGATCAAAAGATATCTGCACAATACATTTTGAAAGATAGTGACCAATTATTTTTGAACTAGAGGCCCAGTGCACCAATTCGTGCATGGGTGGGGTTCAGCCAGTCTGGCCCCAATGGGCAGATCAGGGCCGGGTCTGTCAGGAGGAGGAGAGGGCAGGAAGTTGACAGGTGGGCCCACCCTGATCAGGGCCCAATCAGGGCCAGGATGGCTAGGGGGAGGAGCTCTGGGTGGTGGGCTGGCTGGCCCTGCCCCTGATCAAAGTGGGGGGGCCAATCAGGGGCAGAGCTGGCTGGGGGAAGGGCCGTGGGCTGATGGGGTGGTGGGGGCCCATTGGAGGTGGGGTCGGCTGCGGGGAGGGGCTGTGGGAGGTTGGCCTGCCCCACCTCCTATTCGGGTGAGAGGACAGCTGGGGAAGGGGCTGCAGGCCAATTGGGGTGGGGCGGGCAATGGGGGGCAGGGCCGGCCAGGGGAAAGGATTGTGGAGGGGGGGGGGGGTTGCCGGCCATTCTCCTGCCCTCTATCATGGTGGCAGAGGCTGATCAGGGGTGGGGCCAGCTGGGGGGAGGGGCTGTGGGAGGTTGGCTGCCGGCCCCACCTCCTGATCAGGCCAGTTCACTGGCTGCAGTGGGTGTCATAGCGACTGGTTGTTATGGTCATTATGGCGTTAAGGTCACTGGTTTTTTATATAGATAGATAGATATAGATGTAGTTGAATTTATTAACACATGTTGGCTAGTAGGTCACATGTCATACTGGATAGTCTTTACCCACTCTGGGGTTAAAAAAGAGAACACAAAAGAAAATAACTCTCATGTTTCTGGAATTTTTATACTATCTAGGTTTTGAGATGAGATTATTGACATGGGATTTTAATGATTTACTTTGCATAGTCATTTAGGATTTGAGTTCATTTTGTCATTATTACTATTACATTGTTTTGTTGTTTAATATTTGGAGGAAAGCAGAGTGGGCATATGGATTTCTAGCTACCATACTAATTCTCTGCTCCCTTTTTATAGTAAAATGTCTTGAGTTGTATGTACTCATGTCTCTACCTCCTCTACTTCATATATATGGGTGTGTGTATAGTTACTGTAAATATAAATATATATGTATTATATATATTATATATATAATTTTATTAAGTAATGCTTTAAACATAGAAAATAATATTTAATGGGTAGAAAAGTTTCAAAAAAATAAAATATATAGCTGAGTACCTAGCACCTAGCTTAAGAAGTAAAACATTATTAATACCATTGACAGCCCAAGTGTGTATCTGCCCAATCACATCTCTCCCCTTACCTGCACCCCCAAGGGTGGCCATGATCCTGATTTCTTACAATTCAACTCTCTTTCTAATGCTTAAATGTTACTCCATTTGTGCTACCCTCAGACTCGCTTCCTGGGCACGCACCCAATGCAGTTTGCATAGGCCCAGGGCTCAGAATGCTCTCCAGATGCCCTCTTGGAATTCCTAATAACCTTATCCTATAATGTATTTTTTTTGAGTGGAGTAGATGAGACAATGGAGCTGCTCCAGGGCTTGGAGCCTCAGCTCATGTGTGGTCCTGTCTCCTACTACCTTCCTGGGATGGGTTCTCAGCTCCCACTCCCCTGCTGCTGTCTACTTCTGGCAGGGTCCTGGGTGTGGGACGAGGGTGGAGGGTGGGCTCCAGGAGCCTGTAAGGGTCTGAAGTTCCCCATGCATGTGTGTACTCAGCATAGGGAAAGCTCAGCTTTTTCTTTTGTATAAACACCATGACAGATGGAGAGAGAAACTACCAAAGAAAGGAAAAGCCTTTTTTCTGTTCTTTGAACAAGAGATCCAACATTTTTACTTTGCACTGGGCCCTACAAATTTTATACTTAGCCCTGGCTATCCTCAGTCATATATGGTAAAATTTTGTTATGTTTTTGATCTATATATAACTACATTACTTATTGCTTTTTCCTTTTTCTTTTTCAATATGTATATTTTTATTGATTTTTTACAGAGAGGAAGGGAGAGGGAGAGAGAGTCAGAAACATCGATGAGAGAGAAACATTGATCAGCTGCCTCCTGCACACCCCCTACTGGGGATGTGCCTGCAACCAAGGTACATGCCCTTGACCAGAATCGAACCTGGGACCCTTCAGTCTGCAGGCCGACGCACTATCCACTGAGCAAACCGGTTAGGGCTTATTGCTTTTTTCTTAAACGTTTTGTTTGAGGGCTTCATCTGTGTTAATGGCTATACTGTAGGTCAATACAAATAATGCTTATATGGACATTGTTGTACATATCTCCAGATGTCCCTGAGCAACGGTATTTTTAGGGTTTATATATGTGTACAAATGTGTATGTGTGTGTGATTTCTTGCATAGCATATGCAAATTTTTTACTTTACCAAGAACAAAGTTATTTTCCCAATGTATAATATTTCCCATTGATCTCCATGCTTAACAACAAGTAAGCATAAAAATGTAACTATAGTTTTAATTTACAACGTCCTCATTATTAAAGAGATTAAACATTTTTATATGTTTACTAGCTATTTTGGTTAGTTCTTCTGTGAATGAAGTGTTGGTTCATGTATGTTATCACCACCTTTTGGGAGAGAAGTTCTTGTCTTTATTGCTTATTTTTACATTTAGGAGTCTTTTGATTAACAGATGTTCTTAATTTTAACTCACATTCACTGATATTTTCATTATTGTTTGTGATTTGGGGATCTTTTTTAAAATAATTTTTCCTATCTGACACGATGGAAATTTTATCCTATATTTTCTCCCAAAATCTTAAGCTTGCTGTTTCTATATGTAAATTTTTACTCCATCAAACTTATTTTTGTGTATGCTTTTTCAGTTGTTGTTGTCTATGTGCCAAATAAATATTCATAGCATCATTTATTGAATAACCTAGTGTTTTGTCACTGTTCTACAATGCCACTTCAGTCATATATTAGATTTCATTCCATGTGTGGGCCTATTTCTGCATGTTCTGTGCTGACCCATCCATTTATTTTATATTTCTATACAATTAATCAAAACTAATTATTATAAATACAGAGAATAATAAACTGATAAAAGAGTCCCCCTCATCTTGTTCATCTTCTATAGAAATGTCTCAGCTATTCTTATGCTTTGCTTTTCCATATAAATTTAGCATCTGTTTATTAAGTTCATCAAAAGACTCTGGATCAAATGGAGGTGGAATTGCATGTAATTTCCCCCAGACCAGTTTGGGGGAAAATGACATCATTTTTAATATACTGAGTCCTTCTATCCACAAATATTTTATACAAATATAGATGTAGGTATATGCCTCATTTATTTAGGTCTTTAGTATCTTTAAATAGTGTTTGCAATTTTCTTCAAAGAAGTCTTGCACATATATTGTTAGATTTGTTATTTGATGCATTATGATTTTGTTGGTACTTATAATAAGTGCTCTGTCTTATAGAATTGTTTCTATTTTGGGGTTTTTTTTTATCAGGCAATCATATTATCTACAAATAAAAGGTTGGCCATTTAATAAATAATTTCTATATTTTATTTTATTTTTGTTTTACTGCACAATGTTGAATCAAGGCATCATTGTCTTGTTCCTGATTTAAAATAATAAGGTTAATTCTCTATTAAGTATTGTGTGTGCTACAGATTTTAGTAGCTATTTTTTTTATAATAACACTCACCACGAAGTTATGTTGTGATGGCAAACAACCTCCAAATCTTGGTGGCCTAAGCAACAAAGGTTTATATTTTAATTTTGTGATGTCAGCTATGAACTAGCTTCTACTCTGTTCCGCCTGTACTCCATGTGCTTCTTTATTCTGGATCCAAGTTGGAAGAAGTGACTCTAACCTGGGACATGACATCTCTGAGGAGTCAGGGAACAATAAAGAAGAAAACATGCCGGAGCCCTTGAAGTTCTGCCATTTTAATTGACTGATATAGACTCCCAAACTGCCAAATCTAATAGTCCCTTCTCTGTTCCATTTCACTTTACATCTTTACAACGTTGAACGCAATCATTCCTTTCTTCTTGAAGCTTTTTCCTCCCTTGGTTTTCTCCTACCATTCTAGAGACTCATTACCAGGCTCCTTTGCTGGTTCTTTCTTTTTTACTCAGCCTCTAATTCTTGATGTATTACAGAGTCTGGTCCTAGGCCTTCTCTTCTCTGCCTACACTCTCTCCCTAACTGGTCTTATCCTTTCTAGGGCTTTGAGTAGCACTTAAACGCTCCTGGCACCCAAATCCATATCGTCATCCTTGACTTTTCCCGAGCCCCAGTCCTGTATATCCTGCTGCCTGTTTGCCTGTGTTATAGTATCTGAAACTTAACATGTCTTAAATAAAACTCTTTGGGATCCCTGCCCCCCTAAAATGTGTTTATTACCCAATGTTCCCTAGTGTGTCCCAAGACACAGGCCTCAACCCCATGTTGATTTCACTCCTAAAACATATCTGAAAGCTGTCCACTTCTGTACATGTCCATGGCTACTCCCCAGCCTTTCTTGGATTATCAATTTCATGATTGTAATACTAAAATCTATTTTCTATACACAGTTGGCAGAGTGATTGTATTAAAAACTAAGTCAGTTAATTTTGCTGGATTTTCTTAAAACTTCTCAATAACTTCTCATTGATTTAAAGTTAAATCCAGATTATTTACCACATCATTCAAGGCTCTGCATACTCAGGGCTACTGACTAGTCCTCTGCCCTCTTAGCTCCTGATACGCCTTCCAACATTAAGCCCTCTGCACTTGTCCCTCTCTCTGCAGTGTTTTTTCTCCAGTCCTTCATGTGGCTGGGCCTTCTCTCCTTCAGGTGTGACCTCACATACCCTCTTCTCAGAAAAGCCCTCCTTGACTATCTTATTTAAACTAGCACTTCCCTTCCCTTCCTCCCAACTGCCATTATATTCATTTGTATGATACTGCTTGTTTTTTTTTTTTTTTTTCTCTAGCACTTAGGACACTGGAACAATCCATTTGCTTGTTATTTACAGCATGGCTTCTTACCCCTAGATTGTAGAACTCCAGAGAGCAGGGATCTTGCCTGCCCTTAGTCACTATTGGTATGTAGTACACAATAAATAAGGATTTGTTAAATGAGTTGTTTATTGAGTCCTTACTAGATGTTAGACATTGGTCTAAGTGTGTTAACACTTAAAATAACCTGCCAGACATAGGGAGCTTTTCTCTCTAAACCCACTTCTTCTCCCAGATGGAGACATGTAGTTGCATTGTGGAAGACCAGAAGTCTTAGCCTTTACAGCACACTGGAATGATTCTCTTCCCTGTCATCAATTCTCCAGTGATCACTTGACCACTTGATTAGAAAAATTAGGACCCACCTAACAACCTGGTCCTCTCTTTTATTCACTGGACATTACCTGGGATTATTTTTTAACAGTCCTCAGAGTCCAAAGACCTATAGATAGAAATCAACCACTAAACAGAATACTGTAATATTAATATGCAACTTTAAATATCTATATATTTATACATGTAAATTTTCTCTGTATGGAGTCACACATAACTGGTATTTACACAATGATTTACATATGATCAGTATATTTCAAGTGCACAATATATAAATAATTTATATATTTTATATTTTAAATTAATTATCTATAGCCCATTAATAGTCTTCTGTCTTAATGTAATTCTCTGTAACCTCCAACCAGAGCCTAAAATAGAAGATAATTAGCAGATAGCAAGTTCATTAGTATGTAAGTCCAAGCTTCAGTTCATTGAAATTCACAGATATGGCATGTTCATTAAAGAGGCAGAACCCAGGAATAAAAAAGTCAATTGTATCTGGAAGAACAAAGCAAGTCTCAGTTCAAAGGTGAAAATGGTGGGGGTGGAGTGGGGGGCTTTGTGGTTTAGTTCCGAGCAGAGCATTGAGCAATCTGGCCAGCTCTTTCATGTGTGCTTCATGGAATAAAGACATTAAGGGTAAACCAAAGAAACCCTGGTGATTAGAGAGTTTTTCCTCGGTGGTAACTAGATGGCTGATGACATAAATGATATATAATACAGTCTCATTGAATTTCATTTTCTTAGCATTAAAGGAAGACACAATATAGCTATGTCTCATCTTGGTGTATTCAATTTCTGTTTCTGAACTAACAGAAAATGACTCATTGTTTGGTCTGTAACACTCAGAAAAGAGCCTTTGGAGATGTGGACACTTTTGTTACCAGGAGCCTCTTTAATCAATTTTTTTTCTTGGTTCTTTTTCCTTCATTCTTCTTCAATGAATAACATTTGAACCAAAGGTTTTTCCTGCGCTTGTGTGTCAGTTATTTCTGCCCATAGCCTTACCTGGATTTCATTTATGCAAGGAAGATCTACTTTTTATCCAGGTGCTTGGGTGAAAGGGAAGGCAGGAAAAAGGTACAATAGCGGCACATATTTAGTGATTGTCTCTGCTGTGCCAAACACTGTGCTGTGTTATAGATATATTACCTTCTCCACCTTACAGGGGAGGAAATGAAGCTAGAGAGGGGCGTGAACTTGTCCTTACTCCCAGTCTGTGTGCCTGTCTGTACAGAAATTGGAACCCCAGGGGCCTGACTTCCAAGCCCATGATCTTTTATCCCACAGACTTCCTAACTTTCTTTTCAGAAGAATTGGAATTCTGTTGGCTTTGAGATGTATTGATTATAAAATAATAATTTTATTTTTTCATTTTTCCAAGTGGAAAAATAATACATAAATCAAACTCACTGTAGTCTCCCTGTATTAGTTTCTTATTGAGGATGGAACAAATTATCACAATCTTGGTGATTTAATACAACACAAATGTATTCTCTCTCTGCAGTACTGAAGACCAGAAGTCCGAAATAAGTCCCATGGAGCCAAAATCAAGGTGTTGGCAGGACTGGTTCTATCTGGAGGCTCCAGGAGAGAATCCATCTATTCCTGTCTCCTATAGCCTCTAGCATCTGCCAGCATTTTTTGGAAAAGAGAAAAGATTTGTGTGATCTGAAGAGAAACCAGAGTATTGCCGTCATTCTTTGGTTTGTGGTTGTATCACTCCAATCTCTACTTCTGTAGTCACCTTGCCTTCTCCTGTAGTCAAATCATCCCTGCCTCACTTTCATAAGGACACTTGTGATTGTATTTAGAGTCTATCTCAACAATGAAGAATAATATACATATCTTAATATCTAATTAGATCTGCAAAGTCCTTTTTTCCATATGGGATTGGGACATGGATGTCTTTGTGGCCATTACTCTTTTCCCCATGTCATCTTTTTATTTGGACCACTCCAAGAATATAAATTCAGTAGTATAAAATGGGAACTGCTTATCTTTATAGAAGGTATTTTAGGTTTTGAGCACCTATGCTCACTGATGGTGAAAAACTAAATCTTGCTCTATTGCTTTCTAGGTTGGTGTCTTACTTAGCTGCATTTTCCCTTTGATATCTTCACCATGAGTTTATTACTTAACTAGAGGCTCAGTGCATGAATTTGTGCATGGGTGGGGGCCTGCCGGACTGCTCTGGCTGGCCGGCCCCGCCCCAATCGGGCTGGTTGGCCAGCCACAGTGTGCATCACAGTGACCAGTTTCCGGTTGTTCCAGTTGTTCTAGTCATTCCATTGCTTGGCATATATATATATATGAAAACCACCTTGACCAAGTCTGAGTAGTGAATCCTATCTAATAATAGACAAATATGCAAATTGACCATACCTATGTATATGTACATATGTATATATATTTGTACATGTGTGTGTGTATATATATACACATATACCCTATCTAATAATAGACAAATATGCAAATTGACCATACCCCCGACACACCCACAAGCCACGCCCACAAGCCACGCCCACCATCCAATCAGAGCGAGTATGCAAATTAACCCAAACCAAGATGGCTACAGCCACAGAGAGCAAGGTTTCCTAGGTAACAGAGGAAGCCAAGCTTTCCGCCTGCCCTGGCCAGGCCTAAGCCTCCACTCAAGCTACAAAGTTTCAATTATAGAAGGTAAACAAATTCAAACAAATGGCGGCAGAATGGAGCTTGAGAGAGCAGGCCAGGGTTGCCGCCAGCAACAGGGGAAGCAAAGCTTTCCACACACCCTGGCCGGGCCCAACTGCTTAAGGCAACAAAGTTTCAATTATAACCCCTACACAAATGTCTGCCAGCCTCGGCCTCAGAGGGAGCCCTAGGCTTGGCTCCGCTCCAGGCTACAAAGTTTCAATTGTAGAAGGAAAATAAATTCCAGATACCAGGGCCTGTGCTTGGGTTGCCAGGGGGCGTGGCTGGCCTGCAAACCACCACAGGCCCCTCGCTCAGGCCGCCCCACACCCCAAGAGAACCCCCACCTGATCCGGGACACCCTTCAGGGCAAACCAGCTGGCCCCCACCCCTGTACCAGGCCTCTATCCTATCTAATAAAAGAGTAATATGCAGATTGATCATCACTGCAACACACAATAAAGCTGCCCCCATGTGGTCAAAGATTCTGCCCCCATGTGGACACAAGATGGCCACCACAAGATGGCCAGCAGGAGAGGGCAGTTGGGAGGCACCCGGCCTGCAAGGGAGGGAAGTTGAGAGGGACCAAGCCTGCAAGGGAGGGCAGTTGGAGGTGATCAACCCTGCAGGAAAGGGCAGTTAGGGGTGACCAGGCTGGCAGAGGTGGGAAGTTGGGGGCAAACAGGCTGGCAGCAGAGTGGTTAGGGGGTGATCAAGCTGGCAGGCAGAAGTGGTTAGGGGCAATCAGGAAGGCAGGCAGGCAAGCAGTTGGGAGCCAGCAGTCCTGGATTGTGAGAGGGATGTCCGACTGCCCGTTTAGGCCCGATCCTGGTGGTCCCATATTGGAGAGGGTACAGGCTGGGCTGAGGGACAACCCCCCTCCGTGCACGAATTTCGTGCACCGGGCCTCTAGTATATATATAAAAGTAAACCACCTTGACCAAGTCTGAGTAGTGAATCAAATAAATAATCATAAAAATCCTTACATAATCTGGCTGGGTATTTTGGCATTTGAAATGTGGCAGCACATAGGCTATTCCCATTCCATCACTTACCATTACCTGCAAGATAGAGTGTGTATTTCTCAGATTGACACTCAGGCCCTTGGATAGTCTATCCTGTCCTCCTGACAAGCTGGTGTTTCTGTGGCTTCAACAGCACCATGGAGGATTGCAGGATGCCTATAGCACATCGCATGTTTGAGGCGAGACCTTAGCTTCTCTGTCCTGGTTGGTCTCCACTTACTACAAATGGCATAACAGACCAGGCAAGGAAATGTGGCAATTAGAGCTAATTGGCTTCCTTTATTGAGAAAGTGTCAGTACCAAACCCATCATTCCTCATATGCTATCCTTGCTAATTGCAGTCACCCCCCAAAACCTGAAACCCTTACATCATCCATGACTGCCTAGACTCTTATCCATCTGGAGTCCTGCTTATCACCTAATCTGACTGAAATGTCTACTTCTTTTCAACAACTCACACCTTCAGTATGCCCAATGAAATGCATTTCTGCAGTCAGTGAAATCTGCCATAGCTTTAACCTCGCCTTTGCAAATTTTCTTCACCTTTTCTTTTTTTCCCCTTTCACTGCTGACAGTCTTCGCTATATATTGAAATCATTTGGGGAGCTTTAAAAAATATTAATGCTTGGTTCACCCTCAGAAATTCTAATTTAATTGGTCTAGAGTAGACGCTAGGCATCAGGGCTTTAAAAATATTTTTATTGATGTCAGAGAGGAAGGGAGAGGGAGAGAGAGATAGAAACATCAACGATGAGAGAATCATTGATTGGCTGCCTCCTGCACACCCCACACTGGGGATTGAGCCCACAACCTGGGCATGTGCTATGACCAGGAATTGAACTGTTACCTCCTGGTTCATAGGTTGATGATCAACCACTGAGCCATACTGGCCAGACAGGACTTTAAAAACTTCTCTAATTGGTTCTAATATTCAGCCAGGAAAATTAATGAATGAGTGAATGAATGACCACTAAAGGATATCCTCTCAAATGAAGGCTATTAGTTTTCATACCTCTCACAAAATCTTGAGCCTGGAGAAGCGTGCTCTATGCTGGTTCATTCCCATTCCAGACAATTGTTTCCCCCTCTGTTCTATAGCTCTACATTAGAATTACATGAGTCCTGAGTACTTTGCGTTCATGGACCTCTTTCTCTGTAAAATAAATATATATGTCCTATACGATAATGATAGCTGTGTTGATGGAAATATGAATATAATCTAGGATAGATTCATTATTATATATTCATTAATATGTTAAAATTTTATTTTGGTTTTAAAACTTGAAAATATTTTCAAGATCTTAAACAGTGTGCGTCTTGTACCTTATGGGTTAGTCAGCCTTCACATTATTGCAAACTCTCCCTAAGCCCTTTAAAAATTATGCCATCAAGTTAGTCAATCCACTATTCCTCTTTGTTTCAGTTACTTAACCTCTCAGCATCACCCCCTTTTCATTTTTGGCTTATTATCTTTCTTTTCCCCATCATTCTTATCACCATATTGGTGATTTTAATATCTGTGTAGGAAATCTATCTGCTGTCCTTGCAATTTCATGGCCTTTTTTTTCCAATGATCTTGTCTTCCACCTCATCTGAACCACTCACTCCCAAGTAAGACCCTAAACATTATCTATGACAACTACTATACAACCTCCAACATTTCAATATCATGTTCCATGAGCTTCCCTCCTTACCTAGCTTAAATTTCATGATTTATCATTATAATCACTACCTTGCCTATGCTCTCAACTCCCTTGTTCTTCTTCCCATTTATCAAGTTTACCTGGAAAATACCCAAATCTTGAGAAATTCAACTCTCCCCCTACTGCAAGCATGCACCTGGAGAGCTGAATGTGGCTGGAGAAGACGCACATACCTCTCAGAGAGAGAGAGAGAGAGAGGTGATCAAACCCTGCTCCTCTCTCCGGGCCTCACCAGCAGCCAAGGATCTCTCTCTCTCCCAGAGGTCAGCAGTTCAGCCTGCTCACCAGCAGCCTGGGGTGGCTGCTGATCAACCCCGCCTCTATGATCAGGCCTGGAGATAGGCCCAGAGATGCTGACTGGCATAGACCGACCAATCAGAATCAAATCTGGGTGAATTGCGAGGAGTCAATGGCTGCCCAGGAGGTGGAGCTTTTGACACTGACTGGCATAGAAACTGATCAATCAGAACCTATTCTGGGTCAACTGCAAAGGCAGAACCTAAGGTGGGAGCTGAGGAGGGGTTTTAAGGGCAACAGCTGTTTGGTGTAAGGTGTAAGAAAGTGATTCAATTTTTTAATGATCAGTTCAGCAATATAGTGCATATGGCTGGCTATCAGTCCAGATATAGGGATTATGTGTTTTTATCTGCCAAGAGCATCTCTTCCTGCTGAAAAAGGCTTTTCCCCCATTTAAGCAAACCTATCCTATGTAATCTATCTATACTAATAAAAGGGTAATATGCTAATTAGACTAGGTCGACTGGCCATCTTCCAGACGTCTGACTTCCTTCCAGACAAAGCCAGGGTGGTGGAAGCCTTGGCAGAGGCAGTTAGGGGTGATCAGGCCAGCAGGCAGAGGCAGTTAGGGGTGATCAGGCAGGCAGGCAGAGGGGTTAGGGGTGATCAGGCAGGCAGGCAGGTGAGTGGTTAGGAGTCACTAGTCCTGGAAGGTGGTCTAGTTTCATTTTTTTGCACATATCTGTTCAGTTTTTAAACACCATTTATTACATAGACTGTCTTTATCCCATTGTATGTTCTTATCTCCTTTATGAAATATTAATGGACCATGAAAGCATGGGTTTTATTCCTGGGCTATTTATTCCATTCCATTTATCTATATGTCTGATTTTATGCCAATACCATGCTGCTTTGATTCCTATGGCCTTGTAGTATAGAAACAGACTCAGAGATACAGAAAACAGACTGACAGCTGTCAGAGGGGAGGGGGTGGGAGGCTGGGTGAATAAGGTGAAGGGATTAAGCAAAAATAAAAATAAATAAACTCATAGACACAGACAATGGTATGGTGATTACAAGAGAGAAGGGGGATGAGGGAGGTAGTAAAGGGTTAAGGGGGGAAATGGTGATAGAAAGAGACTTGACTTTGGGTGGTGAACACACAATACAATATACAGATGATGTATTATAGAATTGTACACTTGAAACCTATATAATTTTATTAACCAGTGTCACTCCAATAAATTCAATAAAAATAAAAAATGAAAAAGAGTTATCTTATAAGCTGTACATAAAGAAAGAAAGATCTGAGCTTAAAAATTAAGATATTATCAATGAAGTTGAAATTACTAACTAGTCCTTCTCAGATTTTCTTCTTCCTCCTCCTCCTAAGGTAAATTCTATCCTGAGTTTGAAATTTGTTAATTCTCTTTTACTTTTTTCTTTTTACTTTTATTCCCAATTGTGTACTCTCAAGCAATGTGTAGAATTGTTTTGCATGTTTAAACTGAAATATAAATGTTATTGTACTATATTTTCCTGCCATTTTTTTCCTCACCAGCATATTTAGAGATATATGCATTTTGTTATATGTAGCCTTAGTTCAAGCTTATATACAATATTCTCCTTTATAAATACATCAAAATTAATTTATTCATTTTTCTATTGATAGGTAGTTAGGTTGACTGTTACAATTAGGTTTGTTATTATAGGTAAAAAGATTTCTCTAGGTTGTATGTTTAGGAATGGAATTGGTGGATCATTAGGGTAACTTCATTTTTAACTTTTGTAGATATTGATAAACTGTTTTCAAAAAAGTATCAATTATTCTCTCTCTCTTTTTTTTAAATCCTCACCTGAGGATATTTTTCCATTGATTTTTAGAGAGTGTGGAAGAGAGAGATAATGACAGAGAGAAATATCGATGTCAGAGAAACACATTGATTGGTTGCCTCCTCCATGAGCCCCTACCAAGGCCCGGGCCAGGGAGGAGCCTGCAACCGAGGTATGTGACCTCAACTGGAATCGAACCTGGGACACTTCGGTCTGCAGGCTGATGCTCTATTCACTGTGCAAACCGTCTAGGGCCCAATTATTATCTTTTGAACCCAGTTCAATCAAACATCTGTCTTCACTCCACTCAAATGGCTATTGTCAATGTCACTGTCCATCTCCACATTGCCCAATTTAACATTCATTTCTTTTCCTCTTTCGTGCTTGTTAGAGTGCCCCAGGTTTTCAGCTTTTTTTTTTTCTCTCTGTATATTCATTATCTAAATGATTTCATTTAACCTTCTGGCTTAAAGTAGCATTTATATGAAAAGATGGCAAAATTATCTTTAGCACCAACCTCTCCCCTGAAGTCTATACTTTGATAACCAGCCTGCTTCTGGTCATCTTTAAGAAGATGTCTTCAGCAACTAAATTTCATTATAATTGAACCCTTTATTTCTTCCCTGGCCCAAACTTGATTTCCCCCCAATGTTTCCATCTCAAAATTACCAACATGCAGTAACACAGTCAACATTTTTAAGATTCTTGTTTTTTTCTCTAATCCCCTATGTCTAATCCATCAACAAATCCTGTTGCCTCTACCTTCAAAATACATCCAAAATTTAACCCTTTCTTGCCATCTCCACTGCTACACCTAGTACAAGCCTAGATGGAAACTAGAGGCAGTTTAGGGAAGTGGGTGGAGCATGAACTCAAATCACAGTTTCACTCCACCTCTGTGAGCTTCAGTTTCCTCATCTGGAAGGTGGGGATTATAATAGTAAATTCCTCATAGAGTTTTGTTGGGGTTAAATTAGTTAAAAATTGTGAAATACTTACAATAGTATTGAGTACTCTGTGATCACTCCCTTACTATCTGTACTTCACACATCAGTCAAAATGATCCTTTTAAAATATAGTTATGTCATTCATACCCCAAGCTTGAATGGCTTCAAAAGTACACTTGGAATAAAACCCAAAGTCATTATTATGGCTTATACAGTTCTGTTTGAGGTAGCCCTGCCTACCTCTCTGATATCATACTCTCATACTCTTCTCTTTGCTCACTATGCCTGGCTGGCTTCCTAATTTTCTTCAAATGCAGCAAGTATGCTACTCCTTCAGAGCTTTAGCACTTGATGTCCTCTCACTTGTGATAACTTTGTCTGGCTTTTCCATCCAGGTCTCTGCTTAAATGCCACATCATCAGAGAAGACTTCCTTGTCTTCATTCCCCAGAAATTTCTCTCTTCCTTATTTCCGATTTTATTTTCCTTCATGGCACTCACCACTTCATGATATTGTTATACATTTATTGTTTCTATGTTTTTATTGCTTATCTTGCCCACTAGAACGTAAGTTATTTGTAACCAGCACTACATAGTGTATATTATTATACTCCCCATGCCTAGAACACATAGTAGGCACATAGTAGGAATTCAGTGTCATAGAAAAATGGATAAATTTTATCTCTTGCAATTCTTCACTGCAAGTCCTCTGCTTTAGCTAGGTGGGTGACTTGCTGTCTCCTGAATCTACCTTGTCCATGCCCCCTCTGTTCTTGTCCTCCTGGTCTACCGCTGCTGGAGAACCCTTACCGACAACTCCTTCCAAAGATTACCTATATTTACAGGCCCATTCAAGCCTTTTTGAGAAACTTTCCCCAATCAAAACCAAAACAAAATCTACATCCTTTGAACAACTATTGCATTCATTACTTATGCCCTTCATATATATTCTTAATTTCTCTATTTACTAGTTAACTGTCTGCAGAGTTAACTATTTTATGTGTCTTTAACTTCAAAATCTTCCAGAGAGGGTTCTTCGTCCTTCCTCTTCCAAAAGTTTCCAAAACATTTCAGGTATATGTTTATGATAGATACTTAGTGAATAAGTAAATGCATAAATAAAATTAAAAGACACCCAGTATGTGAATGATGAACTTTCAACAAACTAGTTCCCAGTTTTAGATTTATTGCAAACTGTAAGGAAGGTGTCACTAAAATTAAGATATATCTCCACCTGGCATATTTCTGTTCATTTTTCATGACCCAAGTCATACATCACATTCTCTATCTCATTCATCTATTCATTTATACAGTATTATAAGTCACCATTTAATTTAGAACTAGTATACTCTCCTCACTCACATTGTTCCATTGAATAGATGAAGAAATTGGATCTGAGAGGGGTTAAGGTCATATTCTAAAGGGGTAATAGAAACATAAACAAATAATTACAAAACAATGTGATGTACTGAATAGAGAAATGTATGAGCTGCCCTAAGGGTAGTGAGGATAATGCATCCAATTCTGCTTAACTTTGGGAAGGTGGTATGGTCAGAAAGGATCACAGATAAAGGTGACCTCAATTGAACTTTGATGAATGAATGAAAATTATCTAGACAGGTGAAGATGCCAAGGAAATAACACATACAGAGGGTCAGTGGCATGATGTCAGAACAATTTCAGTGTAGTGATGGGAGTTAAAATTTTCTCAGCACTCCCATCACTCCTTACAATTGCTTTCATCGCAAACACTAAGACAGATTGTAACTATTTATTCAGGAGGCAGTTCCCATTATTAAATAATGGTTTCTTCATTCTATAACTGCCTTTGTGCCTATCACTGTGCCTGAGACTTAGTTCACATATCCTATCTACTAAAGTGACTACTGGCTGGAGATGTTGGCTGGTTGGATACATGGAGATGCCATTTCTGGCTTGGCCATATTTCGGGCATCTCCCTATAAATAGACATTTCTTATGGAAGCCACAGGTGATTTGGGCAGGAAGGGAAAAGTATCAAACATGAAGTCGAACTGGGCAAGTTCCTAGCCCTTAGAAAAAGCACAGCCAGTTACCAGGTCCTGGAGTATGCTCTATTTTTGAAGAGCCTCATCTATAATCGACCCCTCATCTGAACTTCTGTGTACTGCAAGTAATAATAACAATAATAGTTAGATTGAAAATAACAAGATGTAATTAGGAAATCACTTTGAAGTACCTGAATTGGAAGATGTTATGCAAGATAAAATATGCTTATTCTATGAAAAGCAGAGAATCCAAAATGTCTCAGTTCACTAATTAAAGTATCTTTCTATTTTCTAATTCTTTTCCTGTCTAACTGCAGGGGTGACTGCTGGCAAGTTCTGTCTTCCACTGCCAGCTTGTGAACAGAGTCAAGAAATCAACATTATAATTATGCATTGTTTCCATAGCAAGCAATCCTGCAGCTCTGAGCAAAACAGCACTTTTTAGATCCTGCCAGAGTATTTGTGGCAAAGAAACATTAATTAGCTTCTCACTAATTGACAGGATTTCGCTCCACATCTGCTTGGACCTGATGTGAGTTTCAATGTCAGCCTGAGGCTGATTAAACATGTAAAAAACTTAAAGTATCTTTCCAAACCTCAAATATGTCTGAGACCTTGATTCCTACTCTTTAAATAGCAAAGATGCCAGAGAAAGGTTAGGGTTGTGGATAGTGAATCCTGGGGAGGCAACAGAGAGCAGTAAGGTTAAAGGTTGGGTGCAGGCAAAAGTGGGTTATGACACTTGAGGTGGTGGTGGAGCTCAATAACCAGCCATGTGGTTGGCAAATCACACCACCACTTTGGATTTCTCTTCATGCTCAGGTGTCCAATACACCAGGGGTTTTCTCACTGTGTTTCCCAGTCCTAGAAGTTCTGCAGCCTCCAAGAGATCTCTTAGACTCTAGAGCAGTCCTGTTTAATAGCACTTTTGTTCCATAGAACTTCCTGCTATGATGGAAATGTTCTACATCCACGCTGTCCAGGAGGTAGCCACTTGTCACAAGTCGCTATTGGGTGCTGACATTTGCTTAGTATAACTGAGAAAATGAATTTTAAATTTTATATAAGTAAACTGTAAATAGTCCCTTGTGGCCATTGACTGCCATACTAGACCATGTAGTGCTGGAAGATCTGAGCTGGGGTCTAAATGGAAGGGTCCAGGACTTGTCCCACTACTGCTTTAATCACAACACATGTGCCTTTCTCTGTTTTTTGTAATATACTTTCAGGATGGATTTCCTGAACAAAGGATTTCATAGCTAAAGGACATTTGAAAACAACTACGCTAAATTATCTCTAAGGTTCTTAAACTTTGAAAACTCCTAACCCCCATATCCTAATCTCCCTCTGCATGCAGTGAAGACCAAACATAGGCTGCTAGGGGTGGAGGGGAGATAAAACACCTTCTCTATTGTCACACCCAATTTTACCTGGCCTGGAGGAAGATGCTAATGCAGCTGTGTGGTCTCTATATTCAAAAGCATCTTGACTCCTTTGACTGGAGAAAGGCCTTTATGATGTTCCCAGCTGCTTCATCCAACTTGCTTTCCAGGGGCTGCTCATAGCTCTTCTGCTGGTTCTACAGACTCAGATCATGGAAAGGTGATCCAAAGGTCAGGAAAAAATCTAAAGTTATTTTCTCAGACTATTAAGTCTCTATTATCACACAGCTGGGAAGGAGGGGCCAAGGATTTTCCAAGCGAAAGATGCGCAGAGCTCTGTCAAAACTATCTCAGGACACCCACCTCTGTCAATATGATGTTTGGTGACTGTTGCTCCCAGAATTGGGGACTGGGATAGTGGTGGGGTCCTTTGTATACCAATGGGAGGGGGGTTGATCAAAATAGAGACTATGAGTTACACATAGTGAGGTTTTGGGTGACTGTCAAGGTGTGAAGCCTGAGATAGGAGACCAAGGAGGTCACTCTCTATGAAATAGGAATCTCACCTGAATAAAGTACTTTTGAGAGATGACCAAAAAATGAGGTTTAGAGTATTTCATAGCCCAGGACAGCTTACAAAACTGAAAACTACATCATGTAACTCTTGTCTTGTACATGGTGCCAATATCTCTGTCAGCGACTCTTGGAGGGAAGAGAGAGAAAGATTAAAAGTTCTTCAAGTGGTCACGTGGTGAGGGGTTGCAGGAAAGGAATATCAAACTCCCTCATGGAGGCAAAAGCTCATACACACAGCTTCTTCAATTACACTTCCCCAGACTCCTTTTGAAGCTTTCCCCCAGATAAAGGTAAGTAATTACCAAGAACCTTCCAGAAACCTTTTGTAGGAGGAAGCGGCTATGATTTTCCATTGTTCTCAGACACACTAGAACAAATAGTGGTGCCTGTTGAAGTTTAAGACAGAATTCTAACTGAAAAACACAACTGAGAGAACCATATCATTGAACATATTTTTCCTATCCCACGTTCTCACTTAGAGAATAAATTGTTGACAGGAGTGTTGTCTTTTGTCATGTGTTTGGGTGAGGACTTCGTAAAAAAAAACCCACACAGAGTGTGGTATTTTGAGCAGGACTTATTACCAGAGTGTCATTTGCTATAGTTTTTCTTGACTTTATTACAATTCTGGTGTTTCTTCTTATAAATTTAACATGAAATACTAAATTACATTCAAATGCTAAGTTACATTCAAAGCACATACCCTTCTTTCTCTCCTGCTCTCTGGGCTTCCATTTTCCAGTAGAGCCACCTACATTTCTGTTACACACACATCAAATAGTCAGCCTTCTCCTCCCATTTGTTACACAGTCATGGATTTTGAGCAACAAGAGAAGCTCTTAAGGTCTGGAAATTATCTTGTTTGATTTAAAAGAGCATCCATAGCCTTGCCTACTTGCTTTCTGCCTCTTTTGTCCATCCATCAGTCACAGAGGACTGTGGTGAATTCCCTCAGGATTTTCCTTTGGTAATACAGGTTGGTCAGATGACCCCTCTCCTCATCATTGATACCAGGAAATATCCCTGCAGAGATTTCTATCAAAACTCTTCCTCAGAGAGCAGTTGCCCTCAGTTGAGCAACCATGACCATTCAACTCTTGGGGCAAGTTGCTGGCATGGCACTTTTTCAGGGTGTGTCTCAACAGAGCTTGAGTCTCTAGAGTAACAATAACATTTCCTCATTCAGTTAACACGTTACTTCTAGAAAACAACTGCAATTGTAGTGATGTTATTTTAAAAGAAATCTACAAGAGGAAGCAGAATCAATAATGAGTCTACTCCTGCTCACCTCCTCTTCATCCTGTGACATGTTCACATGCAGCATTCACCATTATAATGCCAATACTTAGCACAGGCTCTGGTTCCTGGTTAGTAAATGAGTGAATGAATGAGTAAATGAATGAAGGTGAGCACAGGTGAAACATAAGGGAACATTTTCAAACTTGAGGTTGGAAAAAAATTGGCATAGCTCCTTTTTCCCCCTTCTCCTTAGTTTTGGCCTGGATCATACTTGAATTATTAAGAATTTCTTCTTGGGAGAGGAGTTAAGATGGCGGCTGGCAGGACAGCAGTGAGGAAGAGAGTGTGAGTGAGTGAGGGAGAGAAAGGGGAGTATGTGGACATGTGTGGTGTGTGTGTGAGTGTGAGGGACAGTTAGATCCTGCAGGACTTTCAGAGGCTGGCAGACCAGGCTCTCTTAGATGGGGAGCCCCTGCTACTACTGCAAGCACTCCCAGGCAGCCGGCACTGGCACAGAAACCATGAAATTTTGGAGGGGAGAGCTTCTGTGACTAGGAGCCCAGCCTCACTGCCACCCAGACTGGCCTCAGACACCACCCTGGACCCTATAGGCACTCCGACTAAAGACCTGGTACCTCAGCTGCAGACGCACAGACACCAGGACTCCAACCTCCCTGGACATGGGCTCCTGTGGGTCCTGGAGTGCGCATCCCTCCTGCTGGCCCATTGCATAGGTCCCGGGCACAGTGCGATCTGCTGGTGAGTCTCAAACTGTGCTCCTTGCCTGCCAAGCCCAAGGCGTCAGCCCCAGGTCCTGAGCATCTCAGCGCCTGGACCCTTGCAAGAGAGCAAAAAGGGGGAGACAGAAAAACAACTCTCAAAGGAAAGAAAAGGAGTTGCCAGAAAAGGAACAAAATGAAATGGAGGCATGCAATATGTCAGAAAAATTCAGAGTAAGGGTCCTACAGTTTGTAAACCAGATAGATGAGAAAATCAACAACTTATGTAAGAATAAAGAGGAAATCAAGAATGATATCTATACTAATAAAAGCCTAGGTGGCCCTCGTGCACAATGTCATCACAAGATGGCCACCACAAGATGGCTGCCACAGGATGGACACCACAAGATGGTCACCACAAGATAGCCACCACAAGATGGCCGCTACAAGGTGGCCACATGCACAGTGGAGGTGAGGCCACTCTATGTGGTGAGGCCTGGGGGTCCCACGGCTCCGCACAGTGTGGAGGAGGCCGGTCCCGGTGTCTCTGCCACCTCATGCAGAGGAGGTGGGTCCCAGCGGAGGAGGCAGGTCACAGCAGGGGAGGGAAGTTGTGGGCAATCAGGCTGGCAGGGGAGGGCAGTTGGGAGTGATCAGGCTGGCAGGGGAACAGTTAGGGGGTGATCAGGCTGGCAGGCAGAAGCAGTTAGGGGCAATCAGGCAGGCAGGCAGGAGAGTGGTTAGAAGCCAGCAATCCGGATTGTGAGGAGGATGTCCACCTCAGTCCTGTTTGAAATCCCACATGTCAAATCAAGGGCAGTGTATTATTTGTTTCTGAATTCACTACTCCTAAAAGATGTAGGACAACTTCCTGGTCTACCAAGGCAAGATTCTAGACTGATTACAAGTCAAAATCTTTGCCTGAGTCTTCAAACACCTTGTGGTAATAATTACATGTCAAGCCTGAGTTACCCTCTAGAAACTTTCTTTTGTAATGTCACTATCTCTTTACTATGGGCTGTAGCCAAGTGATTTTTCATCTTGTAGAGCTGGGTTACAATTACACAAAAGTAATTTAAAACTAAAGGGTCAAGATGGCTCATTACCTTTCCCTGTGCCACTTCTGATTTAATAAATATGACCCAATGGGTAGAAATTATTTCTGAGAAAAGACTGTCCACTGTTGAACTGAGAACACCCTTTTGTATTCCCTACTCACTCACTGGAACACACTTACTTCTTCTAACTATACAAATAAACTCCTTAGAACTATTTCCCAGTATTTATTAAAATGGTAAAAGTGGAAGCTATTAGGTTTTTTAAATGAAAGGAGAAATCTCAGATTTGAAAAATGGAACACTTGGTGTTTTTTTCCCAGTGTCATAAAATAATCTATATTCTCATAGGACTCAGCAGAGGATCTTGCTTGAAACCTGTCAAGAGACACATGAAATATATTTTCCCAATTGTTCAAAAGGAAGTGATTAATGATGAACCAAAAAGTCACCACTCAGGAAGTCTATTCTTTATGACTTTGACCTACTTTTCTGAAAACAGACTCAGAGGAGTGAGTTTCATTCAAAATGCCTAGGAGAGCAACATAACCTGATTATTGCAGCCCAAAGGACCTGGGAGAGAGAGAGACTTCATTACCAGAATCAGAGGTAGGACTTCGGATTGAATATGAAGAAAATGCAGTTAAGCAGTGAAACATACAATTAAAAACACAAAACAAAACAAATCCCAACAGCCATGTGCAAGGAGAACCAGTTAGCAAGACAGTGTGATGGTGTCTGGTAATGAACAGCCTCCCTGCAAGTCTGTGAGACAATTAGGATAAAGGCTCACAACTGAGAAAGGAAAAGAGCTATAGCAACTTGCAATTAAGAAACCCAAGCTGCTTAAGAGGCAACACTGTCTATAGTTAGTTATTTTAACACATCACCACAATAGCGTATGTTTTCCTATTCTGCAGAATGCAATCCAATTGATTAGATGTACATTGTTTGTTTTCAAAGGGGCATATGCTTGGCTTTTCCATGGACACAATAATTCCTTTTATTTAGCTGCTTAGAACACTGAAAATGTAAAAAAAACTAACATAACACTTACAAAGGCTTGGCTACCTCGCTGAATCTTACCTATGTATGTGCCTTTTAAAAAACATTCCATAATAATTGTATACTTATTAGAAAGTTGCAAATATATCACAGAGGTTCATGTATACCCTTTATCTAGCTACAATGCAACCATATTGTGATACTTAAGTATATCAAATCAACAGGTGTACACTTTACATTTCCATGAAGTTATATGTCAAATATATTTCAATATTTTTTAAAAGAAAAGAAAATATCAGAAAAACACAACTTGAAGGGCATTCTATAGAAAGCCAGACCAGTACTACTGAAAACCATCAAAGTAATTATAAAGAAAGAAACCACTTTTATAATGATCAAATGAGTGGAGTGGCAAGAAAACATTCCTGTAATCCTGACAGGATGCCTGCATACATTTGAGACAAGCTCTGATGAGTAGGTCAAGGGGATAAGAGATGTTGGGAAAGAAGTAAGTTAATTAGACACATTTACTTTATTACTCTATACTATGCATACCCTAAATTTCCATGATAACCTACAAAATTGGGATAAAAGAATAAAATTTCTGAAATGGTTCTCCGTATTCATGAAACAGCAAAGATAAATTGCCTTCTTGATCCCATTACCCAAAGTACCCCAATGTGACAAAACTAAGAAGACTCATACGTAGACGGTCTATTTCTGAGGAAAAACCTTATGGCTTCTTGAGAAAGCTAACTTTTTTTGTTAAATCATTTCATCATCCTTTTATTAAATAATTTACTGATTATTATATATCAAATGTGTGCTAGAAATATAATGGTGAGCAAGAATACCATGGTCTTTATATTCGTGAATATTAAAGTCTAATTGGTTACCGACATAAATAATTGCAAAAATATAAATGTATGTAAAGTGGAAAATACCATGAAGGAAAGTTCCATGGAGAGCTAAGAACATGCATGATGTCTGATGTAATCAGAGAGGAGGATTGACATCTATGAGGAGGTAACCTTTGGGTGGAGATCTAAAAAATTCAGAGAATTCAGTGGGGCGTGGGGAAAGTGGTCCAGACTGAGGGAAACAGAAGTACAGAGGCCCTAAGGCAGAAAGGAACAGGATGGTTTGAAAAACTGAAAGATGACCATAGCCAGGGTGGCAGAAACCCAGGGAATGATGGGGTGAGGTGAAGCCAAAGATGTGCATTGGCCCAGGGTCAAAATGGGTGGGTTAGAGATTTGTGACTCTCCTGAAAGCAATGGAAAGCCATTGAAGTAGTTTGAGTTCTCATAGGCTTAGTGGGGAGAGTGAATTGAAAAGGAACAAGACTGAAAAATGTGGAGACCTTAAGTTCCAAGAGTCCTAGCGAGCGATAATCGTAGATTGGTAGATAGAGATGATCAGAATTGACAGATATTTAGGGGGTAAAATCAGAAAGACATGAGCATTGGCTAGCTATTGGAGATGAAGGAGAAGGTGTCAAGACAGAGAAATGTGACAAGCAGGATCAATGACTGAGGAAGCTAGATAGGGTAAACCTTGGGGCAGCAGGGGCCCAAGATTTTTTGAGGGCAGTAGAGAAAAGCAAGGAAGGGGGAATGTGGCATCTAAGGGACTATATTGGCTCTCTCCTAGCTTCAAAGGTACTGGTGTGTCCTGGGAGAAAGAAGGCGGACAATAAGAATATCAGGCCCACCCATCCATGGGATAGAGAAAACAATCTTGCGATGGTCTGAGAAGCAGGGGAGCACAGAGCTGAACAGCTCTCTTGGTCTGAGACTTGACTAGCAAATGTGTTCCGTGTGGACAACTCGTGGCAGAGGAAGGTCACGGGCTGGTTTGTGGCTTTCAGAGCAGCAAAGCCCCATGTTCCACCAGGGACTGTACCTGACCTAAGCCATTGTCTATTGCCTTTCAAGCTACTTGTTATTGGAAGCTACTAGTTACCTGATATCCATGATATAATCTTTTTGAAATATTGTGCTTGTAAGTTTTTTTAAAGCCCTGAGCTGGAAACATTTGCAGGTGGGTAAGAATTTTCCCAGGTCACTGAGAGAAGCTTCAGGACAAGGCTGTGTTTTCTGAATCTCTGTATCCCCAGTGTCAAGTGTAACTGAGTGAATAAATGCAGACCTAGATCCAGGTCAGAGTAACAGTGCACTGCAAAAGACCCCAGGAAATAAATAAATCCATAGGTGAATTTGCAAAGTTGCAAATACTTTTCATTACTGTTTGTGTGGGGGAGTGTGTGCCACCATAGAGATCCAGGAAAATAGGGTCCTGGAAGCTGAATTCAGCTCCATTTCCCTATCTTACTTACTTATTTTCCTCCGAGCTGGAATAAAGCCATGAAGAAGAGCCAAGAACTAAGACCCAGAGTTTTGTTGCTCTTTAACTGAGGGCGGTTGGTTTGCCCTTTCTCATCGGCAGCTTCCAGAGGAATTGCATCATCAGCTGATGGCAGTGTTGGCCAGCTGCTCCTTCACCCTATGACTGTGACAGTGGGAAGCAGATGGCACCAGACATGGAGGCTGTGGGGACTGATCCCTACCATACAGGGAGTAGGGCTTGGAGGCGTTTGGAAGTATGTTGCAAACCAGCCTGGGAAGAACAGGTTCATTTCCCTTGTCTGTCCTTCAAGTGAGACGTAGTGTCCAAGCATTGAATTTTGGCAGCCTCAAATTCCCAGACAGCCCACTGTAAAATACTGCCTATAAATATGAGATCAGGTCTCTGCAGACACAGTTTATGTGGTTATGAAGTGTTATTCTTCCCAGTCCTGTCTCTCCCCATCAGCTGCATATTTTAGAACTCTTGGCCATTCTTCATTCTAAGTATTTCCAAGTATTTTTACTCACTTGTCAGCCTTCTCTTTCCCCAGTCATTGGCATCACATGCCTCACATAGGCACACCTTGATTTTTAAAATCCCTATAATCAGAAATGCAAATTAAAGCAACACTAAAATATTCTTTTGCCAATCAAAGTGGTGAAGTTTTATGTTAATACTCAGTGTTGTCAAGATTCCAAGGAAATGGTTGCTGTCTTACACTGCTGGCAAGAATATAATTAGCTCAAACTTTCTGAAAGATAATAGAGCAATTTTATCCTATGTCATGAAAATATACATCTCTTTTGACCTGGCAGTTGCACACTGAGGGTATATGTGAAGTCTCTCAATATAATTCTCAGTTATTTCACAGGGTTATTATCATTATCTGCATTACCAAAGAGAAAAACTCAAACTCAAAAAGGGTGAGTAACTTTTTTAAGGTTGCACAGTATATACTAGTATGTGCCCAGAAGGAAACCCAAATGCAGATCTCAAATATGATGCTTAAATTCCAAATGATGTGAAAGGATGTAGTCTTCCACTCAATGCAAGGATTTTCATCGAAGTGTTAATTATATGATAGGGAAAACTGAAAGCAACTTGAATATCCAACAACTGGAATTGATTTTTAAAATTATAGTGTAAAAATGTATATATTCTTTAAAATTACATTGCAGAAGAATATTTAATGGTATAGAAATATGATCATAATACACAACGTAAGTACAATATTATCTCAATTTTATGAAAATGATTCTATATGTATGCATAGATAAAGATCAGAAGATTATATACTAAAATGTTCTGACTGCTGGAATTATGAGACTTGTCTTCTTCCTTCTGACTGCATTTTCTATATTGTACATATATTTTTAGTAAAAAAAAAATTACTAAAATAGATTTTAAAGTCCATGTGTCTGGATGGACTCTAGATCTGTAATATCTATAATAATAAAAGCATAATATGCTAATTAGACTGGACAGCCAAATGACCTTCTGGACGTCATTCTAGACGTCCTTTTGGATGAAGCCGTGGTGGTGGGGGCCAAGGCAGAGGTGATTAGGGATGATCAGGCAGGCAGGCAGGCAAGCAGTTAGGTGCAATCAGGCAGGCATCCAGAGTGGTTAGGGGTGGTCAGGCAGGCAGGCAAGTGGGTAGGGGTGATCAGGCAGGCAGGCGAGTAGTTAGGAGCCAGCAGTCCTGGATTGTGAGAGGGATGTCCAACTGCTGCTTTAGGTCCAATCCTGCATTGGGCCTAAACCGGCAGTCGGACATCCCCTGAGGGGTCCTGGATTGTGAGAGGGTGCAATTGCGAGAGGGACCCCCCACCCCATGCACAAATTTCATGCACCAGGCCTCTAGTATAGTAAATAACAGCTTGCCTGGTAAGTAGGCTTTTAAGGGACAATCCACTTACTTGTTACTATTAACCATATTAGGCCCATGTTACAAATCAGAATGCTGAGGTTATGAAATATTATATAACTTCCAAAGATCACGCCGTCAACAAGTGCAGAGCAGGCGACTCTCAGCCTTGCTCTCACTCCAAAGCCTGCAGTGCAGGGGTGAGGGGAGCATCCAAAGCCAGGGTCCTGGGGTTCAGATTCCACTGAGTAACTCACCAGCTGTGTGTGAGGAGTGATTTCCTCTTGGTACTTCAATTGCCTCTTATGTAAATTTGGGTAATAATGGTGACTACTACATAAAAGTGGGGATTAGCTGAGTTAATAAAATAAGGTGCTTAGAACAATAGGTGGCACTAGTACCCTGAAGTGCTGGTATCAGTTGATGCTGGCAGGTTTGCAGGAGCGATTGAAGGAACAAAGAGCCAAATACATCTGGAACTGCAATCAGTTTTGGCCACTTAACTGGGTGACCTTGAACAAGTTACCTGATCTCTCTGTGCCTCTATTTCATTATCTCTTGTGTCAAGTGCCCCATTCATGGTAACTGCTAATGATGACAATTGTCCTAACAGTTCTACCAGCCCGTCCCTATGTTTCTCTCACACAGCGTGCTGCAGTCACTGGTTAGGAAGCCATCTCTTTGCACAGGCTGCAGCCCGGACCAGCTCCATATGGGGAAGCTTGAATAAGATGACATATGGACTGGGTTCCTGATCTTTTTCAGGAAAGGGATTCTGTTCTGATTCCAGAACAGGAAGAGAAATTCCCCCACTGAACACCTTTCTGTTTTAATTATATAACAACAACAATAAAATCCCCAGCTTGCTGGGTAACAAGAAATCCTAAAATGTTTCGTTTCTTTTAATAGTACAAAAAAAAAAAAAAAAAAGTTCCATCTGCTTTCCATTTACCTTAGGAGCCTGGAAGCGTTGCAATTCCCAGAGCAGTGGCTGAGATGGGGGAAGCTGTTTACTGGTGGCCAGGGTGTGTGACTGTGCAGCAGCCATGGGAACAAAAACACCAGCGCCTTTAAGGTGTCTATGCATTCCCCGGGGAGGGGAAGGGGAGGGAAGAGACAGGAACTGTGTGGACATCCCAGAGAGCAGCAGGACTCAGTGTTATTTTATTTTATTCTTTTAAAATTAGAAGACTGTAATGTTTGCTGTCTTCCCAGCCCACTGTTCCTGTGCTTTCTCTCCCAGCTGTGCCAAGACTCAGGGGTTTCCCTCCCTGGACCACCCTGAAGGTATGATTTGGAATAGCATTGCACTAATAGTGCTGCTCCCAGCCCCCTGGGAACACCCAGTCCTGAGAGAACAGCTCCAGAGGCTGTGGTCTGGTCCATGATCATCCCTGTCCAGGCTGACTCTGGCAGGGCCATCTCTACCCCACACTTCTGCTTTATTTGGGGCTAATGAGGGTCCAGATCAATATGGACCACACTGCTGGTCTTGCAGAGTAGAGTGACCTGAATCCATTCCCATCAAGACTGACGTGAGGTGCAGTCAGTTTTCCTGATAGGAATGGAGGGTCCTGGCTGAGGGGCTACCTACAGACCATTTCTCAGTCTGACTCAGCATCTGAAATGGAGCCATTTCCTCAAGACGTGGCCTCAGGGAAGATCAATGGCCCAGAGAGTGTGATACATCATCGGGACCTCAAAAAGAAAATATTGCTGGACTAAAGATGGATACTTCAGCAAATGTGTCCCTAGTAAGAGCAAACCAGACATGTTCCAGGGTAGGGGTTTGAAATAATTAAGGCTCATGGGCCATGCTCAGCCCACTGCCTGCTTTCAGTGTGGTCCATGCTGAGCTGGGCCCTCATTAGCCCCAAATAAAGCAGAAGTGCGGAGTAGAGATGGCCCTGCCAGAGTCAGCCTGGACAGGGATGATCATGGACCAGACCACAGCCTCTGGAGCTGTTCTCTCAGGACTGGGTCTTCCCGGGGGGCTGGGGGCAGCACTATTTGTGCAAATCTATTTCAAATCACACCTTCAGGGTGGTCCAGGGAGGGAGACCCATGAGTCTTGGGCACAGCTTCAAGTAAAGAATAATTTTCACATTTTTAAATGGTTAAAAAATAAAAAGAATGATATTTTGTAACACATGAACATTTTATGAAATCCAAATATTAGTACCCATGAGTAATATCTTATTAGAACACAGTTCACTTATTCATTTACATGCTATCTGTGACTGCTTTCATGTTGCAACAGCAGAGTTGAATACCAGCATTTGGCCCTCAAAACCTAAAATATTTACTATCTAGCCCTTTTTAGAAAAAAGTTTGTAGATCTCTGTCCTGGGACAGTGGTTTTCAAACTGCAGCCATTTTAGAAATTGTCTGGAGGGCTCGTCACAGCAGAGCAAATGCCGCATCTCCAGAGTCTCTGCTCTGATAGATCTGAAGTGGAATGCAAAACTTGCATTTCTAATACATTCCAGGTGATGCTGTTGTTGCTGGCCAGTCTTTAAGAGAATCAGGGACTTCAGTGGCCCACAGGACAGAGCAGGTACAAAGAAAACGAGAGGAGACACTGAGGAGCATAGGTTCCAGGGGAATGTTAAAGCTGCAAAGATAGATAAAGGAACTTTCTAAGGAATGGATATGTGTTTGAATATACTTCTCAGCAAGGACACACCTGAAAACAGCAGATGGAGAGAAAAATTAGAGGCCTACAGCTTTTACAGAATGGGCTGCTGCTTTGATGGGTTTACGTGGGCTGAAGGAAATCAAGTCCATTGTAAGTGCATTGCTTCACTTGGCTTTTAACAATCTCAGTCTCTCTACTTGTGATAGGAAAGGGTTGATTATGAAAGGGATAGCTTGAAACATGAAGAAGTTTGTTCTTATCCCTTTGAGGTAAGGTCATTTAAGTTTCTTCAACATTTTTTACACCTTTCTTTCTCAGGAAAAGGAACCAGTTATTTGTTTTGGTTATCTATTGCTATATAGCACACCATCTCAAAGTGTGGTGGCCTAAGACACAATAACCAATTTTTGGGGTAGGACTCGGTAACTGGACTGGGTTCAGCTGGGTAGCCAGACTCTTACTTGGTGGCTTGGCTTCCTGGGAGCACAAAGGCAGAAGCTGCCAGGCCTTCTTAAGGGTTAGGCAAAGACTGGCACAGCATCACCTCCATGGTGGCCACACTCTATTGGTGAGTCACAGGGCAATACAGATTCCAGGGGAGAGGACACCAGGGAACAGGCCCATTGGAGACCATTGTTACAGATTAAAGCAGCATTTGTTTGGGAGAAATTTTCACAAAACAAAAGGAAGACAGGTAAATGGGAGAGCTCCTCTGGGAACAGATGGGTCTGCAGGGAGAAAACGAAGATTTATAACAATTTTTTGGGTGGTATTCTGGGACTGAAAGCACTGGAAATTCTTCAAGAGCATTCAAAGATGTTTTCATTTTTATTTTTAAATTGTGTCCACACAAGTTCTAGAACAGCAAATACTTCCCTCTTTGACTAAATTCACATAGTTACTGGCAGTTATATTTATTGTATACTAGAGGCCCAGTGCACGAAATTCATGCACGGGGGGTGGGGGGGTGGGAGGGGGTGTCCCTCAGCCCAGCCTGCACCCTCTCCAATCTGGGATCCCTCTCACAATCCAGGACTGCTGGCTCCCAACTGCTCGCCTGCCTGCCTTCCTGATTGCCCCTAACCGCTTCTGCCTGCCAGCCTGATCACACCCTAACCACTCCCCTGACAGCCTGATTGATGCCTACCTGCTCCCCTGCCAGCCTATTTGCCCCTAACTGCCCTCCCCTGTGGCCTGGTCACCCCTAACTGCCCTCTCCTGCAGGCCTGGTCACCCCTTATTGCCCTCCCCTGCAGGCCAGGTCCCCACCCAACTGCTCTCCCCTGCAGGCCTGTGTCCCCTCCAACTGCCTTTCCCTGCAGGCCTGGTCATACCCAACTTCCCTTCTCTGCCGGCCTGGTCACCCCTAACTGCCCTCCCTTGCAGGCTTGATCGCCCCCAACTGCCCTCCCTTGCAGGCCTGGTTCCTCCCAACTGTCCTCCCCTGCTGGCCATCTTGTGGTGGCCATCTTGTGTCCACATGGGGGCAGGATCTTTGATCACATGGGGGCAGCCATCTTGTGTGTTGGAGTGATGGTCAATCTGCATATTACTCTTTTATTAGATAGGATAGAGGCCTGGTGCATGGGTGGGGGCCAGCTGGTTTGCCCTGAATGGTGTCCCAGATCAAGGTAGGGGTTCCCTTGGGGTGTGGGGCGGCCTGGGTGAGGGGCCTGTGGTGGTTTTCAGGATAGCTACGCCCCCCAGTGACCCAAGCGGAGACCCTGGTATCTGCAGTTTATTTATCTTCTACAATTGAAACTTTGTAGCCTAGAGTGGAGCCAAGCCTTCTGCTCGCTCCGTGGCTGCAGTCATTTCCGTTGGAATTTATTTGTCTTCTATAATTGAAACTTTGTACTCTTGAGTGGAGGCCTCGGCCCGCCAGGGTGTGTGGAAAGCTTGGCTTCCTCCATCGCCAGGGAGACCCAAGCCTCCCTCCTGCTCAGTCCATGGCCGCAGCCATCTTAGTTGGGGTTAATTTGCATACTTGCTCCTGATTGGCTGGTGGGCGTGGCTGGTGGGTGTAGTGGAGTGATGGTTAATTTGCATATTACTATTTTATTAGATAGGATTCTTGGAAAACTCCACAAAGAGATGAAATAAGATTACCTTTAAGTGATGTAATTGGTGAGGTTGTTTTAGCTCTTTTTTCCTTTTAACACAAGCAAACCAGTACATCCCCTTTTGACTGTTTTCAATGCATCTGCATATTGGTGTTTGCTTTTGGGAAGAAGGGAAGACTTGAAACAATAATTGTCCTCCTATTATCCCTTTATTATTTTTTTCATATTTATTCATTTTTTGTTTGCTTTTAGTTAGAAAAATTGGTTTATTCAAAACACACATAATAATGTACCTTGGGTGGTCACATATAATTTTATTATCTATTATTTAGGTAATTTCCAATTGTTGTACCCAAAATAATAGACGAGTGGTTAAAAAAAAGCCATGATACATTTACACAATGAAATACTACTAGTCCATAAAAAAAAGAAGGAAATCTTACCCTTGTGACATCATGGATGGACCCAAAGAGCATTATGCTAAGTGAAATAAACCAGTCAGAGAAAGACAAGTACCATATGATTTCACTCATATGTGGAATCTAGTGAACAAAATGAACTAATAAGCAAAATAGAGACACACTCATAGATAGAGAGCAGGCTGATAGCTATCAGAGGGGGAAGGTCTTGGTAGGGGTGGGTGGAGGGATTGAGCAATAAAGGGGGGGAAAAAGAGACAAAACTCATGGACATGGACAATAGTGTGGTGACTGCCTTGGGGGAAGAGAGTAGGGGAAGGAGGAGAAGGGTATAGGGGGATAAATGATGATGGACAGAGACTTGACTTGGAATGGTGAATACTCATTACAGTGTACAGATGGTATGTTATAGAATTGTGCACCTGAAACCTGTATAATTTTCTTAATCAGTGTCACCCAATAAATTTAATTTAAAAAATATATTCACGTAAATACTTGTATGTGAACATCCATAGTAGCAGCATTCATAACATACAAAAAGTGGAAACCACAACAATGACCATCAGATGATGAATGAATAAACAAAATATGTAATACCCATCCAATGGGAAATTATTCAGCCACACACAGAGCAAGAATGAAGTACTGACACATGCTACATGTAGATGACCTTTAAATCACTATACTAATTGAAAGAAGCAGAAACAAAAGACCATGTATTTTAATAAATTCCATTAAAAAATCATAGTGACAGAAAGAAATTAGCATGCTTTCATTCTTGGAATGCTCTTCTTTTTTGGCTTCCACCACACCATTCTCTTCTATCTCCTCTATATCTCTTTAGCTAGCTCTGTTTCAAGTATGTCACCCCCGAACCTGCTCCTTCAATACCATGGCTCTCTGACACTCATATTCTCTCACCCACACGGTCATTCTTTCACATAGCTCAGAGCTGCTGTGACAAATTTTCTGACACTGTGACTTCCAGATTAATCCTCCAGCCTTTCCCTTCTCCAGAGCTCTATACCTGCTTGTCATTTTACCTAAGTACTTCTTCTTAGACATTCCTCAGGTTCAAAACAAATTCATCATTTCCCAAACCTTGTATTATGCTTTTATGTATATTACTTCCTCCACTAGAAATGCCTTTTCTATGCTTTGTCTTGAGAACTCTTACTCATCTTTCAAAATTTAGCTTCAAATTTACCTCCTCCACAAAGCCCTCATGGGTTATTTGGTTCAGATAATAAGCTGCCTTCTGTATTCCTAAGCACTTTAACTTTTTGCACATTCACCACATTATATTTAGGTATTTGGTCTGATTGATCACCTCAAAGGCTGCCCTTTTGCCTGTTTAAAATATCTAGCACTCAGTACCATTGCAGACAATGAATATTCATCACCAAATGGAAGAGGATGAGAGTGATGACAGCCAACAACTTTATTGTGCTTACTAGATACCAGGTACTATTTTGAGTATAGATGATTCTCAACTTATGATGGGGTTACATCCTGATAAACCCACTGTAAGTTGAAAATATCATAAATCAAAAATGCATTGAATACACCTAACCTACCAAATATCATAGCTTTCCCTAGCGTACCTTAAATATGCTCAGAACACTTACATTAGCCTATAGCTAGGCAACTCATTTCACTGTCTCTGCCCAGCATCACAGGGGAATATTGTACTTCATATTTTTAGCCCAGGAAAAGATAAAAATTCCAAGTCCAGTTTCTACTGAATGGGTATTGCTTTTGTACCATCATAAAGTAGAAAAATCCCATTTACCACTGCAACAAAACATTAAGATACTTAGGAATAAACTTAACCAAGGAGGTAAAAGACCTGTACTTGGAAAAGTATAGGATGTTGAAAAAAGAGATAGAGAAAGATATAAACAAGTGGAAGAATATTCTGTGTTCATGGATTAGTAGAATTACATTATTAAAATGTCCATACTACCCAAAGCAATCTATAAGCTCAATGTATTCCCTATTAAAATACCAATAGCATATTTCACAGATCTAGAATAAATACTCCAAAATTTATATGGAACCAAAAAGACCCCAAATTGCTGCAACAATCTTGAGAAAGAAGAACAAAGTTGGAGGAACCACAATATCAGATACCAATTACACTACAAAGCCACTGTAATCAAAACACCTTGGTACTGGCACAAGAACAGGTATATAGATCAATAGAACAAAGAATCCAGGAATCAACCCAAGCCATTATGCTCAATTAATATTTGACAAAGGAGGCAAGAACATTCAATGTAGTAAAGATAATCTCTTTTAAAAATGGTATTGGGAAAATTGGATAGGTATATGCAAAAAAAATGAAACTAGACCACCAACTTACACCATAAACAAGAATAAACTCAAAATGGATAAAATACTTATGTAAGTCACAAGAAAAAGTCATAGGCAACAAAATCTCAGACATCTCTCATAGTAATATGTTTGCTGATACATCTCCTAAGACAAGGGAAACAAAGGGAAAAATAAGCAAATGGGACTGTATCAAAATAAAAAGCTTCTGTACAGCAAAAAATCAACAAAATAAAAAGGGAGCCCACTATATGTATGGGAGAACATATTTGCCAATGATATATCTGACAAGTGGTTAATATCCAAAATATATGAGGAACTCATACAACTTAACAAAAGGAAGACAAACAACCCAATTAAAAAATGGGCAAAGGACCTAAATAGACACTTCTCTAAAAGGAACATACAGATGGCCAAGAAACATATGAAAACATGCTCAAAGTCAGTAATCATCAGAGAGAAGCAAATGAAAATTACAGTGAGATATCACCTCACACCTGTCAGAATGGCTATCATCAACAAATCAACAAATGACAAGTGCTGAAGAGGATGTAGAGAAGAGAGAACTCTAGTACACTGCTGGTGGGAATGCAGATTGGTGCAGCCACTATGGAAACAATACGGAGTTTGCTCAAAAAAACTAAATATGGAACTCCACTTGACCCAGTGGTCCCACTTCTAGGAATCCTACCTAATAAAAGGGTAATATGCAAATTGACTGCACCTTCGCTAGGCCCAAGCCACGCCCACCAGCCAATCAGAGCGAGTATGCAAATTAACCCAACAAAGATGGCGGGTAATTTGCATACGCATGCACTGATTGGCCTGGGTCCCGGAACATCCTCAGGACCCAGGCTGCTCCTAGCCTGTAGGCCAGTAGGCCCTGAGCAGCAGGGGTCCCAGAACGCCCCCTGGCCACTCGGAGCCTATGAGTGCAGGGCCAAGCGGCCGGGGGCAGGGTGGGAATGTCCCCGCGTCACCATAGTGACACAGGGACGTTCCCGCCCCGTCTGCAGCCACTTGGGAATGCTAGCACCAAGGGGAGGTTTGGGTCCACGCCCCCAGTCTGGGGTCTCAGGCCAGCAGCAGTGTGCGCACCCACGGAGATCTGGCCGCGCCACCAGCCTGGGGTCTCAAGCCGGCAGCGGCACGCGCACCCACGGCGATCAAGCCGTGCCCCCAGCCTGGGATCTCAGGCCGGCAGAAGCGCACAGACCCACACAGTGATCCCCTCCTGGTCCAGCCTGGGTTCTCAGCCACTGAGTCACACTAGCCAGGCAGATGTGGAGGAATCTTAAATGTTTCTTTTTTTATATATATTTTATTGATGTTTTACAGAGAGGAAGAGAAAGGGATAAAAAGCTAGAAACATCTATGAAAGAGAAATATCAATCAGCTGCCTTCTGCACAGTCCCCACTGGGTATGTGCCCCCAAGCAAGGTACATGGCCTTGACTGGAATTGAACCTGGGACCCTTGAGTTTGAAGGCCGTTGCTCCATCCACTGAGCCAAACCAGTTAGGGCTGTCCAATATGTTAAAGAAAAAACCCTATCTAATAAAGAGGGAATATGCAGGGGAGGGCATTTGGAGGTGACCGGGCTGTCAGGGGAGGGCAGTTGGGGATGATAAGGCCAGCAGGAGAGCAGTTAGGTATTGTTTAGGCTGGCAGGGGAGTGGTTAGGGGGTGATCATGCTGGCAGGCAGAAGCAGTTAGGGGCAATCAGGCAGGCAGGTGAGCAGTTGGGAGCCAGCAATCCAGAATTGTGAGAGGGATGTCCGACTGCCTGTTTCGGCCTGGCAGTCGAACATCCCCCGAGGGGTCCCAGATTGGAGAGGGTGCAGGTTGGGCTGAGGGACACACACACCCGTGCACGAATTTCGTGCACCAGGCCTCTAGTATATACTAAGAAACCCAAAACACCAATCAGAAAGAATATATGCGCTCCTATGTTCATAACAGCACAATTTATAATAGCTAAGATCTGGAAACAGCCCAAGTGCCCATCAGTAGATGAGTGGATAAAGAAGATGTACATTTACACCATGAAATTCTATGCAGCTATACAAAAATAAGAATCTCTTACCCTTTGAGACAGCATGGAAGGACCTGGAGAGTATTATGCTAAGTTAAAAAACCAGTCAGAGAAAGTCAAGTATCATATGATCTTACTCATATGTGGAATCTAATGAACAAAATAAACTGATGAACAAAATAGATCCAGAGGCATAGAAGCATAAAACAGCCCTAGCTGGTTTGGCTCAATGGATAGAGTGTCAGCCTGTGGACTGAAAGGTCCCAGGTTCGATTCCGGTCAAGGGCACATGCCTGGGTTGTGGGTTAGATCCCCAGTAGGGGGCGTGCAAGAGGCAGCCAATCAATGGTTCTCTCACATCATTGATGTTTCTATCTCTCTCCCTCTCCCTTCCTCTCTGAAATCAATAAAATATATATATCGCCCTAGCCGGTTTGGCTCAGTGGATAGAGCGTCGGCCTGCGGACTGAAGGGTCCCAGGTTCGATTCCGGCCAAGGGCACATGCCCAGTTGTGGGCTCGATCCCCAATAGGGGGCATGCAGGAGGCAGCCGATCAATGATTCTCTCTCATCATTGATGTTTCTATCTCTCTATCCCTCTCCCTTCCTCTCTGAAACCAATAAAGAAATATAAAAAAAAAAAGAAGCATGGAACAGACTTATGAATCTCAGAGTGAAGGTGGGGGTGGGTAGGGAGAGATTAACCAAAGACCTTATATGCATTTATGCATAACCCATGGACACAGGCAATAGTGTAGTGAATGCTTGGATCGGGGGGAGGACAAGTGTGGGTTGGGGGGAAAAGGGAGACATCTGTAATACTTTTAACAACATAGTCAAATTTTTTAAAAATGTGAAGAAGAAAAAAAAAGAAAAATCATAAATTGAACCAGCCTAAGTCAGGAACCATCTGTATTTTATTTGTATTAACCTTTGAGGAAGGCACATTTCTATTTCCATTTTTCAATGGGATAAACTGAGATTAAGAGAGTTTAGGTAACTTTCTGAAGGTCACACAGATACCAAATGGCAGGGCTGGGATTAGAATCCAGACATTCTGGCAACAAAGTCTGTGATATCAAGAGAAAACCTGGTTATTTCATTTCCCTCTCCAAAACTCTCAAAAATTCCAAATTTACTAAGGGACTACATTAGATTTTCAATTCAATTCCTTCTATTAAAAAACGACTTTCTTTACAGTCACTGTAGATAGTTTATTGTTTGCTTGCCAAAGTATTAATCAATTGACAATGTAGCCTAAATCTGACTTTTTACACGGATAAAATATTACTGTCATGTGAATTCATATACAAACATTTATTGAGCTCCTCCTTTACCTCTGTGCTAGGCACAGTCTTAGGCATTGAAGATAGGTTGATGAATCAGAAATGAACCCTGCTTTCTTCAGACAAAGAACTTGGGAGTAAAGATTTTTTGTATTTTTCATACATATCAGTAGATTCCACTAAAGTCTGTCTGCCAATTAACTTCTGGTTAAATAAGAGTTGAGAGAAATCTGTGAATACTGCCTATATTAGGCAGAGTTCTATTAAGAAACAGAACCAATAAGAAAATAGAATGTGTGTGTGGAGAAAAAGGAGAGAGACAGAGAGAGATTTACTTATTTTAAGGAACTGGCTCATGCAGTTTTAAAAGCTAGCAAGTCTGAAATTGGTAGGGCAGTCTAGCAAGCTGGAAATTCAGCCAAGAGCTGATGTTAATTCTTGAGCCCAAAATCTATAGGATAGACCTGCTGACTGGAAACTCGTGTAGGGTTTCTATATTGCAGTCTTGAGGCAAAATTCCTCCTTCAGGAAACATCAGCCTTTGCTCTTAAGGCCTTCAATGGATTGAGAGAGATCCACTCACATCATTGAGGATAATCTGTTATACTTTACTAGAGGCCTGGTACATGAAATTCATGCACTCAGGGGGTGGGGGGTCCCTCAGCCCAGCCTGCACCCTCTCGCAGTCCAGGAGCCCTTGGGGGATGTCTGACTGATGGCTTAGGCCTGCTGTGCTCTAAGCCATCAGTCAGACATCCTTAGCGTTGCCACGGAAGTGGAAGAGGCTCCCGCCACCGCCACTGTGCTCGCCAGCCATTATCCCAGCTTCTAGCTGAGTGGTGCTTCCCCTGTGAGAGCAGACTGACCACCACAGGGCAGCTCCTGTATTGAGTGTCTGCCCCCTGATGGTCAGTGTGCATTACAGCAACTGGTCATTCTGCCATTCAATTAATTTGCATATTAGCCTTTTATTATATAGGATATTTGCTAACTGTAAATGTTAATCATGTTTTTTAAAAAATATATTCATAGCAACATCTATACTTGTGTTTGACCAAACTCTATAGCTTAGCCAAGTTGACATATAAAATTAACCATTACAGTCCCCACAGTTATAGGTGTTCAAGGTTGAGAAGGGAAAGTCTCAGAAGCAGTAAATGTACAAGCTTACCTGTAATTGAGGAAACATTTTGTTAACTTAGAGGTTATTTTGTTTGCCATGATCTAAATTTATTATGAAGATGCTTAAAGATGCCTTATATATTTTTCCCATTTCTTAAACATTCTACACCACCTCTCTCCATTGTCCCCAAACATACTTCCTCCAATCAAACATCTGCTTTTGCCATTCTACCTCCTGAAATGTCCTCTGGTTTTTCATTGCTAACAACAGGTCTTCATGAAAGGCATTAATCAGGACACTTATCCTACATGGTGTTTTTTTCAACTCTTCTTATTTAGCTTTAGGCTTCCCAAATGTTTGGCAATTCATTCAGAACTTGAAGGGAAACTTAGTGGCCAAAATAATTAAATTTCCTCATTTTACTGATGAGGAAACTGAATGCAGTGACTTTTCTAAATTTGAGGTGAAACCAGGGCTAGAATTCAGTCTGCTCTGCCAGAATCTGGGCTTTTCAGACAGGAAAGAACCATTGCCTATTGGAAGGAAAACTAGAAAACTAGCTTGGTAAAAATATGGAATATATTGTCCTGGATATATATATATATATATATATATATATATATATATATATATAATCTCCAGTGGACTTATATGAATATTTTTAACCTTCCTGAGCCTCAGTTTCTTTACAGAAGTCTTCACTTAATGTTGTCAATATATTTTGTGATTTTAAGTGAAACAACAAATAATGAAATCAAAGAGTTAAGTTCCTATGGCATCTCATCAATGTTATAACAATGCAATTGGTGAACAAAATCGCATTATTTGAGGACCTACTGTATTTGTAAAATGGCTTTAGTTGGTGCTCCTCAAACTTTTATATGTATCTGAGTCTCTTGGGAATCTTTTTAAAATGCGGATTCTGATTCAATAGGTCTGAGTGGGGGCCTAAGATTCTGCATTTCTAACCAGCTTCCAGATGATGCCAATGCTGCTAGTCCATGGGCTAGTAAATGACCTGAAATCCCAATTTGAGCCTCAAAATTCTATGATTTGGTGATTTTATGAATAGGGATGACAGTATCAAAGGTATGTAAAATGGTCAGTAGAGGGGAATATTAAATTTTAACAATACTTCTCTGTACACTTTTTTTCACAGTACTTTTTTTCTACAAAGGGTCACCATATATGCTGATTTGTCTGAGAAAGTTTTGGTTTATGCCTATTTTCCCAGTGTGATGATTAATAGAGACCCTTTCACTGTCAAAAGTAGCCCAAGTGGGACAATAAACTATAACATAACGTCACCCATCTCCTAAGCTTCTTTTGTTCATTACCTATGTTTACAAATATAGATTACATTTGATTTCCACATTTGCACATTTCAAGCCAAGGAAAAATTATGACCCAGAAAGTTTTCCTACATGTTATGTCAGAATTCCATGGTTTGTAAATTTCTGTTTTCTTTCCTTAAAAACAGCACACTCAGTACAGGGACTTTGGCAAAAGCCTTTTGCGTTTAGCCCGCCCAAGATGTGGGACCCTGGGAAAAACTGCTTGCTGTTTGTTTTGTGGTGAAAGGGAGCAGAGATCACTCAAAAGATTGAAAGCTAAATGGAAAAAAATACCTCAAGGTTGATTTTTCCACTTCCTATTCTCACAGAGTCAATGTCTGAGTGCACAGTTCCCAAGTTCAGGGGCAGCTCAGGGAGTGAGCTACTCTATGGCCATGTAGCGAAAGGCAGTTCTCAAGGCACAGCATAGGGAGAACTTCAGCCCCAAATGACAAATCCACCACCTGCTATTCTTCCAGTCTGCCTTCAAGTCTTGCATAAGGGCTTCTTCAAATGATCCCATTCAAGGGAATATATACCTGGAGTCTTCAAAATCAGTTTCCATGCCTGGCCAGCATGGCTCAGTGGTTCAGCATCAACCATGAACCAGGAGATCATGGTTCAATTCCTGGTCAGGGCATATGCCTGGGTTGCAGGTTCAATTCCCAGTGTGGGGCGTACAGGAGGCAGCCGATCAATGATTCTCATCATTGATGTTTCTATCTCTCCCATCCTTTCTGAAATCAATACAAATATATTTTAAAACATAAATAAACAAAAAAATCAGTTTCCACCTTCTATTATGAGCTAGTGGCCTTTGTTCATTTATTGATTCACTCAATAAATATTTGTTAAGTGCCTACTATGTGCCAAGAAAGAATCATTGTATAGCTGAAATTATGACTTGGACACAAGTAGATCTTAGTCCCTGACTAAAAAAAAAGTTGAAAGAAGGCTTGGGGAGGGGGGGTGTTAATGGAATATTGGAGAGATAAAGTGTAACACTTTTTTTTCCTAAATTTATTCAGAACATAAGAGCCTATGCATAAAAAATGGAAGAAGAGATTATAATTAATGTCAATAATGAAAGGTTGGCTCACTTTCCACTTCCTTCAAGACTTTGTTCAAAGGATGTTGGTTCTGTGAGGTACCTTGACCATGCTATTTAAAGTTACAACTCACCCTCAACCCAGATCTCCAAATATCTGCTGTCCTTTATTTTTGTTTTCACTATACTTCTAAGGGAATCAACACTCTTTAGGGAAATATAAAGAGAAGTATAACAGTCAGGTCATAGGAAGTAACTAAGCTTATCAGAGTCTACTCTGATCATTCACATGGTATCTAGTTCAGGCAGAAATGTTTTTAAAGGCTGATGAGAAACTAAGATAGTCCGTAACTACATAGTGAGAGTTAGGAAGTTTAGAAACCTCAGGGAGCCTGGTATAGAGTGACATAGGCAGTTTCTAGTGAGATGGGGGAGATGGGCATGAGTGGCAAAGCAGAAGGAAGAGTATATGATTTGTCTTCTGCACAGGAGAGATAAAAGGGGAGTATAAATTGGTGGTAAAAGAAAGAGAAAAGAATGACCTCATGCAAAAAAGGGAGCATCTTTTTCCATCTCCCCTCTATCAAGGTTATGCAGGTAAAGGCAATAACACTTATAGTAAGAGCTACCAATATAGAGGCAGCATTATATGGTAAGCAGGACAAACTCTGGACTAGCTAATCTGTGTTTAAATCCAGAGGTTACCACTTAATAGCTATATGACTGACTGAGCCATTAAACCTCTTTATGTCTCAGATTATCTGCCAAAATAGGACTAATATTTAGCTCATGGGGTTGATATGAGGATTAGACAAGATAATACGTGTAAAATTCTTACACTTGAGTTTGACACTTAAGCACTATGCAAGTTAATAGATGGATCAAGCACTAGCTATATCTCAAGCTTCGTTATCTTATTTAATGCTCAAAAAAACAAAACAAAACAAAACCCTAGTATTGTGCAGATAGAATATTATGGAATTATTCTGCAAATTCAAGTTTTTCTGATTCAAGAATCTGACATTTTCACCTCTGCGATTTATAGTCTTTAACTTGATCTCAAACTAACTATGGAGCCTGGCTCCCAAGTGTACACAAACTACCAAACTAGAGATGGCAACATTACCTGTGAATTTGGAAGGGCTAAAGATGATGCTCACAAGGCCTAATCTCCAACATCAAATGGAGCAGAAAGCCAGAGTTTTGAAGATTGTGACAATAGTTAAAGAGCAGAGTGCTGGAAAGAACATGGAGGGGCAACTATAAGAGGCAACATCATAAAAGATTTTCAGATTAGCTTCACCAGGTGAGCTGTTTGGAATAGGGTTACTAGATCCAAATGCAATAACACAAGAAAAGTAAGCAAGGATGAAAAGCCCTTTCTTGTAACCTGTGAAAAAAATAAAGCTGTGATTCATTAAGCTACGCTTCTTTGGGTTTATATTGCACTAGAAGCCCGGTGCACGAAATTCGTGCACGGCGGGGGGTTGTCCCTCAGCCCAGCCTGTACCCTCTCCAATCTGGGACTCCTGGAGAGATGTCCGACTGCCCGTTTAGGCCCGATCCTGGTGGGATCAGGCCTAAACGGGCAGTCGGACATCCCTCTCACAATCCAGGACTGCTGGCTCCCAACTGCTTGCCTGCCTGTCTTCCTGATTGCCCCTAACCGCTTCTGCCTGCCAGCCTGATCACCCCCTAACCACTCCGCTGCCAGCCTGGTTGATGCTTAACTGCTCCCCTGCCAGCCTGTTTGCCCCCAACTTCCCTCCTCTGCCAGCCTGGTCACCCCTAACTGCCCTCTCCTGCAGGGTTGATCACCTCCAACTGCCCTCCCTTGCAAGCCTGGTCCCTCTCAACTGCCCTCCCTTGCAGGCCGGGTGCCTCCCAACTGCTCTCTCCTGCTGGCCATCTTGTGTCCACATGGGGGCAGGATCTTTGACCACATGGGGGCAGCTATATTGTGTGTTGCAGTGATGATCAATCTGTATATTACTCTTTTATTAGATAGGATAGAGGCCTGGTACAGGGGTGGGGGCCAGCTGGTTTTCCCTGAAGGGTGTCCCGGATCAGGGTGGGGTTCCCTTGGGGTGTGGGGCGGCCTGAGCGAGGGGCCTGTGGTGGTTTGCAGGCCGGCCACGCCCCCTGGCAACCCAAGTGGAGGCCCTGGTATCTGGAATTTATTTTCCTTCTACAATTGAAACTTTGTAGCCTGGAGCGGAGCCAAGCCTGCTGCTCCCTCCGGGGCGGCAGCCATTTCTGTGGCAGTTAATTCACCTTCTACAATTGAAACTTTGTAGCCTTAAGCGGGTGAGCCCAGCCAGGGTGTGTGGAAAGCTTTGCTTCCCCTGTTGCCGCCGGCAACCCTGGCCTGCTCTCTCAAGCTCCATTCTGCCACCATTTGTTTGAATTTGTTTACCTTCTATAATTGAAACTTTGTAGCTTGAGTGGAGGCTTAGGCCTGCAACGGCTATGGAAAGCTTGGCTTGCTCTGTTACCTGGGAAACCTTGCTCTCTGTGGCTGTAGCCATCTTGGATGGGGTTAATTTGCATAGTTGCCCTGATTGGCTGGTGGGCGTGGCTTGGCTAGTGGGCATGGCTTATGTAGTGGAGTGATGGTTAATTTGCATATTACCATTTTATTAGAGAGGATAATTGATAAATATTTGAAGGACCCAAATAAAGGGCACAGTAGCAGAAGAAGACCCAGCAAAAGTGGAAAAGAAGAAAAATAAGCAACAGCCTGTTGGGGAATTCAAGTGCAAAACGGATTTCAATCTATAGGTGGTCCCTGATTTATAATAGTTCAAGTAGTGCTTTTTGAACATTATGATGGTGTGAAAGCAATACAAGTTCAGTAGAAACTGTACTTTGGATTTCTATTTTTTCCAGAGCTAGCCATACGTTATGGCTGTGCTGCTGAGCAGTGGCAGTGAGTCACAGTTCCCAGGCATCTATGCAACCATGAGGGTGAACAACCCATATTCTACTGTGCATTCATTGTGTTAGCAAATTTTGCTCAACTGTAGGCTAATGTAAGTATTCTGAGCATGTTGAAAGTAGGCAAGGCTAAGCTATGATTTCAATAGGTTAGATGTACTAAATGCATTTTCTTCTTAACAATATTTTCTATTAACTACCAGGTTATCTAGAAGTAACTCCACCATTAATTGAGGAGCATCTGTACTACATCTACTTTGGGCTGCAAGGGATTTTCCTTAGGCCATTACTAGTGATTCTGGGAAACATTTGTCAAAGGACTATAATCTAATTTCATTTTTTTGAAATCTCTTGATTAACTAATGGTATTCTCAGTTGTACTCTATGTTTCCACTGTGGGTATATTCCCAAACCTCTTTATGTTATTGTACTTGTTATTATAATTACACGCTTTAATTAAATATTACATAGATTGATTATAAGAGTAATCAGCAGGTTGTTTGTCTTGGTTGTTTTAGCTAAGAGTTCTTCTACATCTGACTACCTGGCAGCCTTTTGAAAAATGGAATTATTACAGAGCTTACACATATAATATAAAAATTTTGAAGGAACTATTTTTAATCTGAAGAGGAAATGACTTAGGGAGACAGAATTGTTAATTTCACACATATAAAAAATTATCCTGTCTGAGGATAATTAAGTTTCTTCTATGAGAAGGGATATTTTAGATGTTTTAGAAATAGCTCTTAAACAAATTGAACAAAATGTACTAAAGAAAACAAAGTACAATATACAAAATAAAAGCCTTAGTTTCAAGCAGCATCTGACACTAACCTGCACCAGAATCTACCCAAGAGGCCTCAGAGCCATTACACCAAGTGGCCAGCTTCAGACAATATCAGAGAAGGATCCAATTAGCCTCACAAGTAGATGGTCCCTGACTTAGGCTGGGACTCTGCTGACTCAGATTCCATTTAGTGTGCTCAGCACCTGCAGCTCATATACTGAGGTCAGGGTCGATCCTCACAGTCAGCTAGCATGAGAGTCAATCCCACACATGAATAGGGCAATAGCAGCCAAGACTCAAATCCAATAGGAGGGCTCACATAACCCTCACAAGAGACATTTCTGGAGCACCCAACTCAGGTGATCAAGGAGACTGCACCACTGGGTACCGAAGGATGCCTACTACATAAGGCCACCCTACCAAGACTGAGGGACATGGAAGATCTACTTGATACATGGAAACAAACACAAAGAGGCAGCCAGAATGAGGAAACAAATAAACATGCCACCAATGAAAGAACAGAAGAAATCTCCAGCAAAAGAGCTAAATGAAATAGAGACAGGCAATTTACCATATATAGAATTTAAAAAAATAGTTGTATGGATGCTCAAGGAACTTAGTGAGATCGTCAATAGAGATAGCAAGCATAAAAAAGACATAGAAACCATTAAAAATGACCAGTCAGAAATAAAGAATTCAATATCGGTAATGAAGAATACATAAGAAGGAATAAGCAGTAGTTTGAATGAAGCAGATGATTGAATCAGCAATTTGGAAGACAAGATAGTGGAAAATACCCAATCAGAGCAGAAAAAAATAGTTTAAAAAATGAGAAGTTTATGATTTTTCTGGCACAACATGAAAAGCAACATCATGGGGCTACCAGAAGAGGAGAGAGACAACAAAAGATCAAGAACCTATTTGAAGATATAATGACAGAAAACTAGGGTGAGGGTAAGGGGGAGAGATCAACCAAAGGACTTGCATGCACATAAGACTAACCAATGGACACAGACACCAGGGGGTGAGGGCATGAGTGAGGGGTGTAGGGGAAAATGAGGGGATAAGGACATATATGTAATACCTTAATCAATAAAGAAAAAAATAAAATTTTAAAAAATGACAGAAAAGTTCCCTAACCTGGTGAAGAAAAAAGACACACTAGTCCAGGAAGCCCAGAGTCCCAAACAAGATGAGGCCCATACCAAAGAGGCCCATACCAAAACACATCATAATTAAAATGACAAAGGTTAAAAATAAATTTTTAAAAAATCATAAAAGTTACAAAAGAAAGACAATTAGTTGCCTATAAGGGAGCTCCTCCCATAGATTGTCACCTGACTTTTTAACACAAACATTTCAGGCCAGAAGGGATTTGCATGAAATATTAAAAGTGTGATATAGTCCCATTCATATATTTTTGTATTTACTTCCCTTGCCTTTGGGGTCAAGTTCATAAAATGTTCTCTACAACCAAGGTCCATAAGTTTGGTACCTATATTTTCTTCTATGTAACTTATTGTTTTGGGTTTTATATGCAGGTCTTTGATCCATTTTGAATTAATTTCATACATGGGGACAAACTGAAATCCAGTTTCATTCTTTTGCATGTAGCTTTCCAATTTTCCCAGCACCATTTATTGACGAGACTATCTTTACTCATTGTGTGTTTCTGGCTTCTTTGTTAAAAATTATGTCACATACACATGTGATTTTATAGCTGGGCTCTCTAATCTGTTCCATTGATCTGTGTGTCTTTTTCTCTACAAATACCATGCTGTTTTGATTATTGCAGCTTTTAGTATAATTTGAAGTCAGGTGGTGTGATACCACCAGCTTTGTTCTTTTTTCTCAGGATTGCTTTGGCTATTCAGGGTCTTTTGTGGTTCCATACACATCTGAAATTTTTTTGTTCTATTTCTTTAAAAAAATGACATTGTGATTTTCATGGGAATTGCATTAAATCTATATATTGCTTTGGGTAACATATCCATTTTAACTATGTTGATTATTCCAATCCATGAACACAGGATATTTTTTCATTTTGTTGTGTCTTTTTCAAAGTGTCCTGGATAGAGGACTGTTGTATATATACACAATGGAATACTACTCAGCCATAAGAAAGGATGAAATACTACCATTTGCAATAACATGTATGGAACTTGAGAATATTATGCTAAGTGAAATAAGTCAGTCAAAAAAATCTAAGAACCATCTGATTTCATTCATATGTGAGATATAAAACTGAAACTCATGAACACAAATAGCAGTGTGGTGGTTGCCAGAGGGAAGGGGGTGGGGGTGTAAAGAGGTCCTAATATATGGTGATGGGAGAAGATCTAACTTTGAGTGGTGGGCACATAGAACAATATATATATCTTGTAACATAAAAACCCATACCTGAAACCTGTATGTTCATATTAACCAATGTCATCCTAACACATTTAATAAAAAAGTGGGAGAGCTCTGACCGGTTTGGCTCAGTGGATAGAGTGTTGGCCTGTGGACTGAAAGGTCCCAGGTTCGATTCTGGTCAAGGGCATGTACCTTGGTTGTGGGCACATCCCCAGTAGGGGGTGTGCAGGAGGCAGCTGATCAATGTTTCTCTCTCATCAATGTTTCTAACTCTCTGTCCCTCTCCCTTCTTCTTTGTAAAAAATCAATAAAATATTAAAAATATATTCTTTTAAAAAATTTTAAAAAGTGGGAAAAAATGCTTTCAGTTTGACAAATATGTATACATATATATCTACAAAAAATCTTGGAGTGAGAGGTACTGAAGCAAGCTAACTAATAGTTGTAAGTCTTTGAAAGTGAATAAAACCTTTACCTGCCTGCAAAATAAGTGATTGAAAAGCAAGGACCATGACTACTTTACCTAGCAAGGCTATCATTTAAAATAGGAGGAGAAATAAAGAGCTTCCCAGACAACAAAAAGTTAAAAAGCTAAAGGAGTTCATTATCACCAAACTACTATTACAGAAAGTGTTAAAGAGTCTTCTTTAAGAAGAAGAAGAAGAAGAAGAAGAAGAAGAAGAAGAAGAAGAAGAAGAAGAAGAAGAAGAAGAAGAAATGGAAGAAAAAATAACACAGAGGAATATAAGAATAAAGAATATAGGAATATAGAAAGAGGAATCCTATATAATAAAAGGCTAATATGCAAATCAACCAAACGATGGAATGACCAGTTGCTATGATGTGCACTGACCACCAGGGGACAGACATTCAACGCAGGAGCTGCCCCCAGGTGGTCAGTGCGCTCCCACAGGGGGAGCACCATTCAGCCAGAAGCCCTGAGCTGGGCTCACAGCTGGCGAGTGCAGCGGCAGTGGCGGGAGCCTCTCCCACCTCTGCGGCAGCACTAAGGATGCCCATCTGATGGCTTAGGCCTGCTCCCCATGACGGCAGGCCTAAGCCGTCAGACATCCCCTGAGGGCTCCTGGACTACGAGAGGGCACAAACTGGGCTGAGGGCCTCCCTGGAGTGCACAAATTTCATGCACTGGGCCTCTAGGCCAGTGGTTAGCAAACTGCGGCTCGCGAGCCACATGCGGCTCATGAGCCGCAGTTTGTCACTCTGTTGACTAATGAGTTTGCTGACCACTGCCTTAGGGGAAAACACTTAAAAAACATTTTAATAATGTACTAATGTCTTTAACCTGAAGTCATAACTTCTGGGTAAGGGTAATGCCTTACGCAGTGGTCGGCAAACGCATTAGTCAACAGAGCTGCAAACCGCGGCTCGTGAGCCACAGTTTGCCAACCACTGCTCTAGTCCTATCTAATAAAAGGGTAATATGCAAATTAACCATCACTCTGTCACAAAGATGGCGGCACCCTGCTGGAGTCCCCCAGTCCCGGCGGGGCAGATGCTGAGAGCGGGCAGCGTGAGTAGCCTGGTGGAATGCTTGCTTCATCGCCACAGCAACGAGGCAAGCATTCCACCCCAGCCACAGAGCACCCTCAAAGATGGTGGCGCCCACAGCCAATAAGGAGGAAATGTGCTAATTGACTACCCCGCCCTCAAATATGGCAGCGCCCACAGCCAATAAGGAGGGAATATGCTAATTGACTGTCACCCCCTCAAAGATGGCTGCGCCCATAGCCACAAGATGGTGGCACCCAGTCCCCTCAGCCCCCCAGGGTGGCAGGCGCATGGCCAGGCCGGACCCACCCCCAGGAGGGCCCAGCCACTCTGTGCACCTGCCTCCAGAGTCCCCTAGTCTCTTTAGCCACCAAGCTGCCCAGGGCCGGCTCAAGGTGAAGGCAAGCCTCTGATGGTGGCTGCCCAGCCACCCAGGGCTGCCCGAGGCTCAGGTAATCAGGGCCGGCAGTGGCAGCAGCAGAGGTGTGATGGGGCATTGCCTTCCCCTGATCACCAGGTCACCTCCTGCCACTGAGGGCTCCTGGACTGTGAGAGGGGGCAGGCTGGGTTGAGGGACCCCCCTCCAGTGCATGAATTTTCATGCACTGGGCCTCTAGTATGTAATAAGAGACAAAGAAAGACACTTCATAATGATAAACAGGTCACTCCAAAAAGAGGATATAACCCTTGTAAATAATTATGCATCCAACATAGGAGCACCTAAATATATATAGCAAATATTGATGGACATAAAAGGAAAGATCAACTATAATACAGCCATATTAGGGAATTTTAATATTCCATTGATATAAATAGATAGATATTCCAGATAGAAAATCAACAAGAAAACACCAGCTTTAAGTGATAGAACTTGACACACAAGTTCTTAGTTGATATCTTGAGAGCATTTCATGCCAAAGCAGCAGAATATACATTATTTTCAAGTACACATGAAACATTTTCTGGGATAGACCATATATTAGAACACAAAGCAAAGTTCAATAAACTTAAGAAGATTGAAATCATATCAAGCATCTTCTCTGACCATAATGGTATGAAACTAGAAATCAATCACAAGAAAAAAAAAACGGAAAAACACGCAAAGACATGGAGGCTAAATAACATGTTACTAAACAACAAACAGATTAAAAATGAGATTAAGGAAGAAATAAAAACATACCGTGAAACAAATGAACATGAGAACACAATATCTCCAAATCTATGGGACACAGCAAAAAGATTTTTAACAGGGAAATTCATAGCATTACAGGTCTCCCTCAAGAAACAAGAAAATTTTAAAATAAACCATCAAACTTTATACTTAAAGGAACTAGAAAAAGAACAACAAACAAAGCCCAAAGTGAATAGAAGGAAAAAAATAGAGATCAGAGCATAAATAAATAAAATAGTCTAAAAAAATAATACAAAAGATCAATGAAACCAAGAGTTGGTTCTTTGAATAGATAAATAAGATCAACCTACATTTAATCAGACTCAGCAAGGAAAAATAGAAAGAAGCTCCAAGTAAATAAAATAAAAAATGAAAGAGAAGTAACAAGAGACACCAATGAAATACAAAGGATTGTAAGAAAATGTTGGGGACAACTATATGGACGAGATTAGATAATCTGGAAGAAATGGATAAATTCCTAGAAACATACTATGTTCCAAAACTGAATCAGGAAGAATCAGAGAATCTAAATAGGCAGATTACAACTAGAGAATGTGAAGCAATAATAAAAAGAATTAAAAAAAAAAAAAACCTTCCAACAAACAAAAGTCCTGAATTGGATGCCTTCACAGCTGAATTTCAGTAAAAATTCAAAGAAATTAAGACCTATCCTTCTCAAACTATTCCAAAAAATTCTAGAGGCGGGAAGACTCCCAAGCTTATTTTTGTGAGGCCAGCATTATCCTTATTCCAAAACCAGATAAATACACTACAAAGAAAAGAAATTATATCTCTAATGAACATAGATGCTAAAATTCTCAACAAAATATTAGCAAACTGGATCCAGCAAACATTTAAAATATCATATACCATGATCAAGTGGTATTTATTCCAGGGATGCAAGGATGGTAGAATGTGCATAAATCAATAAATGCGATAGACAACATAAACATAATGAAGGATAATAATATCAATAGGTACAGAAAAAGCATTTGATAAAATCCAGCAACCATTTATGATAAAAACTCTCAGCAAAGTGGAAATAAAGGGATCATACCTCAAATAGTAAAAGCCATATATGAAAACCCACAGCCAATATCATATTCATGGGCAAAAACTAAAATTGTTTCCCTTAAGATCAGGAATAAAACAGGGATATCCACTTTTACCACTTTTATTCAACACTAGCTGTACCCGGCCACACGTTGCTGTGGCTCAGTCTGGTTAAATGGAAAAGAAAGAAAAGAGAAAGCACACGTTTCTAATATGTTTAATTTCACAATGCTTGTGGGTATACAGTATTTTTTGTTGTTCCATTGTCTGTGCAGATATAGAGATTGTCTGGTTTGCTGACTCCAGAACACGCAACATATAATTGTCCATGTGAGAAGCAATCCGTGTCTAGATCTAAACCGCACAATTCTAAAGATTGGCCCTGAGCTTTGTTGATGGTGATTGCAAACGCCAATCGAATTGGGAATTGCAATCTCTTAAATTGAAATGGCACATCCTTTGGGATCATAGGAATGCGAGGAATGAGGACATCTTCACCTTTGAAAGGTCCTGTCAAGATTGTTGCTTCTACGACGTTGCTCATTAATTTTTTTACTGCAAGCCGCGTGCCGTTGCAAAGCTTTGGCTGGTTGATATTTCGCAACATGATAATTGGCACACCGATTTTCAATTGCAGTACGTGCAGTGGCATACCTGGAAGATCAAGTGAATTCAAAAATTCTGTTGGATAAGTAACTGCTTCATCTGCTTCCACAATAGTGTCGATGGACTTGTATGTGACTGCCTCGCTTTGAATGTTAGACTGAATAATATTGTTAAGTTCATAGACGTCTTTGTTCTTGGCCGCAAGAATAGCTCGTTCACTCAGCCAATCGTGATTCTTATAATTGGTTTGAATATTGGGAAATACTTTTTCAACCAATTCTTCTTTTGACGTCACTAAATTGCAGAAGTTATGAGGCAATGAAATTCATCCTGAGGTCAGATCAACCGGCACCTTTCCGTTCCCAATTTCTAGCAATTGATGTGAGAATATCTCAGCTGATTGATTGTTTTGCAGCTGGACACGCATATTTGTAGTTAATTTTAACGTCTTTACGTGTCACCACAAAGTAGAGTATTTCAGGCAAGCATTTATTTCATCTGCTGGTGTCGATCGAGGAATTACAGGTAATGTTTGCCTGAAATCTCCTGCAAGCAATATTAATGCGTTCCCAAATGGTCTGATGTTTCCACACAAATCTTGCAATGATCGATCAAGAGCCTCGAGCGATTTTTTATGAGCCATTGTGCATTCATCCCAAACAATAAGTTTGCATTTCTGCAATACTTTTGCCATGCCGGATGCTTTGGAAATGTTGCAAGTGGGAATTTCAATGAATTGCACGTTCAATGGCAATTTCAAAGCGGAATGAGCAGTTCTTCCACCTGGTAGCAATGTCGCAGCTATTCCGGACGACGCAAGAGCTAAGGCTATGTCATTTTGGGATCGAATTACTGCCAGAATCAACCTAATTAGGAACATTTTACCAGTTCCTCCTGGCGCATCTAAGAAGAAGATTTCTCCAACCCCGTTATTGACAGTTTGCATTATTTGATCCGTAAATGCCTTTTTGCTCATGCATTAGCTTAGGAATATTTGATTGCACACACGACAAAAGATCACCTGTGTTGTAATTTTGTTCACGACGCAATTCTACATCGAACGAAGCAGCAGCAGATCGATTCGGTGATGGCATTCCCAATTGCTTGAGAACTTTGTTCGCGATTTCTAAGCACAAATCTTTAATCATTATCAACATTGAAATGGAATCGTAAAATTGGAAATTTGGAAATCGTAAATGGATCGTAAATCGGAAACATTGAAATGGAATCGTAAAATATTTAGTATAGCATGTGTTGCTTTTACATCCAACAGATGGCGCTGTTTTTCAAAAAAAGCATGTTTTTACCTGTCACAGGTGTGACATCTATATAATAGTAGGTATAAGGGTATATAAAAACACACGAGTATTTGAATGCAACGTTGTGTCAAAATTTCAAAGCAATCGGTGAAGAACTTTTGGAGATTTAAGATTTTGAACAAATGAACATTTACATTTTTTATTTATATAGATAGTACTGGAAGTCCTAGTCACAGCAATGAGACAAGAAGAAATAATAGCCCTAACTTGTTTGGCTCAGTGGATAGAGCATCAGCCTGCAGACTGAAGGGTCCCAGGTTCAATTCTGGTCAAGGGCATGTACCTTGGTTGTGGGCACATCCCCAGTAGGGGGTGTTCAAGAGGCAGCTGATTGATGTTTCTCTCTCATTGATGTTTCTAACTCTCTATCCCTCTCCCTTCCTCTCTGTAAAAAAATCAATAAAATATATTTTATAAAAAAGAAGAAATAATAAAAGGTATCCGAATTGGAAAGGAGGAAGTAAAACTCTCATTATCCTATATAATAAAAGCCAAGATGGCTGCCACAAGATGGCCACATGCACAGCGGAGACAGAGCCCGGTGGCCGCTCTGCATGGTAAAGCCTGGGGGTTGCGTGGCTCTGCGTGGTGCGGAGGAGGCCAGTCTCGGCATCTCCGCCACCTCACACAGAGGAGGTGAGTCCCAGTGCAGGAGGTGGGTCATGAAAGGGGAGGGCAGTTGTAAGTGATCAGGCTGCCAGGGGAGGGCAGTTAGGGCGATCAGGCTGGCAAGAGAGAAGTTAGGCATCAATCAGGCCAGCAGGGAAGTGGTTAGGGGCAATCAGGCAGGCAGGCAGGTGAGCGGTTAGGAGCTAGCAGTCACAGATTGTGAGAGGGATGTCTGACTGCCAGTTTAGGTCAGATCCCACAGGGACATCCCCTGAGGGGTCCCAGATTGGAGAGGGTGCAGACCGGGTTGAGGGATAGCCCCCCCGTGCATGAAATTTATGCACCAGGCCTCTAGCTTATAGATGACACGATACTATATATAGAGAACCCCAAAGATTCCACAAAAGACTATTAGAACTGATAAATGAATTCAGTAAAATAGCGGGATACAAAATAAATATCCAGAAATCAGTTTCATCTTTATACACCAACTAGAGACTTGGTGCACAAATTTGTGCAGGGGTGGGGTCCGGCCAGCCTTCCCTGATGGGGGCACATTGGGTCGGACCAGTGGGGGAAGGGGCCATGGGCAGTTGGCCGGCCCCACCCCTGATCAGGGTGTTAGGGGCTGATCGGGGGCAGAGCCAGCCAGGGGGGTGATTGGGGCCCGGATCAGGGGGCCAATAGGGGCCCAGATCATAGCCACCGGTCATTCTGGTCATTCCGGTCATTCTGTCATTCCAGTTGCTGGGCTTTTATATATATAGACTAGAGGCCAAATGCACAAAATTTGTGCAAGAGTAGGCCTTCCTCCCCTGGCTGCTGGCACTGGCTGCCCTCTGGCACCCGGGACCCAGGCTTCCCTCTGGCTGCCTGCAGGCATCAAACTAAAATGTTTTTGCACAGCAAAGGGAACCATCAATAAAATTAAAAGACAACACACTGAATGGGAGAACATATTTGCCAATGATACATCTGATAAGGGGTTAATATCCTGTATTTATAAAGAACTCAAACAACTCAACACACACAAAAATAATTCAATTAAAAAATGGGCAAAGACCTGAATAGACATTTCTCCATAAAAGACAGAATGATGGCCAATAGACATGAAAGGATGATTCGTGTCACTAATCAGCTGACAAATGCAAATAAAAATTATAATGAGATATTATTTCACACCTGTCAGAATGGCTATCATCAATAAATCAACAAACAACAAATGTTGGTGAGGATGTGGAGAAAAGGGAACCCTCATGTACTATTGGTGGGAATGCAGATTGGTGCAGCCACTTTGGAAAACAGTATGGAGTTTCCTCATAAAATTAAAAATGGAACTGCCTTTTGACCCAGCAATTCCACTTGTGGGAATGTATCAGAAGAAACCTGAAACACTAATTTGAAAGAATATATGCAACTCTATGCTCATTACAATGTTATTTACAATACCCAAAATTTAGAAGCAGCCCAAGTGTGCATCACTAGATGAGTAGATATGGTACATATACACAATGAAATACTTCTCAGCTATAAAAAAAGAGGAAAATCACACCTTTTGCAGCAGCATGGATGGACCTGGACAATATTATGCTAAGTGAAATAAGCCAGTCAGAGAATGACAAATATCATATGATTTCACTTATAAGTGGCATCTAATGAACAGAATACACAAACAGAATAGAAATAGACTCATAGATAGAAAGAAAAGATTGACAGCTGCCAGAGGGGTAGAGTTAGGGGGACTGGATAAAAAAGGTGAACAGATTAAGCAGTGAAATAAAAACTCAGACATGGACAACAGGATGGTGATTCCCAAAGGAAAAGGGTGTTGGGGGAGGTGGAAGAAGGCAAAGGGGAGGGGAAGTAAATAGTGACAGAAAGAGACTTGACTTTGGTGTAGTGAACACACAATGCAGTACACAAAGGATGTGTTATAGAACTGTACACTTGAAACCTATATAATTTTATTAACCAATATCAACTCAATAAATTCAATAAAAATAAAATAAAATGCTAGTGTATTCAGTTTTTTAAAAATGCCTTAGTTTCAGACAAACTTATATTAAATTTTGCTTCTACCTTGTATAATATATATAAATTGTCAAGTTACTTCTCAAAGACTCAATTTTTTTCCTTCATAAAACTGTTATAATAATATTTATCTCAAAGCATTATTAAAATTAAATAAAATAGTCTACTTTAGCTTCCTAGCACAGTTTTAGCACATATTAGATACATAATAAATAGTAATTCTCTTTCTCATCTTATTTCCTGTCCCATGAGGTGTGAAGCATAAAAGGATAATTATCTGTTTAAATACACTACATCTTAATGTTTTGATAGCTTAAGAGGTAAATAGAACTATATAAAAATTCCTTCTGGATAAAATCCCCACCTTGCAGCAGACCCTGTTGTCACTGTTCCTCACCTATCTAAAGCCATTTATCTCTTTCTTTCTGGATAGCAGCTCTCCACGTTTAAGATTGGATAAATATCCTTTAGCTTCCCAGAAGGTCAGCCTTGTCCTTGGTCTAGAAGTTGGCCTAGATCCAATCCTTTTGTGGTAGATTATATTACCTTTCATCTAATATTTACTCCTTCCTCATGACCTCCCTGAGGAGAATATCCTTTCCTGCCCCATTGATTTTGGACTTGGAAGGTAGCAGAAGTAAGAGTGTGCCAATTCCATGCCAAGGCTTCCCTCTCTGGGAGCTTCTGACCTTGGCCACAGAGACATATGCCCTTGGGTAGCTCAGGTCTCTGGACAATGAGAGATACAGGAGAAGCTTTCCTGGCTACCTGTCAACTTGCAGCCTATAACAGGCCCATCATCCCAGCTGACCTGAAAATATATGAGAGAGAAATAAATGTGTATTACTGTATGTCCCTGAGATTATTTGTGGCTGTTTATTCAGCAGTAATAGCAATGACTAACTGATATACTTTGCTTATGAAATATTAGTTAAAAGCCGCTGAGTAACTTCTGGGAGAAAGTTTTCCTGTCTGCTAAGGGAAAGGTGCATGAAGATAAACTCTCAGCTTAGTGCCACAGCTTGACTTTGATTGAAGTTACCAGCTTATGACCATGAGAAGAAGGCCAAGAGACACCAACCCAGAGTCACTGACCCAATGCCAGCACCATCTTGCTTCACTTAGTGAAAGTGACAAGAATAAATGCTATTTGTTTAAACCACGATTTGTTTGGCATCTCTGTACTATGCAGCTGAATGTGTCCTACGTGATATATACCAACATTGAAACCTAGAATGACTTAACTCTAAGATTTTGGTTTTTATAATATAAGCTAACATATTTGACAATTCCAAGAATTATTTCTGGTTAGTGACCAGATGTTACATATTATATTGTTTGTTCGTTTGCTGGTTCATTCAGTCAGCATAACCTGCTAATTCATCAGATACCCAAGCATTTAGGATATCCTTTCCGGGAACTATAGACCCCATAACCACTGATGGGCACGGAGCTTCATTCCCTTCAGAAAATCTTCCTTGAAATATTCCATCTGTAGCAGAGGTTACTTCTTGAACCTTTTCTATTTTTCCATCCTTCATGGGTTCTTATGACCCTCTCTATCTCCTTACCACATCTGGGCCAGAAAATATATAAAAGTGATATTCCTGTGCAAAAGGGAAGAGGAGGTGAGAAAAGCCCTTTCCACTGATTCCTCACTTCAGGGATAAACTAGTGTCACTAAAAGCACAATTCCTGGTTCAGGTTCCAGTTCTACCACTTCTCAGTAGTTGGAACATGTATAGGTTGTTTAACCTCCTTTTGCCGCCACTTCCTCATACGCAGAACAGAGATAGTCATAATATGTGCTTCATAGCGTTGTTAAAGTTATATTGCTAGTCCATTATCTAGTGAAAGATGGTATTTTTATTGAATCCCCTTTTTAAAAAATCAGAATACATATTGAAAGTATTTTCATTGGCAAGGACCTAAGCTTCAGACCCATATCCTCTGTGAATTCGAAATGTCTGGGCAGCTTTGAGGACTGATGGGACTGGCCTGCTAGATGCCCATTTGCAAGGAGCCTTCCCTGGAACCTTATTAGGTTAGTGACTTGTTATCTTGCTAATATCCTGTTTAATTAATGACTAATATCCTGCTTCAGAATTATAACCTTAAGTCTTTGTGAAACTGAAGCCTCCCCTTTCACCAATCAGTATTTCAGATGGGAACAAAACATACCCCAAGGACAGAAGGATTCAAGATGTATGAATTTTGTCTATTTGTAGCTACTATGTGGATAATAGCTACATAAGAGGGATAATTATTTATATAGCCATGTGTCTGTTGCTTGAGTTCCCTTTTAGTTCCAGAGACCTAAAGGAGAAATCACAGACTTCAGGAACCATGGGTTTGAGTCCTGGCTCTACTACTTAATAGCTATGCATAGGATATGTTTTTAGAAAACTGTTGTTAATTCCTAATGAAAAATACATTTTTCTAAATTCTTACAATTTTTAAAAATACCCTGGCCTCAAGTCTAGAATTGTATGAGAACTCTCAGTGTACCTACTTTAGTTCCTTTTGCTATCTTACCTCTTTCTTCCATAGAGTTTATTTGGGGTTATACAGTCAAAAATTAAACCTCTGGACATTTTCTCCTTAGTTATACTCCACTTTAGATTTTTCAAAATCCTGAACTGTTTTCAGATCTCTTTTGCCAAAGTCCTTAGCATATAATACAGGGGTGGGCAAAAGTAGATTTAGAGTTGTGAGTACATGAAAGAGTTTATTCTTGTACTAGAGGCCTGGTGCACGGGGGGGGGGGGGGGGGGGGGGGCGGGGGGGAAGTCCCCTCAGCCCAGCCTGCACCCTCTCCAATCTGGGACCCCTCTGGGGATGTCTGACTGCCAGTTTAGGCCCAATCCCCAGGATTGGGCCTAAACCAGCAATTGGACATCCCTCTCACAATCCGGGACCGCTGGCTCCTAGCTGCTCACCTGCCGGCCGGCCTGATCACCCCTAACTGCCCACCCCTGCCAGTCTGATCACCTCTAACCATCTCTACCTGCCGGCCTGGTTGCCCCCAACTTCCCCCCCTGCCAACCTGATCACCCCTCACTGCCCCCCCTGCCAGCCTGGTCACCCCCAACTGCACCCCTGCTGGCCTGGTTGCTCCCAACTGCCCCCTCCCACTGGCCTGGTTGCCACCAACTGACCCCTCCCACTGGCCTGGTTGCCACCAACTGACCCCCTGCCAGCCTGGTAGCCCCATGCAACCTGCTGTTCAGTCGTTTGATTGTCCCTCACTAACCCCCCTGCCAGCCTGGTCACCCCACGCAGCCTGCTGTTCAGTCATTACTGTGATGGAGTCCTGGACAATTTGCATATTCTTCTATTATTAGCATAGATTTTATTTATTACTAGAGGCCTGGTGCACGAATTCGTGCATGGGTGGTCCCTCAGCCTGGCCAGAGATCGGGGCCAATTGCGGGGGGGGGGTGCGGCTGGTGGGGTGGGGGGGGCTGTGGGATGTTGGCATTGAGCATCTGCCCCCTGGTGGTCAGTGCGTGTCATAGCAACCAGTCGACCAGTCGTTCACTCATTCGCTTGTTTGGTTGCTTAGGCTTTTATATATATAGATTTATTACTAGAGGCCTGGTGCACGAATTCATGCATGGGTGGTCCCTCAGCCTGGCCAGAGATCGGGGCCAATTGCGGGGGGGGGGTGCGGCTGGTGGGGGGGGGGCACTGTGGGATGTTGGCATTGAGCATCTGCCCCCTGGTGGTCAGTGCGTGTCATAGTCGACCAGTCGTTCACTCATTCGCTTGTTTGGTTGCTTAGGCTTTTATATATATAGATTGTTTTATTTTCCAATAAACAATTGTAAGCCTACTTTTGCCCACCTCTATATATGACCATATCCAGCTTTTTATTTGCTGACAATCACTGCTTCTAAGTATCCAAAATAGTTTCCATTACTGAAAGTGGCTTTTAGAGACCAAATTGGGGGTCTACCTTTTCTTGTTTTTGAGATTAGTAATCCCTAAGGTATTGGTATATGTGAGAACTTCTGTTTTAGGATCTTGAAGAAATAGGTGTTTTCTGTGAGGAGATTGGAGGGAAAAATCAGGATAATCAAAGACTAATCAACCCCTAATCTAACCTTCCATCAAACAAGATTGAGCCCAATGGACTATGTAGCCCTATGATAAAGTAGAGTCCAACAAAGACTGTGCAAGACTCTGAGTGGAGATACTCCGGAGTCCATGTGATAAACAGCAGCACCGAGTGGGAATGGACAATTTCTTCACTTAATTATTGTTCACAGAGGCCCTCTGAGATCTTGGGGTAGTCAAGGGATGTGCTTGGCAGAATTATCCCCATGGAAAGTTCTGAAGCTAAGGAGATCCTGGAGAAGGATATGAGCAGTTAATTTTCTCTTGGGTTCATGATTTTTGTTTTTAATTTTTATTACAGTTTATATTATTTTTATTAGTTAAACAATCATAAACTTTACAAAGTGTTCCTCCTGGTATTTCCAGTATCTACCTGGCACCATGCATAATTATTACAATATTTTTTACTATATTCCTTATACTGTACTATTTTGAAACAACCAATCTGTACTCTCAATTGCTTCATCTTTTTCACTGGACTCATGGTTTTCAAGTGAAGAATTCATCTCCATGATGTACTGTAATACTATGCCTCATGTTCTAAAGATTCTTTGAATTAGGGTTTAACCTCATTTTGAATTCCAATCATGGTTGTCTCTTCCTCACTTGCTAATGCCCATAAGATTACATTTACTCTGCTCGTTTATGAAAACATTTTACTACCCATGTTTTAAGCATTGGATCCCATTGTTTTACCAATGTTTCAACTATAAAATAGTGTGTACCTTTTCCACTAATAGTTAACATTTTATTCTCTATAGTAATTAGGTGATGGATCTTTCTATTCTATTTTTTTAATTCTTTTGAAAAGTCTAGATAGCAACTTTTTATGAGAACAATTTATTTTTTTCTAAAACTGATGATATACATTGTTTTATCATTATTAAATCAAGATATTATCCAAAAATTCATATTTCATTCTTTGACAACATCTATAGAGTTAGTTAATTATCTTTTATTTTGTATTGTCTTATAAAATTCCAAACTTCAGTGGTATAAGCAAATATTAACTGCATGTTTAACTCCTTCAGTCTTCTGCCTGACTTCATAGGTCTCAGATGTACCTCTCAGATTTTAGTTAATGGTATCCCCATGTGTTGGATAGTGCTTATTATCTCTCTGGTTTATATTTAAGTTTCTCTTTACCATGGTAGTGGGAAGGCTGCAAGATACATTTTGCAAAATCCTTCACCAGCTGGCATCCAATGGGAGGTAGGGAATGGAGACCTGGATACAAGAAAAAGCCATTTTCATGGTTTCTGCTGCTTGCATCTGTGGCAGTGGCATTGCCATCAAGCACATCAACAATAGCAGCAGCAGGGGCAGTGACAGTGGTATCACAACCGTAACATTAGCAGTTTTGGAAGGAACGTAGAAGCAAGGGTGGATGGTGACTAGCAACTAGCTGTTGCTTAGGCAGTAGTGTCCCAACAGAAGCAGGCTCGGGGACACAGTGTTTATAGACTCTGGGAAAATGACTTTCCCTTTTGCTTTCCAGCTCTAGGTGAGATCATACTTGAGTGTAATTGCCAATCTTTGCATCAGCTAACCTTTCTTGTTTTGCTCCTCTAGCCCATTCCAATAATTTTTGTAGCAGATTCCTTACATCAAATCTCCTCTCTACTGAACACCTAGATCTTGTTTCTGTTTTTCTGATTGGGCAGAGATTGATGCATGGTGTTATGAATTAGCATGTGTGAGTAACAGTCAGCATGAATGTTATACCCCAGAAGGCATTTCATCATTTGCTGGGAAGGCATTCAAGAAATACTCAATTGACAATGTCGATTCTACATTCAACTTTTCTTTATCTCTCAGGAGAGAATCACCAACCTCTCAGATCCAATGAGAGGTTTTGTTGTATTTACTGGCATTTATAGACTCTTGTTTGTGTCATGTTTATTCCCCAGAAAATTTGCATTTAAATAATTTAAAAATTGCAAACTTTGTGTGTCTGTTGAGTCCTTTCTTCTTTAAGCTTTATAATTCATAACTCTTATCTCCCTGTGTTTTTCTTCCTCTTAGCCTCCAAGAATTTTTAATTTGTGATTTATTTAGAATTTTTTCTTCTATTTTCTCTAAGGACTTTATCTTTGCAGATACAGCTGGCATCAAGAAAGAGCATTCTCAAGAAAGAAAGTCTGTAGTAATAATGCTAGCCCAGAGGAAGCAATAAGATTGCTCTCATGAATCAGGTTAAAATGTGTGACTTTTGCTGAAAACATCAGTGCGGCAAGAATCTTGTGCCATAGATTCACTATCATCCTATCTAATAAAAGAGTAATATGCAAATTGACCGTACCTCTGCTACACCCACAAGCCACGCCCACCAGCCAATCAGGAGCAAGTATAAAAATTAACTCAACCAAGATGGCTGCAGCCACGGAGAGAGCAGAAGGCTTGGGTTTCCCCAGTAATGGAGGAAGCCAAGCTTTCCACCTGCCCTGGCAGGCCCAGGCCTCCACTCAAGGCTACAAAGTTTCAATTATAGAAGGTAAATAAATCCCAACAAAAATGGCTGCAGCCACGGAGCCAGCAGGAGGCTTGGCTCTGCTCAAGGCTACAAAGTTTCAATTATAGAAGATAAATAAATCCCAGATACCAGGGCCTCCGCTTGGGTCGCCAGGGGGCATGGCCGGCCTGCAAACCACCACAGGCCCCTCACCCAGGCCACCCAACGCCCCAAGGGAACCCCCACCCTGATCCAGGACACCCTTCAGGGCAAACCAGCCGGCCCCCACCCATGCACAGGCCTCTATCCTATTTAATCCTATCTACTAAAAGAATAATATGCAAATTGACCATCACTCCAACACACAAGATGGCTGCCCCTATGTGGTCAAAGATGACTGCCCCCATGTGGACACAAGATGGCCACCACAAGATGGCCAGCAGGGGAGGGCAGTTGAGAGGGACCAGGTCTGCAAGGGAGGGCAATTGTGGGCGATCAGGCCAGCAGAGGAGGGCAGTTGGGAGGGACCAGGCCTGCAAGGGAGGGCAGTTTGGGGTGATCAAGCCTGCAGGGGAGGGCAGTTAGGGGTGACCCAGGCCTGCAGGGGAGAGCAGTTGGGGGGGACAAGCCTGCAGGGGAGGGGAGTTGGGGGGAACCCAGGCCTGCAGGGGAGAGCAGTTGGGGGTGACCAGGCCTCCAGGGGAGCAGTTAGGCATCAATCAGGTTGGCAGGGGAGTGGTTAGAGGGTGATCAGGCTGGCAGGCAGAAGCGGTTAGGGGCAATCAGGAAGGCAGGCAGGCAAGCAGTTGGGAGCCAGCAGTCCTGGATTATGAGAGGGATGTCCGACTGCCCGTTTAGGCCTGATCTAGGTAGGATCAGGTCTAAACGGGCAGTCGGACATCCCTCGAGGGGTCCCAGATTGGAGAGGGTGCAGACTGGGCTGAGGGACACACACCCCCGTGCACAAATTTCATGCACTGGGCCTCTAGTCATATATAGACTCTATCTAAGTTCAAATATGGAAAATATACTTGTCCAAAAATTAAGAAAGGAACATTATCTTGAACTATGCGACAATTCCACAGCTTACCACAGTCCAATTAATGCCTGCACCTCTATATTTAGGTTTCCTCATTATTCTGAGCAATGGGTGTGAAGGCTACTAACTCCAAATCTGGGAAATATTCCTGCAATAGCCTATTGTTCCAATGGATTACTTGACCTTTAATATTCAGCCTCTCTGTCTCCATTAACTTTCTACCCCTATGTCTGCATATAGCACAGATATGATACATTTAGAAGTTGACACTTGGTTAGACACTAAATTTGGAAGAAAAAAGGTTAAACTGTGTAGTTTAATGTTGTCCAGAAGCAGAAAAAGGCATGAGGCCAAATTCCCCCAGCTCTTTGTTTCATCACATGATGTTGCTTGGATATTGGCTTATCAACAGATTGAATTTTCACCCCCACCACTGCAAGAAGCAAGAGACCTTGCAAAAAATTACTTGGAATATAAATTCAAGCTTTTAAAAAGGGGGGAGACTACAATACAGGGTAAGTTTCTTTTAAGCAAACATGTCTTTTTGTTTAGATATAAGTTATTTTGTATTTTTCTCCTCCTGAATTCCCAAGCATTTTAAACAAACTTTATCAGGTACAGACCATTTGAATAGGTAAGATGGATTTTCTTAGCAATAGTTCAAGAAAAGCACACATAAATTGTTGCCACGAGAAATATCATCAGTCATTTTCTTATGCTATTTAAGAAAAGAAAAGATCTTTCCAGTTTAGAAAAATATTTATGCTCTCCTCTACAGGTCTGGAAAGTGGGAGAAGGGATATTGAGATGATTTGAGTACAGAAAAGAATATAGGCTTCTATCACAGAGAATATTAAAAGAGTATATCTTAGTTGGCATGGTTTCTGGAGTGCATGCTGAAGGAAAACAGTAGTAAATAAAATATTTATAGTTTAATTTATAAGTTCTTATCATGGAAACAAGATACAAGGAGATGCTGACTAATGTTTTCCTCATACATTTCTCTTTTGGAATATCTGAGCCTGAGCTCTGTGAATCCAGAGCCAGAGTTTTCTGACATATTAAAATAGTTCTTAAGTGTGTATTCATGTGTGCACATGTGCACATACATGTGCATGAGCACACAATGAGGAGAGAGGAGAAGAGAAGAGGAGAGGGGAGGGGAGGGGAGGGGAAGGGAGGAGAGGAGAGGGAGAATGTTTTATAGTCATGATCTCAGTTAATCAAACAACCTGAGGAGGTAGGTAGTGTTGCCAAGGGCAAAATTGTGAAGAGAGGGGGAAATGCTCAGGGTGTCCTTTCTGTGCCTCAACAACCGTAGTCCAATATGTCTATTCTTTTAATTATTAACTTTTTAATTATTATATACTCATCAGATTCTAAATCCTAAATTACATGGAAAGGAGACTTAATCATAAGCAGGTGTGACTTCATTTTGTATCTTTGTCAGGCAAGTGGCAAATAATGTCGCTAGGTTTAATAGTTGCTTTTTAGTATCCTATATAATAAAAGCCCAATATGGAAATCAACCCAACAGTGGAGGTTGCTTTGATGTGTACTGACCACGGGGGGGGGGGGGGGGCAGTGCGCTCCCACAGCGGGAGCGCTGCTCAGCCAGAAGCCGTGCTCTCCCGCCTCCCAGGCAGTGCTAAGGAGCAGCAAGCTGAGGGGGAAGGAGCAGTGAGCAGGCGGGTGGTAAGGAGCAAGGGGTCCCGGACATCCCCCGAGGGGTCCTGGACTGCGAGAGGGCGCAGGCCAGGCTGAGGGACTCCCCCCCCCCTCCATGCACGAAATTTCGTGCATGGGGCCTCTAGTAATGCTATAAAATTGCAAATCTAAATCTGCAAGAAATGGATAATGATGTAAAGGTATACTATACTGTCACTAAAAACCATATTTTATTGATTTTTATTTTTTAATATATGTTTATTGATTTCGGGGGGGGGGGAGAGATAGAAACATCAATGATGAGAGTTATTGATCTGTTGCTTCTTATATGCCCCCTACTGGGACTAAGCTCACAACCTGGGCATGTGCTATGACCAGGAATTGAACTGTGACCTCCTGGTTCATAGGTTGATGCTAAGCCACTGAGCCACACTGGCTGGGCTAAGAATCATATTTTAAAGGATATTTAAGGAGCTGGGAAAGTGCATAACACATAGGGTATGATCTCCCTTTTCTAAAATCACACAATGTACCCGGAAAAAGTAATAAAAGGAAATCAATTAAAGCCAACAGTAGTTATAAACAGTTAGGTTATGGATGATATTATTTTCTTCAAACTTTAATTATTTATGAATTTTTCATAATGACATCCATTAATTTTAGAATCAGAGAAAATAATAAATATTATTTGAAAATTTCAAGAAGTAACTACTCTGATAACCTACTTGTTTCAAACATAATTAAGCAGAGAAACAGAGGGCTCTGAATTATTACTCCCATTAAAAAAGGTATGAGAATAGAGCCCTGGCTGGTAGTTCAGTTGCTTAGAACATCATCCCAGTAGGCTAATGTGGGTTCGATCCCTGATCCCTGGTCAGGGCACATACCAAAATCAACCAAGGAATGCATAAATAAGTGGAACAACTAATCAATATTTCTCTCCCTCTCCCTTCTTCTCTCTCAAAAAATCAATTTAAAAAAATATATATATACATATATAAAAGAATGAGAATAGGGAAAAGCACAGAACTAAAGCAGCCTGTAGGGAGAGGTGGGGGAGATAAGAGATCAACCGAAGGACTTGTATGCATGCATATAAGCATAACCAATGGACGCAAAACTCTGGGAGGTGAGGGCATGTATGGGTGTGGGATGGGGGGGACAATGGTAAGATATGTACACATATAATACCTTAATAAAAAAAAAAAAGAGGAAAAATAAATAAATAAAGCAGTCTGATGAGGTCCCTTACTTTGAAACATGTGAGAAAATTTCTTATCCTTTGAAATACATAACATTTATTTATTTACTAGAGGCCCAGTGCACGAAATTCATGCACGGAGGGGGGGGCGGTTCCTCAGCCCAGCCTGAACCCTCTTCAACCTGGGACCCCTCAGGGGATGTCTGACTGCTGGTTTAGGCCCAGGATCAGGCCTAAACCGGCAGTCAGACATCCCTCTCACAATCCGGGACTGCTGGCTCCCAACTGCTTGCCTGCCTGCCTGCCTGATTGCCCCTAACTGCTTCTGCCTGCCAGCCTGATCACTCCCTAACCACTCCCCTGCCAGCCTGATCAATGCCTAACTGCTCCCCTGCCAGCCAGGTTGCCCCCAACTGCCCTCGCTTGCAGGCCTGGTCACCCCCAACTGCCCTTTCTCCTGGCCTGGTTGTCCCCAACTGCCCTCCCCTCCTGGCCTGGTCCCCTCAACTTCCCTCCCTCCCCCTGCAGGCCCAGTTGCCCCCAACTGCCCTCCCCTGCTGGCCATCTTGTGGCGGCTATCTTGTGACCACATGGGGGTGGCCATCTTGTGTAAAGGCGTGATGGTCAACTTGCATATTACCACTTTATTGTATAGGATTTATTTGTTTATTTATTTATTTGCTTATTTATTTACTTAGGTACATTCTCAAAATTGGTCAAACAAGTGCAATTTTATGCTATGCTTTGTTGTTCCTTGGAGTTACAGGATAAAGAATGGGAGAAAAATGGAAAAGACAGCAAAAGCTTCAGAAAGTTCCACAGATTCCTTGCATTCGAGTCCCTCCCTCTGCCTTTGACACTTCATTAATGAAGGTATAGCATGTTATTCACAGATGACTAGACCTTCTCTGTATCTCTTTCAAGGCTTGAGGAATTTCCATGTCTTTGTTTAGCTAGCATTTAGGAGAACATTGACCTCAATGTAGGCCTTCAGAGCATGTTGACAGTGCATGTGAGAGAATAAATGAGTGTGGAAATCTAACCCTACACCCATCCAGTGATGGGAAATTTGCTGATTGACCACACTCTTGCTCCTAGCTAGAAAGCCATATTAGTTCCTTTCAAAATTAGTTAAAGCCATTCTCATAATTACTCTTGATAAACATTTCAGTTCTCTGCCATCTCCTTTAGGAGGATTAAGCAACTGGATAAGAATATTAGAAAGTTACTGTTACTTCTTACTTTGGAAGTTGATAGTTCTAGTAAGAAAAATAAGTAGACTTTTTCATCTTATTAAAGAAAACCATAACTTTTAAGGTTTTATTTTTATACTAGAGGTCCGGTGCACAAAATTCGTGCACGGGGGGATGTCCCTCAGCCCAGCCTGCACCCTCTCAAATCTGGGACCCCTCAAGGGATGTCCGGTGAGATTGGACCTAAACGGGCAGTCAGACATCCCTCTCACAATCCAGGATTGCTGGCTCCCAACCACTCACCTGCCTGCCTGCCTGCCTGCCTGATTGCCCCTAACCGATTCTGCCTGCCAGCCTGATCACCCCCTAACCACTGATCCACGCCTTATCGATGCCTAACTGCTCTCCTGCTGGCCCAATTGCCCTTGACTGCCCTCCCCTGCCAGCCTGGTGGCCCCCAACTGCCCTCCCCTGCAGGCCTTGTCGCCCCTAATTGTCCTCCTCTGGAGGCCTGGTCGCTCCCAACTTCCCTCCCCTGCTGGCCCAGTCACCCCCAACTTCCCTCCCTTGCCAGCCTAGTCACCCCTAACTTCCCTCCCCTGCTGGCCCAGTTGCCCCTAACTGCCCTCCCCCGCCAGCCTGGTCACGCCCAACTGCCCTCCCCTGCAGGCTTGGGTCCCCCCAACTGCCCTCCCCTGCCAGCCTGGTGGCCCCCAACTGCCCTCCCCTGCAGGCCTTGTCGCCCCTAATTATCCTCCCCTGCAGGCCTGGGTCCCCACCAATTGTCCTCCCCTGCAGGCCTGGGTCCCCCACAACTACCCTCCCCTGCAGGCCTGGACACCCCCAACTTCCTCCCCTGCAGGCCTGGGTCCCCCCCCCCCCAACTGCCCTCTGCTGCTGGCCTGGGTCTCCCCAACTGCCCTCCCCTGCAGGCCTGGGTCTCCAACAACTGTCCTCCCTTGCAGGCCTGGGTCCCCCCACAACTACCCTCCCTTGCAGGCCTGGTCGCCCCCAACTGCCCTCCCCTGCTGGCCTGGTCCCCCCCAACTGCCCTCCCCTGCTGGCCTGCGTCCCCACCCAACTGCCCGCCCCTGCTGGCCTGGGTCCCCCCCCCCCCAACTGCCCTCCCCTGCTGGCCTGGTCACCCCTAACTGCCCTCCTCTGCCAGCCATCTTGTGGCAGCCAACTTGTGTCCACATGGGGGCAGCGGTCTTGTGTGTTGGAGTGATGGTCAATTTGCATATTACTTTTTTATTAGATAGCAAAATAGAAACTTCCATTGCATTTTGGAGTTTGCTCTTGAAAAAATTTTCTAACAAATATTTCAACTCCATATAAAATTTCTAACAGACAAAAGTCACTTTATTTTATAAATAATCTTAAGTTTGGATTTATTACATCATTATCAACTAGTTTTTAAAATTCTGTCATTGTTTTGAATTTTTTTGATCTGGGTGAACTTATTTTATCTTAATTTTTCTAGAATCTTGATGCCACTATCTCAGTTTTCCCATCTGCATATAATAAGCATGTAAGAAATATTAGGTGTATAATAGTAATTGATGCCCAGGCCTATTTTGTTCCTCCCTAGCATATGTGGCAGCCTTCTAAATGGTCTCCATGCCATTGGTCTTCCTCCTTTAAACTCATTCTCCAAAGCAAGGCCAGAATGATCTTTCTAAAATGCAAATCTGATCAGCTTAAGGTGTGACATTTTGGGCTTGATAATTTTTTGTCACAAGAGCTAGAGGCTGTCTCATGCACTGTAGGATGTTCAGCAGCATCCCTGGCCTCTACTTAATGAATGCCAGTAGCATCTCTCCTCCCTCTCACCATTTGTGACAACCAAAAATTTCCCGACATTGCCAAATGTCTCCTGAGGGTCAAAATTACTTCTGTTGAGAGCCACTGCCTTAAATAAGACCTTCAAAGATTCCTCATTTTTTTTTTAAAGGAAATCTTTAAACTCTTAATGGAGCATAAAAGTTTGCCATGATCTTCCCCTGCCTAACTCTACAGCCTTTTCCAGCTCAGACTCCATGTTCTAATTGAAGTAAAGGAAAAGTCTTCTTCCCAGTTTTTCCAGATATGTTGTGTCCTATAAGAAAAATTGTACCACTCTCTCCTTCTAATTAGCCCTTCATTTTCTTCTAGTCAGTGGTTCTCAAATATTAGTGTGCTTGTACCAAAATTACTCAGAGGACTTGTTAACTTTCAGAGTGCTGGGCCCCACCCCCAGAATTTCTGAATCTACATATAAACCTGGGGTGGGGCCTGAGAATCTTCATTTCTAACAAGTACCAGGTGATGGTGATGACTTTTAGAACCAGGATTCTGGTCCCTTCAAGGATTTCCTATTCACCCTGAAAAGTAGATATGTTGATCATCTCATTTAGAAAGTTACCTTGACTGCAGCAGGCAGAGTTTGTTTTCTTCCTGTTGAACCTTTATCACATTGCCCATCTCTTCATCTACTTATTTCTCCTGCTTACTGACAACTCTCAGTGGAAAGTTCTCATTTTACCCATCCAGAGGTCTGGCATACTTCAGGACCTGTGTAGATTCTCACAGCCTACCTTCCTCAAAAAGGACTATAATAAATGAATTCAAACTAAAAAATCCTTGGAACTTCCTCAGCCCAATACTTTGACCTTACTAAAATCTTAGCCATTTCACCTTTACACAGGCCAATAGAAGATTGTTTAATTAAATGAAGGAAGGAAACTACCCAATTCCTATTTTTCCAATTGTTTTATATGTGTATGGTGAGAATGAGAGAAAGAGGGAGAGAGCCATCTTATTGGAAGGAACGTCAGCTTTGCATACATCAACTCTTAATTCTATAAACACCAACTCATCAAAATCACCTACTGTGCTTTGATAGGACCTGACTCCAGGGCAGCAACGCTACTTTTACAGCATCATGAAGATTTACAACTCCAGGCCCCAGTGGGCGGCCCTGCAGACCCGCTATATTCACAGCCTTCAGCACCAGCAGCTGCTTGGTGAGTTTAACTACTTGACCTGCACCACACACCTCAAGAAGGGACTACTACACTGCAGCCAGAAGTCAAGTTTCCTGATAAAAATTTCAAGTAGAACGTTCTCTTCCAGCGAGCTATTTTACCAATGTGGTTTCCAAAAAATTATCCCTGACCATAGGAAGCAAGTCTCTGTGGGTAAATTAAGAGGATTTAAGAGGATGGATTAATATAAGATGTCAACAATTCTCTGAGATTTATAGGAACTTGATCTAGTGGAAACAGCCATGGCCTCAGGCAGATGGTCTAGGCTTAAAGCACAGATCAGCCCCTTGCTGGTTGCATAAACTCAGAGACTTGGTTTACTCAAAACAGGAATATTTATATTGTTGAGCAGTTACCATGTTCCAGACATTGTGCTTGGAGCTCTATATGTCCTTTCTCATTTTCTCCCCACTTTACAATTGTGGGAAGCTGTAGCTCCTCAGGTCACAAAGCTTGATCAAGACCACCCAGATAGCACATATCAGTTAGGATGATCACCGACAAAACTCAAGCATTTTTGTCCCTATCCTTCACTGTCTCTCCTCTTCTATAAACCTCATGGGATTTTATAAGCACAAATGAAATAATGGCTGTGAAAGACCTTATAGATCATAAACAACAGCCTACAGAAAAGTGTAATTGCTGTTAAGTCTCTTTTTTTCTCAAAAAAGTTTTGTCTTCAGCTCCTCTCTATTACGCTCTTCTTCTAACTCCCTTAGAGGTTTGTTTGTTTGTTTGTTTGTTTTAAGCTGTTACAGGATAGTGAGAAGCTAAGAAAACTCCCTAAGCAAGTGGAATAGGGAAACTGAGACAAGACAATTACAAAAGGTCCAACAGTTTGGAGAGCTTGCAGCTCGCTTGTAAATAACAAGCCATTATCTTCCCCAACCAAGGACACTTGAGAGCAAATGGCTAAACACCACTCCTCACTAACTAAAAGAATTAAGAAAGGAGGGGGAAGGAAAGGAGAAGAGAAGGAGGAATCTTAATCACCTAGAGAATACATAGTTTAAATCACCCTGAAACTAACTAAAAGCAGAGAAGAGGGAGGAGGGGGAAGGAAGAATGCAGTCTTATCTAGTCTCACTGTTTAAACAGAGAAGCCAGCAGTCTCAGAGGATTTAATTACCAAGTGCTTCTCATACATCCTGGGAAAGCCATAACAAAGTAAAAGGGAAAGAGACCTTCAGAGTTAACCTATACCTGGATAGCTAGCAGAGGAAATTTAAAATCTATAGAGAGAAAAGTATATAAGGCAGACACCCCCCTCCCCCACCACACTCACTCTTCAGATTAGCTGAGAGTCCATCTGTGCTTCATGCTGGATGATGATATGCTTGCCTTACTTCTTTAATAAATTCGCATGCTTTACTTCTTAATAAATTCACTTTAACACAATTAATCTGTAGTCACTCATTTGAACGCATTCATACGAGAAGACAAGAACCCAGGAGGGGACAGCTCTCTCCCTTCAATTCAGGGGCCTGTCCCATAACCTTTCCTGGTGTTTTTGGGTGCCTGTAACAAAACTACTCACTTGGCATTAGCACATCTAGTTATACTATTGTTTCTATATTTGCACAAAAGAAAAATATGTTTTTTCCAATTTATTTAATAACAAAAACAATGAGTAGCTATCTGTTTTTAGGACTTCCTATGTACCAACTACTGTTCTAAGCACTTTGCATGTATTATCTTGTTTAAAACTTAAACATGTTTACATAGTAGATGCCTTTATTACCCACATTTTACAGAAGAGAATATTGAGACATGGATAAGTTAAAAATTTTGACCCGGGTAATGTAACTAATAAATGGCAGAGCCAGGATTCAGCTGGTCCCAATGATTGTTAGAAGCATTGCAGAAACATCACCAAGTACTTTTGTTTGCATAGTAAAACTACTCAAAAGCCAGTGAACCTAGAGGCAGAATATTCAAAGTTTACTGCACATAAACTTCACCTCTGTATGTTATTAAAATGCAAATTTCAGGCCTAACTTTCTAAGTTTCTGATTTGAAAGGTCATTGGAGTAGAACTAGAAATCTGCATTTTTAAGAAGCATTATCATTTAGTTAATTTATTATGTTTTATTTTTTATTGAAAAATTTGTGGGTTACATTGATTAAAAAATTTATAGATGTTTCAGGGATACATTCTATAATATGTCATCTGTATAGTGTATTGTGTGTTCACCACTCGAAGTCATGTCTCTTTCCATTACCATTTATCCCCACTTTATCCTCTCCTACCTCCCACCACCACCTTTCCCTGTGGTAGTCACCACACTGTTGTCTGTGTCTATGAGGTTCTTATTTGTTTGTTTTTCATTTAACTCCTTCAACTTTTTCACCCAGACCCCAAACCACCCTTCTGACAGCTGTAAGTCTATTCTCTGTATCTATGAGCCTCTATATTGTTTGTTTATTTTATTCATTAGATTCCACATATAAATGAAACCATATGGTATTTGTTTTCTCTGACTGGCTTATTTCACTTAGCATAATACTCTCCAGGTCCATCCATGATGTTGCAAAGGGCAAGATTTCCTTCTTTTTTACCAATGAGTACTATTGATGGTCACTTGGGCTGTTTGCAAAACTTGGCTTTTGTAAATAACACTGCAATTAACACAGGGATACATATATTTTTTCATATTAGTGTTTTGGGTTTCTTTAGATATACTTCCAAAAATGGAATCACTGGGTCATAAGGCAGTTCAAGTTTTAATGTAACTCCACACTGCTTTCCATAGTAGCTGCATCAATCTGCACTCTCACCAACAGTGCATGAGGGTTTCCTTTTCTCCACATCCTCACCAACAATTTTTGTTGATTTATTGATGATAGCCATTCTGACAGAAGTGAGGTAATCTCATTTCCGTTTTAATTTTCATTTGTATGATGATAATGACTTGAGCAACTTTTCATATATCTATTGGCCATCTGTATGTCCTCTTTAGAGAAGTGTCTATTCAGGTCCTTTTTCAATTTTTAAAATTGGTTTGTTTGCTTTGGGGGGGATATTAACCCTTATCAGATGTATCATTGTTGAGTATGTTCTCCCATTTAGTGGGTAGTCTTTTCATGCTGTAAATGCTTTCCTCTGCTGTGCAAAAGTGATATAGTCCCATTAATTTATTTATATTTTTGTTTCCCTTACCCAAGGAGATATGCTGGAAAAATAATGCTATGAGAAATATACAAGATTTTTCTGCCTATGTTTTCTTCTAGGATTTTTATGATTTCTAGTCTTATATTTAAGTCTTTAATCCATTTTTAGTTTATTCTTGTTTTTGGTGAGGGAAGGTGGTCTAGTTTCATTTCTTTTACATGTATCTGTCCAATTTTCCAACACCAATTATTGAATAAACTGTCTTTACCCCATTGTATGTTCTTGCCTCCTTTTTCAAATATTAATTGACTATAAAGGTTTGGGTTTATTTCTGGGCACTCTCTTCTGTTCTGTTGATCTATATGTCTGTTTTCAAGCCAGTACCATGCTGTTTGATGACTATGGCATTGTAGTATAGTCATATCAGGTAGCATAATTCCTCCAACTTTGATCTTTTTTCTCCAGGTTGCTGTGGCTATTCGTTTTTGTCTTTTGTGTTTCCATATAAATTTTTGGAATTTCTTTTCCAGTTCTGTAACATATGTCATTGGTATCTTGATAGGAATTGTATTGAATCTATAGATTGTTTTGGGTAGTATGAACATTTTAATTATGTTAATTATTTTTATTCATGAAATGGTATATGCTTCCACTTATTTATGTTTCTTTCAATTTTATTCTTCAGTACAAATATTTTACATCCTTGGTTAAATTTATTCCTAGGTATTTCTTTGATGCAATTGTAAATGGAGTTATTTTCTTTGTTTCCCTTTTTGATAGTTCATTAGTGGTGTATACAAATGCAACTGATTTCTGGATATTTATTTTGTATTCTGCTACTTTACTGAATTCATTTATGAACTCTAGTCATTTTTAAGTAGAATCTTTAAGGTTCTCTATATACAGTATCATGTCATCTGCAAATAATGAGAGTTTTACTTTTTCCTTTCTAATTTGAATGCATGTGATTTCTTCTGCTTGCTGAGAGCTGTGGCTATGACTTCCAGTACTATGTTGAATAAGAGTGGTGAAAGCAGAAATCACTGTTTTGTTTTGTTTTTCCAATTCTTAAGTGAAAAGCTTTTAGTTTTACAGGTTGAGTATGATATTAGTTGTGTGTTTGTCATATATGGTCTTTATTATGTTTTGGTATGTTGAGGATTTTAGCATATATATTCATGAGGCATATTGGCCTATATAATTTTTTCTTTGTGGTGTCTTTATCTGGTTTTGGAATTAGGATAACGCTGGCTTCATAGAATCAGCTTGGGAGTCTTCCCTCTTCTTGAGCACTTTGGAATAGTTTGAGAAGAATAGATGTTAGTTCTTCTTGAATGTTTGGGAAAATTTACCTGTGAAACCATTCAGTCCAGTCCAGGACTTTTGTTTTGGGAGTTTGTTTGTTTTTTATTACTTCTTGATTTTCTTTAGTTGTCACTGGTTTATTCAGATTTTCTGATTCTTCTTGAGTCAGTTTTGGAAGTTTGTATGTTTCTAGGAATTTCACCATTTCATCCATATTGTCTAATTTGTTGGCATATAGTTGTTCGTAATATTTTCTTACAATCCCTTGTGTTTATGTGCAATCAGTTGTTACTTCTCCTCTTTCATTTCTGATTTATTTATTTGGGTCCTCTCTCTTTTTTTTTTTCTTCATGAGTCTGGTTAAAGGTGTGTCAATCTTGTTTATCTTTTCAAAGAACCAACTCTTGGTTCCCTTGATTTTTCAAGTTGTTTTTTTTTTTTTTTTTTTACTCAATTTGTTTATTTCTTCTCTGGTCTTTATTAATTTTCCATTTTCCCCTTTTACTCACTTTGGACTTTGTTAGTTGTTCTTTCTCTAGTTCCTTTAAGTGTAAAGTTATATATTTTTTGAGATTTTTCTTGTTCAGGGTAGGTCCATATTGCTAAGAATGTCCCTCTTAAAAATACTTTTGCTGTGTCCCATAGATTTTGGGTTATTGTGTTCTCAATTTTATTTGTTTCAAAATAAAAATATATTCTTCCTTAATCTCATTGTTAATCTATTCATTGTTTAGTAACATGTTATTTAGCCTTCACGTCTTTGTGTGTTTTTCAGGTGTGTTGTTTTTTTTCCCCGTGTTTGATTCCTAGTTTCATACCACTATGGACAGAGAAGATGCTTAATATGATTTCAATCTTTTTAAAATTATTGAGACTTGTTTTGTGTCCTAACATGTGGTCTATTGTATAATATGTTCCATTTGTATTTGAAAAGAAAGTATATTTTGCTGCCTTGGGGTGAAAGGCTCTGAAGATATCTATTAAATCCATCTGATCTAGTGTGACTGTTAAGGCCACTGTTTCCTTGTTGATTTTTTTTCTGGAAGATCTATCCATTGATATCAGCTCGCTAAAGTCTTTTATATGTCTATTGATTTCTCCTTTTATGTCCATCAAGATTTTCTTTATATATTTAGGTGCTCATATGTTGAGTGCATAAATGTTTACAAGGGTTCTATTGTCTTGTTGGATTTCTACTTCTATCATTAAGTAGTGACCTTCCCTGTCTCTTATATAGCCTGTTTTAAAGTTTATTTTGTTAAGTATAAGCATTGCTACTCCAGATTTTTAAAATTTCCATCTACATTAAAATATTTTAAAAGCATTACTAAAACTGGTCTTAGCCAGATGATTGTGACTGTAGGTGATTTGCAGAATGAATTTTTAACATCGTTAAAATATGGATACTACCCAAAGTAATCTACAGATTCAACGTAATCCCTATTAAAATACTGATAGCATATTTCACAGATCTAGAACAAATATTCCAAAAATTTATATGGAATCAAAAAGAACCCTAAATAGCCTCAGCATTATTGAGAAAGAAAAACAGCCGAAACCGGTTTGGCTCAGTGGATAGACAATCGGCCTGTAGACTGTAAGGTTCCAGGTTCAATTCCGGTCAAGGGCATATACCTTGGTTGCGGGCACATCCCCAGTAGGGGGTGTGCAGGAGGCAGCTGATTGATGTTTCTCTCTCATCGATGTTTCTAACTCTCTATCCCTCTCTCTTCCTCTCTGTAAAAAATCAATAAAATATTTGAGAAAAAAAAAAAAGAGAAAGAAAAACAAAGTTGGAGGGATCACAATACCAAATATCAAGTTATACTACAAAGGCATTGTAATCAAAGCAGCCTTGTACTGGCAAAAGAACAGGCATATAGATCAATGGAACAGAACAGAGACCCCAGAAATTAACTCACACCAATACAGTCAATTAATATTTGACCAAGGAGGCAAGAGCATACAATGGAGAAAAGATAGTTTCTTCAATAAATGGTATTGGGAAAATTAGTCAGGTACATGCAAAAAAATGAAACTACTAGTAGGCCACTAACATACCATACACAAGAATAAACTCAAAATGGATAAAATACTTAAATATAAGTTGTGAAATTATAAAAATCCTAGTAGAAAACATAGTTGGTAACATCTCAGACATCTCATGTAGCAGTTTTTACACCAATACATCTTCTAGGGAAGTGGTCGGCAAACTCATTAGTCAACAGAGCCAAATATCAACAGTACAACAATTGAAATTTCTTTTGAGAGCCAAATTTTTTAAACTTAAACTTCTTCTAACGCCACTTCTTCAAAATAGACTCGCCCAGGCTGTGGTATTTTGTGGAAGAGCCACACTCAAGGGGCCAAAGAGCCGGATGTGGCTCGTGAGCCTCAGTTTGCCGACCACTGTTCTAGGGCAAGGGAAACAAAGGAAAAAATAAACAAATGGGACTAAATCAAAATGAAAAAATAAATCATAGCAAAATAAATCATCAACAAAATAAAAAGGGAACCCATTGTATGGGAGAACATAATTGACAATGGTACATCTGAAAGAGGTTAGTGTTTTTGTTTTGTTTTGTTTTGAATTACATTTTATTGGCGTGACATTAGTCAATATGAACATATAGGTTTCATGTGTGGATTACTAATTTACAAAATCTGTATATAAGGCCATGTGCCCACCACCCACAGTCAAATCTTCTCCTGTCACCTCATATTAGGACCCCTTTCTACCCCTTTCTACCTGCCAACCACCACACTGCTGTTTGTATTCATAAGTTTCAGTTTTATATCCCACATATGAGTGAAATTGTACAGTTCTTAGCTTTTTCTATCTGACATTTCATTTCACATAATGTTCTCAAGGTCCATCCATGTTGTTGTAAATGACGCTATTTCATCCTTTCTTATGGCTGTGTAGTACTCCATTTCGTGTATATATACTACATCTTCTTTATCTAGTCTTCTATCGCAGGGCACTTTGGCTGTTTCCAAGTCTTGGCCACTGTGAATAATGCTGCAGTGAACTTAGGGGTGCATATATCATCATTGCATAGAAATGATTTTGAGGTTTTTGGGTATATATCCTGAAGTGGGGTTGTTGGGTCATATGGTAGCTCTATTTTTAATTTTTTTAGGACTCGCCAGACAACTTTCCATAGTGGTTGTACCAGTCTACATTCCCACCAGCAGTAAATGAGGGTTCCTTTTTTTCCACAACCTCTCCAACATTTTTTGTTGCTTGTCTTATTGATAATGGCCACTCTAACTGGTGTAAGGTGGTATCTCATTATAGTTTTAATTTGCATTTCCCTGATTGCCAGTGAGGTTGAATATCTTTTTATGTATCTATTGGGTGTTTTTATGTCTTCTTGGGAGAGGTGTAGAGAGCGCCTGAGAAGGCACATGGGCATTTCTTTAATTATTGTCAGCTGAATCCAGTGGCATTGGCAGAGCCACATCCTGGAAACACACTTTGCCAAAAGGCAGGAGTGTTGTCAGCTTGACCTTCAGCCCAGGTGCCAGGGGGTAGGTTTTGTTATTTAAATTCAGCCAAGCACCAGGAATGAATACGACCCAGGCCCACCCTAGAATGCGCATAATCTCCTTTGTCTTGACTTTCAGTACAACTTTCTGTTTTTTGCTGTATAAAATAAACAAGCTGTATTGGCTCTGGGTCCCTGTCCCTGTCAGAGGACAGTGGTCCCACCTGGCCCCAGCTTTTTCCTTCTATCTCTGTGTCTGTCTCTTTCTTTCATTTTCTCAATCCCCAGCAGCCCCTACTCAGGAACCAGATCGCTCTCTACCCGTGCTGGATGCGGAAAAGAGAGAAATATCCACAGAGAGCTATATTTTCAGGTCCTCTGCCCACTTTTTGATTGGATTGTTTATTTGTTTGGTGTTGAGTTTTATGAGTTCTTTATTTAGTTTGGAAATAAAACCTTTGTCAGAGTGACTGTTTGCAAATATCATCTCCCATCTGGTTGGCTGCTTATTTGTTTTGTTGTCCATTTCTTTTGCTCTGCAGAAGCTCTTCAGTTTGACATAGTCCCATTCATTTATTTTTGCCTCTTCCTCCCTTGCCTTTGGGGTCAAGTCCATAAAATGTTCTCTACTGCCCAGGTCCATAAGTTTGGTAGCTATATATTTTTTTTCTATGTGACTTATAGTTTCAGGTCTTATGTTTAAGTCTTTGATCCATTTTGAATTAATTTTTGTACATGGGGACAATCTGCAATCCAGTTTTATTTATTTGCATGTAGCTTTCCAGTTTTCCTAGCACCATTTATTGAAGACACTATCTTTATTCCAATGTGCATTTTTGGCTCCTTAGTTGAAAATTATCTGTACATATATGTGTGGTTTTATTGCTGGGCTCTCTATTCTGTTCCATGGATCTGTGTATCTGTTTCTCTGCCAATACCATGCTGTTTTGATTATCGTAGCTCTGTAGTATATTTTGAAGTCAGGTAGCATGATACCTCCAGCATTGTTATTTATTTATTTATTTTTTTTTCAGGATTGCTTTGGCTATTCTGTGTCTTTTGTGGTTCCATATAAATCTGATGATTTCTCATTCTATTTCTTTAAAAAAATGACATTGGGATTTTTATGGAGATTGTACTAAATCTGTATATTGCTTTGGGTAATATATCCATTTTAACTATGTTGATTCTTCCAATCCATGAACACGGGATATTTTTCCATTTCGTTGTGTCTTTTTCAATCTCTTTTAATAACGTTTTATAATTGTCAGTATATAGATCTTTCACATTCTTTGTTAAGTTTATTCCTAGATATTTTATTCTTTTGGTGATGATTGCAAAAGAAATTATTTTCTCCATTTCTTTTTCTGAAGTTTTGTTGTTGGCATATAGGAAGGCAATGGATTTTTGCACATTGATTTTGTATCCTGCAACTTGACTGTATTTGTTTATTGTTTCCAATACTTTTTCATAGAGTCTTTAGGGTTTTCTATATACAGCATCATGTCATCTGCAAAAAGTGACAGTTTGATTTTTCCCTTCCCTATTTGGATGCCTTTTATTTCTTTCTCTTGCCTTATTGCTCTGGCTAGGACTTCCAGTGCTATGTTGGATAAGAGTGGTGAGAGTGGACATCTTTGTCTGGTTCCTGATCTTAGGGGAAAAGCTTTCAGTTTTTCACCATTGAGTATGATATTGACTGAGGGTTTATCATATACTAGAGGCCCGGTGCATGAAATTCATGCATGGGAGGGGGTCCTCAGCCCGACCTGCACCCTCTCCAATCTGGAACCCCTCGGGGGGATGTCTGACTGCTGGTTTAGGCCAGATCCCTATGGGACCACTGGCTCATAATCACTCACCTGCTTGCCTGCCTAATGTCCCTAACTGCTCCCTTGCCTGCCTGATCACCCTTAACCACCTCTGCCTGCTGGCCTGGTCGCCCCCAACATGCATATGACTGGGGTCCCTAGGCCTGGCCTGTGCGCTCTCACAGTCCGGGAGCCCTTGGGGAAGCGAGCCTAAGCCAACAGTCAGACATCCTTAGCTCTGCTACAGAGGTGGGAGAGTTTCCCACCACCGCTGCTGCACTTGCCAGTTGTGAGCCCAGCTCAGGGCTTCTGGCTGAGTGGCACTCCCCTGTGGGAGTGCACTGACCACCAGGGGGCAGCTCCTGCATTGAGTGTCTGCCCCCTGGTGATCAATGTGTGTCATAGCAACTGGTTGTTCCATCATTTGATCAATTTGCATATTAGCGTTTTATTATATATGATGGCCTTTATTATATTGAGGTACTTTACTTCTATTACTATTTTATTGAGCATTTTAATCATAAATGGATGTTATATCTTATCAAATGCTTTTTCTGCATCTATTGACAAGATCATATGATTTTTTTTTTATTTTTATAATTTTATTGATTTTTTACAGAGAGGAAGAGAGAGGGATAGAGAGTCAGAAACATCAATGAGAGAGAAACATCGATCAGCTGCCTCTTGCACACCCCCCACTGGGGATGTGCCTGCAACCAAGGCACATGCCCTTGACCAGAATCGAACCTGGGACCCTTGAGTCCGCAGGCTGACGCTCTATCCACTGAGCCAAACTGGCTTCAGCAAGATCATATGATTTTTATCCTTTCTTTTGTTAATGTGGTGTATTACATTGATTGATTTTCAAATGTTGAACTATCCTTGTGCCCCTGGAATGAATCCCACTTGATCGCAATGTATTATTTATTAGTTGTACTGTTTTATTCCATTAGCTAGTATTTTGTTTAGGATTTTTGCATCTGTATTCATCAGGGATATTGGTCTATAGTTTCCTTTTTTTGTGTGTTATCTTTGCCAGGTTTTGGTATCAGGGTTATATTGGCCTCGTAGAATATGTTAGGAAGTATTAACCTTCTTCAATTTTTTGGAAGAGTTTGAAAAGAAGGTTTTAATTCTTCCTTGAATGTTTAGTAGAATTCACTGGTGAAGCCATCTGGTCCTGGACTTTGGTTTTTTGGGAGGTTTTTGATGGTTATTTCAATTTCCTCACTGCTGATTGGTTTATTTAGATTTTCCAGTTTTTCATGATTTAGTCTAGGAAGGTTATATATTTCTAGGAACTTATCCATTTCTCCTAGATTATTGAATTTGGTGGCATAAAGGCTTTCATAATATTCTAGTGTGATCCTTTGTATATCTGTGATGTCTGTGGTGATTTCTTCTCTCTCATTTCTGATTTTGTTTATATGGGTCCTTTCTTTTTTTTCCTTAGTGAGTCTAGTCAGGGGTTTTCCAATTTTATTAATCTTTTCAAAGGACCAGCTCTTTGTTTTATTGATTTTTATATAGTCTTTTTGTTCTCTATTTCATCTAATTCTGCTCTGCTTTTATTACGCCTTTTTTTCTACGAACTTTGGGTTGCTTTGTTCTTCTTTCTCTAGTCATTTAAGGTGTGATATTAGGTTGTTTACTTGGAATTTCTCTTGTTTTTTGAGATAGGCCTATAGTGATATAAACTTCCCTCTTATTACAGCTTTTGCTGCATCCAGGAGGTTTTGATATGTTGTGTTATCATTCTTATTTGTCTCTATATATCTTTTGATCTCACCTTATATTTCTTCTTTGATCCAGTCATTTTTTATTTATTTATTTTTTTAAATATATTTTATTGATTTTTTTACAGACAGGAAGGGAGAGGGATAGAGAGTTAGAAACATCAATGAGAGAGAAACATCGATCAGCTGCCTCCTGCACACCCCCCACTGGGGATGTGCCTGCAACCAAGGTACATGCCCTTGACTGAAATCAAACCTGGGACCATTCAGTCCACAGGCGGACGCTCTAGCCACTGAGCCAAACCTGTCAGGGTGATCCAGTCATATTTTAGTAGTATGTTGTTTAATCTCCACGTATTTGTAGGTGTTTTTTTGTTTGTTTGTTTTTACCTCCTTTTTGCAATTGATTTCTAATTTCAAGGCATCGTGATCAGAAAATATGCTTGGAATAATTTCAATCTTTTTTAATTTGTTGATGTTTATTCTGTGACCCAACATATGATCTATCCTTGAGAATGTTCCATGTGCACTGGAGAAGACTGTATAGTCTGATGTTCTGGGATGAAATTTTCTGTTAATGTCAATTATATACATTTGGTCTAGTGCAGTGATGGGCAACCTTTTGAGCTTGGTATGTCAAACTTCGCCAAAAAACTGAGCATAACTTGGGTAGTGTGTCACTTTGAGGAAAAAACAGTATTTCGCAAATATTTCATCCTCAGGAGCAGCAAATGTTTCATCCTCGGCATGCGGTCGCCTCAGCAGCTGCGTGTCATCAGAAATGGCTACGCGTGTCAGTGCTGACACGCGTGTCATAGGTTCGCCATCACTGGTCTAGTATTTCATTTACGGACGATATTTCTTTATTGGTTTTTTTGTTTGGTTGATCTGTTTAGAGCTGTCAATGGAGTATTAAGGTCTCCAACTATAATTGTGTTTTGATCTGTTTCTCCCTTTAGTTCTGTGAGTAGCTGTCTAATATATTTTGTTGCTCCCTGGTTGGGCACATATATATTAAGAAGTGTTATGTTTTCTTGATGTAGTGTTCCTTTATCATTATAAAGTGTCCATCTTTGTCTCTTGTTTTCTTTGTTATCTTGAGATCTATTTTGTCAGATATAAGTATGGCTACACCTGCTTTTTTGTGGATGTTATTTGCTTGGAGAATCATTTTCCATCCTTTTACTTTGAATCTACCTTTGTCTTTGCTGTTTAGATGTGTCTCTTGTAGGCAGCATACGGTGGGATTTTGTTTTTTGATCTACTCTGTTACTCTGTGCCTCTTTACTGGTGAATTTAGACCATTTACATTTAGGGTAATTATTGATGTATGAGGATTTCCTATAGCTATTTTATCTTTGGTTTTCTGGTAACTCTGTGCCTCCATTGGTTCTTTTCCTTTATGCTTCTATTTGTTTTTATTTGGTGGTATTCCATACATATTGCCTCTGTTTCCTCTTTTTTTAAACTGTATGTCTTGTTTGGAGGATGTCTATGTGTGGTTGCCATTAATTTTTTAAAAAGTAAAGTTGCATATATACCATAGTTTTTTCCCTTTTGAATGCATCTGGTCTTCATCTTCCTTTGCCTGTTCCTACCTGTCCCATTTCCACTTGTATGTGTTTGTTGTCACAAATTATCCTTATTTATGCTGCGAGTTTTTGGCAATTCTACTGGTAGTGTTATGACCTTATGTTCTTTGTTTCAGGTAGAATAACTCCGTTCAGTATTTCCTGCAATGGAGGTTTTCTAGTGATAAAATCCCTCAGCTTCCGTATGCCTGGGAATGTTCTTATTTCTCCTTCATATTTAAAGGATAATTTTGCTGGATATAATATGCGTGGCTGGTAATTTCTCTCTTTCAGACATTTGAATATTTGGTTCCACTTTCTTCTGGCTTGTAGAGTTTCTGCTGAGAAGTCAGTCAGGTGAAATTCTGATGGGTTTTCCTTTGTAGGTCACTTGCTTCTTTTCCATGGATGCTTTGAGGATTTTTTTCTTTGTCACTAATTTTTGACAGCTTCATTACCAGGTGCCTTGAAGAGGGTCTTTGGATTGAGGTAACTATGTGTTCTGTTTGGCTCTTGGATTCGAGGATCTAGTTCTTTCCAAAGATTTGTTAAGTTTTCATGCACTATTTGTTTTAATAGACTCTACATTCCTTACTCTCTCTCTTTCTCCTCCGCTATGCCTATGATTCTGATATTATTATTATTATTATTATTATTATTATTATTATTATTATTTGTATGGAATCAAAGAGGTCTCGTAGGGCTATTTTGTATTTCTTTATTCTCAGGTCTCTCTCTTCTTCCATCTGCATCATTTCTTGATTCCTATCTTCAATATCACTAGTTCTTTCCTCTAACTGGTTGGTTCTGTTTTCTATGCTCATCAGCTCACTCTTAATTTCTTTAATTGCCTGCTTCATTTCCAGAATTTCTGCTTGATTCTTTTTAAAAATTTCCATTTCTTTGGATAAATACTCATTTTGTTCATTGATTTGTTTTCTGAGTGAGCTGAATTGCCTGTTAGTATTTTCTCGTATCTCATTGAGTATTTTCAGAACTGCAATATTGAAATCTCTATCATTCAACTCACATAATTCCATGTGTTCCAGCCTGTTTTCTGGGGATTTTTCATTTTCTTTCAGGTCATAGTTGTTGTGGTGGTTGTTCATGGCATTTGCTGTTCTCCTTGTTTTCCCATTTATCTCTGAGGAGGTCTTTCTACTCTTTTCCAGTAGATGCCACTGAATTGCAAGATTTTTATCTTCTGTGTCCTCACAGTTTTGAGCCTCTGCAGCTTCCGTAGGGCTGTACCTCCTCTGCTGCTTGGAGGTGAAGTTTGTTTTTCCCTCACAGTAATGGTGCCCCCTGACCTCCAGGGGTCCAGTCTAAGCACTCCTCCTGGGGTTCAGTCACAGAGGGAAAATGTGTTTCTACTGCAACAGCTCTTGGCCTACAGATAATACCCTCCTATAGCCAACTCTGAAGGCAATGGGAAGCGAGTTTTGGGAGTCTAATCAGTGGCAGGGCTCTGCCATCTATTATCTTTGCCTGAAAGTCCACAGCCAGGCCCAGCCGTGGGGAACAAACCTGTAGGGAGGGTGTCTGCTGACTCACAGCTCACGCACGCAACTCAGACCCCATTCACAATAGTCCCCATGATTCAGACACTCTCTCACTGTTTGTGTGCATGACCACATAATGCCACAATTCCAGTGGCAACTCCAACAACTAGCCACTTGCTGGATTAGCTCTCTGTTAGTCCTTACCGGCTGAGGAAAGTGCCAGTAACTGCTGCTGCCAGTTTTCAGCTGCTCTGCAGACATGCTGCTGTGCTGTAGCCATATTCAGCTACCTTCCTTTCTCCTGTCCCTGCTTATGCCAAAGAGCCCACCTTAGTTGTTTCAGTGTGCAGGTCTCTCAGGCGTGCATCCCTGTTGAGCAGGGACTTCTTTGTTGAATTATATGTGGTTATTTTATTGAAATGTCAGGGGGAGAGGATAGACGTATCCTTATGCTCCATTCCTCTGACATTACTCTAAGAGGTTAGTTTTCAAAATATAGAAAGAACTCATAAAACTGAACACCAGGGAGACAAACAATCCAATATAAAATGGGCAAAGGAGCTGAATAGACACTTCTCCAAAAAGGATATACAGATGGCCAAGAGACATATGAAAAAATAATCACTGTCACTAATCATCAGAGAGATGCAAATTAAAACTGCAATGAGGTATTACCTTACACTTGTCAGAATGGTTACCATCAATAAATCAACGACAAGTGCTGGTGAGGATGTGGAGACAAAAGAACCCTAGTGCACTGCTGGTGGGAATGCAGACTGGTGCAACCACTGTGGAAAATAGTGTGGAGTTTCCTCAAAAAATTAAAAATGGAACTGTTGTTTGACCCATCAATCCCATTTCTGTGAATATATCCTAAGAAATCTGAATCACCAGTCAGAAAGAATATTTGTACCCCTATCTTCATAGCACTGTTATTTACAATAGCTAAGATCTGGTAACAGCCCAATTGCCCATCTGTAGAAGAGTAGATAAAAAATACTATGGTACATTCACACAATGGAATACTATACTCATTAAAAAGGAAGAAACTCTTACCCTTTGTGGCAACATGGGTGGACCTGGAGATTATTATGCTAAGCAGAGTAAGCCATTTAGAGAAAGAGAAATATCACATAATCTCACTTATATGTGGAATCTAATGAACAAAATAAACTGATGAACAAAAAAGGTCCAGAGGCACGGCTGCATGGAACAGAGGGACAGATCTCAGGTAGGAAGGGGATTGGAAGAGATTAACCAAAGAACACATGTGTATATGTACATAATCCATGGACACAGACAATAGTGTAGGGAAAGCCTTCACTTATCTGATGGGAAGGGGCTGGGTGGAGTGTGGGAAAGTGGTGGAATTAGGGGACATCTGTAATCCTGTCAACAATAAATAAAAAAGTAAATAAATAACACAAAGGGATTGAATATATCTGTTTCTGGACTGAACAAAGTTTTGCTACTGAAGATAAACAATTCACATGAAGATTCTTCATGGCTCAAGTCCCTGTCTAAATTATCTATCATGATAATCAATGACTGTATTTATTAATCTACTGAATGATAAATGCAAAAAAAAAGGAAAATATACTTCCTGTCTTAAAAAATCATATAATCTGGGTGTGCTAAAAACAACTGTTTTAATCCTGCAGACTAGAATAAATTTTGTGAATCTGTGAATATTTGCAGTGTTGTTTGCTTATTTGTTTTGTGAAATGGTTGACCTTAGAGTTTCTCTCATTTCTCCTCCTGCCCCTCCAGGTTATATAACTCAAAAGGAGGCCTTGGCTTGTGCTGCTGTCCTTAGAGATTCAGCCAAGAAAGCCTCGGCCAAGGGAGCTCCTCCAAGAACCATCTCCAGAAGGGCCTCAGTCATGACAAGAACATGGCTGTCAGCACTCCCTGTGTCTGTGGTTCCACCCAGGACCAAAAGCGCAGGGCTCTGATCCTTTGGGAACCATGACTTTACACAGCTGTAACAGGCTGTTTGCTCATGTACCCTGGCATCTAGTGAGTGCTTAGTGTATATTTGTTGAATGAGCGTACATAAAAACTTGTAATACAAAACCACAAATAAAAATAACCTTTCCCGCACATAAATTTTACCAGCAAGAAAAAGTTGAGAGGTTTAATGGAGCTAAGAGTAAATAAGCCTTTCACTCCACATATAATTATTTATAGAGTAAAATGACTTTTGAAGCTTTCAAAGTGAAAGCTTCTTTTGAATTAGAACCTCCCAGAGAAGTCCCAAGAACAGTGAAAGGGGAAAAGTCATCAGAGGGTGCCAGATCTTCTATCATTGGGTGATCATTCCCTGAAAGCTACTGACTGCACATACCGAAAATACCCAAACAAACACAGCGTTAGTACTGAGAATGCAGGGCTTCCGAAGCCATATCTTCACGGGCACAACTGGACTGTGCATTTCTATGTCTCTCTTCCTCTTTTCTTCCCCATCAAGCAACAGCAATCAACTTGGCCCCAAATCTTCTGGATCTTGCCTGACTCAACAATCCCTTAGCGTTATCTTGAAACTTACACTTATCAACCTGCTACATCTGGGTTCATTCTATATGCTATAATTGACCTTTGCATGAGTAAGAGAATTCAGGCACACATCTCCCCATGCAAATCAAGATACACTCATGCAGAAAAAAGAATAGCTTCAAAACACAAATTTATTTCTAATTTTTCCACGGCCTTGATGGTTTTAAATAAAGCACATAAGTCTATACAAACAAGCAAAAAATGAGATAACAACTGGTTCTTTGAAAAGATAAACAAAACTGACAAACCCTTAACCAGACTCATTAAGAAAAAAGAGGACCCAAATAAATAAATCAGAAATGAAAGAGGAGAAGTAACAACTGACACCACAAAAATGCAAGGGATTGTAAGAAAATATTATGAATAACTATATGCCAACAAATTGGACAATGTGGATGAAATAGATAAATTCGTAGAAACATACAAACTTCCAAAACTGACTCAGGAAGAATTAGAAAATCTGAATAAGAAAACTACAACTTTAAAAAATCAAAATAGTAATTTAAAAAAAATCTTGGACTTCACGGGTAAATTTTTCCAAACATTTAAGAACTGATACCTATTCTTCTCAAACTATTCCAAAAAGTTCAAGAAGAGGGAAGACTCCCAAGCTGATTCTATGAAGCCAGCATTATCCTAATTCCAAAACCAGATAAAGAGACCACAAAGAAAAAATTATAGGCCAATATACTTCATGAACATAGATGCTAAAATCCTTAACAAAATATTAGCAAACCAGATCCAGCAATACATGAAAATAATTATATACCATGATCAAGTGGGATTTATTCTAGAGAATCAAGAACAATAGCCATAAATCAATAATGTGATATGCCACTTAAACAAAATGAATGATAAAAATAACTTGACCATATCAATAGATGCAGAAAAGCATTTTATAAAATCCTGTACCCATCTATGATAAAAACTCTCATCAAAGTGGGTAGAGAGGGAACATACCTCAACATAATAAAGGCCATATATGACAAACCCACAGCCAACATTCATACTCAATGGGCAAAATCTAAAATTGTTTCCCTTAATATCTGGAATAGACAAGGGTGTCTGCTTTCACCACTCTTATTAAACGTAGTCTTAGCTACAGCTCTCAGACAAGGCATCTAAATCAGAAAGGGACAAAACTGTCATTATTTATTTATTTTTTAAAATTATATTTTATTGATTTTTACAGAGAGGAAGGGAGAGGGATAGAGAGCTAGAAACATCGATGAGGGAGAAACATCGACCAGCTGCCTCCTGCACACCCCCTACTGGGGATGTGCCCGCGACCAAGGTACATGCCCTTGACCGGAATCGAATCTGGGATGTTTCAGTCCGCAGGCAGACGCTCTATCCACTGAGCCAAACCAGTTTTGGCAAAACTGTCATTATTTGCAGATGACATGATACTTATGTAGAGAACTCCAAAGATTCCACCAAAAAACTACTAGAGTTGGCAAATGAATTCCGTAAAGTAGCAGGATACAAAATTAATATCCATAAATCAGTTCATTACACCAATAATGAACTATTGGAGAGGGAAACAACCCCATTTACAATTGTATAAAAAAGCACTCCTAGGAATAAAATTAACCAAGGATATCAAAGACCTATATGTGGAAAACTATAAGACAATGACGAATTAAATTGAAGAAGATACAAATAAGTAGAAGTATATACTGTGTTCATGAATAAAAAGAATTAACATAATTAAAATGCCCATACTACTTAAAGCAATCTATGGATTCAATACAATTCCTATTAAGATACCAATGACATATTTCACAGAAATAGGAAAATATTCCAAAAATTTATATGGAACCACAAAAGACCACAGCACTCTGGAGAAAGAACAAAGTTGGAGGAATTATGCTACTTGATATCAGATTATACTACAATGCCATAGTAATCAAAACAGCATGACACTGGCATGAAAACAGACATACAGATCAATGGAACAGAATAGACAGCCCAGAAATAAACCCATGCCTTTATGGTCAATTAATATTTGAAAAGGGAGGCAAGAACATATACAATGGGGTAATGAGAGTTTATTCAATAAATGGAATTGGGGACATTGGGCATGTACCTGTAAAAAATGAATCTAGATCACCTTCTTATACCACACATAAGAATAAACTCAGAATGGATTAAAGACTTAAATGTAAGGCTCAAAACCATAAAAATCCTAGAAGTAAGCATAGGCAGTAAAATCTAGGACATTTCTCATAGCAACATTTTTTTCTGCTATGTCTCCTCAGACAAGAAAAACAAACAAACAGAATAAACAAATGGGATTACATCAAACCTCACTGATGATCATGACCATCTCTCAGTAACCATTAAGATAAGAAAATGTAAAAGTTGTCATGAGATTCTGAAAACTCCTAATACTGGTTCTGAGACCCTATCTGAGTTTTCTTTAGGAAAAACAAGAGGATGGTTGGCCAACTTCAAGTCTGACAGTAAGACTTGGGGAAGCCAATGCCGACCTCACTAGGTTCATTCACTTAATCATAAAAAATCTTTTTTCTCAGAGGGAAAGGAGAGAGGGGGAGCAGGAAGGGATTAACCAAAGAGCTTATATGCATGTATGCATAACCCACGGACACGGACAATAGTGCAGTGAAGGCCTGGGTGGTGAGGGTGGAGGGGGTCAATGGGAGAAGGGAGAAACATCTGTAATATTTTTAATAATAAAGATAAACTTAAAAAGAAAGAATCTTCTTGACCTCTACATATGCTGGCCCTGACTCAGATACTCTAATAGCTTTACAATTCTAGGTCAAGAATCATTAGGTAGATTAAAAAAATATATCAAATGGCACTGGGTGAGCTTTAAGGCAGCCCTCCTAAGGAACGGAGGTGGTAGCATACCAAAATTGGCCCATTCTGACCTCCCATTCTTTCCATGAGGCGGCTTTTATCCCTTTAAACTTCTTGCATGCACTTTTATCTTAGACTTTTATTTTTATTGTCACAGATATTTGCTGTGTAAACTTTAGCTAGTGATGCGGGATATCAAGGAGGTCACTTACGATTCTGAGCTGCATCCCTGAATCCCAAATCTCAGAAGCAACTTCTTTCTGATAGAGGATTTAAAAGCTAATTGGCAGGTGAATGTCACAGGCCCATAAGAAGGACAAATAGATCTAAATTAGCCCAGAAAGTTCCACCTGTTGACTCTCCCATCAGAAAAGATAACACCCATCCACTTAAGCCCCAGACCAAAGCTTATAAAGAATATGAATGATTATGGTGCCAGAAGAAAGATGCTCATGTGAGAGGACACTGAGAAAGATGATCAATGGGGAACCAAGGATAGCCTATTACTTTTAGGAAAATCTACTACTTTGATCTATTGGAGACTATATTGTTTGCTTTCACAATGTCAATAGACATCATCAAAAAGTTCTTGAGATCAGTACCATTTCACTTGAAATTATTAGAACCTGGAATAGTGTCTGGTCTGTGGTAGTTAATCAATAAAACTGGTTGAATAATAATGAAATGTTCAAAGACTGCAATTCAGACTGTCGTCTGAGTTTGTGATGTTATTCCAGTGTTCCAGGAAGTCACAGCTACTGATGAAAACTACCAGTAATTTATCAAGAACAGGTGACAGGAGTAGTCCATCTCAGTTGCAGACCATAGGGGTGCATTGTCTGTCAAGAATTTTAAAACAATAATAAAGCTAAAAGTTGGTCTTCTTTCTGTCATCTCCATAAGCCAGCAATAATTCTAAACAATATCAGTGATAAAATACTCCTTTCCCAAAAATATTTTGTTGATCTATGTTCTAAACAAATGTGGAGGTTACTATTGAATTTTAATAGTCTATATGTAAACCTTAAAGTAGTGAATTTTCATTGCTTTCCTTTTAATAATCATTTTATTCTTTATGGAAAGTAATTCTGGGAACTCCCAATGTATACAATATCGGCTCACAGATCACCAATCATTGTGGTACTATATACTCTTACATTTAAACAATAGATTTGAAATGAATAGTGTATATCATGATTACAAAAACAAGAAGTAGAACTTTACTGCAATTCTTTATTTTATGTGGCCACTTAGCATTTTTATTTTTCATACAATTTTATTGAGGTATAATTTATATGCAACAAGTGTACTTAATTAAAGTTCAATGAGTCTTGTCAAATGTGTATAGTCACATCACCACCACCACAATCATGATATAGAATGTTTCTATTACTCAAAAAATTTCCTTGTGTCCTTTTGTAGAAAATTTTCTTCCCCCAGGGAAATCACTGATTTGCTTCCTATCACTATAGTTTTGCCTTTTCTAGAATTTTACATAATTGAAATAACATTATGTAGTCTTTCGTGTCTTGCTTCTCTCACCTATCAAAACACTACTGTGGTTCATCATATTGCATATACAGGGTGTGGCAAAAGTAAATTTATAGTTGATCATGTGGAAAATAATACAATAATTGATAAATATAAGAACAAATTCTGTTTTGCATACTTATAACTGTAAGCCTACTTTTGCCCCACCCTGTATGAGTAGTTTGTTCCTTTTCATTGCCAAGTAGCACTTCATTGTATAGATATACCATAGTTTGCTTATCCACTTACTAATTGATGAACATTTGGGTTGTCTAACTTTGGACTATTACTGATAAAGCTGCTATAAACATTTTAATGTAAGCATTTGTCTGAAGTTTTTATTTCTCTTAGATAGATACCTAGAAGTACAATTATTGACTCACATGATAGATTTAGGTTTAACTTTATAAGATACTGCTTTAGTGTTTTCCAAAGTGGCCACACCATTTTGCATTCCCACTAGCAATGTATAAGAGTTCTAGTTATTCCACATCCTTGCAATAACAGACATTTCTTTTCTTTACTTTCTTTTTTCCTTTTTTTTTGTATTCTAGTGACTGTGGCTGCCACTATTAATTATAGTCACCTTACTTGGAACCATGGAAAATTTCAGGGAAGGTGATCTTGCTAAACATGGGGGTTGTGATGGCAATACTCTTGGAAATTTAATAGAATGTCCAAAATTTAGTAATCAATCTTGATAAGGCAACTGTCTAGCTTATTTTGTGGGGAGGAAGGATTTTAAAGAGGTGAAGAAGAAAAGAAACAACATCTGCAGGAAGAACCACCCCTGGACAGAGCTGTTATGTGGGTTCAGTATGTCCTTAGTAACTTCTCACAACCAACAGGTAACCACGTTCTCTCCCCCGCCCCCAAATCTCTATGTATTGTATTAGTTATCTATTGTTGCATAAAAAGTTCCTCTGAAACTTAGTGACTTAAAACAAGGTTGACTGTCTCAGAGTTTCTGTAGTCAGGAATCTGAGCATGGCTTAGCTGGGGCTTCTGACACAAGGTCTCTTACAGACCACAGTCAAAATATCAGCTTGATTATGGTGGTCTACTCTGTAGATTCAAATAGAGAAGAATCCATTTCCAAGCTCACTCTTGTGCTTGTTGGCAGAATTTAGTTCCTTGGGGACTAGTGGCCACACCATTTTGCATTCCCACTAGCAATGTGGACTAAGTGTTCAGGGCCACAAAAATCATAACAAGCAGTGGACTAAGTGTTCAGGGCCTTACTGGCTGTTGTCTGGTGGCCACCTACAGTTCCCTGCCACATAGGCATCTCAAAAGGCAGCTCATAAATGGGGATCTGCTTCATCAAAGTTAAAAATCAAAAGATAGAGAGAGGTGAAAGTCACAGCCTTTCATAACCTAATCTTGGAAATAATATCCATCATCTTTGCTATATTCTACTCATTAGAAACAAGTCACTAGGTTCAAACCACACACAAAAGTAGTGGATTTCCCATGGGAATAAATAGCAGAAAGTGGAGATCATTTGGAGCCATTTCAGAAGCTATCTACCAAAGTCACAACTAAGGTAAGAAGAGTAAGGCACCTAGGGTGCAAAAGGGAAGGAAACATTCATTATTGCATGACTTTGAGAGTAAACCCAATGCAGTCCCTCCCTAGATAACTCATTTCTGCACTTTAGTCTTTGTCCTGCTATCTGCCACAAACATCCAACCTGCTATGCTTACTTCTAATCACCTTGTCCATGCTCCCTGCCTCAACACCCAGTCTGAGCCTGTCTTCTCAGACACCTGTCCCATGCTGAACACATTCTCCTTGCCATAACCCTCTTTTGAAACTTAGTTCTTTTGTGTTCCAATCCTCCAACAGCTGTTGAGGGAAAAATGATTTCAGATAAGCCTAAAACATTTAATAATTGATATCTAGTTCATATGTAATCTATATAGAGAGAGCAGTATCTATCAAAATACAATTCATATACCAGATTCACTGAGGATGCTTAAGGGAAATGCAAATTATTGGGACCCCTCCTAGACCCAGGGCACTAGAATCTGAGTGGTAGCATCCCAGATAATACTTGCATTTTCTAAAGTGTGACAACCATTTGCACTTAAAGAATTATTTCAGTAGTTATGATGCTTTAACCCTAATAAGACAAATTTCTGTTTGGCAACTTTGGCAAAAATTTAGGAGCAAAGACTTCATGATGGAGAGGCTATTGGGGTAGAAGAAGTATCTCCTTAATAATGTTCAATAACCCATGTAAATATACTGCTTATTGTTCTTATTCAAAGCTAGGTCAAACCAATGATTTGTTAAAACAGTACTTGAATCTACTAAAATGATTTATTTTTCCTAAACTTGATATTACTAATTATACATTACAATTTCACCAAAATGAATCCTGGCTTGCTTTCCCCTCCCATTTCCTAGTTTGTAATGAAAATGATAGGAACATGTCCAAGAGTTTCTGTACCTTTTCAATTAAAATTGGTTACTAATTACATCAGTGCTTATAGAGGAAACCATTACATTGGCCTCATTGACTCTGATTTCCCTTTAAATTTCAGTCAGTTGCCTGAAGTGTAATCAATCCCTATGTTGGAAATCAATTCTCGTCTACCTCCAGATAATTTTCCCATATTTTCTCCACATTAGGGCTATCACACCATGCCAGTTACACAGTGAATTCAGTCAGGCCAGAAGTAGAGAAAATCCCTATAGCCATTGGAAATCGCAGCTTAGGTGTAGGGTCAGAGGCAATTACCCAACTGTAACCGAGCCAAACATTCAGATGGTACATGGTGGGAGTTCCCAAGCTTCCCCTTGGCTCATTATGCATAGCAGACCTGAGAGGAGATGAGTACATGTTTAAAAAGAGAGCTCTAGAGAAAGAAATTTCCTACTTTAGAAATAACGTAATGAATCTAGAAGGATGATCAAAATGACTTAACAAGTTACCACTGAAAGTCTGTGATGTTTCAGAAGCCCAGCTTGTATAAGAAAAGAAAAATCATAGCAAGCAGTGAGAGCTCAGCCCTAAGAGATCTTCAGCCTGGTGGAGGAGCATGTGCTTTCTATTTATGTATTTACGAGAGGACTGGTGCACGAAATTTGTGCATGGGGGATGTGTGTCCCTCAACCCAGCCTGCACCCTCTCCAATCTGGGACATCCCTCTCACAATCCAGAACTGCTGACTCCCAACTGCTCGTCTGCCTGCCTGCCTGATTGCCCCTAACCGCTTCTGTCTGTCAGCCTGATCACCCCCTAACCACTCCCCTGCCAGCCTGTTTGATGCCTGAATGCTCCCCTGCTGGCCCGATTCCTCCTAACTGCCCTCCCTTGCCAGCCTGGTTGCCCCCAACTGCCCTCCCCTGCAGGCCTGATCACCCACAACTGCCCTCCCCTGCCAGCCATCTTGTGGCTGTCATCTTGTGTTCACATAGGGGTGGCCATCTTGTGTGTTAGAGTGATGGTTAATTTGCATATTACCTCTTTATTATATAGGACTTGTCAGACAATGAGAAATGTTGATGGGAAGACTCAGACTAGGACAGGCATAAAAGACAGAGAAGAGTCATGGCCAATGTGGCTCAGCTGGTTGGGAGTTGTCCTGTGCACCGAGGGGTTGCAGGTTTGATTCCAGGCCAGGGCACATGCCGGATTTTGGGCTAAATCCCTAGTAGGGGGTGTGCAGTAACCAGCTGATGAATGTTTTCCTCTCACATGCTTCTTTCTCTCCCTCTCCCTTTATCTCTCTCTAAAAGTCAATTTAAAATCTTAAAAAAAAAAAAAAACAGAGAAGAATTGGGAAGAGAAAAAATGCTTCACAAGATATATGGGGATTGAGGAAAAAGATGGCGACCGGCAGGAAGGTAGGGAGAGAGAGAGTGTGAGTGAGGAACCCATAGAGGAGAGTGTAGATGTGTGTGGTGTGTGTGTGTGTATGAGATAGGGTCAGTTAGATTCTGCAGGTCTTCCAAGGGGCTCCCGAACATGGCAGCCCTAGACGGCGGAGCCCCGCGCACAAAGCGGACACTTCTCGGCGGCTGGTGCGGACGCAGAGACCACGCCATCTTGAGAAACAGAGCTGCCTGAGACTCGGATCCTGGCTTCTGACACAAACCAGGACCCTGCAGCCACTGGGGACAGAGAACTGCTATCACAGCTTCAGACAAACAAACAACAAGAATCCAGACTTCCCGGCAGATTTCCGTGAGTCAAAGAGCCTATCCCCCTCCTCGCAGGCGCTGATAGCGCCATAGTAACTGATAGACCCGCCCCTCCCCCAAGCTGCTGAGCACCCACAGGCGCGCGGAAAGCGCCATAGTAACTGATAGACGCGCCTCTCGCCCCAGCTGCTCACAGGCGCGCGCACAGACCACGCCATAGTAACTGATAGACCCGCCCCTGGCCCAAGCTGCCAAGCTTTGCGCAGGGACGCGCTCCCTCTTAGGGAATTTGGCGCGCGCTCGCGCACGGGACAGAAGCAGCTCCCCGTCGGGGAAATCTGTCAGTGCGCACAGAGGGCTCCCCTTCGGGGAATTTGGGGGAATTTGGCTCGCGTGTCACAGCTCCCCCTTCGGAGATTCTTAAGAGCGTGCACAGAGGGGCTTCCCTTTGGGGAATTTGGCGCGCAGGACGGACTCCGCCCCCCTTCTGGGACTTTGGGAGAGTGCACTGAGCCGGCTCACCTTCAGGTTTTTAAGAATGTGCGCTCTAGCTGGTTTGGCTCAGTAGAGAGAGCACACACAGGACGCAGCTCCACTTCAGGGAATTTGGCACGCCGGACACAGCTGCCTGGGATCCCTGACTCACAGCGCATTCACACTAAGAGCCAGCGACCCCAATTGTTGGTGCGTGCACACACAGGGACCCTGATTCTCAACGAGAAACCGCACAAGGCAACAGAGACTTTGACACTCAAGTCTTGGTGCAGACACAGGGAAACTCTGACTCCTGGCACATGCTAAGGATCTCATTCTCGGCACATACCAACAGTGTGGTGCAGACACGGCCCCTGATTCTAAATGTGCACACAAGACCACACGGAACACTGGGGACACTGATCCTGGGCAAGTCTGGTTCCCACCAACCAAAGACAGCCACACGTCCTAGTGTCAGAGCACTTCAGTGAAACTAGGGTGGAGCGAAGTCCCCACAGCACACGGCCCAGGTCCACGCAAACGGAAGCTTGAGCTTTCTGGTAATAGCCAGAATGGGGAAACGAAATAACTCACAGAGGAAAGAAAATGTGGAGTCGCCAAGAAAGGAAATTAGTGAAAATGAAGCTTGCAACATGACCGAAAAGGAGTTCAGAGTAATGGTCATGGAATTTATACATCGGATGGATGAGAAAATCAACAACTTATGCAAGAATCAGGAAGAAATGAAAAGTGATATAGCTACAATCAAAAACACCATGGAAAGTTTCAACAGTAGATTACAAGAAGCAGAGGACCGAATTAGTGAGTTAGAAGATCAGGTACAGAAACAAGCTCAAGCTGAACAGCAATTGGAGAAAAAAATTAAAAAGCAGGAGGAAAGCCTAAGGGAGCTTCGGGACAACATGAAACGAAGTAACATGCGTATAATAGGGCTGCCAGAAGGACAAGAAGAGCAGCAGGGATTAGAAAATCTATTTGAAGAAATAATGACAGAAAACTTCCCGGATATGGGAAAGATAAAAGTTACGCAAGTAAAGAGAGTCCCAAGCAGGATCAACCCCAAAAGACCCACACCAAGACATGTCATAATTTCAATGGCAAATATAAATGATAAAGAGAGAATCCTAAAGGCGGCAAGAGAGAGACAGAGAGTTACCTACAAAGGAACACCCATCAGATTGTCAAATGATTACTCATCAGAAACACAACAAGCTAGAAGTGAATGGAAGGAGGTATACAAAGTGTTGCAAAGCAAAGGACTGAATCCAAGAATACTATATCCAGCAAGACTATCAATCAAAATTGAAGGGGAAATCAGGAGCTTTGCAGACAAAAAAAGCCTCAGGGAGTTTATCACCACCAAACCAGCAATGCAAGAATTGCTAAAGGGAATACTGTAAAAAGAAGAAATAAACAGGTAAGAAGGAATACAGACACAAAAATAGATATGACTGCAAACAAATACCTTTCAGTAATAACTTTAAATGTAAACGGACTAAATGCTCCAATCAAAAGACATCGAGTAGCTGAATGAATAAAAAAACACGACCCATATATATGCTGTCTACAAGAGACCCACCTCAGAACAAGAGACTCACACAGATTGAAAGTGAAGGGATGGAAAAATATCTTTCAGGCAAATGGAAATGAAAAAAAAGCTGGGGTAGCAATACTTATATCTGACAAAATAGACCTCAAAGTAAATGCCATAACAAGAGATAAGGAAGGCCACTTCATAATACTAAAGGGAGAAATCCAACAAGAAGAAATAATTCTGGTAAACATATACGCTCCCAATATAGGAGCACCCAAATACATAAAAAAACTCCTGGAGGATATCAAGGGAGAGATTAATAGCAACACAATCATAGTAGGAGACTTTAATACCCCACTATCACCACTGGACAAATCCTCTAAACAAAAAATCAGCAAAGAAACAGAAATCCTAAATGACTCACTAGACCAGATTGGAATAATTGACATCTTCAGAACATTTCACCCCAAAGCCACAGAATATACATTCTTCTCAAGTGCACATGGGTCATTTTCAAAGATAGACCATATGCTGGGTCACAGGCAAAGTCTCTTCAAATTCAAGAAGATAGAAATTATATCAAGCATCTTCTCAGATCACAGTGGCATAAAACTGGAAATCAACTACAATAAATACAATCCAAAGAAATCAAACACATGGAGACTAAACAGCATGCTATTAAACAAGGACTGGGTCACCAGAGAGATCAAGGAAGAAATAAAAAACATCATGGCAACAAATGACAATGAAAACACAACAATCCAAAATCTATGGGACACAGCGAAAGCAGTCTTGAGAGGGAAGTTCATAGCTCTACAGGCCTATTGCAAAAAACAAGAAACAATGGTAATAAATTACTTAACCCTACAACTCAAAGAGCTAGAAAAAGAGCAGCAAGAAAAGCCCAGTGTAACCAGAAGGAAGGAAATAACAAAGATCAGAGCGGAGATAAATGACATAGAGACCAAAGAAACAATACATAAGATCAACAAAACCAAGAGCTGGTTCTTTGAAAGGATAAACAAGATTGATGGACCTCTAGCCAGGCTCACCAAGAAGCAAAGAGAGAGGACCCAAATAAACAAAATCAGAAATGAAAGAGGTGAAATAACAACAGACCCCGCTGAGATACAAAGGATTGTTACAAAATACTACGAACAACTCTATTCCAACAAACTGGACAATCTGGAGGAAATGGACATATTCCTAGAAAAATATAACCTTCCAAAAATCAATCAAGAAGAATCTAAACAGCTCAATAGGCCAATAACTATGGACGAAATTGAAGCAGTCATCAAAAAGCTTCCGGCAAACAAAAGCCCGGGGCCTGATGGCTTCACAGGAGAGTTTTACCAAACATTCAAGGAAGAACTAAAACCTATCCTCCTCAGACTATTCCAAAAAATTCAAGTGGAAGGAACACTTCCAAGCTCCTTCTATGAAGCCAGCATCACCCTAATACCAAAACCAGATAAAGACAACACAATGAAAGAGAATTACAGAACAATATCCCTCATGAACATAGATGCCAAAATCCTCAACAAAATTCTAGCAAATCGACTCCAGCAGTACATCAGAAAGATCATACACCATGACCAAGTAGGATTTATCCCAGGAATGCAAGGATGGTACAATATCCGCAAATCAATAAACGTGATACATCACATAAACAAATTGAAAGATAAAAATCACATAGTCATCCATTGATGCAGAAAAAGCATTTGACAAAATCCAACACCCTTTCTTGATAAAAACTCTCAACAAGGTGGGAATAGATGGCTCATACCTCAACATAATAAAAGCTATATATGATAAACCCACAGCAAACATCATACTCAATGGACAAAAACTAAAAACATTTCCCCTAAGAACAGGAACAAGACAGGGATGCCCACTCTCACCACTCCTGTTTGACATAGTACTGGAATTATTAGCCATTGCAATTAGACAAGAAGAAGAAATAAAAGGCATCCAAATTGGAAAAGAACAAGTAAAGCTGTCTTTATTTGCAGACGACATGATATTGTACATAAAAAATCCGAAAGACTCCGTCAAAAAACTAATAGACTTAATAAATGAATTCGGCAATGTAGCAGGATACAAAATTAACGCCAAGAAATCTATGGCCTTTCTATACACCAATAGTGAACTTACAGACAGAGAGACTAAAAAGGCAATCCCATTTACCATCGCACCAAAAAAATTAAGATACCTAGGAATAAACTTAACTAAGGAGGTAAAAGACCTATACACGGAAAACTACAGGACACTGAAAAAAGAGATAGAGGAAGACGTAAACAGATGGAAGAACATACCATGTTCATGGATTGGTAGAATCAACATCATTAAAATGTCCATACTACCCAAAGCAATCTATAGATTCAATGCACTCCCCATTAAAATACCAACGGCGTATTTCACAGACCTTGAAAGAACTCTCCAAAAATTCATCTGGAATAAAAAAAGACCTCGAATAGCCACAGCAATCCTGAGAAAGAAGAATAAAGTAGGAGGGATCTCAATACCAGATTTCAAGCTGTATTACAAAGCCACTGTTCTCAAAACAGCCTGGTACTGGCACAAGAACAGACATATAGATCAATGGAACAGAATAGAGAATCCAGATATTGACCCAAACCACTATGCTCAATTAATATTTGACAAAGGAGGCATGAACATACAATGGAATAAAGACAGTCTCTTCAATAAATGGTGTTGGGAAAATTGGACAGATACATGCAAAAAAATGAAGCTTGATCACCAACTTACGCCATACACAAAAATAAACTCAAAATGGATACAGGACTTAAACATAAGACGGGAAACCATAAAAATACTAGAGCAATCCACAGGCAGCAAAATGTCAGACATATGCCAAAAGAAATTCTTCACTGACACTGCCCCTAGGGCAATGGAAGCTAAAGAGAAAATTAACAAATGGGACTACATCAAAATAAAAAGCTTTTTCACAGCAAAAGAAACCATCAACAAAACAACAAGAAGGCCCACTGCATGGGAGAACATATTTGCAAATGGCATCACTGATAAAGGTTTAATCTCCAACATCTACAGGCAGCTTATACAACTTAATAAAAGGAAGATAAATGATCCAATAAAAAAATGGGCAACAGACCTAAATAGAATCTTTTCAAAAGAAGACAGAAGGAAGGCCAAGAGACACATGAAAACATGCTCAACGTCACTAATTATCCGAGAGATGCAAATCAAAACAACAATGCGGTACCATCTCACACCTGTCAGAATGGCTATCATCAACAAACGACAAGTGTTGGCGAGGATGCGGAGAAAAAGGAACCCTCGTGCACTGCTGGTGGGATTGCAGACTGGTGCAGCCACTGTGGAGAACAGTATGGAGTTTCCTCAAAAAACTGAAAATGGAACTCCCATTTGACCCAGTAATCCCACTCCTGGGAATATATCTGAAGAAACTAGAAACACCAATTAGAAAGGATATATGCACCCCTATGTTCATAGCAGCGCAATTCACCATAGCTAAGATTTGGAAACAGCCTAGGTGCCCGTCAGCAGATGACTGGATCAGAAAACTGTGGTACATCTACACAATGGAATACTATGCTGCCATAAAAAAGAAGGAATTCTCATCATTTGCAGCAACCTGGGAGGAATTGGAGAACATTATGTTAAGTGAAATAAGTCAGTCAATGAAAGAAAAATACCACATGATCTCACTCATTTATGGATAATAAAGAACATTATAAACTTGAACAAAAAGATAGATACAGAGACAGTAAAGCATCAAACAGACTGTCAAATTACAAGGGGAAGGTTAGGGAGAGGTGGGGGAGATAAGAGATCAATCAAAGGACTTGTATGCATGCATATAAGCATAACCAATGGATGCAAAACTCTGGGGGGTGGGCGCATATATGGGAGTGGGGTGTGGGGAGGGCAATGGTAAGATATGTACACATATAATACCTTAATAAAAAAATTGAAAATAAATAAATAAATAAATAAATAAATAAATACTCTGGGGCTATTGAAAAAAAAACCAAAAAAAAAACCAAAAAAACAAAAAACAAGATATATGGGGAAAGTACCTGGTCCAGGGACCAGCATATCTGGGTTGGGTCCAGATTTGAGGGCTATCTACATTTATTTCCTATGCCAAACAAAACTTTTATTTTCAGTGTCAAATAAAATTGAACTCTTCTCTATTACTTATTTAAATATAATAAGCTGTTATAGTACGTGTTGTATATTTATGTAAATAAGGAAAGATCAGAAGGTAAAGGTCCATAAGTTAGGGGGCCTGTTGAAGCACATCTAAACTTGGGTAGAGAGAAAGGGGTTGGGGAAGAGGGGGGAGGCTACTGGTGAGTCAGATGGTGTGTGAAAGGCAGGGAGTAAATGTGGCTCTATTTCCTAACAAAAGGGTTGGAGAGGTTAAAAAGCTGAGAGGTATGTCAAATGCATTGTGACCAGGATGATGAAAATGTCAGCCAAGAAATGCATGAAGCCAGACAAGGAGATAAGATAAAAGAGTTAAATGACCTTTAATTTTGGGAAGAGTAAGTCAGGTGTTGAGGTTCAAACTGTCAGGTTCTTTTCTACAAAACAGCAGAAGGGTGTTCTGATTCTGCTTGCAGTTCTAACGTGTGTGGGTGTTTTCTCCTCACTAAGCAATTCTTGGACACCAGAAAATTAACTCAATTCTAACACTATCTGCTTAGAGTTAGCGTCAGATTCCACAGGTTAAGGGTGTAGTCCCACAAGATTTGTCCCCACTTTAGATGCCAATTGCAAGCCCAGGTTCCTGTGCTTCCGGACAACTGCCTATAAATCAGAGGTTCCCATGGCCCCCTTTCAGTGTTTGATTAATTTACTATAGCAGCTCACAGAACTCAGCAAAATTTACTAGCTTACTGGTTTATTATAAAAGAATGTAAATCCAGAACAGTCATATTGAAGAGATGTGTAGAGCACGGTATATGGGAAAGGGCTCGGAGCTTCCATGTCCTCTTCAGATGTCCCTACATCTATGTGTTCACCAACCTACCCTGGAAAGTCTCCAAACCATGTCTTTTTTGGTTTTTATGGCGGCCTCATTTAGTAGGCATGACTGATTAAGTCACTGGCCATTGGTGATTGGACTCAATCTTCAGCCCCTCGTCCCTCCTTCAGGAAGGAGAAGCTGAGTGGGACGGGTGGTGTGGGAACTCAGTTACAGTGCTCTAATCGCTTGGCTGGCTCCACTAGCCCTGTAAGTGCTTTCCAAAAATCATGTCATTAACATAGGCAAAAACACCTTTATCACTCTCAACACCAGAAATTCCAAAGGTTTTAGGAGCTCTGTGCTAGAAACAGGACTTCTACCAAATATATAGTTCTTATTATAAATCATGATATCACAGGCATACACCCAAAAAAGAAATTCATGTTAGAATTTAGCTTAATTTTTAAGATAACTAACATATAGTCAAACCTCATTTCTCAAACATCTCCCATCTCGAACAATTCACTTCTGTACCTGACAATCCTTTCATGCTGATGCCTGCATAATCAGTCACGAGTCTCTCAGGCAACAAAGGAAAGAATATGGAAGTATGTGTCAGTTTACTACTGTTAACATCTCAGGATAGTGTGCTGTGAATATTTTTGTGTTCTTGTTGCTGTTTATTCTTTTTATTAAATTTTTACTATACATTTCATTTCTTTTTGTTAAATTTTCATTTACATTTCATGTCCTTTTTGTTTTTAAAGTGTTTATTTATAGATTAGACATATACTCTGTATAAGAAAGGTTAAAACAAGGAATCATTTGAATGTCTGGAACTGATTAATTCAATTTACATTATTTCTAATAAGAAAAAACGCTTTCATTTTCGAACAGCCTTCTAGAATGAATTAAGTTCGAGAACTGAGGTTCCACTTGTTGAAACAAAGAACTTTTTTTAAAACCTTACATATTATTTTAAAACTAGGGCCCAGTGCACAAATTTGAGCACCTTGAAAGGAACTGTGGGCCGCGAGGCTGTAGTGGGCAAGGGGCGGGTCTCAGCCCATCCTCTGTGCCTCCACCTGGCCCCTCTCGCCATGGCTCTGGATCCCTTGTCTGCCAGCAGCCGGGCTCCTGCCACCAATGCTCCCATGCACCGACACGCTGGCCCTGCTTGCACCCACTGACAGTGTGGAGTGATCGGAGCCAGCGCCAGTAGCGGGTGTGAGTGGGGCCGGTGCTGTCAGCGGGTGTGAGTGGTGGCTGCTGCCCCAATCGCCCCTCAGGAGCAGGGGGAGGTGGAGAAGTCCTTAGGGGCGATTGGAGCTGGCAGCCACCACTTGCACCTGCTGCCAGCGCCTGGCACTGGCCCCAATTACTCAGTGCCATCAACGGGTGCAAGTGGGGCCAACGCCGGCAGCAGGTGCGAGTGTCCAGCGAAACTGCGATGCATGGGAGCAAAGAATTTTCAGTAATCACCAGAGGCTCGCCCCAATGACAGCGACTGGCACCCCACCTTGGTCTGGTGCCCCCATTAACCTGTTCCACTATCTTGCTGTGGCTGATGCCTGCCATGTTACATGCTCTGCCGCCTGCTGCCAACGCCTGCCATGTTCTGAGCATGCCCCCAGTGGTCAGCACATGTCATAGCAACCAGTTGTTCGGTTGTTCTGCCATTTGGTCTATTTGCATATTAAAGTTTTATATATATAGATTGTAATTTTATAATTAAGTATCTCATGGTGAGATGGGCTATATTAAGTGGTTCTTCTCATGGTATTTAGTCATTCATATGTTCACATATTTGCAGTATCTGAGAGCCAGTGGGAATAATATTTATTAACTATTATGTTTACAAGCAATTATATGTATGCAGAGCATATTGGCACAAATAATGGGAAATAAGTCTAGGGATAAATTATAGCTTGGTCATAGAGAAACTTGAATGAACTCTAATTGGCAGATAATAGGGGATCACTGGAGCTGTTTTTAGTAGGAGCTTGGCCTGAGAACATGTTAGGAGGACCGATTTCCAATACTGATATGGACGAAAATGGGACCCCTACTCAACCTGGCAAGCTTGAGGCGGCCCACATGGTGGCAACTATAAATCCAGAAAGCAAAAGAAACCACATAAATGGTCTAAACATAAAAATTCCTAACTAAAAAGCAAGTCATGGTGAGTAGTCACACTATGGGCCTTTAGCTTCCTTGACATACTCTTGAAATGTCAGAGTAATCCCCTTTATCCAACTGCTGTGGGAACAATCTCCCACCAGAGCACAAGACCACAGATTGCATCATTGTTATCTGATTCCCCAAACACCACCTCTATGGTAATTGTTAACCATCCTGTACCCACCAATGTAAAAGAACTATGTATCTCTCAGTTTTGCTTTTTATCCAATCCCAGAGATTTCTCTGCTTTGCTTTCTCCTACCTCCCTAATCTACCACCAATGAATTTCATGTAATCTCCCTTATATCTCCTCCTTTGATTCTAGTATATAAAGTAATTTGCAAAACTGCCATTCTACAGAGCATTTTCTCAATCCATTGAAATGTTGCTTTCAGGCAACTGTCAGTTTTGCTCAAATGAATTCATAAATATTCTCTGCAAGTTTGGATGCTTCTTACATTGACACTGAGCAGGGTAAGTCAGGGAAGAGGTTAAGAATGAGGAAACAATGCAAAAGTCTGTTCCAATATTACAGGAACAGGAATGGGAGGACTGAACTCAGAAATGAAATGCAGGGAACAAAACCAAAAGACCTAGTAACAGAAGGATCAGTGACGCGGGCTTGATAGGACAGAAGAAACCAAGGGGATCACAGGAAGAACCTAGTAAAAAGCACAGGGCAAATGGCCCTCAGAAGAGCTGATCTGGGGGACTGTGAAATATTGTCCTACTTTTAGACAGGTTAAAGTTGAGATCTTTGCATTTCACAGGCATGGGCATGGAGAAAGAGGTCAGCCCCAGAGGTGGTGAAGAGGAGGGGAGATTCATAAGGAAAGGGAGGAGAGAGGTGCAAGAACAGAGCCGGGAATAGAGCCTGAGGAATGGACAGACTGTGCAGCATGGAGCCCATGAAGAGAGCAGCCTGCTAGAGAGAGATCATTCAGGCAGGTAGGAGAGCCAGCTTTGCAGGGATCAAGAGAAGACGGAAATTGAAGAAAAGAAAGGGCTAATGACTGCAGGAGAAAAATTAAGATTAAGATATAGCCATTGGGGTTGCCAGTCAAAAGCAATGTCATTCAGACAAAAGGGCAGCAGCTAGACTGTTTCGGGTGAAAGACTGTTATGAGAGGACAGGGAGTAGCAGAATGGATCCAGAGTTTCGAGCAATGTCAAAAAATGCTTGGGCAGTATCCATTCATGTTTCTGTAGTTTTTAAATTTTACTTGATCTTCCTAGAAGTTCCTATTTGAATCCCATTGTCTCCATTCATTTATAAAGAGTATTTCCCTTCCACCACATTTTCAAGAGCTGACACCAGCTGAATATGTTAATGGAGTCCCATGATGGAATTTTATCAGGCAGAGCATATTGTTATTGCAATATATTTTATTACTCTATTAGTACATGTTATAAAATATGTACTTATGAACAATTGCTACTGCAATTGGATATATCCAATCCATTGCTGTAGGAATTTGGAGCAATAGAGTCATTTTTAGTAAAGAAGTTGAGATGAATAAAGGTGAAATTCAAGAATCTATGGAATGTGTGAAATGAAATGATCCATTTTAAAGACTGGATATAGTAGCTATGCTACTATAGACACACTTCCATTTAGGACAAACCATTCCATTTATAAATGTTAAGAATACATTAAAGCTAGAGAATTAAAGTTAGATGAAAATCTCTTAGCAAAATGTCAACTCTTTCATCCACAAAGAAAAGCAGAAGGCTTTTTTTTTTTAAAGTCTCTTCTTTTTTTTGACAAATGGTTTAAAACCCATGCTAATTTCAGTAAGTGTAAGGGATAATTATAGTCAGCACTTTAAAGTGAAGAAAAAAAAGAATGATTTAAGATGCAGACTGTATAAAAATAAAATCTAATTCCTGTAGAAATTATCAAAGCCACCAAAGATATGGGGGGTGAGGGGAAGAATAACAAAAGTTGGTGCAGATAGAGGGGCATTTTTATATGGAGAAAAAGATAAATCAATTAAAGCAGGAACCATGCTGTTTATTGTGATAAATCATATTAACAGCATTCTTCTGAACAAGATATTCAATTGAAGAAAAGAGAGGAGATAATTGGCTGCCTATGCTTTTGGAAACAAGAACGAAATGCCACACATTCATGGCTGCATCTGTACCCCCGCAACAAACGCTTTGGCAGAGATCACCATGTACAGCACTGTTTATGAGAATGCCCACACAAGGTTCCAAAAAATAAAATATCACTGAAGAGGAGGGAAGTGTGGAAATCAGAGTTTGCTCAGAATGACATTCTAATTATTCTCAATAACAACAAAAAGATTAAATTTCATAAACCAGTCAAACTGGTTTCATATTTTTTCTTCCAACTCGTTCACCAGGCATTTCTTGCATGCTGCTGAGGAGGCAGGTCCAATGAAAGACACTGAGGATTTTGTATGAAGTGAAATGCCTCTACTTAGGTTGTCTTTGCTGTTTACCTTGTAGCTTTGTGTCCCTGACTGCCTGACCAAGCTCAAGGCGACCTTTTCCAATCGTGGCTGTAGATTGCTCAATGAGTTCATCTTGCATAGCGCCTCTACCTGTACAGGACTCAGTCCAGTGAGAGAACAAAAATGAAGAGTCCTAACAAGCTGCAGAGGAGTCCACCTACAAATCCTTCTTTTGCCCTGACATGGGTTTTTGTGGCTGTAGAGACATAACAGTTTTTAAAATCAGAACTAAACATCATATGATCTTGCAAAAATAACCTGATCAGAAGTGTAAGTTCTACCTCCTCCACCCATGTTTGTTTTTAGTTAAGGTACTTCATGCAACCAAGAGGTTTCCAGTTCGATTCCAGATCAGGGCACATGCCAGGGTTTCAGGCTTGATCGCCAGTGGGAGGTGTGCAGGAAGCAGCCAATCAATGATTCTCTCTCATCATTGATGTTTCTACCTCACTCTCCCTTCTTCTCTCTGAAATCACTAAACACATTTTTAAAAAGCTACTTTATGCAATAGTTTAGAGCATAATTATGGAGTCTGATCACCTGTATTGAATTCTAGATATAGCACTTAAGCATGTGGGTGCATGTGAAGCATCCATCTTATATAAAAACTGCTGTTTGAAATTTTAACCCTGCTATTTGGCTTCTGTAAATGCTTGCTTGCTTAAATAATAAGGAAAATAAGACTACTCCCATTCCAGAGAGGCCATAAACCTTCCTTGGACGAAGTTATCAGTGCTAGCTCCAGACCAGGCCTTTGGTTGGTGTCTCAAAGCCCCAGCACATAGGGCTCTTTAAGAACTTGCAAAGGGGACTGGAAAAACCCTTATTTGGGAGACAAAGAGCTAGAAAAAATATAAATAGGTAAGCTTCCTCCATGTTTCTTGGCCCAGAATTTGAAAAACATTTTTCTCTGGGCCCTCACGTAATAATAATAAAATGTGACTTAATTTCTCTAAGTGTTGCTTGGTTTTTCTCAGGTTTTCTGCAACACATGTAAAGGACTCCAGCTTTGCACCTCAGTGTCCTCATCTACAAAATGATGATAATATGGTTCTTACTATGTGGAGCTTTGGGAGGATTAGCATACAATGCTTGACATAGTATGCATATATTAATGTTAGCTAACTCGTTGGGTTTTAAATGTATAATAATTGTGGTAGCAGAACAACTAATACTGAGTATGTTTTAGTGTTTTACTATTTACTGTATATATATATATATATATATATATATATATATATATATATGCCACTTAATCAAAAGTAAGTTTGGTCAAATAAGTTTGTTGAAGGTGATTTTCCAGAAAACCTTTGTAATGACTCTCAGTAATTAAAATCACATCGTCTCCTCTTTCCAATCTTACTATATTTTGAGAAATACATGACAAAAGAAGAGCAATAGGAGTGATATGACAAGGGGTAAAGGGAACTCCAAACTGGAAACAACCTAAATGTCCATTGGTAATGAAATGATTTGGGTTTATCCAGAAGTGGGATATTGCACAGCAATGAAAATAGATGAATTATAGCATATAACACCACAGATGAATTATAAAAACATAACATTGAGTAGAAAAAAATCAGACAAATATATATGATTCTTTTCATGGAAAATTTAAAATATCAGTATTTAGGGATGCATAGTGACTACCATTTGTGATTACCTGGAATGGAGGAGCTAGTGATGGAAAGGGACATGTGGGTATGTAGGGGATGTTTATGGAATTCTGTCAATATCTTATTTCTTTGTGTGGTTGTTCCTAAGTGTTTCCTCATAACAATTTGTAATACCACATATTTACATTTTGATCACTTTTCTTTCTGTCTATTATAGTTTCTGAAAAGACTTAAACATAATTCTAGATGTAAGTTTATAATTTTTTTAATAAATGGAAATAAAAATGTTATGAGGAAAGAATTATGAACCTAAGTCAGATGTGAGTGGAGTAAAACTCTTTATTACATTCATATGTCCCAACCTTAGCATCATTTTCTGTTTATACCCATCCAACTCCTTTGTTTCCCTTCACCAGCTCAGTTCCCAGGATTTCCCAATTATAAAAGGTTAAAGAATAATTATAAGCACACAGGTCACTGCAATACATGAAGGATATTCTGAGTGTGCATAGGTAATCTAATTGGTAGATGTAAAGAATAAAATTTGGATAGTCAAGATGATGAAGCATACTCTTGAGAGATGTTCCTTTGAGAAGAAAATTGACAAACATGTGTCCTAATTTAGTAACTGCTCCTCTTCTAGTTCAGACTCTGTTGACTCACCTTTTCCCAGAGACAGTAAAAGTCCTGGATAATAAATGTTCCGCACAAGTTCATTCCCATGTTCCACATAATGGCTCATCGCAACGGTATCCTGCTGATCTATTTGTAACATATTCAACAAGAAAAGATTTTTCTGGCCTAAACCTAGTGACCTTAAACATGCCTTCACTATATTGTTAACCTGCTTCAGAGAAATCTCTTATATGTATACATATAAAGAAGAAAGTTAAGTAAAATCCATAAAATAAGAGAAGAAAAATTGTCTTTTTAAGACAGCAGTATGTAAGGCCATTATTTACTTGGTGTTGCCTGCCCTAGGAGCCAGAATGTCTGCCTGGTTCAGATATCTCTCTGCGTAGCCCTTGGAGTTAATTGACCTAGGGACTTTATGCAGCTGACAGATGACTTGAGAATGACTGAACCAAATAAAACTGCCCTTGTACAACTTTATTTCAGTGTGACCCTTTTGAGAGCCAAAGAAAAAACAACCCAGTGCAAGTCCTTTTATTTTTTTTATGGGGATGTTGTTGGAGAAGTTGCTCACAGGAAAGTCAAATTTTAGTACCAAGACCAACTGGTTTCTCCTAAATAGTAATAATTTATCCTATAGATACCATTACTCAAGCAACTATCGCATTCTTTGTGTTGGTCACAAAGAATTTCAGGGTAAAATTTGAGGTCTACTGTTAATATAAACAGATTTGGGTTTGATTTCATATCTCAACCCCATATTTTGAATTTCCCCTTATTTCTGTATTTCCCACTTTGGTCTTGTAACTCGTGTTTTTCGGAATGTAACAGAGTGTAAATGATTACCTCTGAAGCATCTTAGTTGATTAGAGTTGCAGTTTTAGTCTTGATTCTCTCCCAAGCAACAGATATAAACATCCATCTGCATAGTAGACTCCACTTGGATTTTCCACAGGCATGTCAAATGCATATCAAGAGCATATCAAATTCTTCAAACCTAGTCCTCCGTGTTTCCTACCATGTCTTGATAAGTGCCCACATGTACTTGGTTACCCAAGTCAGAATCCTGGATGTCATACTGAATTCTTCCTTCTCCTTACACAACTTGTTTCTAATAAATCAACAATTTATGTCACCTCTACTCATAAAAATCTGGAGTTCATTTCTTTCTTTCAGGTCCCACCACTGATAACTAATTTCAGGCCCTTTTCCCCCTCACCTAAGCATATGATAATTCTTACTGGCTTCCCTGATCTAGTTTCACTCCCCTCTCATCAGTGGCAAGAGGGATCTCTCTAACGCTCAAATCTGTTAATGTCACTGTCGATTCAATTTTTTCTCAATGGCTCCCCACTACTTAAAAGTTAAAACAAAATTCTTTAGAATGACTTATTAGTGGACTTTTATAATCTAAGTTCTAAGCATTCACCTCCCTTGAACACTTATAGTTTCCAAACTCTCTCATTTCCCAATTTTATGCACATAATGTTTGCTCCCCTTAAATTCCCTTCCCTCTTTGGTGAACCAGGGATCTCCTCTTCATCCTCAGGCCCCGGTATAATCCTTGCCTTTGAGCTTCCTGACCTCTAGGCAAATTTTGCCATGCCTTCCCTTGTATTCCTATAGAATATGACCCATACATCTAGTATAGAAATGACCATGATGCTTTGAAATTACTTCCGTGTATATATCCTTCATAAAATAACTTCCCTATATTGCAGGCACTACTAGTATGTTTCACTTTCCTTTGTATTGGTGTGCTTAGCATAGACCACACTCAGTTAAATTAATTGATTTGTGAATGGTAGAGGGAAATGTTATGCCTAGGGAGATCAGATATTACGGTAGATTCAGAGGACTGTATTTTTTTAAAAAATATGTTTTTTATTGATTTCAGAGAGTGAGACGGGGGATAGAAACATCAATGATGAGAGAGAATCATTGATCAGCTGCCTCCTACACTCCCTTTACTGGATATTCAGCCACAACCAGGGCATGTGCTCTGACCAGGAATCAAACCATGACCTCATGGTTCATGGATTGACATTCAACCACTGAGCCACACAGGCGGGGTGAGAGGAGTGTGCTTCTAAGTCAAGAGACTACAGCAGGGTTATCAAAGTCAAATCGGGCCCACAGTCTGTTTTTTAAAAATAACATTTTATTGGGAAATAACCACACCTATTTGCTTACATATTGTTTAGGCTGCTTCTATGCTCCAACAGCAGAGTTGAATAGATTCAGCAGAGACTATATGGCCCACAAAGGCTACAATATTTGCAATCTGACTCTTTACAGAAGATATCTGCTGACACACACTTATGGGCCAGAGTAGTGAACTTTAGAGTCAATCATATCCAATATACAGATCACTCTCTACACTTTGCTTTGCTATTATATTCCTTTCATCAAAAACCAACACCCTTTACTTCTGCAATCTGAACTCAGATTAGCCCTCAAACTGCATAAACCTACTCAAGCTTACTTATTTGGGATTTCTGATTATTTAATTATCGTATCTAACTATGAGTGCAGAGACTAATTGTCCCTCAGTTTCTTTCAGTAACATATTCCCTCAAGTTGTGGCTGGCACAGGACTTCTCATCTAGAAACTATATTACACAGCCTCCCTTGTAGCTAGGTATGGCCACAATGTTCTGGCAAATGGAATATAAACAGAGTGTTGTGCACAGTTCATAGTCTCTGCTCTTAAAACTCAGTGCCCTCACTTTTTCTTCCCTCCCTCTATTGGGTTGGAACATGGATGTAAAGGAATAAACCAACTTTGATCACACAGACAAGGACAATCCCGTGGAAGCAACAAGATAAAAGAAACCTAGACTCCCTTTCACCTTCATAGGGCACCCCTATCCTCCTGGACTGCCTTCAACCCAGACTTTTTTGTGAGAGAAATAAGCTTTTCATCTTTTTTATACCACTGGTATTTTAGTCACTGTTAAAGCAGTCAATCCAATATCTTAACTGTTTTACCCAGCTTCTCCCTTATTTTTCCTTTAATAGTTAGATTTCCTCTCCCAGAATCTGGCCTCAGCCCAACTCTATTAACTTTCACCACTTGGCCGAAACCGGTTTGGCTCAGTGGATAGAGCGTCGACCTTCACACTGAAAGGTCCCAGGTTCGATTCCAGTCAAGGGCATGTGCCTTGGTTGCGGGCACAACCCAGTAGGGGGTGTGCAGGAGGCAGTTGATCGATGTTTCTCTCTCATTGATGTTTCTAACTCTCTCTCCCTCTCCTTTCCTCTCTGTAAAAAATCAATAAAATATATATAAAAAACAAAACCAACTTTCACCACTTGCTCTAAAACTTCAACCTTTCTTAAAATCTTGTTTTTCCTCTCCCTCCCTGCTTCATTCCATTCGTGTCCTTTCTTCTTTCCACAAAAGAAAAATAAAATAGAAAATCTCCAGCCCTTCTGATACGTTCATTATTCTCCTTTACTAGTATGTTTCTCATTGTCCCAACAAGGAAGTAAGCTGGTGAGGACACAATACTTCTTAGAGAATGGAAGAAGAGGAGCAGCAGAGTTGAAAAAACATTTCTTTTTAGTGATAAAGTGGAGAAGGTGATAAATACTGACAGAATATGAGGAACCTAATAATATAAAAGTGCTATTAGATCATTATGAAGGCCACTAAACATTGAGCAAGTGGTATGTTATGGAAAGTATTCAGGACATAGGGGATAAATTGAACTGGATGATTTTGAGTGAAGTCCAGGAGATCAATTAGAGGTGAAAAAGGCCCAGATACAGTGGAAATAGAAAAAAGGGAAGGATATCCACCAGTTTTTTTTTTTATTCTTTACTGTTTTTTTGTTTTTGTTTTTTAATATATTTTATTGATTTTTACAGAGAGGAAGAGAGAGGGATAGAGAGTTAGAAACATCGATGAGAAACATCGATCAGCTGCCTCTTGCACACCCCCTACTGGGGATGTGCCAGCAATCAAGGTACATGCCCTTGACTGGAATAGAACCTGGGACCCTTGAGTCCACAGGCAGACGCTCTAGCCACTGAGCCAAACCGGTTTTGGCTATTCTTTATTGTTGAAAGTATTACATATGCCCTCTTTTTCCCACATTGACCTCTACTAGACCACCCTCCCCATCCCCCCACCCCTGCCCCAAGCCTTCACCACACCAAGTTTTTAAAGGAAGAAAATACAGTTTTATTGGCAGATTGGATATAGAAGTTCCATCATTGTCTTCCTTTTTAACAAGGATTTTTTTCCTTAATATTTGGTCTATAGTACCAAAGGATTGTAGAGGGAATAGAAATAAGTGAATGTACTTTCAGAGCACAGCACAATAAAATACATGCAAATAAAATTAACAAATATGCAAATAAGTGAACCTGGATGAAATGCCATGTCTTACATAAAATGGTTAACATACTTTCCAAAGGGAGCATCACGTACATGTTGATGAATCTAATTCTGTTCTTGCATAAATAGCTTCAGGTTTAGGGCACGTCAAGGAACAAGTTAAGTTAAGCCTATTTTTAGTTTCTCTGTACAATCCTCTCCAAGTTCTGCATGATATCCAGCTTTCAACGATTATTAAATAAATCTAATGAAATAAAAGCCTTTCCCCAACTGACCAGTATTATGCAAGTTATCTCTAACCTTATGCCTCTCTGGAAGCTTTCTTCGTGATCCTCAGTGGAGATGAGATCAGAACACTCACAATTAAAAATAAACAAACAGATTTTTTTTACTCTATTTCTGGAAACTGCAAGTCCTACCTGCATGCAAAAGCCATGTGGATTGGTGGATAGGATGCTGGCTCTGCATCAGAACACCTGAGTTCAGGTCAGATGCTACCATCTAGATGCCTACTGTAATTCAAATACTATGCCCCGGTGCTGGGCGTGGAGGCCATGGGGGCATAGGCTACCAAGGAGACAGAACTGAACCTCACATCACCCTGCTTGGCCCTGGAGGATGGCTGGTTAGCCAGAGACGGGTAAGATTCCTCAGGGAAGGAACAACCTAAGACAGGCACAGTCACATAGGGACCATCAGGAGAGAACTTGGGGGTCAACAGAGGTGGGGCACAGACCTTCACCCCCCCAAGTTTGCAGGGGCCTGAACCCTCACCCCTGCTGAGGGAGATCTCCTGCCCCCATGGCTGCTCAGCTTCACATGCCCAGCTCAAATCGGGACCCAGGTAACAGAGACTTGGCCGACAGCAGATGCCCTCTCACTGCAACAAGACTTGATGGAGATGTCTTGCACCCATGATCCGGGGAACTGGGGTCTATGATATCTAAATCCAGCCTAGCACCAGGAATGCTCAGGGTCTACTCAAGAGGCAAATAATCCTCTCCACTAATATTTACAGGGTAAAATAAGATGGTTGTTAGAGTATTAAATTTGACAGTAAAATAGTAGTCAAGTTTTCAGACTAATTTAAATTGGCCAATCAAAATAAGCAAATACTCTAGAAAAATCAAATGTACTGGACAAAAAAGCTGTTCCTAAAGTGTTAACTAAAATTTTTATTGGTAGTTCATCTCATGGTAAAATTGCATAACATATAATGAACCTAAAGCAGTCACATTTTAGTGCAAAAAAGTAAAATTTAAAAGCTATCAAGATTACAGCATAAAATTTCCAAAAGCCTCCCAATATTTAAACCAAAAAAGGGGGGATAATAGAAGAATATCATGTAAGGAAAAATATCCTGTAAATAAATTACATCTAGAAAATTTTTACTTTAGAAAATTAACTTTCATTTGTAATGCTAACAGGAAGACATCCAGATAAAACATACACGGTGTCAAAACAAGCCAAAGGAAAATCGTTTGGGCAAAAAAATGAAAAAGGATCGCAAGTCAAATTTATAGAAAATATTTATTTATTAACTTTTGGTCGAGAATATGTTTGTATATTTTCAGAAAACAACTCTGAGACCATGTGGATTCCTGCAACAGAGAGGAATTGACAGGAGTGCTCCAGCCATGAAGTCAGAAGAGAAACAGTCCAGAGATGGAAGACGCTGACCATGCCTTGCCATACTAGCAGTCAGCAGATGTGCGTCACTGCAGATTGCCCAGGACCAAACCAGAGAGGGTCAGACCTGCATTACCACCATTTGTCCACCATCCAGAACTGAAATATCATTGCTCTTATGTACACATAAACAACTGTTGGACATAGAAATCATAGAAATCGGGACTCAAAAGAACTGTTGGCCCAGAAAGAAACTCACTATAGACTGATTCATTTGCCTCTCAGCATAACCATTATTGCTTGTCTCATTTTCGGTTCCTATAAGTGTATTCCTAGTATCACATGAGCTCACTCATCTAGGGAAAATGATGAACAACATAGACTGAAGAACAAGAACAGCATTGATCAGACTGTCAGACCTCAGAGGGAAGGTAGGGGAGGGTGGGGACAAGGGAGATAGATGAATCAAAGGACTTGTGTGTTTGCATATGAGCCTAACCAGTGATCACGGACAACAGGGGAATGGGGGCATGCGTGTGTGGGTGTTTAGGATGGAAATGGGGGGGGGGGTTGATGACAAATATGTGATACCTTAATCAATAAAGTAATTAAAAAAAATACTATGCCCCATGTGACCAGGGCTTCAGAAAAGCCAAAACAGTACAAACTATTATAATCTTCTCTCAATGTCTTAAGAAAATTCAAAAGTCTTTGAGTAACCTTAATGGTACGTTAAAGTTTACAATCCTTTTCAGACATCTCTCCCATGGATTATACTTTGTTTGGGGAGTAGCTACAAGTCTCTTCTCTGCTCACTCATTTTCTCCCTCCATGGATTCTCAACTACATGGAGCTCACTCCTCCAACTAGCAACCCTCTCCTATGAACACAACCTCTCTCATGGCTAATATAGAGAATCAGCTTATTTTGCACACCAGTTGGTGTGAGGAGGGAATCTCTTAATCTCTCCACATTGACAATTTTTGAATTTATCTCTAATCTTATGATTCTTCATTTTAATATCTATAAATTGAAGACTCTACCTGCCTAATCTACTCCACAGGATTGTTTTGAAGGCTCCATGTCACATTGGATTTAAAAGCATTTTTTAACATGTTTAAGTATTGCACGAGTTTAAGTGGAATGTCATTATTTTTAAGCTTGATATTTTCTTTCACTTTCCATGAACTTACCCTCTCAGGGGGAGAAATGCTACAATTTCTTTCGTCATGGGTTGTTTGTTGGGTGAAGAGAGTCCTTTTCCTGACCTCTGTGTCTCTTTCACCCAATATCCCTCCTTTTCCTTCCCTTCAGAGCCAAGCTTCAGAGCCAAGAAAGTGAGTGAGCAGAGGAAAGACTTGTAGCTACTCCCCATAGTCTAATCCATGGGAGAGATGTCCACATTCATTAGTTCTACTTCCTCACCATCATTTAATGTCCTCCCCCACCCCACTAACCCTACTGCTTCTACTAAGGACATCAATGGCTGACAAACACTGGCCTGCCAAACTCCCTTCGACTCCATCTCTCCTGGCTCTGCTTTTACCTAATCTTTTTATTCTCCTCCTCGACTACTCTTTACTACGGTCCTTTAAATACCTGCATGACCCTGGCATGTTCTGAAGGATTGCAATGCTTACCAGCTCATGCTGAGCACCTACTATGCATCAGGCACTTGATTGACATTTCTTGACTCTCTTTCCATCAACCTCATGAAATAGCCTTTGTTATTCCATTTCACAGATGAGGAAACAGACTCCTGGAGGATGAGAGTACCAGCCAAGACCACACAGCCTATAAACCATGAAGTGGGAATTAAAATCTTAGTCCTTGCTCTTCAGAGCCAAGCTGTCTCCTTCTTCTCTTCAGATTTCCTGAGTTAAAGTCTTGACTCTGCTATTAACTTGCTGATCTCAAAATGGCTTACATCACCTTTCTAAATGCTCGTTTTCTCATTGGTAAAATGAGGATAATAATAGCATAGATCTTTTAGAGTTATGAAGATTTGATTAGATAGTATTTGTAAACAGCTCAGAAGAGTGGCTAGCACATAGTAAGCTTCACTACATGTTACTATGGCTTTTTATTATTATGTTCAGTGACATCATCTGTCTCTTCTGTCTGTACACCTGCTTCCTTGGCAGGCTCACCTACACACTCAGCTTCCAGTAGCACCCGCATGAGAGAAAGCCTCTCTCCCTACAGCCAACCCAGACTTCTGCCAAATATTAGCCCATATTTCCAGTCATTGGTTGGATTTTCTCCATTTGCTAGCCCATGTACACCTCACGTGTGACAAACTCATAGCTCTCACCTACTTCTCTGAACCCCCAGGGTTGGTGATGATAGTGTCACATGAGTCATAAATGTGAGCTTTGTCCTTAACCACCCCCCCCAACTTCTCACTGTTTCAGCACAATACTAGGTGTACAGGTTAATAATGCAGATTTGTAACCAAAGAAAACACGATAATTTCAAGAGAAACATCAGAAGTGCTTTATTCAAAGTAATGTCCATCACTAGCTATCAGGTGTACCAGTTAATAATAAGGACTTTTTCAATAGAGGGAGTTACACATATGTTGATATATATGTTATTTGATATGTATGCTATTTTGTTGTATTGACAATAAGCTTCAAAACTTCATATGTCAAATTTTCTGAAGGTGTTAACATCATAGATATTTTTACACTTAAAAATGTTGAATTTCATGCCAAAAAAGAGCATTTGCGGGAAGTTTTAATTCATTACTTTATTTTGAAGAAAAGTGCTGCTGAAAGTTATCGTATACTTCGGGAAGCTTATGGTGAACATGCTCCATCTCAAGATACTTGTGAACGCTGGTTTAAACACTTTAAAAGTGATGATTTCAATGTGAAAGACAAAGAACATCCAGGTCAATTTGAATCATACTCTGATCATAAAACAACCAGAATGGGCCAGAAGACACAGCAAAGTAATTTTGCTTCATGATAACGCACCATCACACACTTCAAAACCAGTTAAAGACACGTTAAAAGATCTTGCCTGGGAAGTATTAACCCACCCGCCGTATTCACCAGACCTTGCTCCTTCAGATTACCACTTGTTCCGATCAATGGCACATGCACTTTCTGAGCAGCACTTCAAAACGTACGAAGAAGTGGAAAATTGGGTCTCTGAATGGTTTGCCTCAAAACAAGAAAAGTTCTATTGGGACGGTACCCACAAATTACCTGAGAGGTGGGGAAATGTGTAGGGTAGTTTCACACCATCTGCACCCTTACTCCATGGATCCTGTGATCTAGCAACAGGAATCCATTTCCTTTCACTGAACGTAGACCTTCTTTCAGTTTGGTGCCTTTGGAAATGTGGTAAGTGATCTTTTGGGCTATGCTTTAGTTAGGAACTGGTTATACTTGCAAAAAGATGAATGTTTACAGGTTCATTGGTAAAATTTAAATTTCAACTATATTTTATTAAAATATTTCTAAATTTTATTATACATGTTTGCAGATTTACATGTAATACATTCATAATTTAAAATGTTCTCAGTGGCTTAGCCTTATCATTTTAAGCATGATTTCTGGTACTTTGCTATGATCCAGTGATGCCAACCTCAGAAGCCATTAAGACTTGTAAGTCAGCTTGCCCCTAAACTTAATGCTCACATATAATTCATTCTTTTCCTTATTTAGTTGCATCTTTAACTTGGCATTTCTTCTTGTTCCTCCTAATCTCTGCTCTCTGCTATTACAGGTTCTGCTTCTTTTGATTCATCCTTAATTACTTGGTCTCATTCCATTTCCCTTGTCCATGTCACTCCCACCTTAACCTTGCTGTCTGTCATTCTCTCCACCAATGTGCTTTCCCAATACTTCTTGGGATTGGCACTCACAGAACTTGATAATTATAACCTTTGCCATCTGAGTTTTTTTAGGTGGGGTGGGATGAAGAAACATGGAAGTGTGGTGAAAGCCTGGAGTGGGGTGAAGAGGGTCATTGGGGGGAAAAAGGGGGACATCTGTAATACTTTCAACAATAAAGTTGAATTAATAATAAAAAAAAGAAATGAGGAAAATTAGCACATGCAACTGAAGTGTCTTTAATTCCTGAAGGGAATACCGAACCATCAGATCTTACCTATGTTTGAACAAATTCACTCTAAGTTCTTTTGGTTCCTTGTTAAAATGGGAAAAGGCAGGGACTTACTCAGACTGCCAGTTACGCCCCTAAAATTCACCTTTGGGTGCATAAAAGGGCTTCATTTGGTGATGTTAATTTTTATTACTAAAAATTTACTTGTAATCATAAAGTTATAAAACACAGAAAATATCCATACATTCTAGTAAACAAAGTATAAAAATACTGAAAGTCTAGAAAAGTTCTCAATGATCTGTCCTGAGACAGAAACTATTCAGAACAAGATTTTTAAATAGTTTCTTTTCTAGTGACTGAGGTATTTAAGAAAAATGGGTGTGGAGTAGAACCTGGAAGTTTCTCTTAACTCATTTTTGCTGGTCATTATCCTCTTTAAAAATAAATAAATAAAGCAGAGGTCAGTGAAGAAGATATAGTACTTTTTGGATAAGCACCGACAAATTCTTTTGTTTCTTCCCACACTGTTCTCACCCATATGTTCTATGTCCTTGAAAAGAAATGTGACATAATGGAAAAGGCATGAGCTTAGGAGCCAGATAGATCCAGGTATGACCTTGTTACTGGGGTCTCAATGTTGTTTTGGTCCGTCTGCCTGTGCACACAAAGAAAAGATAGTTTAATATTGAATTAGCCAATCCAGACATGGGAACTTAGTACTAAAAGCCAAATTCTTCAATGGCATGTAATTTGCAGATTATGTAAGACAAAATTACAAGACACAGTGGGTTGGGGGTTCTGGATTGTGCTGGGAGCTTATTGGTTGGAGGTGAGGTAAGGGTAATAAATCATTTGTTCAGGTCTTGAGGACAGCACTGAGATCTTTTCCAGTATCCCTTTGTTGGGTCTCATGGGAAAGTAACCAAGGGGTCATTCCACCTTTGGGCTCAGGAGTTGAAATATAACTAAGGTCAAGATGTTATCCTTAGCCTGCCAGAAATCCGGACTTTATGACTATTAATCAGAGTGTGGGGGGGAAATCACTGTCTTCTGCTGCCTGGGGGGAGTTGTTGATTATCTAGGGGAAAGGCTAGGTCTCAAATATATATATTAGAGGCCCAGTGCATGAATTTGTGCACATTGAAAGGAAATTAATTAGAAAAAATATTTTAGAGGTTGGGGAGGGACCATGGAAGGGCTCCAGGGCATGTCCAGTCCATCTCCCCAGTCCTGATCCCTGATTGGCTGGACCCCAGCAACAAGCTAACCTACCGGTCGGAGTGTTTGCCCCTGGTGGTCAGTGCACGTCATAGCAACTGGTCAACTGGTCAACTGAACGGTCCACTGATGGGTTGGATACTTAGCATATTAGGCTTTTATGGTACATAGATATGAGAGAGAGAGAGAGAGAGAGAGAGAGAGAGAGAGAGAGAGCTAGGATTTAAAACTCCATTTAATCAAAGTCATAGGACCCTCAGTTTCAATCTTACCCTCACCATTTATTCTCTGGGTGCCCTCAGATATGAACCCAACAAAGGGTTACTAAAATGCACTTCATAGAGTGCCTTTGAGGACTGAATGAGAGAACATATACAGGACCCTTAGCTCAGTGCCTGGCTCATAGTGGGAATTCAATGAACGTAGATTCCCATCTTATTTCCCATCTCTTTACGTTCATGTCTTCTGTGTCAGGGTCCAGGACCTGGTGTCAAGGTCTTTACTCCCATCCTGACATTTGCTCTTAAGAATGGAACTCAGGAAACATTTCTTCACAATGTAAAAATAATTGCCCAGTGAAAGAAGCAAATATTAAAAGCTCAAGTTTATGAAATGACCACTAGGCCCAGATTTTGGGGGTAACTTTTTCTGAAAATGTCATTTGTTAACATCTTCTTTCCCTTGCTGTTAGTTTCAGAGGGAAATAGAACTGGGATGCTTTGAGGAGCAGTAAGACAATTAGGATAGACTTCAGGGTAACTGTGAGGGCATAAAGAGAGGTCAGATTGAGATGGCAGATGGAGGTCATTTTGAGAAATGCTCCAAATGTAAAGAGAAGTTCATTATAATTTGGTCCATGAAGAGCAGCTTCCATGCATGTGAGGGAAAGATGATAAGTTTGGAACTGTACTGGGGAGATTTGCCAATCCTGGCCTAATTGTTTCTGTAAGGTAGGAGAAGAAGCAAAGCAATAGGACTTGGTGGCTGTTTGGATGCAGAGGAACAAATCCATCAAGAGAAGTTTACACATAAAAACAAAACAAAACACCTGGAGCTTTGAAATCTTGTAGTGATGGACTCAGCTGTTGTGGAGAGTTCAGCTTCCTCCTTCTCAGCAGGTGGTCTGGGATCCACTGCATACGGGAGGGTACACGTTGTCCTGAAGCAGTCATGGCAGTCATTAATATACTCTAGATCAGGATCTAGATCCTGAGGCTTCCCTCCTCTTACAATCGTTTGAGGGCCACATGGGAAGGAAGGAGCAGGTGAAGTCCATGGCAAACGGGCAGTTAAACCCTCTTTGAAGAAACCACACTGCAGGTCTCTGTGCTCTGAGCATGCCCCTCAAAGGCAGGCTGGCTGCCTCAAGGTCAGCCAGGACAATGAATAATGGTCTAAGCCTTTGTCCCATGGATAGGGTGTCCTAGTGTGACTGCTTCCGCAGCAAGGGCTGACTCAACAGCTCTGTTCTCTCAGGCGGCTAGCCCACTTTCGTAAGGCAGCCCCATAAAGGTTTTATTATCCTTCTTTGAATCTCTTCCAACACTTTGATGTCCTTGAAGTTAAAAACTGCACACAGAGCAGTATGCCACTCAAAACACCTTTAGAAATTTCTAGTTCAGAGGAACTTGGGTGAAGCCAAATCTCTCCATTTGATTCTGTTTTTGTTCCTCTTAGGATTTGTCTTGGGCATGTTACTCCTGTCATCATCATCAGTTAGTTTGAGGAATTATAATAGCTAGAAAATTACCTTACCATTTTTGAAACAAATAGTTTTGTTACCTAAAATGAATTATGAAAACATATTAGCTTATTAAAAAGTGTAAACATAGCCAATAGTAGTTAGCCATTTGTTTAGCCTATATATTTTTTTAAATTTTTCATATTTTTTATTATTATTTTTTTAACCAGGGTCCTTTTTTGAGTATCCACTGATTCTGTGGGGCATACCTGACAAGCTGGCCACATGGTGGTCCCTCCTTGGGACCGTGACAACAATCTAAAAGCTGTGTTACTCAGTGGTCCTGGGCAGTTGAAAAATTGGACCAGGTGGCCAAGTCTTTGAAAGGTGGGCAGATCAGTAAATCAAAGTGATTTAAGCCTCCACTAAGTGCAGGTTGTTCTTTAATAGGAAAGAGCTCTGAGATTTTTTGTATCAGCTCTGCTACTACTTCAGAGACCAGCTACAGATATTAGTGATATAAAACAAAGTCAGATCAAATTGGGATATAAAGCATTCTGCTTGAGAATTTAAAAAACAATACCTTGGGGGTAGGTTTTATATCTACCATTGTCCTGAATTTAACTTTTAAAATGACTTTTTAAAAAGTGTGTCAAGCCCGGCCAGTGTTGCTCAGTAGTTGAGCATTGGCGCATGAACCAGGAGGTCAGGGTTTGAGTCCCACCAGAGCACATGCCCAGGTTGCAGGCTGGAGGCAGCCGATCAATGTTTCTCTCTCATAGATGTGAAGTTTCTATTTCTCTATCCCTTTCCCTTACTCTCTCTAAAAGAATCAATAAAGATATATTAAATAAAAAATAAAAAAATAATAAATATGTCAGAGGGGACTTATGCCACATGCACACATTGCTAATGGAATATGTAATACCTTTATAGATATACTAGTGCCCCAGTGCACGGATTCATGCAAATTGAAAGGAAATTAATTAGAAAGTAGCCATGGGGCTGGACTGGGCGAGAAGGGCCAGACACGCCCTGGAACCAACCTCCTGCAGTCCCTCCCTGGCCAGCTGCACCTGGGGTGGTGCTGCGGCTCAAAGGGTGTCTGCAAGTGAGCAGGGTCCCTCTGGCAGGTGGGGTCCCTCGGCCCAGCCTGCAGGGATCAGGCCAAAACCGATCCCTGACATCCCCAGAGGGGTCCCAGATTGCGAGAGGGAAGTTCTTGGGCGATGCACCCTGGAATCAGGCTCCCTCCTCTCTGGTTCCGGGGTGCATCACCCAAGAACTGCCGCTGCCAAGTCACTGCAGCTTGGCAGCTCCTGCATTGAGTGTCTGCCCCCTGGTGGTCAGTGTGTGTCATACCTACTGGCCAGTTGGCTGGTTGCTTAGCCTTTTATATATATATATATATATATATATATATATATATATATATATATATATATATATATATTTATATATATACTCACACTTGCACGTATGTTTTCATAATCGCACCCATTTCCACTCTGTTCCCACTGATGTTCAAACATTTCAGGGGAGAACATTTGGCAGCCTTCCTCTAGTCTTTGTTTTTCCTCAACAAAACTGTCCTCACACCTTGCTGCAGCCCTGATTAATTTTTCAAAGTTAGCAAACAAGTCATGCTCTCTCCCCACACAATTGGCTTAAATTGCTTTCACTGCCCGGAATGCCCTGTCCTGCTCTGAATTCTTACCTGGCTACCTATCTCCATCTGTTGAGAGCTCTAGTGAATCTTCTAGGAAACCTTCACAACCACCACCCCTCTCTCCCCTAAACACACACACACACACACACACACACACACACACACACACACACATACACACCTCTGCATACTTGACTAGTACCACATGCTTACTTCTCCCATGGCATTTAATACCCTGTATTGAATAATCTGCTTACTTATCTGTCCCTTGCCACCCCTCCACTTAGAGGACCAGCTCCACCAGGACAGAGCTGATATCTTTTTCATTGTGTACCCGTTCTGCACACAGTGCCTGGAAAATAGGTAAATAAATGTTAAGTGAGTGGGCAAATTAATGAATGAAATAAATGAGTGACCATTCGGTGAATAGCTGCCTCATATATCAACCTTCAATCCCATTCCCACTCTGACCTCTGAAATTGAAGGCTAGTGGGGAGACAATTTGGTCCCCATGTTCTCTAGGAGCTATGCAGCTATCTGATTCAGCCATCAACATTCCACCTGAATGAGAAATAAACACCTAAGTGGTAGTTTTTCCCCCTGCAGGCTCTTGTCACAGTTTGTGGCTCATTTTATCAAGTCTAGACACATTTTTTTTTCATGTGCTGTGGAGTCTTAGTCCCTGTAACACAAACCTCTTTAATCATTAGTCTTTCTGGTAGAATTTGAGAGGGGTTATATAAAATCCCTCTCCTCTTCTGCTAATGGCAATTTATGGACACTTACTATAAGCAATATACATTGCAAAAGATCAGAAAATTCACCCTCTGGTTATGATCCAGCACTATAATGTGATAGCCTGGAAACTAGACTGATAGTTTAATCAGTGGTATGTGAGCCTTACTTGTGGTTGGCTGCCTCATCAATTTTCATTCGGGAGTTGAAATGGACTCTGAGGCAGATATGGCATTAATTATGAGGGAAATTGGTCGCAATATGCCTTGAGGTAAAGCCCTTCTGATGGGAATCTGAGATTGAAAGAAAGCCAAATTATAAAAGGATGATTTACTGGAAAAGGCAAATGTATGCATTACCATTACTGCTTAGCAAAGAGAAAGGAGCTGATAAACCAGAAAGCTGGTGGAAAGACTGAAAAGTGGGGGGAAAATATCCCTGGGTCTAACTCACTCAAAAAATATTTATTCTTATGCTGAATGCATAATATTTCTCCATCATATATACGACATTTTCCAAGAGTGTGCTTCAATTAAGAGGCAGACAAGCACTAATAACAGTTGGCAGAGTCCCCATTTTCTTCTACATTGAAATATATTTTACTAAGAACTGAATATGGAGGATCTTTTACCAGTTATGGTATCGGCTGTTGTATCAATTTTCTTTTTATAACATCACTGTTTTTTCTGCAGATTTCAAACACCTTCTTAGACAATACTTCCTTTATCCTGCCACAGAATATTGATGAGGTAAAATATAGAGGCAAAGTCATAGTTGAATGACTATCCCCAATTTAATATGAGAAAACTAAGAAACAGGGAGCTTAAGTGAACACAATTTTTAAAAGCAACATATTCGTTTTCATTTGCTCTATAACAGAGTAAGGTTTTATGAAAAATACTGAGAGTTAATACCCCTTCTTCTATTGCACCCAGGAAAATGGTCTGATGTATTTTTAAGAGTTGGGCATGTTTGCTCATATCCAGGGGTGAGCAGAAGTGAAGAGTTTTGTGTTACAGGCAGAGAGTAGCACATTATAGTGGTTAGGAGGAGGGACTAAAGCCAGGTCATCTGCACCCAGATTCTGTGATTGATACTTACTAGCTGAGTGACGTTAGCCTTGACATCTGTGACTCAGTTTCCTCATCTGTATGCCTGGGATAGCACAAAAGTGTTTGCTATTATGTTAAGAATTGAGTTGTGCTTCTTCCATAGAGGGAGGAGTGGTAGGGACTGTTTGACTTGAACCAAGCAGAAGCTTCTAGAACCCAGAGGAGGTTAAGAGTCCTGAGAACAAGTATAGGGACATAATTTTATACATTTCCACTAGTGGGAGAGACCAGGTAGTGCCCAGATTAGAGACTGAAGGATACCTGAACCCAGGGCTCTGCACCTTGGTGAGGAGACGCAGGGCTAAGAATTCTGGGGGCAAGTCTGTGGATATGGTGGGTATCTTCAAATCTGCCTGGAGCCAGGTGCCCAACAATACATTTGTAGCTAAAGGTGTTTTCATGGTGTATTCCCTTGCTTCATATAGCTCTTGTCAAATATACTCACTCAACTAAATAAATGTTGAATGAGTGTATCCACTGTAGACTAAGGATCTGGCTTTTTGCCCATGTTTGTGTTTTTAAGTGCCCCATCTGTCTGGAGCTCTTGAGAGGACAAAAAGAGAATCACAAAAATGACAGGATGAATTTTCCACCCACCAGGTAGGTGGACACTCAGAGCAGATTAAATTTGATTGAGAACAAAAAAGGAATGTACTTCATATTTCATTCTAGGGTTGTAGACTAAAATCAATACCTGCTTTATCAGTTATGAACTCATTTGGCAGCAAAACCCTATATTGATGACTTAAAATATGGTGGTTCATTCACTCAGGTAAGAGAAAAATCTGGAAGTTGACTATCCTGTCTGTCAACAGTGCCATCGGGATCAGGCTTCTTTCTTTTTGCCCAGCCGTTCTTAGCATGTAGCTTTTGTCTGCTTGTTGCAAGATGTCTGCTGCTCCGTAAACCTTGTGTCAGCATTTCAAGGAGGAAGAAGGAAGAATGAGAGGTATCTAAATCAGGAAAGCAAACTCTTCCCAGAAAGTGTCACTTTATATTTTATTGCCCAGTAGTAATATGCCACATGCTCATCCCTTTGATGTGTGATGATGAAGCTAAAATTTATAACTGGGCACATTGCCATGCTGAACTAAATTCACTTTATTAACGGAGAGCAGAATGGTGGTTACCAGGGCCTGAAGGGTGGGGGAATTGGGGAGATGAGGTCAAAGGGTACAAATTTATAGTTAGAAGATAAATAAGTTCTGGGGATCTAATGCACAGCATTGTGTTTATAGTTAACAATACTGCATCATATACTTGAAAGTTGCTAAGCAACTAGATCTTAATTGTTCTCACCACAAAAAAAGAAATAATAATTGCATGACGTGATGGAGCTGTTAGCTAATGCTGTGGTGACAATCATATTGCAATATATAATGTATCAAACCAACATGTTGTACACCTTCAACTTACACTGAGTTATATGTTAATTATAAATAAATAAATAAGTTTCTATCATGAGGTAAAAAGGAGAATAAATAGATAGAAGGAAAGCAGATAATAGTGTCTGCCACACACATTTTCCCAACATCTAAAATTGAACTTTATCTATATAAGAAAATTTGTATCTTGCTTAAAGCAAACTAAATATATATAAAATAAGACTTAAAAATAAAGGGGGCAGTTCTACTTGAGTAAAGAGCTTAGAATATAACTTTCTTAAGATGTGTTTTTGAAAGTCATTTGATTTAAATGATTTTTTTTAATACAAAAAGTCTTTGATTTCAAGAAGACAGAAACAATCCAAGTCATTCCATTTATTATATATTTGAGAAACAGACTTTTGGAAATGTCATGTATTTTTCTCAAGTTTCCACAGCTAGTTAGTTGTAGAGAAGAAATTGAAAGTCTTGCAATAATGGATGCTCAATTTTTAAGATTATCTTTACATTTTGGGCTTTGATTCTTTAAATGGTTACTTAAATATAATATTAAGTGTGTTATTTTTAATACATTTGAAATACTATTACAAAAATAAATATATAAGTCAAAAATTATTTATCACAACATATGTACATAATTTTCACTTGGAAAATGTACCAGAATAATAAGAAGAGGTGTTCTTTGAAAGGTTAAAATGGTTAAAATTCTAACGCTGCTACTTACTAACTACAGATCCTTACCTTCTTAAGCCTCAATTTTCATAGTCATAAAGGGAAATAAAACCATTTTATAAAATTTTAAAGGAGTTAAATGAGGCAGTATATAGAAGCCATATGGTGATATAGGTGCCATTTATGAAGTGCTCAATAAATAGTTCCAGCTATTGTTATTGTCATTATTATTGCTGTCATCATCATTATCATATTGTTAGAAAATGAAGAACACCAGTATTCTTCACATTTTATGAAGAGATACAGTGTTGGAACCATAAAAATAGACTCACTTAAGAGAATAGGATGCTGAAAAAAAAAGGGACTTCAGAAAAACTCCCCTTGTGGAGTAAGAAAGCAGTCAGAGCAGAAGGACTGGCAGCCTACAGGTGCCGCTGAGGCTGAGGATGTTCCCAGGAAGTCTAAGGCAGAGAGCTGGCATTAAACTCCACCTCTCTGATGAGAGCAAAATAATTAAACATGGTCTCAAGGGCTTCCTTCTCTTTCATTCCAAGGTCTAAGTCTAATATTTTATGGGTCTCTGAGATAATCTTAGCTGCTGGTGGCCTGTGACTCCTTTTCCAGTGGAACTGGAAGGGAAAATTGCAGGTGGGCCAAATGGCTCCCATCTTTATAATTGTGATCAAAGGAGACCCAACAATAAGCAAGTTTCCTCCCCCAGGTCAGCAGAGGATTAATGGTTTGGTCCAGTTTGTTTACTGATGGTCCACAGGAGTAGCATTGCTACTACCTCCTACTAATTTTAAGCTGAGCTAGAAAGCTCACAATCAGATTCAACTGTTGAGGAAATTATAGTTAAATATATATATGCATGTAAAATATATATGTATATGCATACGTATATATATATTTTTAAAAAATAATTGCATTTTATATAAATACTATACACTTATAGTATTTATATAAAATACTTATATATAGTATTTATATAAAATGCAATTAATCTATACTAATAAAAGCCTAGGTGGCCCTTGCGCCCTCACACCCTCTCACGACGCCCTCACATCATCACAAGATGGCCACCCCAAGATGGCCAGCAGGGGAGGGCAGTTGGGGGTGACCAGGCCTGCAGGGGAGGGCAGTTGGGGGTGACCAGGCTGGCAGGAGAGGGCAGTTGGGGGTGAGATCAGGCCTGCAGGGGAGGGCAGTTGGGAGCTATCAGGCCAGCAGGGGAGAGCAGTTGGGGGCGATCAGGCTGGCAGGGGAGGGCAGTTGGGGCAATCAGGCCTGCAGGGGAGGGCAGTTGGGTGCCATCGGGCTGGCAGGGGAGCGGTTAGGGGGTGATCAGGCTGGCAGGCAGAAGCAGTTGGGGCAATCAGGCAGACAGGCAGGCAAGTGGTTAGGAGCCAGCAGTCCCAGATTGTGAGAGGGATGTCCAACTGCTGGTTTAGGCCCGATCCCTGACTGGCAGTCGGATATCCCCTGAGGAATCCCAGATTGGAGAGGGTGCAGGCTGGGCTGAGGGACACCTCCCCTCCCCACCCTCCCCCCCCCCCCCCCCGCAGTGTACGAATTTTGTGTACTGGGCTTCTAGTTTATTTATAAAAATGCACATTATATTTATATCAGTACATGTATATATTATATCATATTTATGTAAAAATACACTTAAGGAAATCAGTAGCCAGACAAAAGCAGACAAAGTAGACTAGCATATCAGATAACCACCAATATTGATGGAGAACTGGTAAAAAATCTAGAACAGATTTTAGCAAAAAATTAAGAAATTCTCTTGGAAAAAAAGTTTTCTAAAATTACACTTCCAAAGTTATAGTTAGTTGTACTATCGTTTTGAAGTTTTATCCAGTATTAACCCTAGGAGTTTTCAACAGTATTAATAGTTATAAAAATTGAAAGTTTATTGTAATTTTATCTTGGTTTTATGTTTTTCTTCAGAAAATTTATTGATGTCTTTTGTTATGTTCACTTTTATCTCTTTTCTTTAAAATGTTTGAATTTGTTTCATTTTGTTCAGAAATTCCTTAGAATTCTCTACAGATTTCCTGTAGATACCTATTGGTAGTTTCTTAATTTGCTAATTGTTCAGACCATTAGACGTTATTACATCCTCTGTCCATCTTAGGACTATTATTAACATTATTTTAGTTATCATGAGTTCAAAGACATAATAAGTTGGCAAAAAAACATTTCCTCTAGACCCGTGGTCGGCAAACTGCAGCTCGTGAGCCACATGTGGCTCTTTGGCCCCTTGAGTGTGTCTCTTCCACAAAATACCATTGCCTGGACGAGTCTATTTTGAAGAAGTGGCATTAGAAGAAGTTTAAGTTTAAAAAATTTGGCTCTCAAAAGAAATTTCAATCATTGTACTTTTGATATTTGGCTCTGTTGACTAATGAGTTTGCCGACCACTGCTCTAGACCTTAAAACAAGTTTTTAAAGTAAAAAAAAAAAGAAAGAAATTATCCTTTTGATAATGACAGAGTAGGTCATTAGAACCAATTCTCCCAATGAGGACAACTAGAAAATTTGGAAACATATAATGCATATATGCTAAAAGTATTCAGAGAACTTACTGGGCAATGAGGAATTAAATAGTAAGGTCTGGAGTAAACAGAAACCCCACTAAGTGAGGCACACATTCAGAGATGCTTTCTCTTTAGGGCTATCTGCTGCTATTAAAAGACACTGCTGAGAAGATGAGTAGAGCTCTGACAACCTTGTGGAGTAGAGACATATTTATTTGAGTCTGGGAACCAAAGGAGGGGGACTTGTATACTCACAAAATGAAGAGACTCTGCAAATAAAGATGACCTAAGAATAAACTGGACCTCATATGGATTTAAGCCCAGTATTGAGTCATCTGAAACTCTGAAATTGAATCAAGGTGGTCTGGGATGGCTAAAATCCCTGCTCTCCTGCCAGAAACCAATGTAGATCCCCTCTGGGGGAAGATAAAATTACCCTAGGCCTCAAATTATTTCTGTAATTTTTATAAGTAAAGATTAGTGCTAAATAAAAAATAGCACAGCACACACAAAGACAGATCATGTGAACCAAATTAAAGGGAAATAATATAGAAACAGATCAATAATGAAATTATAATGGAATTATCAGAGTCATTTAAAAATAATTATACTTAATATGTTTAAGAAGATGAGATTGAGAATTTCAGCAGAGAAGTCAAAAATGAAAAAGAAAGAGAATTCTAGAGGTGAACTTAACTTAATATATAGGTGTAATAGAAGATTAGAAATAGTTTAAGAAAGAATTAGATAATTGAAGGATAAGTCAGAGAAAAAGAAAGAACCATGGAGACAAATTAACTTTGAATGCTCACAGATAGGAAATGCCCTAGAGTCACTCAGACTGGACTTCATTGGATTTTTACAGATTAAGAATTATTGGAGTGATGGGGTAAGTGGAAGAAGGTATAAGAGGGATAAATGGTGATGGAAGGATACTTGACTTGGGGCGGTGAACACTCAATACAGTGTATAGATGATGGGTTGTGGAAATGTGCACCTAAAACCTGTATAATTTTGTTAACCAATGTCACTTCAATAAATTCAATTTTAAAAAGCATTACAAAATATGAGGAAATAGGCCACTGTGAACAAGAGTAAGCAAAAAGAATAAACAGCTGTATTTGACCTATGCCTATCCTATATAATAAAAGGCTAATATGCAAATTGACCAAACAGCGGAATGACCGGTCGCTATGATGCGCACTGACCACCAGGGAGCAGACGATCAATGCAGAAACTGCCCCCTGGTGGTCAGTGCACTCCCACAGGGGGAGCGCTGCTCAGCCAGAAGCCCTGAGCTGGGCTCATGGCTGGTGAGCACAGCGGCGGTTGCAGGAGCCTCTCCCACCTCCACAGAAACGCTAAGGATATCCAGGCTGAGGGATTCCCACACCCGCGAATGCACGAATTTCATGCACTGGGCCTCTAGTTTCATATAAAATAATAATCAAATAAAGAATATATAATGCAAGTTTTTGAAATACCCTTAAGTTCTGGTCAAGATGGTGGCAGAGGTAACTATGGTACTTGAAACCTTCCACAACCACATCAAAATTACAACTAAATTACAGAATAACCATAATTCATAACCACTTGAAATCTAGCTGAATAGAAATCCTACAATTATGTATTCATAGTAAAGAAGAAGCCACATTGAGACTGTTAGGAAAGGCAGAGACTGAAAATAGGTTCATTCCATACCTGGATGTGACAGATAAAAATCAGGAGGGATATCTTGACTGTGGAGGTACCCCCTAAGAAGCAAGGGGTCCTGGTCCCACATCAGAACTCCTAGCCCAGGGTTCTGTTGCCAGGAAGAGAAGTTGCCAAAACTTCTGGTTGTAAAAACCATGGTGATTATGGCTGAGTGAGACAGAGTGCTGCTGAAGTCCCAGGCAGTTACTCTTAAAGGGGCCATGCAGGGATTTACTCAGACTCACCTGCCCTGAGATCCAGTGCTGAAACAGCAGCTCGAAAGGAGCCAGGGGCATGTAGAAAGGAACTGAATTGTCTGGTTTCAGAGTGAAGGATGGAGGGGCAGTTTTATCCCAGACAGAAGTCCTGGCAGAGACCATTGATCTTTTATTGAGCCCAGTCCCTGCAGAGCCAGCAGGCAGGCACCATATCTGAGTCTCAATCAACCTGGTTAGCACTGTTGGCCCCACCCTGATGATTGCCTGAGATCCTGCCCACCCAATATTCTGGCCCACCCAAGCCATTTTCAGTGGCTTTCCCATAAAAATGGCCTGCTTTGCCTCATGCTTTGGACTTTCCTAAAATAACTCAAACAAGCAGCATCTGGCCTCTGTGTACCCTGTACCTCTTGCTACATAGCCCCAGGCCCAGCACTAGCAGTGGCTGGCTTTTGTTTGCAGCTTGGCATCTCCAGGGCACCTCCAAGCTCAACACAAGTAGCAGCCATCTACAGATTGTTCTGTGGCTCAAGCTCAGTGGCCCCAGGCCAAGTTTACCTTGCACCTCCCAGGAGGCCCCAGAGCCAGTGCACCCAGTGGACAGCTTCAGACCACAAAAGATTACAACCCTACCACATTCATGAGCAACATATTCAAGGGGCAGACTCGGTGGGAACCAAAGCCCCATGAAGCAAGTCCTGCCCCATAAGATCAGCTCCTGCACAGCAGCACCTTTACTGTAGTCATAGCTGGTCCTTGCAACTGATTGTCCTGGGAGCAAATCCCTCCCACTGATGTGCTAACAGCAAACAAGGCTCAAATACAACAGCATAGTGCACATAGCCCACACAGGGGTCACACCTGAAGTGCCCAGCTCAGGTGACTGGGGAGGTTGTGTTACTGGGCCCTAGAGAACATCTACCATATAAGGCCACTCTATCAAGTTCGGGAGATGTAGTGGCTCTACCAAATATATAGAAACAAACACAAGGAAGCAACAACAATTTGGAGATAAAGAAACAGTTCTCAAGTGGAAGAACAGGAGAAATCTCTAGAAAAGAACAAAGTGAAATGTCAGCAAGCAAACTACCAGATATAAGGTTCAAAACAATGGTTATAAGGATGCTCAAGGAACTTAGTGAGAACTTAAACTGCATAAAAAATGACATAGAAACCATTTAAAAAGATCCAGTCAGAAAGGAAGGAAACACGAACTGAAAAAAGAATAAATAAGTTACAGGGAATCAACGGTTGAGTAGATGAAGCAGAGAATCAAATCAACAATTTGGAATAAAAAAGGAAAACAAAAACTGTTTATCAGAACAGAAAAAAAAGAATTAAAAAAATGAGAATAGTGTAAGGAGCCTCTAGGACAAGTTCAAGCATATCAACATGACAGAGAGCAAAAAATTGAAATCCTATTTGAAAAAATAATGACAGAAAATTTCCCTAACCTGGTGAAGGAAATAAATATACAAGTCCAGGAAGCAGAGTCCCAAACAAGATGAACCCAAAGAGGCCCACACCAAGACACATCATAATTAAAATTCCAAGAGTTAAAGACAAAGAGAGAACCTTAAAAACAGCCAAAGGAAAGCAGTTAGTTATGTACAAGGGAGCACCCATACAACTGTCAGCTGATTTCTCAACAGAAATATTGCAGGCCAATCAAGGTTGGCAAAAAATATTCAAATTGATTGATTTACAAAGGGAAAAAAAAGTAATTAGCTACTCTTTTTACTCCAAATTGACTTTTAAAAAATCAGGTGTCTATACTTGTATATAAGGATTTCTGGTACCAAGAATTAACTAATCAGACACAACCTTATTATGCAACATGACTAATAAGATTCAACTCTATTTTATGACCTACATATTGATGGTTCAAGACCACATTCACATTGGAAGGTTATTGTTGCATTGGTTCTTGTCATTTTTTTTTTATTTGACAATCTAAGGAAAAAAGGTCAGAGCCCTGATTAAATAGTCAGGTATTGCATGTTTTAAAAATTCTTGTGGCATTCCAGTTGAAAATCACTGCTCTTAGCACATCAACACATTCCTGCCACTCACTATGTTCCTGGGACTGCCAACACTAAATCTCAGCTCTGGGCCCACCTCTTCAATGGAGGCTTCCCGCAAACACCACCCTCTTCAAATGCCTTTAAAACTCCTTGGCTGAGCCAATCAGTTGTTATTTTAAAATATTCTGCCAGGAATCATTATCTTTTGATAAATATGCCCTGTCTGTTCAATAGGATTCCCCATAATTTATCAGCTTCTCTGAAACCAGAATTCTAATTGTCAGTTCTCATATAATAATTAGAGTGCTGAAACAATACATTTGGGAGAGAAAACAACATTTATTCCCAATAGGTATGAATGACACATTTCCATGCCTACCTCTACTGCAAGCTGAACAAGGAATCTGACAGGAAATCATGAGGCTGCAGCCTTTGCTAGCATGAAAATGAATTAGGAACATACTGATCAACATCTTCCTTCCCATCAACACAACAGAATTACAAATCTATTTCCAGGGCCAGCTCCATCAAACCCACCAGCTGTCACTGGGTATTTCATAATTTATTTGGTTTAATGATTAAATATTCAGGCATGTTTAAATTGGGAAGTGGAAGGAAAGAACTGGGAGCCTTCCTGGGCTCTTTGTGCTGCATTGAAAGCATGTCCTTAACACCACTCTCTGCGACCCCCAAGCTTTGGAGAAAAGTCAAGCAGCAAAGTCCATGTCTTTATCCCATTCTACAACATTGCCATCCATTCCCTTCCAAAATCCAAGAGCCAAAGGGCATAGGAATGATCTGTTTGACTTGCGACTAGGAAGCAACCAAGAGGGACCAGATCTATAGACAAGATGAATGTTCCCCGTGCTTCCACCCATAAAGAGGAGAAGCCCGGCCTCTGCCATGCCCACTCCATACAACGGCACTCTTGGCATCATCCTATCATTCCACCTATCACAATGTACCCAAACTTTATGTCTGTGCACACCAAATGGCATAGACCAGGAATCAAGTTCCTCAGGAGGGTCATGACTTTTTTATCTTTGTAATTTCAGTCCTCAGAAGAGTGCCCAGCAAAGAGCAGGCCTGTGGTATTTGAAATGAACAAAAACTGACAGCTTCTTATGATTTTCAACTTTATCCTGACACCATTTCAAAGACATAAGACTGTGTGCTACATCTTGCCACAGGACCATGGGATGCATATTGCAGCTCTGATAGTCTAAATGGGTTTTTGAAGATCTCTCTCAACAGTTATTGTATAGCACATTAGCATTAATAAGGAATGTTCACATTACAGAATAAATCCTCTCAATAACCTGTGAGTTAGGTATAATTATTCCCATTTTACAGATGAAATGGCTACATTAATAGAAGTCAGGGATACCAGGCAGAGTAAGGGCCTTGCAAAAATATCAGGTCCTAATCCCTGGAACCTATAAATGTTACCTTCTAAGGAAAAAACATCTTTGTAGATGTGATTAAATTAAGGGTGTGGGGTGGAGAGATTATTCTGGATTATTCAGTGGGTCCTAAATACAACCACAAAGGTTCTTATAAAATGGAAGCAGAGGGAGGTTACACACACATGCGCGCGAACACACACACACACACACACACACACACACACACACACACACACAGCGAAGCAGCAATGTGAGCATGAAGCCAGAAATTGGAGTGTTGCAGCTACAAACCAAGAAACGCTGGCAATGCCCTGGCCATTGTAGTTCAGTTGCTTGAGCATCGTTTGGTGTGCCAAAAGGTCGCTGGTTCATACCCAGGTTGCATACCTGGTCGGGGTGCATGCAAGAGGCAACCAGTCAATGTTTCTCTCCTACATTGATGTTTTTTTCCCTCTCCCTCTCCCTTCTTCTCTCTCTTTAAAAAGGTCAATAAAAACACATTTTTTAAAAAGAAAGAAAGAAATACCAATAGCCACCAGAAGCTGGAAGAAGCAAGAAGTAGGTAGATTCTCCCCTAGAGCTTTCAGAGAAGCACAGCCCTGTTGACACCTTAATTTGGGGTCAGCAGAACTGATTTGGAACTTTTAGCCTCTAGAACTGTAGAATAAATTTCTGTTGTTTTAAGCCACAGAGTCTGTGATACTTTGTTCAGCACAGGAAACAAATATATTGGGTAAATTGGCCTAAAGTCAAATAATAGTAAGAGATTCAACAAGGATTCAAATCCAGGTCCTCTGACTCTGAATCCCAATATTAAATCCCATATTCTGTTTCATAGAATCCCTGAACATGACTAGGAGCTTTTGGAAGTTATATTAGTTTTACAGCCCTCTAAAGTGGTAAGAGTGGCTCACTCCTTTACATTGAGCATATCTCTATGTGACATGCCCAGTACTACATGAAGTACTTTATATGTATTGCATCTTTCAACACTCACAACTTTAGGAGTTAAGTGCAATTGTTATACCTGTTCCAAATGACAAAAAAGGAGTCACAGAGAGGTTAAATGACTTATCCAAGGTCACACACACTTTAGAAAGTTATTTGCATATCTAGTAATAAATATAGCAGAATAGCATTATTTTTACATTTTAACTATGTTCAATCTCCCTTCTACATCAACTTTCTCCCTCCTTGGAATTTCTTCATATACTCCACAAGGTATATGGAGTATATATAAGGCTTTGCAGTATTAAAGCAGAGAGAGAACAATAGTGTTAAAGATACCACTCATATTTGACAAGCTGAAGTATAGGTACAAATTTGGAAAAACAGTATCTTTGGTCCCCCTGTGTCACTCAGTACAGGAAATTATTTCAATTCTTTAGAGAAAGAAAGAGGAGAGAGCTGTGGGCAGAAATGGAGGACCATTGAGGGACTGCCTGGCTTTACCACCTGGGGCTTCATGGCAGCAGAGCCAGCACTCAGGCCACAGCTGACAAGCAGGCGTGAAGCTCATTTGACCTTTGCTCAGTTCCATTCAAACCACCCGATATGGGCAGTCACCTCCTTCCCCCCTCCCTGCCACACACACACACACACACACACACACCTTCAATGTCTTGGGTCACAGGGAAAAGTAACTACAAACAACTGGAAAAGAGAGTGAGGCCCTGCCACCTGGAGGGGTAGAGCAATGGGGTAAGGAGAGTCCCTAGGACAGAACCAAAGCATTTTGTGTCCTCCCCTGAGATTCCCTGAATACCGTCGCCCCACCTCTTGTATTATAGCAACCAGCAACCAACCATTAGACCAAGAATGCATCCAGTGGTCGCACTGCACATTGTAAGCTGTGGAGGAGCCTGACTCAATGGGGTTCTTGAATCTGTCATAAAAAGTGATGCTGATTTGTAGTCGGTGTCTTGTTTCTCCAAAGTACTCAGAGATTTTGATATTCAGTCTGTTATTTAATCACAAATATACTGTGGGGGCTTCTTAGGTCATTCTGCAGATATTTCTCTTCCACCTCATCCTTCTCTGACAAATGATTCGTTAGCAAACCAATCGCAGTTATGGAGCAATGCACACATTTAGTCTCACTTCCATTTACTCTACCAATGACAGGGGTCTCATTCACTTAACCCAATGCCAGATCTAGCAACAGTTTAAAGAGCTGGAAAGGGCAAAGCACCAATTACAGTACATAAGGTTTGGTCTGCTGGGTGAAGAGGAAATAGAAAGTTTGACCTTTTAGACTTATGCTAACATATAGGTCACCAGGGTTCACTTTTCTGAACCACCTTAAAGAATTAACAGTATCTCCTACCATAAGCAAATTCAGATCTTTTTTCAATCTATAGAACCAGATTCAAGACCTTTATATATTTATTTCTAAATTTTTTAATTTATTGGGGACATTTGAGGGGCTCCCAAAGGAAGGGAAATGACATAATATTCTACAAGAGAAGACATTGAAGCAACTAAGCTATAAATGGTTAACTTGGTTAACATGGCATGGTGTTTACAACATATTATTTTATTTACCACCATCCCATACATATTTTGACCAATTTTCTATTGTATGATGTATGTTCATCCCCAGACCAAACAACAGGAGGATAAAATTTGAATCATTGGCCTTCCAGAAGCAACAAAGCATCTAGTACTTTTCTGATGCCCACCCAAGGGGAATTTACCCTGCCATAACATGTCTTCTCATTAGATTTTTCTGGGGCATTTGATCATTCCAGGTCACAGGCAAGGGCCCTAAAATAACCCATCTCTGCCATTTGAGATGGAACAGCTTATAGCTAATGGGGATCATTAAACTCTGAGTTGATCTGTAGGAATCTCATTCAGCAGAAACCACAAACAGCACATAGCAGCTCCAGTCTTCATGTTATTACTCTGCATTCTCAACATGAGAAAGTTCCTGCTCCTTCTCTCTAAAGCCCTCTCAGCTAGCTTTTTAAGTCCCTTCTATGGTCCTTAGGGTAAATCACCCTTGTAACTATTATTATTTAAAATTTACTATAAGTAACCATACTGTGTGAGATCATGAAGTTGCTTGACGTGTATATTTGACAAAAATATTCCAAGTGTATTTAGTCATTGCCAATGCTCTTCCAGAGCTGGACATACTGCAGAGGAAGTGTATACTTGATCTGAACTCTTGAGTGTTGACTCTTTTAAGTAAGTGGAAACACTGTCATCAGAGAAGCATTGGCAAAAGGGAGACCAAGTCAGAAATGAGCAGCAGATGGGGCTTGAGAGCCAAGAATGAAAAATTCGAGATGCTTTCAAACTCTGTAAATCATTATTGACTGAGCTTCATGCTGTCTTAATGACTTTTACTACTTCTTGGTTCCAATTCGAAGTGCATATTAAAGCAAGCAACATTGCAAAGACCAGAGGGGCTAGAATAGTAAAATATCCGTAGCTTAGCAATCGTTATGCATTAATTATTCAGGAGCTGGAGCTACTCTTTGAAAACATTAAAACGAGTGGCAGCAAAGAAATATGCCTTCCGTTTGGAGGATGGGAAGAAGCAGTGCTATTTGGGGTTGGTGCTGGCATGATATTTAGCAGAGCGTGACAGGTTTAGTAGATAAATAATGTGATGTAGTATCATGCAAACTATTAGCAATGTATTGGAAGGCTCAAGTATTCCCCATAGGGCATTTACATTGGATTTGCTATGATTGCGATATCTGCACAGTGATGCATTGCGTGTTTTATTCTCTTTATTATATGTTTTCATTACTTTGTGTGTTAGAATGCAATAAAGAAAGCTGAAGCAATAAAGGCTGATTGATAATAATTCTGCAAAGATGCAACTTCCTTTCTAAAGCAGTTATGGAATCATGAGAACCGATGGCAATGCACTCATCTGTTCCTTTGTTAAGATTTTATCCTCCCTTCTGATAAAGAAAAGGTAATTGGTTTAGAAACAGTTTTTGGTGACAGCTGGCACTGTATGGTAAAGAACAAGAAGGTGGGGAAGAATGTTTTCCATTTAGAATGCTGAATTCTGCTTGTGGTTCAGTTCTTTCTCTTTTTTCATGTCCTCCAATTAAATATCAGATGTCCTATTGTAAAGGGAAAATAAGTACTTGTGCAGGATCAGTATGCTTTGAGATCTCTCACTCTGACAGCCTATCCTACACTCTAAGTTTGTTTAAAGCTATTCACAGAGTATTCTTTATAGTGGCTCTCAAACTGGGATCATGGGAATCAGAAACGTAGCACATGCGTGTTGGGTAGGGGGAAGAGTCCCAACCCAACTTAACATCGATTCAGACATGATTGAGATGTGTGATGAGCGAGTAATAGGGTCTATAAGGAGTAGATTTTTCACAGAGGTTTTGTTTTGGGTATACAGTTTACTACTGGGCATTCAGAGAAGTAAGTGACTGGGCTGGAAGTACAGGCTAGTGTTTGTCTGGGGTGTTGGAGAGAGGAGCTACACTCAAAAATAGAATGAAATGCTTTCATAAGGGACTTTGAAGACATAGGAGAGTAAAAGTGCTGCTTAGATGGAAAAAATACAACACAGAGTGAGGGCAAACAGCATCCTCCTCACCTCTATGCCAAGCACAGAATGGCTCCATCATGGTCAGAATGCCTGGGAGCACCGCCCCACTCCCAGTTTCCCGAGGGTTTGAGGCTATGAGAGCAGAGGGAGATCTCGAGTCTACAGGGAGGCCACCAGGCTCAGATTCCTGGAGAGGCATAGCCTAAATGGCTCCAAAAGCTACACATATTGACCAGCAGCACAGCGCGGAGAGGCGGGGTTGAGAGCACCTGAAAGGCACCTCCCAAACCTCTCAGAAATACTCAGGGAGAATTTTGCAGGGAATTGAGGTCTTGTATTAGGTAGGTGTGGTTTATTTGTACCCACAAACAAGTGAGGCTTTGGGGAAATGTAGGTGATGCTTGAAGTAAAGAAAAAAATTACATTTTTTATTACAAAGGGTAGGCAGTCACTCTCAGTATATCATTTTCTAAAAGGCCCAAGCAATATAAACAACCTGCAGCTAAACACACTATTTGGGTCAGGCCAGGAGTCCTCTCATGTGGGGTGTCATGCAGAGGAAAACAAAAATGACAGGGATGCCTAGGGATCACATCAAACTTAGGGCAGTACTTGTAAAACACTGGTCACGTGAGAATCAACGAGAAAGCCGGTTCAAGTGCAGACTGCAAGGCCCCACTCACCAAAGGCCCTGATTCATTCAACTCAGATATTTTCTAAGCCACCCTCCCAATGTAATCTGGATAGAAGTCTTCCAATCACTCCCAGATAAACATCATTACAGGCATATCTGTCCAGGTCATCTGGGCCTGCACTGCCAACTAGAGGCCAGAACTTTGTCAGGGGAATCACCAAGCCTATGCCCAGAGGGCATAGATCCCTGTGTAAGGCAGAGAGTGAAGTGTGTTAGAATGCAATAAAGAAAGTGTACATGGAATGCTGTGACCAGGCACAGGGACAGGAAACAGGAAGTCAAGAGAAGCAGAGAAAAGAGTGTGATATGGGATAGAGTCGTGCACAGGTGTCAGGTCACAACTTTCCCATGGTGCCCTTGGCCTGATGTCAGAGCTCCTGTAGGGCTAGACAGGGATGGAAAACCCTCAAGAGATACCTACATCTGATAATTTATTTCAAGTATGTTTGCAGTTATTCTGTGTGGTAGGCCTGTATTTAGGGATGCTAAATTGACTTCTGAAATACACTTGCTTTAACTAGTAAAATTGTTTGCTGTTGAGTTATAGGTGTTTGTTTGCAGCTCCAGCTTTTGAGAGCCTCTTTATTTCTTCACAAATGATATTTCTCAGAAGTTACTGGCTGAGGCAACCTAGTATGATAGAACAAGCATGTGCCTGGAGGCAAAAAGACTGGAATTCTAACTTTCACTCTACTCACAAACTGGGTGACATTGAACAAGTTATTTTATGGCTTGAGCATCAGTTCTATATTCTTACCAGTGTTTGGTGTGGATTAAATAAAATGAAATATATAAAAATAAAATATAATTGTGACGCATCCCTCATGGTGCTTGGGATTTAATAGGCATTGAAAAAATGGCAGCTGTTACTATTATTACCAAACTAATCTATAGCCTTGAACAGCTCATCTTTTAAAAATTTTGGTTAGCAGATTATTATACTTATATAAATTTTAAGTAAGAACTGGACAAATTTTTAATACCTCGGCATAATCATTTATTTGTATTTCTGTTATATTAAAATAGAATATATGATTAAAGTGAGGTTTGTGGAAATATCAACACATGGGGAAGTTATTGTTTTTTCACATGCCTCTATAATCCTGGTTTTTCTTAGACTTAAGCACACTGTGCTTTATGCTGGGAATCTTTGGTTCACATATGCCTACTTTCTGTGCATCCCCTAGATACAGGTGGCTACTTGAGAACAGCAGGCCCAGATAGACACCCCTGTTCTCCTTGCTGTCACTCCTTAGTACTAGTCATCGTTACCTTCTCCCTTATTTACTTAATAAGGCTCCCGGGCAGTAATTTTATTCTTTTTTCTTTTCACCCCAGAGAAACAAGATTGGAAGTGTCAAAAGCAATGATGGTAAACTGAAAAAGAAACATTAATCCCTGTGTAGCTATTCTTGTGAGTGTTCACTGTTGCAATGTTTTGAACTTAGGTAATGCAAGACTATGATTGGTAAATTCCATCAAATGATGAATTTCCAATGTGCTTTGGGAGCACAGAGGAGGGAGCAACTATAGGAGGTAGGTTCAGTATGGCTTAGAAGAAAAAGTGATATTTAATCTGGGTCGTGAGATTATAAAGTTAGAAAACAGAGTCTAGAGTACTAGTATTTCAGGCAGTATCAATAGCATGTGCAAAAGAAGGATGAGCAAATAACATGTGTGGCTAAAATTTCCTGTGTGTGAGATCCAGAGACAGAGAAGCATCGATCAGACTGTCAAACCTCAGAGGGAAGGTAGGGGAGGGTGGGGGTAAGGGGGAGAAATCAACCAAAAAACTTGTATGCATGCATATAAGCCTAACCAATGGACACAGACAACAGGGGGGTGAGGACATGAGTGTGGGGGGGGCACTGGGGGGATAAGGACACATATGTAATACCTTAATCAATAAAGAAATAAAATAAAATAAAATTTCCTGTGTGTGTGAATGGGGTGTTTGGAGATAGCGATGAAGGACTGGAGGTGAGATCAGAATGACAGGTTGGGATTGGCCTGAGAAGTAGTTTTTAATCCAAACTATAGAGTTATCACTTTATCTGTAAGATTCAACTGGCTTAAAAATTATTCCAATGGCAATATGTACATAAATTAGCCAGAACAAGAATAGAAGTGAGAAGACCAGTTAAAAGCCTATTGCAATATCTTTTAACTGATATATCTCACAGACCATACTCTCTTCCCATCCTAATATAAAATAGAGGTGATCCTACAACAGAAGGGACATCAACAATCAGCATCCTATTTTGGTAACTTAGATTATCAGTGAAACACAGTGAAATTCAGCCTTTTCATTTAGGACCTAGAATTGCAGACTTTGCTAATTTAAAGGGATTTTTACTTTTAAGATATGTACATTTTAATTTGAAAACCGATTTTGCAGCTTACTCTATCGAAAACATTAATCACCTACACTTGAAAAACTAGGAGACTGAAGCCACCTTAATGTGAATCTCATGGTATGTTCAAACTCAGAGTTCTTATCAGAAGCCTCCACAGGACTGGGAAAGTTTTACGATGTGGACAATGGAACATAACACTGGGTCTAGAAAGCTGCTGAACTGAGCTAAGGTGGAAGAAATAATTATCTTGAAATTTCATAGAATCCATAAGAAAATCAGGCTGTTTGAATTTATAGATTCTTCTATCCCCCCAAATAATTGCAATTTCCTCCTTACACATTCTCTAGACAATTAATGCTCAAGTTTCATTTAAGCAAGCCATTGCTTCCCCTCAAATTTTAAACTTATTACCAAAACTAGCTTCAGTGACCCTAAGAAAATTCTCAAGAAATTCTTGCCAAACGAATCTTTTCTGAATCATTGACATAGACTTGTGTTTAGGTCTTCTCATTGTCAGACTTGTTCAACAATATTCTTTTCATCTCTCTACTTATCAAGAAAACTGACAAAATTACCATTCACTTCTGTTCCAAATTATGGTTTTGTGAAACTTTCAATTCATCATGGATGAAATACCATGACTAATAAAAAAAATTTATTGCGTCTAAATGCCACTAAAAGTGTAGCATACATCACTTTCTGATGAGTAAATCACATCAAAGAAACAAAAACAATGCAAAAAGTTGTTTACTTTCAAAAGTTCCTTCAACTCCCTTAAAAGGCAATAAAAATTCCGACCTCAGTGCACCTTTTTTGTTCCTCCTGAGAGTTCCCTTCCTCCTTTGATCTTTTCTGTCATCTCCAACTCCATCATAGATTACAAAACCTCTTTATCCTGTAGACAAGATGGAAGCGTGAAAGGATAGTGGACTTGGAGTTCAATTCCAGAAGATTGTGATTCAAATCTAATGTTTGCCACACAATATCTCTGCGACCCAAAACCAGACAACCAACCAGTCTGGCTCAGTTTCCTCAGATGTAAAATGAAGGTAAAAATAACCTACTGCTTATGGGGTGTGTGCATCTGTGTATGTGTATTAAACTGTGTCCAGTTTAATACAATTGATTCTTCTTGCCAGGTTATCTTCATTTTGAAAACAGAGATGGATTTCTAGTTAAAACATCTTGATGATTTCTAGTTACCTTAAGGGGAAAAGCTCAAACTTATTACTACACAAAATGAGTTTGGTCAAACAAAACTCACAAAAAAGACAAAAAAATATAGACCTAAGTATATGTAAATGGATTCAATTGCCCAACTAAAAAATTTAAAAAAAATGTTAAACTATAATTTTTTAAATAGTCACATTTAAAACAAAATTTACAAAAGTAACTTCTAAAACAAAAATCCACAGAAAAATTAAAAGTATAGAAAAATTACACATTAAGCATGTACTAAACAAAAAATATGATATAGTTAAAATAATATCAAATCAAAAATAAGCTTTTAGAGAGAAAATCATTATATTAATTGAGAGGGCTTATACATATTAATAAAAAGTTAATTCTCCAGATAACTATAAAAATTATAAAACTGCATGCACACAATAAAATACCTTCACATATATACAACAAAAAGTTATAGAATGAAAGGGGGAAATTAACAACCATAGTAAATTTTAAGACACTCTCTCAGTAATTTAGAGATTAAGCAAGCAAAGAATCAGTAAATCTATAGAATATTTGAAGAATACAATTAATAATTCCTACATTAATATGTATTAATAAACATATTCATATATTTATGGAACATAGCTAGAGAATAAATATTCTGTTCAAGTGTACACAAACTATCTATGAAAATTGACCACATAGGGAAAGTCTGAATAAATTACAAAGAATTCTATCATAATCTACATTCTCTGATTTTAATATTAAATGAGAAATCAATGATATAAACATTTTTAAAGCCCAAGTATTTAGAAAATTAAAATATACTTCTAAAAATTTGTTAGTCAATGGAGAAACTGTACTAAAAATTTAAAACAATTACGAAAATAATACCTATCAAAATTTGAGGTACTTGAAGTAACATTTGTAGTCATAAGTAATTTTATTAGAGAAAAAGAAAGGCTGAATATAAATAAATTGAGTCCAACCTAAGGAACTAGAAAATCAATCCCCTAAAAACAAATAAATAAAATTATAATTTAAAACTGCTCTGTGTCTATAGAATGAGGAAACAAGCCACAGAGACAATAGTTGCAAAAGACATAGTTGATAAAGCACTGTCATCCAGCCCTAGCCGTTTGGCTCAGTGGCTAGAGCATCAGCCTGCGGACCAAAGGATCCCGAGTTCTATTCTGGTCCCTAAACACATCGATGTTTCTCTCTGTCTTTCCTTGTCTCTTCCACTCTCCCTAAAAATCAATGAATCAGGTGAGGATTAACAACAACAAAAGAACTGCTATCCAAAATTTATTTTAAAAACTCTTAAAACTCAACAACAAGAGAACGAATAACCCAATTAAAAAATGAGCAAAGACCTTAATAGACACTTCACCGAAGAAGATATACAGATGACAAATAAGCATATGAAAAGATGCCTCACATCATATGTCATCAGAGAAATGAAAACTAAAACAACGTGAAATCACTAAACAAATTTTAGAACAGCCAAAATCCTAAAGTGACAACACCAAATGTCGGTGAGAATGTGACGTAACAGAAACTCTCATTAGTTGCTGGTGGGAATGCAAAGTGGTACAGCCATTTTGGAAGACAGTTTGGCAGTTTCTTACAAAACTAAACATAGTCTCACCACAAGATCCATCAACTGTGCTCCCAAAGGAGTTTAAAACTTAAGTCCACCAAAAACCTGCATGTGGATGTTTATAGCAGCTTTGTTCAAGTTTGCTAAAACTTGGAAGCAACCACGATGCTCTTCAGTAGGTGAATGGAAAAATAAACTGTGGTACATCCAGACTATGGGATATTATTTAACTCTAAAAAGAAATGAGCGATGAAGCCATGGAAAGATATGGGTGAGCCTTAAAAGCCTCTTACTAAGTGGAAGTAGTCAATCTGAAAAGGATACATATAATGATTCCAACTATATGACATTCTAGAAAAGGTAAAACTATAGAGACAGATCATGGTTGCCAGGTGTGGAATGGGGAAGGCAGTAAGAAGAGATGAATACGAAGGGCACAAAAGATTTTTAGAGCAGTGAAAGTACTCTATATGATACCGTAATGCTGGATCTGTATCATTATACATTTGTCCAAACCCATAGAAAGTACCATACCAAGAGTGAACCCTAGTGTAAACTATGGACTTGAAGTGATAAAGATGTGTTAATGTAGGTTCATCAATTGTAACAAATGTACCACTCTGCAGGGTATGTTAACAATGGAGGAGGCTATGCATGTGTGAGAGGCAGGATGAATGTGGCAAATCTCTGTATCCTCTCAATTTTGCGGTGAACCTAAATGTGCTCTAGAAAAAAAATGTTTTTAAAAAAGAAAGCTATAGACTCACTAATCAGGGCTAGAGATTGATTTGTTGTTGTTACAGAAAGTCATCTCTGTTTTCAAAATGAAGATAACCGGGCAAGAAGAATCAATTGTATGAACTTGGATAAACCACTTACTGTCATAATCCTCTTTCCTAAAATTTAAAATGAGGCTAATATTGTCTAAATCACAAGAATTAATTACATTCAAGCCTCACACAGTTTCCTTAATAGGAACCTAATAAAGTAAACTGAATTTAGTTAAATTAAGGTGAAGTTATTTCCAGCATATAGAGCACCCCAGAGTCATTCTAGCTGTCATGTCTGTTAGCCCTATGTGTTCAAGGTCATGAGGAAGCCTCCTTGTACTTCTGTGGGACATGTTATACACAGATCACCTCTGGCTGGATTCTCTCTATGTCCAGAGCAGCTACTGTCAGATGCCTCACATATTTGCTGCATGTTCAGAAAGGCTGTTTTCTAAGTATAGACTCCCTCAAAGACTTATTACCCAGTCAATGAAATTTCTCCCCAGTGCACCATACAAAGGCCCCATCCTCACCACTGCCTCTTTGGTGCCAGTTCATATTTGGAGCATCCAGACCAAATAAGAATCTTGCATTTTGCTAACATTTCTAAGACAATCTTAGTGACCATATATAAACAATGACAAACAACAAAAAAGGAGAAACAATAAAAAAGAAAGCACATGAGAAATTGGTTTGCACAATAAAATCCTTCAAGCTTTTGGGATTTAGACACCTTCTGGACTGCAAAGCTTATTTCTGAATTGAGTACTTTCTCCAATGTTGATCAGAGGTAGATAGCATGTCTTCTATCCTGCATCTGCCAAGTGCTATGTCAATGCTCAACAAATATGAAAGGAAAATGATGATAAAAATGTGAGGCCAAAATCCACGCAACCCTTTGCCAACTCCTGTATTTTGAGATTCTAAATTGCAAGCTAGGCCATATGGTTCTACATACCTTACTGACTAGAGGCTTCTCGCTTGGGAAATGACTCAATCATGCATTTGTCTTTCTGGGGATGGCTGCATTTTCTAAACACCCCATGTCCTCAAAAGCCTGCATACTTTTTTTTTTTTTTTTTAAAAAGGAAAACCTTATGAAAAGCAGAATATTTAAGAGCCATTAGTAGTTACACTCACAAGTTTTCATACTTACCCACAGCTCTCCAAGCAGGCCTCCCTGTTGTTACTAAATTTTTTCTCTTGCTGAGATTTCCCAGCATGCTCTAGGATTATCAAGTAAAGCCAAATATTAAGAGGAAAATCTTGAAAATCCTTCATTGCCTGTGGTGGAATCAAATCAGAGGAGCTCTCTACTCTGGCACCAGCCAGCTGAGCTGCAAACACTGACCCAGCGCCTGCAGAGAAGACTCATCATGAGCAGAAACCCATAATGTTGCCCAAATACATTGTAGATTCACAAATGGGGGGAAATGAAGTATATGAAACAGTGGGAAAGTTTGCAGAAATAACAGTTAATATTTATTTCAGGCATTCATCTGTACATTGCAATATTGAAATGTTTTTCCCTCTGCATTTCCTTTTGCCCTCAAGGCACTATATATTAGATAAGATTCTGAATTCCTTAATCATAGCAGCTATGCACCATATTTCAATTTGCAACTAAATGTAGCTTTTGCCAAAGTGAGTGCTGAACCCAGAAGACAGTTAACATTAAAACTGAACGAGGGGGAAAAAAAAAAAGCTGAGCTGGAGATAAGAACATGGATGCCTAAATTCCTGATCAAATGAATTTTATTATGCCACGTTCCAGTGTCTCCTTTATGTATTCTACTTGGTTGCTCAGATTGTGAAAATTACAAAATAAAAATTAAGTGGCTGTGTAATATCTGACTTGACAGTTTTTCTACCTGGAATTTCTTTTTTTTTTTTTTTTGCAGCATTAACTCTGATTCAAGGAGAGGATGCATGAAATATGGACAGCCATCTGTCTCGTTTAGTGAAATGGGAAGGGTAGTGGGCCAGAGGTAAGCGAGACTGGTTTCTACAACCATGTCTTAAGCAAATCCCTATGACTTCCTGAGTCTGACCTGTGCTTAAACTTTTACAGGACATGTCATTCTCAGTACAGAAAATGGAATCTCTAAAATTGTTGTCTTTGAAAGTGTATCTCTGGGCATGAAAAGGCATGTTGCCAATTATCCAAGTCTAAATAATCTGAATAACCAGTCTGTCTATCAAATAAAAATTATATTCATGGGAAAATCTGCTGGTTCAGTTCATAACTCAACCATACAGGTGTTGTGGGTTTTTTTGCACTTTTGTATATAACAGAAAGACTGTATTTGTACTTCCCATCTCCTAACATAGATTGTTAAAAAGACATGTACTCAAGAATAAAATGTCTACCAGTGCAGTTGGTGATACTGCCTTGATTTTTCCTAAGATGTCAGCAGTTTTACCTACCATTGCTTTTGCACTCTCACTGCAAATGTTAAAACAGTGAAAAAAAAAGAAAAGCAAAGTTTAGGATAATTTTGACCTCACAGACCCATTGGGAGTATCTCAGGAATCACCAAGCATCCACAGACAACACTTTGATAACAACTATGTTCCTATATTAATATAAACTTATGATGTTAACACATTGGCTTCAGGGCAGCAGACAGAAACAAGGAGACAACAAAGGGGAATCTATTTTTTTAAATATAAATTTTCTACCTTGAATTTTTCCCTGGGTATTACCTACTTTAAAAAAAAAATCACAGTAAACTAATTGATAAAAGAGCATTAGTTCCCAAAGGCTTGATGTAACAAATGATCACTTCTGATAATTTCAAAAGACACGTTTATTCTCTCAAAGTTCTAGAGGCTATAAGTCTGAAATCTAGATATCAGCAAGACCACCCCCATCCCCACTCTGAAAGCTCCAGGGAAGGATCCTTCCTTGCCTCTTCTTAGCTTCTGGCAGTTCCCAACAGTCCTTGTTGTGCTTTGGCTTGTAGTGATATCACTCCAAACTCGGCCTCCATCTACACATGGAGTTCTCTTTGTGTGTCTTGTCTGTGCATCCTCCTCTCATAAAAACACAAATCATCTGATTTGGGGCCAACCCTATTCCAGAATGACTTCATCTTAAATTGATTACATTTGCAAATTCCATGTTTCCAAATAAGATCACATTCATAGTCCCTGGGGGTTAGGATTTGAACATATGTTTTGGGGGGATAAAAAATGAGAGCCATGAGTTGCTATTGATTTGCTATTACAATGTGGTATAATGGGTTTAATTATGTCCCTTAAACTGCCAATAATACATAATAATAATGAATTAATAGCAACTCATGCTCATCATTGATCTTCAAGGAAATATTAGGCAAGACATTTTACTTTTTATATCAGCTTGAGGTATAATTATATATAATAAATTGCACATATTTACAGCGTAAATGTTAAGTTTTAACATACACACACACACACATATATATATATATCACATATACATATACTAGTGGCCTGGTGCATGAAATTTGTGCACATTAAAAGGGAATTAATCAGAGGAAATATTTTAATATTGCTATTTGCCCTTTCTCTATAATAGAAGTGTCAAGAGATAAAAGAAAATTAGTAAAATGTATATGAAAATCTCCCTCCTGTCAGAGTCTGGGGCACGCCACAGGACCCAGAGTCAAGTCCCTGCCCAGCAGCGAGCACCTTGAAATCGAATGAGACCCAGACCTGGCCGGCCCCACCCCCATTGGGCGAGATCAATACCCGGCCAGCCCCACTCTTGTCAAGCCCTGATGGGAGGGGGGGGTCGGGGGATGCAACCTCAGGTCCCCTGGCCCCACGCCAGGGCAGGCAGCATGCCTTGAGGTCCCCCGTCAAGCCCCGCTGGGCAGGGGGCGCAGCCTCAGGTCCCCTGTCAAGCCCTGCCAGGCAGGGGGCGCAGCCTCAGGTCCATGCTGATTATTCGTTAAGGCTCGTTAGGGGAACTCAGCCTCTGCTATGGGCACAGCCATCAATTTGCATATTCCCTCTTTATTAGATAGGATATATAGATAGATAGATATAGAAATAGATAGATAGATAGATAGATAGATAGATAGATAGATAGATAGATAGACTCATGAAATTATCACCACAATCGAGATAGTAAACATATCCATCACCCTAATAAATTTCCAGGTGCTCCTTTGTAATCCTTCCTTTTTGCTCTTCCCCACCCCCACCTCATGTCCCCAAGAAACCACTGATTTTCTTTCTATCACTATGATTAGTTCTCATTTTATAGTTTTATATGTGTGGTGGAATCACACAATATGTAATCTTTTTTGACTGGTTTCTTTCACTCAGCATAATTATATTGTGATTCATCTATGTTGTCACATGTGTCAATGATTCCTTCCTTTTAATTGCTAAATACTATTCCATTGTATGGTTGTAGCACCATTTGTTTATCTATTGACCTACTGGTAGAAACTTGGTTTGTTTCCAGATTTGGTACAAATAAAGCTAATAAAGAACTTTTAAATCTTCCAAGTGCAAGGAATTTACTTTTATTATGTGCTATATATTTTATTTGTTCATGAACTAACAAAGTACTTGTTGTAAGTAAATCTAAGCTCTTCTGTTTTTCAAGAAGTGGATTCCACTGGTATAAATGGTGGAAAACCTTTCAGGAAGAAAGATACGTGATAAATTAAGAGCCAAAAAGTGAACCATAAATTTTCTACTCAGTAATCACACTCTTAGAAATTTAACCTAAAAGATTAACTTTCTATTTTATGTTTTTTTCACATATTCTTTAGTTTTTATTTACAGTTGCATAGTATGTCATTGTGTGAATGTATCATAGTTTATGCAACCAATCACCTCTGAGTGTTTTTCCCCAGTATTTTTCCATTACAAAAAGTGATGTACCTTGTTCATATGTATTTTTATACTGGTGAAGGTGTATCTTCAAGGTAAATTTTATTTCTCCTTTTTTCCTTTTTAAATTTAACTTATTGAGATGACATTGGTTAATAAAAGCATACAGGTTTCAAGTGTACATCTTCAAAATACATCATTTGCATACTGCATTGTGCATTCACTACCCAAAAAGTGGGGTACTGTGGAAAACAGTTTAGAGTTTCCTCAAAAAATTAAAAATAAAACTGCTTTATGAGCCAGTGATTCCACTTCTGGAATATATCCAAAGAAACAAAGAAACACTAATTTGAAAGATATATGCATCTCTATATTCCTTGTAGCATTATTTACAATAGCCAAGATTTGGAAGCAGCCCAAAGACCCATGAGTGGATGAGTGGATAAAAAGTTTGAGGTACATTTACACAATGGAATACTACTTGGCCATAAAAAAGAAGGACATCTTACTTTTTGCAACAGCTTGGATGGACCTGGAGAGTATTATGCTAGGTGAAATAAGCCTGTTACAGGAAGGCATATACCATATGATTTCACTTGTATATGGAATCTAATGAACACAATAAGCTGATGAACAAAATAGAAACTGACCCATAGATACAGAGAACAGGCCTACAGCTGTCAGGGGGTAGGGAATTGGGGGGCTGGGTGAAAAAGGTAAGGGGATTAAGCAAATAAAACAAAACCCTCATAGACACAGACAACCATATGGTGATTGCTAGAGGGAAAAGGGGATGGGGGAGTGGAAGAGGGCAAAGGGGTGATAAATGGTGGTAGAAAGAGACTTGACTAAAATATTAATTTTTTAAGTAAAAGGAAAGGTAAGTTGGTGAAGATATTTTCTACAGATCTCTCTAGAATAGTAAAAATTTGGAAACAACCTAAAAATATAATAAGGAAATATTGAAACAACATGAAACAGAGTTATAGATATAACATTCAGTTAAAAAAGCATAATATGAAATTATGTATACATTATGATTACAACCATATAAAATTTAGATATGTATGTGAACAAGGGAACTGAAAATTTGTTAGTGTTGTGCATGATCCACAGTTATGGATTGTGAATGATATTTTTTACAGTATTTTTGTTATAAAATGTATATGATAATAAACATCAGGAGTAAACAGTTGACTGCTCTAAAGTCACTGAACTCATAGGCTTCTTCTCCATGGTTATATGCAAATCTGTATGTATCTATCTATCTTATGCAAAGTTATATGCAAATCATGGTTATATGCAAATCTGTATGTATCTATCTATCTTATTATATATATATATAAGATTATTATATATATATATATAATAATCTTAATAAAAGGGTACTATGCTAATTAGATTGGGAGACCTTCCAGGAGACCTTCCGGACGTTCTTCTGGACAAAGCCATGGTGGCGGGGCCAAGGTAGAAGCGGTTAGAGGCCAAGAGGGGTGGGCAGTTGTGGGTGATCAGGCCAGGATGGGACAGCAGTTGTGGGTGATCAGGCCGGTGAGGGGGCCGTTGGGGGTGAGCAGGCCGGCAGGGGGGCAGTTGGGGGTGAGCACACTGGCATGGGGGGGGGGAAGTTGGGGTGATCAGGCTGGAAGGGGGGGTGCAGTTGGGGGCGAGCAGGCCGGCATGCAGAGTGGTTACGACAATCAGGCAGGCAGGCAGGTGAGCAGTTAGGAGTCAGCAGTCCCGGATTGCAAGAGGGATGTCCCACTGCCGGTTTAGGCCTGTTCCCTGTAAACTAGCAGTAGGACATCCTTTGAGGGGTCCCAGATTGGAGAGGGTGCAGGCCGGGCTGAGGGACAACCCTCCCCTCCCATGCATGAATTTTGTGCACTGGGCCACTAGTAATATATATACAGGTATATACACTGAGTGGCCAGATTATTATGACCACCCCATCAGTACTTCGTTGGGCCACCTTTTGCCTTCAATACTGTGGTTATTCTTCTTGGCATTGACTCCACGAGTTGTTGAAAGGTGATGCGAGGAATCTAACACTATGCCTAATGAATAGCACTGTCCAGTTCTGTGAGATTTGATGGTTGTAGAACCAGCTGCCTGATGGCTCTTTTAACTTCGTCCCACAAATGCTCAATTGGATTGAGATCTGGTGATTGTGGGGGCCACCTAAGCAAGGTAAAGTCTCCCTCATATTCTTGAAACCACTCCTGCACAATACGAGCACCATGGCATGGCGCATTGTCTTGTTGGAAGAAGCCATCTCCATTGGGATACGCCATCAACATGATAGGATGAACTTGATCAGCAACGATACAGGTATGTTGTGCTATTCAGACGTTGTTCCACACGAATTAAAGGGCCCAAATCATGCCAGGAAAACATGCCCCAAATCATAACACTGCCCCCACCAGCTTGAAGGGTTGTACTCATGCATGTGGGGTGCATGCTTTCATGCTGTTTCCATGAAATTCTTACTCTGCCATCTGCATGATGCAACTGGAAACATGATTCATCAGACCACATGACTTTTTTCCAATGCTCGACTGTCCAATCCTTGTGTTCCTGTGTGAATTGGAGACATTTTATCTTGGTAACTGCAGACAGCAAAGGTGTTCGAACAGGCATTCGGCTTCCATATCCCATACAATGCAGTGTACGGCTAATTTGCCTACAAATGTCAGGTGGTCATAATAATCTGGCCACTCAGTGTATATTAGACAGAACCTAGAGGCTGGTATGAGAAAGGCCACTCTAGAAATCTTTCAACTCAAAAGTATATACATATAAATGAAAAATATCAAGTATTGGTGAGGTTTAACACCTACAGGTGGGTATTTGAATTGGTACAATCACTTTGGAAAACTACTTGGCATTATCTAATAAAGCATAGCATACTGCATGCACTATGACCATAAATCCATTTCTAGGTGTATACCCAACAGAAATCCACATGTTTGCTCAGCAAAGGCATATACTAGAATGTTGATAGCAACATTATTTGTAATAGCCCAAAACTACCCAAATTCTCATCAATAGAGAATGAATAAATAACTTGTAGTAGAGACACACAATATAATCCTATACGACAATTAGAATATACAACCTACAATTACACATATTCATATGGCTGAATGTCAGAAATGTTGAGAGAACTAAGCCAGATGCAAAAGAGTGATAGTAGTTGTCTTTGGAGATAGAAGAGGGGACATTTTTAAAAAAAGAGAAGCAATGAATGAATGCATTAATGAGTGGAGCAACAAATCAATGTCTCTCTCTATTTCTCAGAAATCAATCAATAAAAATGCCATAGATTTCTTGGCGTTAATTTTGTATCCTGCTACATTGGCAAATTCATTTATTAAGTCTAATAATTTTTTGATGGAGTCTTTAGGGTTTTCTATGTACAGTATCATGTCATCTGCGAACAATGACAGATTTACATCTTCTTTTCCAAATTGGGTACCTTTTATTTCTTCTTCTTGTCTAATTGTTATGGCTAGCACTTCCAGTACTATGTTGAACAGGAGTGGTGGAAGTGGGCATCCCTGTCTTATTCCTGTTCTTAGGTGAAATGGTTTTAGATTTTGCCCATTGAGCATGATGTTGGCTGTAGGTTTGTCATATAAAGCTTTTATTATGTTGAGGTATGATCCCTCTATTCCCATTTTGCTGAAGGTTTTTATCAAGAAAGAGTGTTGGATTTTGGCAAATGTGTTTTCTGCATCAATTGATATGACTATGTGATTTTTATCTTTCAATTTGTTTATGTGATGTATCACGTTTATTGATTTGCAGATATTGTACCGTCCTTGCATCCCGGGGAAAAATTGCTGGTAAGGTTTAATCTCCAACATTTAGTACAGGGAACTCATACAACTTAACAAAAGAAAGATAAACAACCCAATAAAAAAAAAAATGGGCAACGGACCTAAATAGATACTTTTTGAAAGAGGACATCAGGAAGGCCAAGAAACATATGAAAACATGCTCAAAGTCATTAATCATCTGAGAGATGCAAATCAAAACAACAATGCGGTACCATCTCACACCTGTCAGAATGGCTATCATCAACAAATCAACAAATGACAAGTGCTGGCGAGGATGCAGAGAAAAAGGAACCCTCGTGCACTGCTGGTGGGAATGCAGATTGGTGCAGCCACAGTGGAGAACAGTATGGAGTTTCCTCAAAAAACTAAAAATAGAACTCCCATTTGACCTAGTGATCCCACTTCTAGGAATATATCCCAAGAAACTAGAAACACCAATCAGAAAGGATACATGCACCCCTATGGTCATAGCAGCACAATTGACAATAGCTAAGATATGGAAACAGCCTAAGTGCCCATCAGTAGATGAGTGGATTAGAAAACTGTGGTATATCTACACAATGGAATACTATGCTGCTGTAAAAAAGAAGGAATTCTTACCATTTGCAATAGCATGGATGGAACTGGAGAGCATTATGCTAAGCGAAATAAGCCAGTCAGAGTAAGATAAATATCACATGATCTCACTCATTTGTGGAATATAATGAACAACATAAACTGATGAACAAAAACAGTTCCAGAGACAGAGAAGCATCAATCAGACTGTCAAACCTCAGAGGGAAAGTAGGGGAGGGTGGGGTAAGGGGGAGAGATCAACCAAAGGACTTGTATGCATGCATATAAGCATAACCAATGGACACAGACACCAGGGGCATGAGGGCATGAGTGGGGGGGGGACAATGGGGGATAAGGAAATATATGTACTACCTTAATCAATAAAGAAAAAAAGAAAAAAGAAATTAAAAAATGACTCTAAAATTTTTTGACACATTAAAAAAATCAATCAATAACAGAGATGCTTCTGGGGTGCTTATAATATATTATTTATTGGTCCAAATGCTGGTTATATGTGTTTAGTTTGTAGAAATTCATCAAGCTGTACACTTATGCATACTTTCCTCTAATATGTATTGCACTACAATAAAAGTTTTTTTGTAAAGTTTGTAATCATTATCAACTTTAAGAGTGTTACTAAGAGCTTTCTTTTTATGTAGATACTGAGAAGTTTGCAGAGTTTATATAGTGTTTTGAATTTACAATGAACTAGAAAGTCGGGGTTATATATAGCATGGTGCATCTGGGGAACTTTGTAACCAGCCAGAAATGGTTATTGCTACTCACAGAGCTGAAAGCTCTCCATAAATTTTGTTTCCTCTATTGCACACTGTCTGATGATTGGCAAAGAAATGAAATATAGAATCAAGAAAGCCAGAATGCCCTCTGTGAGAATAAAATGTGCTGCCAATATGGCACACAGCTGCACCTCTATCCAAACTTATATGGAGTTGATGAGAGGTCCAAGCTGCTACAGGCCTTGAAGAGCTAGTGTGCATCCCTTTGCCAGAAGCGCCTTTAGAAAATATGTTTCCACTAAGATCATCAAGGGAGAGAAGGAAAATTCTTCCCCAACCAAGGGATAAAAGGAGGGAAGAGTATCAGCTTTTCATTTGTTAAAGATCATCTCCAGGAAACAGAGGAGAAATTGTAGATCTATCTGAAGGAGTTTTATTTTCCTTTTGTCCTCACATAATGCCCAAGAACTGTTGAGTTATCAAAATTTCTATTAAGAATTCCAGCTATCCTGCTTTTTTATCTTACAATTTCTGTTAATAATACAAGGGCCATAGCAAGTTGGTGAACAATTTTCTCATTTCTTCTATATGCCTTTACAAGTGAAAAGCAGAATCTGGCAAAATTGGGAGTAAAGTGAATGCCAGTAATGGGGAATAGTTAAATATATCATGGAATGTCAAAGAGTACCATACAGCCATAAAAAGATAATAAATTAACTCCCAGAATCAAGATTATGCTCTCTAAACATCATTTCCAAAATAAAGGGACCATTTCTCCTTGAAGAAATAATTCAGTCTAAGTCTGGTGTAAAAAATGTACTGGGTAAGTCAAGTGTGTCTTATTGTGCCAGAAAGCAGGTGGAACTATAGGGATTTTGTCAAAAGAAGACAAAAGTCTAGGAGGTTTCCATTGGCCAAGGATGGGACCTTTTAGACATCAAATCACACAATAACTTCAATAAACTAAAACATAGATATAAAAATCTATGAGTCCAAAAATGCAATTGATCATTACTGGGTGCTATTACAGCACCAATTCATTATCCATTAAATTGACAAAGAAAAGAATCAAGCCTTTATTCTGCCTTTCCTATACAAACTGCTTTTCGAATTGCCATTGATGGACAAGGGAGAGTTCTTCATAGAAGAATTCTAGCTAATAAATGCAGAGCGATTAATAAATCAATAAAATTATTACTTTTCAACTCTGAGTGAAATAATCAATGTAGAAAATGTTCAATACTGAATGCTAAACCATTAGGGAGACGTTGATGGGGAAGTTTATATTGAGGAAATGAAGCTGACCACACCTCAACCCACTGATCAATCTCAGTGTCACTGAAAGTGGACAAACTAGCATTCTACTTTTCCCAAGGTGATGCAAAAGGAAATACACAATAGCGGCTAGTAAATATTCTTGCTAAAAGAATTGAACCTGAATCTAGTCAATCTTCTATATTCAACTGAGTATGTAAAGAAAATACAGGGTAGAGAATGTGTTAAATGACACCATAAGGATACAATAAGCCAAATCTAGAAGGTGGGAAATTCTACAAGGAAAATAACCTAGTTTCTTTAATAAATAGAGACATTTAAAAGGCATTCAAATCTATAAATATAAAAGGGACTTATAAGACTTATCAGGAAAAATACAATGTTTGGCATTTGAATCATCATAAAACAAACCAACCATAAAAAAGACATTTTTGAGGCAATCAATGGGATTTGACTATGGACACTATATTACATGATTTTAAAGAACTATTATAAATTTTGTTTGAAGGGATAATGGTATTATGGTTATGTTTGTTAAAATCTCTTTCTGTTAGCGATATATACTGAAGTGTTTACTGGATAAAAATAATATGAGGTCTGGGGTTTGCTTTAACATATTCCAACAAAATAACTTACTGGAAAATAAAGGTAAGAGCTGCATGAGCATGCCACCAATGGGGAAAAGGGGCATTTTTACAAAACCAGTGTTTCCCCCCTTCCTATCTCCATTTTATGTCTATCGAAATATACCACTAGTCATTTAGTTTAAAAATGCAAATGCTTGTACACATATATTAGTTATTTAATGTACAATAAAAAAGGGGAAGGAGGAAATGAAAGAAGAGAGAAAAGTATACTATCTGGGCTTGTGAAACCAAATGGCGGTTTTCTAACTGGGGATGTCTTCTTGGTCTGGAGGAACAGAGTTCTGGGTAAGTAGCAGGTTCCCCTTTTAGTAGACACCTGCTGTCTGCTGCTGGAACACACCAGCGGGATCTTCATCCTCATTTCCAGCTGCGCAGGTGTGTCTATGTCAGTGATTGACTGCCCGTCAAATCAGAATCTGGCCTGCCTCATCGACACATCCTGCCCTTCCCAATAGGCTTTCATTAGTTTGCTAAGTGCTGCCTGCCTCTTCATCTTCAACTGCGCCAGGAACCATCCTGCCGCCGCCTTCAAATTAATCTGATTGTTGTTCTCAGTCTTGACTCCTTCCTAGGGCTTTTCGTAGGCAAGCACTCGAAGTCTCCTCAGCTGCCACTTCACAACTTCACAAGAGAGGTGCCAGGTCCTCACATTCCACTGGAGAATTTTAATGCTTTTCATTTATCATTGTAAAAACAAGGACAGTTTTATAACTTTTTTTTAATGTAGCCGCTGCATGTAGGTTGGGATAAATTACTCTAAAAGAAATGAATTCTAGATAGTTTTTCCTTCAAGTCAATTGCCTTGTTGTTTAAGTAAACGTTTTGTTTAAAAAATACTCCAGCAAAAAATAGATGAAAATTTTAAAAAATCAGGTGAAATAGATGAAAGAAGATTGACAAAATGCCTGTAATTGTTAAAGCCAGGTGATGGCTAATAGTGATTCATCATATTATTTTTTCAGCTTTGTATATGTTTTCAATATTTCATTTTTAATTTAAAAATAATAAATTAGAGTTCTGCCAGTTGATCTGGAGCAATTCCATGATTTCTTATTGAGTGAAAAAAGCAAGATGAAGTAAAGTATACACTGAATAACAGTATTAACATGAACACAGTTTTGTAAAACAATGATCTGTTTTTGTGAAATACACACACATACATATATCATATACACATATATGTATGCTTACATATGACTTTATGAGCACTGAGAATTATTTCAAAGGGCACATCCTAGATTAGAAACATGGTCTAGTTAGGGGTGGAGAGTGATATGAGTGGAGAAATAGTAAAAAATTAAATAAAGAAAAAAATACTTCACTTAAAAAAGGCATTTTGATATGACCCAATGTGTGAATTTACATGAAATAATATAAATACATGCATTTCTACATGTATAAAACAGATTGTTTTTAAGTTTTTTAAAGAAGCAAAATCTGCTCACATTTCTGAAACTCTGTTTTTTTACTAGCAGTAGCCCTGGTAACTACAGTAAAGTAATGCAAATCTGTACATTAGCTGAGCAAGAACAAACCAGGAGCTTTGGGTAGCATCATGTCGTGAGCTGAAGTGAGGTAAATAGAAATGGGTGTGTGGTAGCATTTGGAATGGGAATGACTGGAGATCAATACTTCATAAATGCACTGAAACACTCCCCACTGTGCTGTAGTCATGGATTGCAAGGAAACAAAGTGAAATGTCAGCAGAGCATATGGCAGAGAATAACCATCTTTCTCAGAGCCCACGTATGAGGCAGAATGTGCATTATTAGCACCAAGGAGTTGGAAGCACTGACCAAGGAAGCCTTACCTTGCTTGGCCACATACCCATTCCAAGACCCTGGAGAAGAAACTTGACCTCTTGGCCTCAGTTTCTACACATGTAAAAATGAGAATAAAAACAACACCTCATCCATGATGATTAGACAAGATAATATACATCTACTTTACAGAGTGCTTTTGAAAGTAAAGTGCTACACATATAACATGCCAAAAAAGGTTGCTGACCCATCCCCCAAACACATATGAACACATCACCATTGATACATGCATTCATTTATAGAAATATAGACTATACTCATCTAAAAATGATGTATATACATAAGTACAACAGCAGTATAACTTTCCTCCCAAATTATTGATGAGAAAACCAAGACTTAAGGGCTTAAAAAGCTCATGGTCACATAATAATCCATTGTGATGCTGTTGGGATATAGTAGAGATATATTTTTCTAAAGTCTCATTCATATCAATTAGTTATTATTCTTTCCTCACTTGTGAGAACACAATGATAAAAGTCTATTGCCTAAACCACTCAGTCTCTAGTATTTTGTTATAGCAACCCCAGCTGACCAAGACACCAAGTTAGGAGCCTCTACTTTCTGTTTTTACAATATCCCACATCATAACACTCATTATGTTGTTGTACCACTTCCTAGCTGTGTTACCTTGGGTACTATACTTTAAACTTCTCTGTGCCTCCATTTCCTTTTCCATACAATGGGGATAACAATGGAACCTATCTCATAAGACTTCATATCTTATTGTGATGGTTAAATTATCTAATACTAGTGGCCTGGTGCACGAAATTCATGCACAATAAAGGGAATTAATTAGAGGAAATATTTTAATATTGCTATTAAATGCCCTTTCTCTATAATAGAAGTGTCAGAGATGAAAGAAAATTAGTAAAATGTATATGAAAATCTCCCTACTGTCAGAGTCTGGGGCACAACACGGGACCCAGAGTCAAGTCCCCACCCACCCGCATGCGTTTTGAAATCGCAAGGTCCCCCGCCTCAGCGAGGCGCCTTGCAGCCTCAGGTCCCTGCTAATCGGTCCTTACGTGTCACAGAATGATGACCGCTTGCATATTAACCTTTTATTATTATGATATGACCTCACTTAGAACAGTATCTGGCAAATAGTAAACATTTAATAAGTATGAGAAGGTATTATTGTTGCTATTGCTTTGTTGTTATCTGTCAATTTGGCTAAATCATAGACTCCATAAGGGCCTAGAGACCTTGACTGTCTTGCTCACAATAGTCACCTTAAGAATAGACACAGAGACACAGCACATAAATAAATATTTGCTAAATGAACAACTAGATAAGAAAGAAGAGGATGATTCAGTGAGTGGGAAAATATTTTTAGGAAGTACATACTGCACCTATAAATAAAAACAAAAGCCATTTTCTCAGATATTTTAAGCAGAAATTTATAAGTTGCAATTTAATTGATTCAACACACAGCCAAAAAGATGAGGAAAAGTAGTATAATATTCTTCAAACAACTGTCTTGTGCATAATAAAATATCCACCCAAGAATTGTCAGGGGTGTGCTCTATCCTAAAGCCCATTAAATCTGCTTGAACAACCATGGTGCAGGTTTTGGTTTTTCATTTAATTTTAATAAAATATTTTACTGGAGGAAAGTTTGGGGTGTAATAGCAATGAAGTGTGTCTACTGCTTAGGTGACATTTCATTTCATTTCATTTCATTTCTGGATACCTATGGAGATGAACATACTAATCCCAATGTCTGGGAATTGTGGTTGCTGGTTATCCCAAAATGAAATGTCATGTACAAAAACGTATTTTTTATTGTTTAATTTCTAACAGTCTTCCCAGAAAATCATAATGACAAAGACAATCATTATTTCAGGATGGGGCACTACATGCATTATAGAAAATGCACCTCATTTGGAATTTCAGTCCTATTCTTGACAAAAGATTAAAATATGAATTTTAAGATATCCATCATTGCTTCCTGAACAAGGGTGATTATGAACCTTTAATTTTGTTTAGCCTGAAATCATAAAGCAAAGGCAAGGATATATTGCACAGTCACAGCCACATCATCAGCACAAAAGATTCATATCTCTAGACAAACATTTTATAGCCTAAATAAGTGTAGAAGACAATAAGAACAGTATGCAAGTTAGATTTAAAAGTGAGATGGTGACCTGTGGCTCAAGGAAGCCGAAGCAGAGAGCCTCTTCATTCTATTACCAGGACCACAGCTGATTGTTTTTCAATCTTATCGCATATCTCAAAACATCTGAGCCTCTAATTCCCACCTTGAATTAAATTGTCTGAAGAAATTTAACAATATTAAATTTGTTAAATTTGTACTCCTCTGAAGTACAAATAAGTTGCTCAATAATTTAGTTTCCCCAAACTAAAGAGGGAAGAAAATTCTCTTCTGGACATTCCCAGTAGCCTTCAGGGAGACTGCCAAGAAAAAGCTTCCCAAAGATTTCTGACATTATGGTAACTGTTTGTATTGAATAATACCCATGTGTCGTCTCTGTTAGAACCCTCACATCCATCCCTATGGAAAAAAGAAGGAAAGAATCAATATTCGTGAAATCCTTGTGTACATTTGTTTGGGGAAATCAAGTCAAGGAGAGAGAGTCAAAGAAGTTTATTTCTCCTGCTCTGAAATTCCATCACTAGAGATTCTGTGCAGCAAACCTCTGTCTGACAAAAACAAGAGTTAAATTAAGCTAATCAAATAAAGTATTGAATGGCATTCCCTGACAACACCACACCAGTTAATTGTTTCAGAATTTGTATTACCTTCTCTATTCTACCTTCTGTATTGCCCTGGGTAACACCATCTACTCATATGGTTTTAAATATTATCTGTATGCTAATGATGCTCAAACTTATATCTCTGTCCTTAATTTATGCTTAAGTTCCAGACTTTTATACCAAGTTCTTGCTTGATTCATCCCTTAGGATGAAGAATGGAATCTCAAACATAAGCATTTTTAATACAGGACTCTTGGTTTTCCTCCTACTCACTTGGTCAAGCCCCAGATCTAGGATTCATCCTTGATTATTTCTTTCCTTTTCCAGCAGCAATCACTTAGACTGGCTTCCTAATCTATAATAATAAAAGCATAATATGCTAATTAGACCGGATGTCCTTCTGGAAGTCCTTCCATCCTTCCAGATGAAGCTGGGTCCAGGGTGCCTGCCAGTGGCTGGAGGGAAACCTGGATCCCGGGTGCCAGAAGGAAGCTGGTGCCGGCAGCTGGAGGAAAGAAGGCCTACTCTTGCACGAATTTCATGTGTTGGGCCTCTAGTTAACAATAAAGAAATAAAGGTGTAAATTAAAAATAGTTATTAACATACTGATCAGTGTCATGAAGACTGTGAAATAGGGTGATATGAGAGGGAAGGAGCAGTCAGGGAAACCATTTTTTAGGAAGATTTCAATTCTGTTATTTGGATATCTGGATGGAGATGTCCATGCAAAGATCTAGGGACCAGCCATTCCATGCAGAAGGAACAGTTAGGACAATGACTATCAGGCAAGAAAAAAGACTGATTTGAATGAAGTGGGATGTACCATAAGCTCTGGGTACAAAGTGAGATAAGAGTCAACTCATATTTTAAACCAAAATAAGGAGCTTGGAATTTATTTTATCTAAGTACAATAGCAAAATATTGGCGAACTTTAACCTGAGGAGTGACAAGATCTATTTCATTTTTAAAATATCACTCAAGTTTCTTGGGAAACATGAACTAAATTCATTCAAATCCTTCTACCATCATCACCACCACACATAGATACTATTGTTTATAAAGAAAACACTAAGAATCCCGAAACACTAATAAGAAAATATATATGCACCCCTATGTTCATAGCAGTGTCCAAGTGCCCATCAGCAGATGAGTAAGTAAAAAAGATGTGGTATATCTACACAATGGAATACTATGCAGCTATAAAAAAGAAGGACCTCTTATTCTTTGAGACAGCATGGATGCACTTGGATAGTATTATGCCAAGTGAAATAAATCAGTCAGAGAAAGACAAATATCACATGATCTCACTCATATATGGAATCTAATAAAAAAATAAACTGATGAACAAAATAGATTGAGACATGGAAGAATGGAACAGACTGACAAATCTCAGGTGGGAAGGATGGGGGAGGGCAGAAAGACATTAACCAAGGAACTTATATGCATAACCCATGGACACAGACAATAGTGCAGTGAAGGCCATGAGGGGCGGGCGGGATCAGAGTGGAGAGGGTCAATGGAGGGAAAAAGGGACATCTGTAATACTTTCAACAATAAAGATAAATTTTAAAGAAAGAAAAAAACACATGAATACTGGGTGGAAGCATAGAGCAATAATACAGAGTACATAGTCAACTAGGAAGTAGGAAGGAAGAGATTGCAGGAGAAAAGAAAAGAAGCAGAGAGCAAAGAATGGAGAAAAACCATAAGAAACCAGGATGACAGAAAGAACTCAGCGAGTGGTAATTTTGACATCTGATGAGATGGTTCACAGGTGTCATTGTCAACCCTGGATGCTAAGGGCAGGGGCTCTGCCTTGCAGGTAGGAAAGGAGATAAGGCTCTGGGGCAGTGTGAGGCAGGAAGCTGAAAATATGAATCCTGCATAGAGCCAAGTTCCTGAAAGGACTTCCCTGTCTGATAAAGAGGACAAGAAAAACTCCATCCACAATTTAGGGGATGGAATAAATAGAAAGTTTGCAGATTGCTGGGAATCTGTGTGGAAAATGAGTTTAATTTTTCATGAAACTGAAACCCCACACAGATATGGTATCAGAAGCTGCAATGCCCAAAGAGTATAATAAATGCAAATTAAGAGATTATAAAAACTGCTTTAGTACTAGTGAGTCCCTGAAGCCCAAGCAATACATACAAAACTGAGCTACAAAGAAGTGCATGACTTACATGGAAAAACCAATCCCAGTTAAACAGGCGCTGACAGTAAAATATTACCACACAAGAAATGAAACCACTTGACAGAGAATCAGTAGAAACAGTCATCAGTAGGTTTAACACCACAAGTTCTAGAGTAGTTAATAAAAAATTCCTAAAGAGGTTATAAAATAAGAATAGAAACTAAAAGAGCTGTGCACTAGAAAAAAAGAGAAGAAAAAATGAAAACAAAACACATTTAAAAAATTATTATTCCAAAACAATTTTGAGAAAGAATGAAGTGGGAGGCCTCACATTTCTGACTTCAACACATATTACAAAGCTACAGTAATCAAAATAGTACGGCACTGGCATAAAGACACAGAATAGAAAGCTCAGAAATAAACCCATGCATATGTGGCCATATGATCTTTGACAAAGGTGTAAAGACTATACAATGAGGAAAGGATAGTCTCTTCAAAAAATGGTGCTGGGGAAATGGCATATCTGCATGCAAAAGAATAAAAGTGGACTCATATCACACCACACACACAAATGAACAAAAAATGGATTACAGACTTAAATATAAGACTTGAAATGATAAAACTCCTAGAAAAAAAAACCTAAAGAAAATATTCATAACATTTGTGTTAACAATGATTTCTTGGATTTGGCAACAAAAGGAAAAATAGATGTGGGATTACCTAAAATAAAACTCTGCACAGCAAAGGAAACAATCAACAGAGTAAAAAGGTAAGCCACAGAATGGGAGAAACTATTTGTAAACCATCCAAGTGATAAGAATTTAATATCCAAAATATTAATAAACATCCACAATTCAATAGCAGAAAACAAGTAACCTAATTTAAAAGTGGGCAAAGGACTTAAATAGACACTTCTCCCACGATGGCATATAAATACCTACAGGCATATGAAAAGATACTCAATGTTGCTCATCATTGAAGAAATGCAAATCAAAGCCACAATGAGGTATCACCTCAAACCTGTTAAAATGGACATTCTAAAACAACAACAACAAAATAACAGAAAATAGAAGCATTGGAAGGATGCTGAGATATTGGAATCCTATGCACTATTGGAAGAAATGTAAATTGGTATAGTCACTATGAAAAACAGTATAGTGTCTCATCAAAATATTAAAAACAGAAGTACCATACAAACAAGCATATCAAAGTATCCAGAAATACCATTTCTGGTATTTATTTAAAAAATAAAAGAAATCAGGATCTCAAGATATCTGCACTCTCTTGTTCACAGCAATATTATGCACAATGGCCAATAGGTGGAAACAACCTAAGTGTCCCAACAACAGATGAATGAATAAAGAACATGTGGTATATATCTACAATGATATTTCAGAGGAAAGAAATCCTGTCATCTGCTACAACATGGATGAACCTTGAGGTTACAATGCTAAGTGAAATAAGCTGGTCACGAAAAGATATATACTACATAATTCCACTTATATGAGGTATCTAAAGTTTTCAAAATCAGAGAAGTGGAAAGTAGAATAGTGGCTGCTTCTATGTGGAGAGAGGAAATGGGGAGTTATTGTTCACTGGGCATAGAATTTCAGTTATGCAAGATAAAACAGTTCTAGAGATCCGCTGTACAACATTGTGCCTGTAGTTAACAATGCCATACACTTAAAACATTTGTTAAGAGGGTAATTTTCATGTTATTTGGGGTGTATGTGTGTTTTTTAACACAACAAAATGTATTAGGGACAAGTTTACATTTTAATAAATTATCTCAAAAAATTATTCATTAAAAATTTAAAAGTTCAATGAGTAGGTTATAGCAGATGAGACCAGTTCAAGAGAAAATTAGTAAACTATAAATATATTTGAGAAAACTACACAAAATGCAGCACAATCGACTACAAAGAAATGTAAATTATGCAGGAGGGATTAAGAAACATGAAGAATAGAAAAAGATATTCAACATATATCTCACAGGATGACAAGAAGTAGAAAATTGTGAAAAGGCAATAGTTAGGTCTTCTTAATTACAGGACTCTATACATTTTGGTCCAAGTATGAACACATGTCCAAACAAATTTAGACAGAATATTCCCCTACAGTAGATACATGATGATGGGAGATTTCCACTGGGTTGCAAGATACAGTGTTAGAAAAAGGGTATTGTGCTTTGGGTGATGGGGGTAGAGGAATGTGTGGTGTGGGATGAAAAATATTTATAAATCCTGAGCCTTTCCACACCTACTTTATTCTTTCTTTATACAAGCTATATCTGTTATCAGAGAGCCATCAGAATTGAAGGGGGCTATCCCCTCTCAGGTCTTGTCACACTCTCAAGAAAGAGTTCAGACAAGTGAAATAAAGCAGTATTGAAGCAAAACTAGCATATTTATCCTATCTAATAATAGAGTAATATGCAAATTAACCATCACTCCGCGACAAAAATGGCGGCGCCCATGGCCACAAGATGGCTGCGCCCAGTCCTCTCAGGCCCACTGAAGTCCCCCAGTCCCAGAGAGGGCTACCGCTATGAATTTCATGCACCGGGCCTCTAGTCCAATCTAATAATATGCAAATTAACCATCACTCCGCGACAAAATGGCGGCGCCCATGGCCACAAGATGGTCGCGCCCAGTCCTCTCAGGCCCACTGAAGTCCCCTAGTCCCAGAGAGGGCTACCGCTGAGAGCAGGCAGCATGCGACTGGGGCTGTTGGCCTGGGAGGGTCCCGAATACCCCTGGCTGATCTGCTCCCAGCCTCGGCCCTGGCTGTGGGCCTGGAGGGCTGCCGCCGCTTCCTCCCCCCCCCCCGCCCCCCCCCCCGCCCACATTGCTCCCAGCTGCGATGGGCCGTAGCCTGGGAGACTGCGAACAACCCCTGTGTGATCTGCTCCCAGCCGAGACCCAGGCAGTGGCCTGGGAGAAGGAACCCCCCCTCCATGTGATCTTCGACCTGGGTAGTGGCCTGGGAGGCCGCGCCTACCTCCCCCCAACACAATCTGCACCCAGCTGCTACCCGGGCAGTGGCCTGGGAGACGGCGCACACCCCCAGCATCTGCTCCCAGCTGAGACCCGGGTAGTGGCCTGGGAGAAGACACACATCCCCCGGCGTGATCTTCTCCCAGCCGCAACCCTGGCAGTGGCCTGGGAGATGGCGCACACCCCCCCTCCCCCCCCCCCCCCGCCGCGTGATCTCCCAGCCGCGACCCAGGCAGTGGCCTGGGAGACGGCGCACACCCCCTGCGTGATCTGCTCCCAGCTGAGACCAGGGCAGTGGCCTGGGAGAAGTCACACATCCCCCGGCGTGATCTTCTCCCAGCCGCGACCTGGGCAGTGGCCTGGGAGACAGCGCACACCCCCTGTGTGATCTGCTCCCAGCTGAGACCAGGGCAGTGGCCTGGGAGAAGGCACACCCCCCCCCCCCCCGTGGCGTGATCTCCCAGCCATGACCCGGGCAGTGGCCTGGGAGATGGCACGCACCCCAGGCGTGATCTGCTCCCAGCTGAGACCCAGGTAGTGGCTTGGGAGAAGGCACACATCCCCTGGCGTGATCTTCTCCCAGCCGCGACCCGGACAGTGGCCTGGGAGAAGGCACACACTTCCCCCGTGTGATCTCCCAGCCGCAACCCGGGCAGTGGCCTGGGATATGGCACGCACCCCAGGCAGATCTGCTTCCAGCTGAGACCAGGGCAGTGGCCTGGGAGATGGCACACACCCCCACATGATCTGCTCCCAGCTGAGACCCAGGTCCCAGCTGGGAGCAGATCGTGGGGGTGGGGGAAGGTGCACACAGTCTCCCAGGCCACTGCCCAGGTCGCGGCTGGGAGCAGGGGAGCGCATTTGGGGGTGACCAGGCTTTCAGGGGAGGGCAGTTGGGGATGATCAGGCTGGCAGGGGAACAGTTAGGCATAAATCAGGCTGGCAGGGGAGTGGTTAGGGGGTGATCAGGCTGGCAGGCAGAAGCAGTTAGGGGTAATCAGGCAGGCAGGCGAGCAGTTGGGAGCCAGCAGTCCCGGATTGTGAAAGGGATGTCTGACTGCCTGTTTAAAAACATCCTCCGAGGGGTCCCAGATTAGAGAGGGTGCAGGTTGAACTGAGGGACACCCCCCACCAATGCATGAATTTCATGTACCGGGCCTCTAGTTAAAAATAAACTTGATATTCCTTGGCTGGTTGCTCAGTGGTTAGAGCATCAGCCCACAGACCAAATGGTTGCAAGTTTGATTCCTGATCAAGAGCACATACCTTGGTTGCAGGTTCAATCCCAGGCCCCTGGTGCATGCAGGAGGCAACCAATTGATGTGTCTCTCTCATATCAATGTTTTTCTCTCTTTCGCTCTTTCCCTCTTTTCTGTCTTCCACTCTCTCTGAAAATCAATGGAAAAAAATATCATTGGGTGAAGATTAAAAAAAAAAAAAAGAATACACTTGGCATAAAGAACAAGTGGGCAACAAAGCTAGTCTGAGCATCCTGCCAGGTGGGGGTTTAAGGGTTTTATATTCCCTCTCCCCCTCCCCCTCCAAAGATTTCAAGGTTCCCCTGTTGGATAGACTAGATTTCAAGGTGTCTCTTTTACATTGTTGTGGCTTTTCCCAGAATGTTCTCATAAATTCTGGGACCATCTGGTGATTTTATCTTGGAAAATCCCAAGACTGCTGACTTCTTTGTTCAGTTGGTGAGATAAACTCCCTCTTTTTTTTCTGCCTTCCCCTCCTCCTGCCCTAGCAGGTATTTGTCCTGCCTAGTATTCTCTGCCTCAAGTGATACCATCCAAATGTTTTTGGGTTTTTTGTTATTTGTTCCCCAGACTTCATCTGTCCTTGGGTTTAGCTGGCACATTGGCATTAATGGGGTCTTTGTTCTCTATTTTCCCAGGCCAGGGTGATTTAAGCTATGTATTCCCTGGTTAGCGAGGAGAGGTATAAACCATTTGCTTTCAAGTATCCTTGACTAGGGAAATTAAGGTCTTGTGATTCACAAGCTAGCTATAAGCTGCCCAAACTGTTTGGCCTTATTTAATTTTTCTTGTCTCAGTTTCCCCATTCCACTTGTCCAGGAATTTTCCTAGTTTATTACTATCCTGCCACATAGTCAGCAGAGAAAAACATTCCTAAAACAAAAGCACATGCTTCTGAGCACCCACTATGAACTGGACACTCTCCTGGGTAGTAGGAGTGGTAAGACAAATGAGCCCTGATCCACGGAGAACCCATGACAGGGGCTAAGAGGGGCTGATGTCTAGTTCAGAGCTCCTTCTATGTCTCCCTCCCTCTCAAGTCCATAGCACTGTGAGCCAGCCATGACAATGATTGAAAGCTAAATAAAGGTATTTTAACCTCCTCTCAACCCTGGTTTGAGTTCATAATGAAAAAAAAAAAAAAGGCAGCAGCCTCCCTCTTGTAGCCAGAGTCACTTTCCTGTCCTCTTTTGGCAGAAGCACCCCATTTGGAACAGCTTGGGCTCCCTGGGCTCTTCGTAAGGATTGGTGTGGGCGAGTTTCTTTGTTTGATAATTGTGAAAAATTCTCTGCTCACAGCTAAAGGAAAAGCCCGGCTGTGTGCAGCGTGGGAGCCAAATAACTAGGCATGGAGCATGCTGGAACCTGAAGCCAGAGAGCCCTGGATGGCAGGGGTTCTGCTGAGAGATCAAGACAGGGCAGCAGGCACAATGATTAGACGCAATCTGCTGAAAATGAAAGAAGACACTGGAAAATAGAACAGCACTGCCAAACTACACTCTAGAAAAAATGGGTTAAATAATCTACTTAAATCCTTTGGCATTTGAGTGAAGCCCAAGTGAAAATTCAAGTAAGTCAGCTCAAAAGATTACTGAATCAGCATCTCACCTTCAGGTCCATCAAATGTAGTTCTTTTTTCCTAGAAATCTTGCCTTGAAAGCCACTATCAAAAGGGTGACCTTTTTTTGCTGATTTGCCTGGAGACAGTCTTCCTTTATACCTGTTGTCTGAGCTCTTAATTTTTTCAGTATTTATTCAAAAATCTTTAAGTCAAGTATTATTTTATTGTGATGATGATGATGAAGATGATGATGATGATATGCATGGCATTAGAGTTAGCTAGGATGGACTTAATAGACTTCTATAGGAAGTAGAAGTGTGCTGCTGTAATGTGACTCTCAGAGCCCCATCAGGACTGAAGGACTTGTCTCCCAGCTGCCCAGAAAGGCTTCTGGCGGGAAACCCCAGCTGTCAACTCTCATCAGAATCACTTCAGATAAAGTGTCATGTCAACCATGCTGCCACCTCTTCCCAGCGTACCTATGTCCAATGGCTGGTATATGTGGAGGCACAAAGGTCTGGCCCCCTTGCCAAGCTTCCGAGTTCCCTGTGGGGCTGGCCTGTGTCAAGGCTGCCTCACAGGCCAGCTTCTCCTTCTGCACAGTCCTCCTCCTCCTTTTCCCTCCAGAGCTGGTGATCCCAAGAGTACTGCCTAACAAACTCCTGCAAACTAATCTCCATCTCAGCAGGCCACAGCCTCTGACGCTCGCCACTTTCTACATTGGACTGGTCCAGTAGTGTATGAGACATGAATACTGCATTCTCACTCTGGTTAGATCAGAGGATGCCCAGAGATAACCTATCTCACTTTTCCTGATCTCATCTAGACACAACATGTTATAGAAAATGTGATGGCCAGATGCCTCTTCAAAGAAGAACTTGCTGCCCAGCTACGGACCATACAGTAAACAAGACAGCCTCTGTCAGCTTTTTCAGGGTCTGCCTCAGCTATAGAGAGTGGCCCCACCAAATGTCATGCCCCTTCCTGGATAGCCCATACCCAGTGACTGGGTGAGATATGGGTGTAAAGGTCCAGCCACTTGGGCCGAATGCCCTAAAGGTCCCTGCTCCCAATCCCCCACCCAACCACCACCATACTTATATCGCTTCATCTATGAATATTTACTCCATAAAATCCATTCACTTATCAAGTATTTATGGAATCACTATTATGTGTTAGGCTCCATTCAAGGCACTGGGAATACAGCATTGAACAAGATGAAGTCCATGAACTCACCGAGTTTATATCAATAGTCTTTGAAACTCTTTATTGACCACACCAGGGCTCCCCTTTCTTTGAAATACCACAGACTTTGTCTTTGTGGTCACATCACCATCAATACACTCAGCCAGGCTAGAAACATGAAACTCATATCTGCCATGTCACTCTCCATCTACATTCAGTCGCTTATAAAAGTCCTTCTTTGTTATATCCTTGGAACTCCACATGTTCATTCTGTTCTCCCCATCTCTACTCAACACTCTAGCTTAGAATTCTCACCTTGGGTCACTAGGACTGATGTGATCACCTCTAACTAGCTGCTCTCTCTCTGGCCCTGCCTTCCTTAGATCCATCTTCCATGGATCACTCATGATTTATTTAAAACAAAAATCTAATCAGGTCCACTCCCTGCTCAAACCCTTCAAAGGTCCAAGCTACTTGATATGGCCCAAAGCCCTCTGTGATCAGTCTTCGTCTTACTTCATTGCTTTGCACAGTTCCTATGTCATATTTTTCCTAGGTTATCTCTGTGTATGTCTCTAATTTAAAATATAATTCTTTCATGGCTTATTTTTACATCTTTGTAGTCTCCATGCCTAGCACAATGGCTGAGATATATTATCCCCTAATAAATTTTGAACTGAACTGGGCTTCTACTATTGTTTGCATTTATATGTGTATCTTTAATCTTAAGCTTTTATGTGCCTATGTCTTGATTCTTTAACCTAGTAGTACATTCTTGGGGGTAGTACTTGGGGCTATTTACAAATATTCCAGTTCTCTTCTTGGAACATTGTAGAATTCTATTTCCCATTCCCTTTATAGTTAGAGATGGTCATGTGATTTGTCCTGGCCAATAAAATATAAACAGAAATAGCATGTGCCATTTCCCAGGTGAAAGCATTTAATCACCCAGTGCAAGATACTGCCACTATCTTCTCCCCTTGCTATATGGAAAACACAAGAAGAAATTGAGCACCCATCGGCCTGTGTCCTTGAGTGATAAGGATGATCTGTGTGTGATGTGTATCAGAAGCAAGATACCAACATTATCATCCATTGAGATGTGGGGATTGTTCATTGCAGTCACAGAACCTGACCACTCTGTTCCCTGAGGACAGGAACTGTGCCACTTATCTTTGTGCTTCCATAGTGCATATGCAAAACAGAGAAGAATAAAAATATTATTTTAAATTTTTATTTCTGATTTTTTCCTAGTTCATAATGTCTGATTTCAAATATCTGTTCTTCTCATTACTAAAGCACACTTTCTGCTCCATTTTGCCACTATTATGGTTTCTAAAATATACAAATTGAAATGTCTAATCAGTTCATAATCCAATGTTGATCACTCATATAACATTTTGTGTAGAATAAAATGTCTGCCCTCTGGTGACTGAACAAATCATACAGCATAGCTATAGGCAGTGCGCTGCACAGGAGGATAGAGGAGGGAGGCGGTAGGCACTTGCATCCAGCTCTGAGCAGCAAAGCAAGGGGCTTGTAATCATCAGCCTCCTAGGGGATGTGACTGTCACAGCACAGGTCTCCCGGTGTCCTCTGCCCCAGCAGGTGGCACAATGGCATGGCAATAAATGTAATAAAATTTTCCTCCATTTGCCTTGATATGCCTATGAAAACCCTTACTTTGGGCATATAATTATGTGAGAAAATAAATTCTCTTTTTATGATCCTTTTTAAACTCCATTGTTAAACAATGAAATATTTAAAATGGAAAGTGTTTCAACACAGAGCCTCTTCCTGAAAGAAATGCCGAACAGACTTTCTCTGTAATCCTACAGTAACTGAAAGGCATACTTTTTCATCATATACATGTATTATAGATTACTTTAATCTTATTTCATGCACATCGGCAAAGAGCTAGCCACTATATGCTCCAGTTCACTAAGTAAAAAATAAATAAATAAATAAATAACCGCACAGCTTTACTATTTTCTTATCCCTATTACCGGTTCTAACACACTCTCTGCTACCTCCTCTGGCAGCCACACTTCCAAACACACCCTTTCATAGGAAAAGGTCCAACTATTCATGACCCATCTGGTTAATGTCCTAGAAATTAAGATTAAGGTTATAGTCACTATCTCTATGGTTATGTATTTTCTAATCTCTCCAAATGACATTTTTCACTCAGCATATAAGCAAAGATTTAAAAGCCACTAATAGTATTGGGGAGAGTATAGGGCATGCTTATGGTGGTAATAGATATTGGTGCCACCTTTTGGGATGTAATTTGACTACATATATCAAAATCCCTCTAAATAGGTTTTCAATTAGAACTACAAGTTCTAATTCTAGGTGTTTGTCCTCATCTGATAAGTAGAAAGTGTCTATAATGATTTTTATTGCAGGGATTTTGACACATATACAGATAGAAAAATATCTAGAAGAATGAATACCAAAATATTAACGCTGATTATCTGCAGATGAAACCTGAAAAAAATCACTAGTTTTTTTCTTTTAATTATTTATCATTATGTCTAACTTTCTATAACAAACACCTATTACTTTTGTAACAATCTGTCTTGCTTATATTTTCTTTTTCAGAAAAAGAAAGAACTTTAAAAGCATAGAGATAGATAGATAGTGATTGGAATTTGGGATTTCTATCTAGAGTTACCCTCAAGTCAAATTTTATTTTAAGTGATTCAACAGGGCAGATGAAATGTGAAAAACAAAATGGTCCACTCCCTTACACACAAAAAAATTCTTGATTCTTTTCTGGTTACTTTCACCTACACAGAGAATTGTTCAAGGAAGATGTTTACAACCCCATTCACATTCTAGATAATTTTGGCCATGAAGTCATAATTCTCCATAGACGCACAATGTAACTGGTTTTAAAAATGAAAAAGGATACCTGAACAAAATATCTTTGTTAGGGAATGCAGGATACAGCAGGTGGTAGAAGAGAAATTGACTCCAACTTTCCCAAGAGCCCCCAAAGTAAGAAATCATCCTTTTCCCTTACATCAGTTCCTGGTGACACACAGGGCAACAGCAGCAAGTAAGGAATGCTGAGCCTAGACACAAACACCTGAACACCACAGTGGATGGTGAGGCAGCCAGATTGGCAGGCGCAGGACTGAAATGGCCACACGCCACAACAGTAAAATGCCCACAACAGTCACACATTTATAATCAGTTAGGAGGCGCTTCCAACCCAGGATCAGGAATTGGCAAGGATTTCAAGTGGACCAAACATTTGATATTAGTGTCAACAGCACTAACGTGGCTTCAGCTGGCAGAAGAGAGGGAAACCAAGGATATCTGCATTATTTACTCCAGAGAAACTAGCTGTGAACCATCTGTCCTCAGCCACTACCACTCCCACCAAATGTGGTCCTTTCTATAACTTGCCCTGTTTCTGTGAGCTCCCCCCCCCCCCCGCCGCCCCCTAGTCTTGGCCCAAGAATCTGAAGTCCCAATGTTCCCCTGAATACAGAGATATGGAAAGTTAACTTCAACAGAGCAATTAGAACCACAAAATATCTCTTAATACTGCAAAGTATTATTAGTTATCCAGCTGCAAAAAATTATTAATTTATCCAATCTTCATTCTAAGATTTAATGCACTATTTTCTCTATATAATATGAAGGGGGCTGGAATATACAGCATAGAAAACCAATATTCTTGGGGTTTTGTACTTTAGGGGTCTACAAACTGGTTCAAGGTTGTAAAGTAGGATAAAAAAGCTGTGAGACAGAGAAAGACAAGTATCACATGATCTCACTCATATGTGGAATCTAATGAACAAAATAAACTGATGAACAAAATAGATCCAGAGTCACAGAAGCAGGGAACAGACTGTGGAATCTCAGAGGGAAGGTGTGGGAGGGTGGGTGAGTGGGAGGTGATCAACCAAAGAACTTGTATGCATATATGCATAATCCATGGACACAGACGTTAGGGTAGTGAAGGCCTGGGGCAGGTGGGTTAGAAGGGGACAATGGGGGGGAAATGGGGACATATGAAATATTTTCAACAATAAAGATTAAAAAAAAAAAGTTGACTGAGTGAGCAATAGAAAATAGGTTGCAAACAGCAAAGACAAGTGTCCAAAACACCACACATGTGGTGTCAACATTTTTGTCTAGTTGCTTTTTAGGAAAACATGGCCTTTCAGTAAATTAACTGTCCCACTCTAAAAAACCAGAAGAATAGATATTAGTAAATAGCTCAAGACCAAAGCCGATCTCATAGTGATTACAGTATTATATTGTATCTATATGGATTATAAAGGAGAATATAAAAATGAGACCCCCTCAAGAGAGAAAAACTCAAGAGCTTTTCATTAAAAATAAAAGCAAACCAAACCATGTATGCAAAGGTAGTTCAAAATTTATTTATAAATTGGTTAAAAAGAGATTAAAAGATTTATTTTTGCCTTTTACTCATGTTTATACAGTGAATTAAGAAAGTAGGGATTAAAATCCAAAAAGATGCCAAAGCTTCCCCAAACCTGATCTGAGAATTAGCTGCTTAGAGAGACAAGCATACAGCACCCAGCCATAGCTCCCAGTAACCTGAAAGCATCAAATGATCCTCTCATTTTCTCTCTTATTAACATTGCTGTAATTATACTTCCAATAAGAGGCAAAACCAATTAGAAAAATACTGTAACATTTCACTGACAGTAGAGATTAAATATGAGTTCAATAATCAGCTCCTGCAAACACACATAAACAATGACAGGGAGAAACCTGTCATCCCGGCTGCTCAGCTGTGTGGGTGGGCAGTTGAAGTCTAGGTAAAAGCACTGAAGGTGAATAAAACCGCATTCTAAAAAAGCATCTCATGGCAGTTTTCAAGGTCAGTTGACAAAGGTCAGATGTAAGTAAACATTTCTCATATATCCTGGAAGAAAAAGAAAACAAAATCACTACAAGCAGCAAAACAAAATTCAAAGCCTTTGTAAACCACAACAAAGTTCCTACAAAGAACACTGTTACTACATCAGGCTTAGGTGACTATTTGTTAATGATTTAAAGTCCCAATGAAATGGCTTAATTTTAGAGTCCCATTCATTCAATTCACAAAATAGTCTCCGTCAACAATGTAATGGCTTGTTGAGTGATAGCTCATCGTCTGTATTCTTAGAGATAGGCTAACATGGGTCCAAATAATAATGTTCACAAATATTGTCACCCACCTCCACAGTTACAGCAAGGACAGGATTAACACAGTGTGGAGCAAAGCAATTTAAATGGAAATATATGGAGTATATTTGCATTGTATTAGGCAGCAGGAAGGTGACTTCTAAGGAGACTTTGAGAAAGGGGATTGATTAAATGAGTCCCCTCCCTGCCAACTATGTACAAAGGTCAAGAAATCTCCACCAAGCCATCCAGAAAGTTGGACCAAGTTATAGCTGGGATTCAGACTAGTGCTGTTCTAACACTCTGGGACACTAAAATCTCAGGTTGTCTCATAGGTCATGGCAAATACTTAACTGTCCTTGAAGGCAAAGGATTTAGAATTTTCATCGTATCCCAAAGGGTCTCCCCTACTCGTATCAGAGAAAAGATCACTTGAAGTGCTTCTTTAAATGTCCCACCCTAGGTGTATCATGAATACTAATAAAGAACTCCAAAAAAAAAGAAAGTGCATTTCTTAATAAAAGAGGAATTTTAAATTATCAAATAATAAATATATATTAAGTAATGTGAGAAGAATGTGATTTAAATTTTAAAAGATTTCAAAATAAAGATCAATTTAATTGGTCTACCAACATACATTTATTGGAGGCCTACTGCTTAAGTATCTATATGATGTTTCAAGAAACTATTTTTTTCTTTCCTTGGTTTTCATCATGTTTTCTGCCTTCTCCCTTTTCTTTTGTCTTTGGCTTTTTACTGGTTTCATTATTTCCTCCTCTCATTCATCAGGGAAACTTAGTCATCATCTATAAACTTCTAAATAAATAACATACTTTTAATATATTCTACATACTAACCATTTGTTGACTTTTTTATTTAAAAACATATTTGTTGCTGAGCTCCTATTTACTCTAAAAATTTGGATATACCTTTTTTTTTGTATTTCCTAAGTAGATAATTATATTATCTGTAGTTTTTTTATTTTCTTATTTTATTTTCCACAATTGCTCATATCACCTTTATTTGTACTAGTCAGCAACTGAAAAACCCAAATGTCCTTAAATGGGTGAATGGTTAAACAAACTGTGGTATATCCATATTATGGAATACTACTCACCAATAAAAAGTAATAAACTCTTGACACATGAAAAAACTTTGGTGGATTTCCATGGAATTATTTCAAGTGAAAGAAAGCCAATCCCCAAATTTACATACTCTATGCTTCCATTTATATTAATACTTTTGAAATGATAAATTTTAGAAATGAAGACAGTCTTATAGTTCCCAGTAGTTGTGTAAGGGTACTCATTCTAAAAAAGGAGTTAAGTGTGGTTATAAAATGCTAATATTGAGAAAAACTATTGTGTTGATAGAATTGTTTAAAATCTTCCCTACTCTGGTGGATACATGGACCTACATATGTGATAGAACTAAGTACACACACAGAGAGAGACACACATATCAAAGTAAAACTGGGAACATCTAAATAAGATCAATGGATATTATCAGTGTCAATATTCTGCAACATCTGTGATTTATAAACTTTTTTTCAATCCTTAGTATGATATAAAAATATTGTTGATATACTTTATGATAGATTTTTGGTGACTTTTGGATTAAAAACTTTTTTTCAATTCCTAGTTTTCTAGAAGTTTTTACCACAAATAAGTATTGAAATTTATCAAATGTTTTCTCAGTAACTATTGAGGTGATTATATGATGTTTTTTTCTAATTTATGAGGTGAATTTTTGTTCTTTATTTTATTCTTATATTGTTTAGTTGTTTATTTATGATAAGCCAAGTTTGTATTTTTTAATAAATTCAATTGATAAGGGCATATTATACCTTTTAAAAATTTCACTATTGAATCCATCAAAATTTTGTGATTTTTTAAATCCATGTTTATAAGTGAGACTGTTCTATCATTTTTTTCTGTATAGTCTTTGCCAGAATTTGATTGAAAGTTATGTTTACCTGCTTAATTGTTTTGGGGAATATTTTCTCCTTTTCATTTATCTGAAAAATCTTTTCAGACATTTGAAATCATCTGTTCCTAGAACATTTAGTAGAACTTTGCTGTAATGTGTCTATTTTATGGGAAGACAGTGACAAATTAACCTACATAGTGTTCGCATCATTTTGAATTTGCACCAACAATGTGTGAAAGAACAGAATATATTGTCAATCTTTCATTTGGGGAGGGGGGAGTTGCCAAATAATAGATGAGAAACAGTATTATGGTTTAGTTCTTAATTTGTATTCCCTTTATTATGATAAGTTCACTGAGTGCTTTAATTTCAAAGACTATGTTTTTTATTCCTAAAAGTTGTTTTGTTCTTTTTTCAAATCTGCTTGGTTGGCATTGTCTCTTGTTTTGGCTCATTGTTTTAAATCCAACATTTATTTCATCAAATGTTTAATACATAGATTTTTAAAATGCAATTTAGAGTATCACATCATTTAGTTCGAAATCTTTGTTGTTTGGTTGACCCATGATCACAGCCACCTGTTTCCTTGCGCGTGTGGTAAGTTCTAGTCACTGTTTTATGCTTGGAATATAACCAAAGGGTCCTGCTCTGATGGTATATGGAACATAAATTACCACAGGGAGAGAGTAAGAGTAAATATCCAACAAAACATATAAATTAATGATGTTGAAAAATTATGTTAGAAATTATAGAATGCTATGGGGGGGGGGAAGGTGTAAAGACACAGGTGGCAGCACTAAATAAATGAATAAGGAATCCTCACTGAGGTGGAATTCAAGAAAATACTTGAAGGAGAACAATTAATATGGATACTTTGGAGAAGAGTGGAGAGGTAACAGCCAGTGTGAAGGCCATAAGGTGAGAGTGCCAGTTCCTCAACTTTTCAAAGAACAGCAAGAAGGAAGCATGGCTAGGAAGAATGAGGAAGGGCAGCGTAGGAGAGCGCCAGAGGGTAAGGTGGAGTCTAGATCATGTAGCACCTGGTAGGTTCCTGTAAGGACTTAGGCTTTTATTCCAAGTGATTTGGAGAGTCTTGGGAGCCATTGGAGGGCTTTGAGCAGAAGAGTGATGGGATCTTATCTGTTTCAAAGGGATCATTCTCATATAGAGAGCAGACTCTAGGTGGGGGAGTGTGGAAGCAAAGAAACCACCGAGAGACTATTTCAAGAATCTAGATGAGCATGGACGACAGTGGTGAAAGTGGTGAGAAGCTATTGGGTTGGATATATTTTGAAGGAAGATTCAAGAATATTTCCTGCTGTATCATCTGGGGTGGGGGTGTGAGAGATGGGTTGCACCATTATGCAAACAGGAAAAAGTGCAGATAGAACATTAAGGTAAAGGGATTAAATGTTAAGTTTTAGATATGTTAAGGTTGAAATATATATTAGATATGAAAGTAGAGATGTTGGGTAGATAAATGGATATGCAAGACTAGAGTTTGAAGTAAGATGTGTAGGCTGGAAATTAAAATTTGGGAGTAATAAGCATGTAGTATATGTAATTTTATGAGAATAAATGAGTCCACCAAGATATTAAATAAACATAAAGTTCAGAAGGTGGTCCAAAGTAGATCCCTGAGGCACTCCAATGTTGAGAGGACAAAAAGATGCAGGGAATTCAGCAAAGGAGAATGAAAGACTTGGCTGAGGAAATAGGCAGAAACCCAGGAGAGTATAGGGTCCCAGAAGCCAAGCAAAGAAAGTTTCAAAGAGGAGGAAGTGATTCACCATGAAGAATGATGCTGACAGGCCAAACAATAAAGTATGAGAAATAAACATTGAATTTTGCAATGTGGACATTGTTAATGACCATGACAAGAGCATTTTTGTTGGACTGGTAAAGTCTAAAACCTGATTAGAGTGGGTATCAGAGACGTGGAAGGAGAGAAATTAGAGACAGCAAGAATAGACGCCTCTTAAAGTTTTGCTTTAAAGGGGAACAAAGAAATAGCAAGAAGAAAGGTGATAACAACATAATTTATTAATGTTTTGTGCTGATGGACATTTTTTGGTTGAGATGGAACACCTGATGACTGTCCCCCAGTCAGTGGAGAAGACGGAAACTGGTCCAAAGGAAGGGCAGGCATACAGATGGTGATAGATGTGGAGTTAGAGCTGGGAGCCTGAGGAAGTTCTCACCTTTCTGTCACATTTCTTTCAGATGTGGGAAGAGCCAACACCACTTTGGACTTGGATATGCCTGCCCCACTGAAAAGACATCCACGTGCCCCAACCAGAACCAGGGAACAAACCTGCAACCCAGGTACGTGCCCTTGACTGGAATCAAACGCACAACCCTTCCTCGTGGGCCGGCACTCCACCACTGAGCCACACCGACCAGGGTGTGTTCCTAGCTTTTTAATCGGTGAGGAACTTAAGCAAAGGTTCATAGCTCACTTACAGAAGGCCTACCAATAGTCATCGGTAAGCCCAATGCTTATTCTCTTAGCAGCAGCCCATGCAGTATTAATTTACTTTCCCGTCATCTTCCCCTCAATCTCAGGTATTTTTCTAGGTTCTTTCCAAATTTGGGGAATGGTTGAGTAGAGGAGAAAATGTGCAGCAAGTTTCTAAGTCTTATGCAAAATCTGAGTTTCAATCACGTTTCATAACATAAATTCCATGAACATGGATAATGTCTTAAACTCAGTGCCCCATTTTCCACATGACTCCTACTCACATATTTGTAGAAGTCAATAATGTGTAAATTGCAACACATGATGCAAAAACAGTGTGGTTGGATTCTTTTCTCTCTTCCATATTGCCTCTTTTCTGAATGCTACAGTGATACACATGAGCATACATTACAGTAAATAGACATGTCCACTATGCATCCTTTGCAAATTTGCCTGATTTCAGTTCTCTTCACTATATATATGTTTGTGAAATCTATCCATCAATTTTAACTACTAGATGCTTTTTAAGAAAACATGTTGTAACATTCCTAACAGCTTATCTTTTCAAAAAAAATGATCCTTTGTCCATCAGGTATTCATTAAAGAGGGATCGTCTCTAGAGTTTCCAGGTCAGCAAGCACTTGATTATTTTGCTGTATTTTACCAGTTTAAAGATTTCTATCTGTTCCTTTTTTTAAAAAATAGATACATATGTACCTGGGCTTTGATTAAATTAAATTGTAATTGTAAAGCCTAGTGTAGTTAGTTTTGGTTCTATACACATTGTAAACCCCATAAACATATGCATTCCAGCATTCCAAAGTCCTGGTGCTGGTTCAATAACATATGGTGCACACAAAACACATTAAATTCGTATTACAAGTGGCAAGGTTTTTGTCACAGAAATCTATAAGGACATTTCATTTTCAAAAAGTGCCTTTTGCTGTAGGGTTTTTTAAAACATCATTTTAGAGTGAAAAATTAAATATTAGTTTCTTTGATATGCTAGTTTCACTGAAAAAAAGTGTATTACTAGAGAATGCTTCCTATTTGTATAACCATATTTCAGTTAAAATCTTCCTGAGACAAAAAGTTCATTTGTTTGTGTTGTGGGTCTGGGCCAGGGGTGATAAAAAACCTTAAGTCCAGGCAATCACAGTGAGAACAAGGCAGGTGTCATTTTTTATTGTGATTGGCCAGAGCTGAAAGTCGGGACTTTCTCCCTCTCTCAGGGGCTATTGTGGAATTTACAGCAATCACCCTGGCTGACTGCCCATCACACAGCTGAACAGTGCACAAAAAATATCTGGGGAGAAGGCCACAGCATATTTTTAAAATTCTCATTGTTTTTATCCTTCAAATTTGAAAGATATTTTTAAAGAGAAAAGGAAAAACTCACCCAGCTGTTACCACCATTCATATTCCAATAGCCTCCAAAGTGCTCCAGGCCACCTGGTTGACTTCTGCCTTGGAGTCGGTCCAGAAAAGCATTATTTACCCTTTAAAACAATGAAAAATGTGTGTAAATGAAAAGCCTGCTGCAGGGTTGAGAGATTTTTGAGAGCTTATTGTGCTGTATGACTGCCTATGGGGATTGCTTCCTCCCTTCAGCTTAGAAGAAATCTACTGAAACTTCTTTTCACATTAACCACATGCCATGCTGTTAACAGCCCTTTGCTGGACCTGGTGCCAGTTGTGGTTCAGGCCAGAGGGACACAGTTCTTTATTTATTTTGTTTTTCTTTTTTTAAAAATGCAGTGAATTAGGGACACAGTTCTTAACTTCAGTTTCACTGGTCCATCTTCTACCAGTTCATCAAGATCTGTCTTGGCCCCAGAGACTGAGAAAAGATAGAACTCACAAAAACTAAAACTCTATGAAGAGAAATCAAAAATAGCTCTGTGACACTGTTGTTGCAAGACAGACATCCCTCGCATATGCCCTTACCCCATTGTCAGTCTTGCTAACGTAAATCTCACAAGTGAAAAACAGAAGAAAAAACGGGACAAGTGTATGGGAAAGGGGGTACCCGAACTTTCAAAAGCGGGAATGTGTACATCTTTCACTGATGTTCAGACATACTTGCAGCAACCAATTCCAGAAATTAAATTTAACACATAGGAGGTAAAATCATGAAGAAAGGCAAGAAAGTGATTATCATAAAGGTCAGAATATAAGTTAACTGTAGGGTAATAGTTACATTCTATGCTGGAGCTGATTACCTGGTTGTTCACTTTATAAATAATCATTCTAAATATCTGTTTCATGGACTTGGATATTCCTGCTCTACTAAAAAATTTAATTAACAAAGCTTTTAATTTAAAAAAGTAAATTAAAGGCAACAGCCTGCTCTGAGTTGCCTTGGTATGGATGAGTTGAATCAGGGAGGTGATGGCTGGAGAAACATTGTGACAGGTACCCTATGATTTCAGCAAGTTACTGAGGAATAGTGTCATTAAGACTATAAGCTTCTTGTTAGTAACACAATGCCTGGTGCACAGCAGCTACTCAATACACATTTATGGGAGGAAAGGCAGATTGGCCCATCACATTAACCTCCTTTTCAGTCATGAAGATTAGGAGAATGTGGACATGGTGGGTGGCTGTAAGTCCATGACTGTGGGAGGTTTGGAAACTTTGAGGATGGTGATTGCTGGGGACAAAGTCAGAGGCTGGGCTTTTGGGGTGGGTTGGGGAGGGTTACTTGTCTGTGCTTGCTCAGGGCTAGCTAAAATGCCAACTGCATGTTGACCCAATTGGATCTCTGGGTTATTGGGTTGCTTTTTTTCTCAACAACTTCAAGTCCCACCAAGCATTGGTTACATCTTAGTTATTAGAAAAGTTTTTTCCTTTCACCATAATATCTACCCAAGTGACATATTCTGGAAAGCCTGGCTCACTGCAGAGCTCAAGTTTAGTAGTAAATCATCTTTACAGGACCTCTCAGCACGCAGATCGAACAGTATCTCATTGAGCTGGAGACACGCATATTAAGAAAATGAAAGCTTCCCCTGCTTCCCTTTAAACAACACAACCCATGGTATTCTGGCCTGCTCAGGCACCTAGGATTGGTTTTATCCTTTTTTTTTGCCAGTAACAACGATGGGCTTTCCCTCAACATCCTCATCCCACCCCATATCCAAACCACTATAAGTACTGTTGGCTCTACCCACTAAACACCCATTTCTTTCCATGACCACCATTCTAGTCTAAACCACGATCCTCTCTCATCTTGCTTCTGCTTCTACTCCTGCCCTCTGTGATCCATCCTCCATATAACCAGCTTACTAAATCATAAAAGGGATCATGCCTTCCTTTTGCTTAAAACCCTCCCAGGACTTTCCATTAGTCTTAGAATAAAATCACTGGCTTACAAAATCTTGTATCTTCTGGCTCCTGCCTATGTTTTCTACCCTATTTTATATTATTCTCTTCCAGTCATTGGAGGCTCAAAAAGTCCAAGCCCATTCCCCCTTTAGGACCCTGCATTTGTTCCTATGCCTAAATATGGGACATCCATATGTTTTGTCTCCACATGACTAGCTCTTGTCCTGTGATGTCACCTCTCTTTTGAGGAATTATCACCTCCAATCTCTCTATCAACATCACACTGTGGTGGGGTCCTCATGGTATGCATCACTGTGTAAAGTAATCTTACTGTTAAATTGTTGACTTGTATTTCTTTCCTCCAGATTGTAATTCCATGCAGTCAGGGACCTCTGCCTTGCTTAGTCTATTCCCAGTGCTGAGGACAAAGCTTTCACATGCCCTAATATGTAAAAGGTAAATGATAAATTATCCAGGTGCATGGGCCTCATCTATGCCTGCTTCTGAGGCTGCAGCTGCATCGTGAAACCACCCATGGTGGTGAAGGCAGGCTGCAAAACTGCTCACTGTCCACTGCTCTCAATTCGCTCAAGCACTGTGCAGACTGAAGCTTGTCACCCATGCAAAGTGATGCAATTGAGCACCAGTTACTAGGACAGCAGAGGGGGTCAACCAGAGATCATGGGTGGTAAAGATATTATTTTTCTCAATTTCTATTGAGAATTCAAATAGGGAAAAAAAGTACCAGTATATATTTTTTGTTTACTAATATTAGAAAGTACATACATTTTATTGCTCTCAAACTCATGCTCTAGATTTTCTCCTCAGGGTTAATTTAGATAAAAAATGTTATTCAAGGATGGTTCAAGTTTCAATAAATCAATTCAGTTCATTTCAGTTTTCAGCTTACAGTCCAGTTACTTTCAAGTCCTTGACGTCCATGGTCTCCGTCTTTTCTTTTTGGAGTTTAAATTTCCCTCTCTTACTCAAAAAGTTACACTGAATTAGATGCAGGTAGGTGCACTCAAGCTCAATCATGACAGGATTCATTGAAAGCCTGTGAGGAATCCCTTATAAAATTCAGGCCTGAGTTTTGGCTTTGTGAACTTCAAAACAGTAGAAAGTACATTGTCTTTTTCACTGTAATAGAATGAATGCCCATGGAGAAAAGCTAACATGTCCCCTCCACACAGATCATGCAGCTTATGTTGCTGTCTGCAGCAGGAATGAGCACAGCTATTTTGTTCATTAAGACATTACTGAATGAGTATTTTCATATGATAACACTGTAAACTCTAAAAGACAAAATTAATATAAACTATTTTCAAAAACTGATTCAGAATATTTTAAAAATGTGTTTAAAGACTCGATCAGTTATTTCAAAACTGATTATTAAGTTTATAATTCAGAGATATTTCTTCATGGATTAAATTTGGATCCACACTTAACTAGAATCAATTGAAGGAGAAAATAAGGTGTAGGAAATGAATACCCCCCCCCCCCCCAATATTTAAGTAGTCAGCGGTATGGAACTAAACCTAAAGAATGAGGATCAAGGTTCCTATAACAAACAAACAAAAAAGTAATCCTTTCCACCTCTGATCAAATAACTTGCATTTTTATTGGATACCTATTGAAGATTAATTTCTTAGCAACAACATTTATTAATGTGACATAATGCTATCTTTAAGATGCTTAAACCCAATTAATCCTCAAAAAAAACAAACTGGTTATACTAACAACTGGTGTTACATAATATCAGGTTTTTAAATAGAAAGACGTTTAGAGAGAAAATGAGATAAACCTATAAAAGATTAAACTAATTTGTGGCCTATTTTATAAAAATAGATAGCAGTAATGCTGTCCCCTTACCCAACAAAATAGTCTAACCAGTGTATCAGAGTTTTGATGTCTTATTAGAAGCAGAGGAGAACACATGGATTCACATTTGACATTTTAAAATTGTATTGACTGTATGATGGAGGCAGCACAATCCAGTCAAAAGGATGGGAACACCATACACAGTTAGTGGCTACAGTATTGGGAGCTTCTATTAAGACCTTTTAAAGCCTCATTTACAAAATGAAACTGCCACAATTAAAAATACACCTTAGTGGTAGGGGGAATTTAAACATGTAAAGGAAGCCACTAAGTTTCAAAATAAGAATTTGCTCCTTTAAATTATGAGAGCCTTTTCATTAAGTTATTCTCCTAAGACACACAAGCTCACTGCAATAAACTCCAATAACCCAAGTGCCCCTCAGGAAAATCCTAACACAATAATGATAGATATGGTGATTATTAACACTGTCCCAACACCAACATGATATTTTACTGGGTACTGAATAGATAATACCTACACTATTAAAAAGTCCTTACTGGTCCTATTTTACGTTTTTTCCTAATATGTTAGTCAATATAAAACAACTTTATGGCAGTTTTTGTCCGAGCTTTTGTATTCAAGGATGGGTATTTCACCATCAATACTACAAATAACCATGCATCCTCTCAAAGGATGAAGATGCTTTCTTCCATGGCAAGCAAATGAAATATAATCTAAATACACATATAGCTTGAGAGCACAATTCAGCTTTCTAGTGTAAATGTATGCCACCTATCTAGAAAAAAAATGGGTATTGTATGTGTACGTACACAAATGTGTAGCAGTTGTCATCCTCACGTAAAAAATATGCATTTCAAAACTGCATTCAATATTACTATAGTGCTTGCCTAAAACATTGCAAGCAATTTATATGTAATGTTTTTAACCAAGGATGCTTCGTTATTAGCCATTTATACCTCCTGTGCTCATCCTGCTGGGTTCTGATTCTTTCTTCCTCCTGTTGTTGTCGCTTAAATTTCAGTAATTCACTCTAGGAACAAGAAAAGTTTTAAATATGGTTTTCAATTCACTTGGTTACACAGAAGACAGCCAAATCAATTACATGTTTAACCTTAGCAGATGCAATATTTCATTTTTGAAACTTTTATTTAAATACCATTTCCATGTGAAAGTATTTTCTTATATGACTAGGTAGCAAAAAAAAAATTATGCTTTAATCAAACAATAGCTCTCCAAGTGTAAAATAGTGAGATTAAAAAGCCAAATGTGCATGTTCAAGATATTAGATCAAGATATTACAACACACACAGAGGGAATCACAATGTGAGTCAAACTTACCTGTGCCTTACAAAGTAAAAGAAATCAAATTTGTTCCTTAAATAATGCCACTCAATGCTATTTATTGGTCATTTCTCTAGCATTTATTTCCCAGCAAATCCAAAGGAACTTACAAATAAATACTGGACTCAATTCTATAGTGCAATTCCATTAGTAAAATGTTTTCCATCCTAGAGAATAATCACTGAACCTATCATTGACAAGTTACTTCTAATATTAGCAGAACTTTGAACTTTCTGGAAGAGATACTGTGCTTTGAAAAGGAGATTGATCACCTTACTACAACTTCATCTCTAGCTTCTGACATTCTGATCATCCTCTTAAAAGAGGTAACAACTTCCAAACTCCGTTACTATGTTTACAGTATTAATCCAAAGAACTAGGTGCCAGGGTTTCTGTAATACTCAACTATCTACCTTGAGGTAGACTGAGTTTTAACCTCATTTCAAAGAAAAAAGCAAAGGGAAGGGTTACCAAGCTCCTGTCCTAAGTTAGTGCGTGAGCCAGAGAGACTGTCTGGTACAGAAAATACTGCCACGTTTTGATAAACATATACCAACACGTATTTTTTAACCTCCAAAATTCCTTGATGAAAAGTATAAAATAAATTCAAAGTCTAAGTTGACATTTTTTTAAACTTTATTCAAAGATCTTCCAACGTTCTATAGTTCCCAAAATAAAAAAAACTGGTTTCTTATATCGTGATATTACAAATACATTACTCACCCATCCTTAAAGTAGATTATTTAATTCTAATTCCAATATATCACCACCAACAAGGGCAAATTAGAGAGTTTTCTAAATAATTCAATGATATTCATTCAACCATTCCACACACAGTCACTGAATACCAAACGCCAACTCTTGTCCTAGGAAGGCTCACTTTTTCACAGTACCTTGAAGACTCTTTCATCTTAATTTCTGTCACTGTAATATATGTACATAGTTTTAAAAGTCTGCCAAGTTACAGTACTACTTATTAGTCCTACCAAGCTTACACTAAAATAAAAGACGTTCCAGTCCTCCCCATGGCCCCCACAATCACTTCAGTACTGTGGATGGTTTCATATTCAATTATCTCCTTAACCGCATGCATGTTCTTCAATTCCTTAATTTCCAGTTGTATTATATTTTGACTTCCGACTACGGAGGAATATTTATGGCTCTATTACCACCTCCATCCTAACCCCGACTTTCCCTCCCAGTACACCACCATACTCAGTCCTCATCCTTACAACTCTCTCTTTTTTTAACTTTCTGTGTGGTGGGGAGGAGCTCCTCTTTTAGACTTTCAATTCACCCTCCTCTTTCCAATGCAGCCTTCAGAGGTACCAGGTGCCTATACTTCCTGACTTGCCTTGGGATTACTTCTTGCAAATGAGTTCTGACTTTTCCTTCTCTCCTTTTCAGCTTCCAAAATTGCTGGTATCTTTTCTTTATGGCAGTCTCCTGGACTGTTTGTTCTTATTGGCTTATGCCTTTCTTTCTTATCCTCACCAGAGGATGTTTATTGACTTGAGGTAGGGGGTGAGAGAGGGAAACATCGATGTGAGAGAAAAACATCTATCGGTTGCACACACCCCACCGGAGATCGAACTAGCAACCTAGGTATGTGCCCTGCCCGGGAATTAGGCCCACAACCTTTTCTCTGTACCAGAAGATGCTCCAACCAACCCAGCCACGTGAGGCTCAGTGGCTCAGTTACTATTTTAGATAGAGGCATAAGAAAGGTCTAAGGAGGTGGCTAAAGACCCCATATAAATCAATAAGGGACAAAGGATAGCAAGAAGCAGTTCACAGCCCTGGATGGTGTGGCTCAATTGGTTGGAGCATGTTCCCAGCCACCAGAAGGTCACAGGTTCAATTCCTGGTCAGGGCACATACCTAGGTTTCAGGTTGTCCCTTGGTTGGAGGTGTGTACCAGAGGTAACCCCTTTCTCTCTCTCTCTCTCTCTCTCTCTCTCTCTCTCTCTCTCTCTCTCTCTCTCTCTCTCTTTCCCCCTCTAAAATCAATTTAAAAATATTTTTAAAGAAGCAGTTCAGCTTGGCCAGTATGTCTCAGTGGTTGATCATCAACCTATGAACCAAGAGGTTAGTGCACATGTCCCAGTTGCTGGCTCAATCCCCAGTAGGAGACATGCAGGAGGCAGCTAATCAATGATTCTCTCTCTCTTTTTCTTTTTTTAAAAATACATTTTTATTTATTTCAGAGAGGAAGGAAGAGGGAGAGAGAGATAGAAACATCAATGATGAGAGAGAATCATTGATTGGCTGCCTCCTGCAACCCCCTACTGGGGATAGAGCCCACAACCCTGGTCATATGCCCTTGACCAGAATTGAACCTGGGGCCTTTCAGTCTGCAGGCTGACGCTCTATCCATTGAGCCAAATCGGCTAGGGCTCAATGATTTTCTCTTACCACTGATGTTTCTATCTCTCTTTCCCTTGCCCTTGCCCTCTGATAATCAGGTACATTCAAGCACTTTGGGGGAGTGTCTAAGGTAGTAAAAACTAATTTAGTTTTTGGAGGACAATATAGCAATAACATCAACATGTAAAATGTACCCATCCTTTGAAGAAGTATTCAAAGATGTCTGTATAAAGACCATCACAGTTGTACTATTGAAATAGTAAAAATTCAAGAACAAGTCATAATGCCCATTAATAAGGAACTGGCACAAAAATAACTTAGACCATCCACGCACTGGGATCCTATGCAACAGTTATAAAAATAAGGTAGATGGGGAGAGGGGAGGCCACAATAGAGAAATCTCTTACAATATATTAAATGATAACAGATTCAGAGTAGCTTTCTTGGGATTGCTTGATGTAAACAGAAAAGATACACATAAATCCATTTCAAGTTTAATGTTGGTGTGTATAACATTTAAAACATTTTTATGCGAAAACACACCTAACATATTAACTGGAATTACCACTGGGGAGAGAAACATGGAGGGTATATGGGCAGGGTAGGAAGTTTAAACATCACATATCATTTTATCTCTTGAAACCACATGAATATAGTACTTCCTCATACCATCAACAGAGGTTTATCTGTGTGGGACACCATTTCTGTTTCTTTATGGTTTCCTTTGTTTAAAAATCCTAATAGGATTGTTTTTAATACTTGAAGATGTAAAAGAGCAAAGCACTGCATTATGATGCTAAGAACTGTCAGGGTGGAAAAAAGAGGATGGGAGAGAGAAGCAAGCATGCAGTACCCTCTGACAGAGGCAAAGGGCGGGGTGAGGAAAACACCAAGGGCAGCAGAGAAATGGGGACGGGGAACTGATGAGTCCTCGTCATGCAAGAACATTGCCCCAGACGGCAGAAGGAGAAGCTGTGGATTGGCTGCACTCGGGATTATTCGTCTACAACTAGCAAAGCATTTACTAGGGACAGGCTGGCTTTCGTTTGGTACCATGAAGGCTAATTTCAACTAATGGATTTGTTCTGCTGAATTGACACTACAGAGGCATTCACATGCCTTATGAGCATATTTCTGGTTCATTTACTGGATTCTCATACAGAACTGCACTACCTGGTTGGACAGATACAAAGTAAGTTGTTTCTGTTCCAAGGACTGAGCTTTGGACATTAAGGAAATCAAAATGCTCTGAGCAGGAGAGACATGACACACAGCATCCGAGACACTGTCAAGTCCTTTCCCATTCTACGCACACTTGTTAAGCACCAGTCATTTTTCAGACACCTAGCTTCATGCTAAAGGTACAGATGCAAATAGACACAACTCCACCCGGAAGGAAATCACAGCGGGAGACGGACCCAGAAATAACCACAATACAAGACAGAAAGAAATGCATTGCTGAACACAATTTCAAGCAACGTGACATAGGAATATGAAGGAAGTAAACAAGAGAAACAAGGAGCAGATGTTTCTGGGTGTTGTTTGATATTTTAAGTGTGCCCCTGAAGACTTCCAGAAGAAAAAGAGCCTTCTTACTGCTCTACACAACTCCCTACCTTCAGAAAAGGTGCCACTCAAAGAGAGTACTTAATCTGATAAACAGAATATCATCCTGGAGATGCCAAACACAGAACTTCCTGTAAACATTGGCCAGTAGTATATGGTAAATGAGGACAACACTGAAAATGTTGCTGCTGCCTATGTGTGCCCCACAAGGGCTGCCCTCACCAGAGGAAAGGCTACTGTGCAGGGGAGCTGCAGGTGGGTACCAAGAGTCAGTGCTGGGGCCCCAGCTGACAGCAAGAAGTAAAGGGGTTACCGTTTCCTGCTAGAAGTTACAGAAATCGCTTCTGTGTTCCCATGTACCCAAAGGTTAAATGTACAGGGCTGGATGCTTGAAAAACCAGATGAGGCTAAGTAAAAGGCATGCTCCACAGCAAGGCTGTGGTGCAATAATTGAAGACCAGGACAGGGTCATTTTACAATTATGTCTGAATCCCAGTGAGGCGTGTTCTGATATGGTTCAGCTTGATGCTTTATGTAAGCATTAAAGTGTCATCACCCAGAAAGGACACACTTCTCCCAGGAGAGGATGTCCTCTCACCTCAACAAGGAGAAAAGGACAGTGGAGACAGGGAGTTAAAGAACCCCTCCTTTAAATTTTTTTTTAATAGAGTTTTGAGGGGAGAGGAGACAGTTTAGAGAAGTCTAGGTTCTGCTGCTCCCCACAGTAATGCCTTCACCCAGAAGGACAAAGGCATCCTTAGCTCTGAGAAAAATTAGAAACTACCCCCCAAAATTGAGAAGATCTACCAAATCAAAGGAAATAAATACTAATGGGTAAAGTAGAGGAGTCAAAATTAGCATTTGTAATATACTAGAGGCCCAGTACACAACATTCATGCCCTAGCAGAGAGAGGGATCCCTCAGCCTGGCCTGCACCTTCTCACAGTCCAGGACCCATCAGGGGATGTCCTCCTGCCGGCTTAGGCCCACTCCCCCAGGACTAGGGGACAGCTCCTATGTTGAGAGTCTGCCCCCTGGTGATCCGTGCCCATCATAGCAACTGATCATTCTGCCATTCGGTTGATTTGCATATTAGCCTTTTATTATAAAGGATACGTGCCTTTTATTATTGTTAGTTCTGTCATCTATAATAATAAAAGCGTAATATGCTAATTAGACCGGACGGCCAAACAATCTTCTGGATGACAATCTGGACGACCTTCCAGACAAAGCCGGGGCTGCAAGGGCCAAGCCCCTTGCATGAATTTCGTGCGTCAGGCCTCTAGTTACAATATAAAGGAAAGTAGAGTTCCAGCTACAACAATCATTGAATCACATAGCTCTATATATAGCACTCAGAAATATCTTCTATTAACTTTCTTCTTTAAAGAAAATTTTTTTCTTATAAAAATCATTCAGCATGGAAAATTATGTATAAAGTATAGAAACTATAAAAAGAAAACAGTAATCACTCATTAAAAACTCTCTACAAGAGATAAGCTCTTTAACATGCCATCATATTTCCTTCATGTCTTAATTTATACACATAGATTATACTTTATCATCACTTCAGTTCATATCTATAGAGCTACCATGTGCCAGGCATTACGAGAAATTCTACACATACTTTCTCTCACATAATCCTAGAAGTGATGTCATGAGGAAATAACATTACTCTCAGACATACAAATGAAGCTTAGAGATGAAGTAATTTATACAAGTTCAGTAAGAAGAGGTAGATTTCCAAACTCCCCCAGAATTTTTATTTTATTTTTTCATTTTAATATAGGTGAGCATATTCCCATGTCATTAAAACATGGCATTAATTGCTGTACAATATTCCAAATGTCATCTTTAAATCCTCTATTGCTGACCAAATGGTTTCAAACTTTCCATTTACTGTCATTTTAAAAATAAACCACCTTGTACATACATCTTGTGTGATCCCTCATTATTTCCTCAGAATAAACATACATCTTTAAGATCTAATACTTTTAGGAAATGCTTCAGAATTCGATGTTGTCAAAAAGCCCTTCAGTTCACCTCTCACCAGAAGCAGTACAGGGGAGTTTGAAATACTTTAATAGCTAATCATGTCAGGTCTGGTCGCCCCAGCAAACACACAAATTATTATCCATATTGTTCAAAAGCCTCTTGTTTATAATCTCATGATTATTCTCCCAGATGAAATGTAGAAAGGTTTTTTCAAATTGCCTCAAATTCCATTGAAATTTTTATTGGATTTGCATTAAACTCACAAGTTAATTTGGATAGAACTGCAGTAATTACAACATTGACTTTTACCACTCTGGTGCATCATCCATCTCTACTTTATTCATATTGACAGTCATGGATTGCAGAAAACTTCAGAGGTTTTGTTTTCTTTTGTTTTAGGAATTGAGCAAATTTTTACATAGTGACTTTTTCATGAGATCTTTCTATCCCATTATATTGTCTAATTAATTTTTGCTGATATGTGAGAAACTTGTTGATTTTTGTATATGTTTTATAACCAACTCCTGCTTATTTAACTCCATTTGTTCTAATCACTTTTCAGTTGATTCTCTTGGATTGTGCCAGCAAATGGCTCTCATCCATAGATAACTATACTTAGTTCCAATAACTAGAAAAGCTCCTTTTTAATTTTTATCTTATCAGGTTGGCTAAAACATTTCCTCAACCTTGTTCCATTTTATATTAAGATTTTTTTTTAACTGAAAAGAGTTTTTTCATCAAATAATTTTGAGAGTTTGAATTTCCAGAACAATACAGACTGTGGGGAGTGGCTGCAGTTAGTCTTGTGCTGTTCACTGTTCTAGTTTCTCCACTGAGTCCACTCTTGGTTATTGGATTGGAAGACAATATGAATGCTAAGGAAAGGTTTTATTTCTAACTAACTAGTTTTTTAAAAATTGATAGTACAGGTTAATATTTATCAAAACCTTTTTTTTTACAATAGTCAAATACTTTTTCTCTCATGACCTATCTTATTGCAATGATAAGATATAAAAAATATAGTTAGTGATCTTTGCATTCCTAGAATAAAACTTACTTTACTGTGATAAATTAAGAGAAAAATACCATTAATTAATTTTTGATGTTAATCTCTATAAGTTTCTCCCTTTATCTGGTTGTGAAATCATGAGGATGATAGCTAAATAATATTAATTCTAAATTATTTTGTCTTTTCCTCCCCATAAAACAATTTGTAAAGCATAGGAAAAAAATCTGTTCCTTGTAAATTCCAATGAACTTGACTATGAAATAACCTAAGTTTAGCTTGTTAGGGAAACGTAATTCTCAGAAAACTTTAGAAATTACTTACATTTTTATTTGTTTTTATGTATTTTAATTATTTGAGTTATTTTAGAGTTTTATATGTACCTATAAAATAATTTACTTAATTCATATATTCAACTTGTTAGCATAGTATTATCTATAGTCATATAGACTTAAATATTTTATAAATCTATGGTTTCAGTCCCTCATTTCTAATGTTGTGTGTTTGCATTTTTATTAATCTCTTATTAATTAGAATTGCCAGTGACTTGCTCATTTTGTTGACCTTATCAAAAAACAAACTGTCGGATTTTTCTAACAGCTGTTTCTTGAAGTTTTGTTATTAATTTCTGTTCTTATCTTAATTACTTCCTTCAGTAACTGTTTATGGTTCCTGTTCTAAATTCTTGGACTGGATATTTAATTCATTTCTTTTTTTAGTACTGATTGGATTTAAAATTATGATCTTTCTGAGTACAATGTCTCAGACTACAGCTTTGCATACATTCTTCATAAGGTGCCCTCACAATAATTTGTTATGAATTCTATAATATTTTTTTGGCTTATTTCTATTTTCCAAATGACTATATAAAATCAATAACCATGCAAAAACCAGTGAGTGGAATCAGCCTATCAGAAGTTTGTTTTAACCCCTGAAAAAGATAGAAAGGAGACAGAACAAATTGTACCAAGAGACAAATATGTGGGATAAATTGGTGCTGAGTTAGCAGTGCTTCCAAATGAGTTCCAGGAAGCAATACTGATGTGCTTTTTGAGATGATCAGCTGGAGAACTGCACTGAAAGCAGTTTAGCAGTGGGCTCTCTTCCCTCTACACGACAACCGAGATAGCACTGACATGGCCCCCTGGGTGAACAATGAATGGAGAGGGGTGTCTGTGCTCAGAGAAACAGTACAATGTCCCAGGAACCTAGTGACTACAGGAAAACAAGAGGCTGCCGCATCCAGAAGACAAGCTCTTGCATACCTTACTCAGCAGAACGCCCAAAGAACTATTAGACAATAACCAAGAATCACTAAACATTTGAGAAAGAAAACCATGAGAACATGATCTCACTCATATGTGGAATCTAATGAACAAAATAAACAGATGAACAAAATAGATCCAGAGACAACCAACCACGGAACAGACTGACAAATTTCAGAGGGCATGGAGGGTGGGGAGAGATTAACTGGGGAACTTATTTGCACATATTCATACCCCATGGACACAGACAATAGTGTGGTGAAGGCTTAGGAGGGGCAGGGGCAGGGTAGAGGGGGTCAATGGGAAAAAAAGCCCAAAGGGGATAATTATAATAATTTCAACAATAAAGATAAATTAAAACAACAACAACAGCAAAAAAGAAAACCATGGGAGATAAAACTTAAAACGGAAAGGCAAAATGATACTGTTAAAATAGTAAATAGAATATGTAATGTCTGTATAATTACTATGAATAAAGAAATCAGGATGAATATTGCACTTATAATGCAGAACATTGCTATGAAAAAAGTAAATCAGCAGCCATGGTAAATAAACAAATTCGAAACATGTGCCAAATAAGATGAATGAGAACATATGAAATAATTTAGTAAGCAGGATGATCTATCTACAGGTTTCTCCCAGAATGTAATGAAAAAAAAACAATGAAATAGGAAGTGTAAGAAAAACAATTAAGAGATATAGAGAACAGATCTACAATTTCAAAAATCTATTTGATATCTATCCCAGAAATGGGGATCAGAGACAATATAGAGGAAGAAACATAAAAAGAAACTAGAAATTTTCTGGAACTGGAAATATATATTTTAAGATTAAATAGGTCATACAAGATTAAAAACAAAAACACTGAAATTTCTTATCATGAGAAGGAGAGGAGAGAGAAAATAGCAAAACAAAATAAATAAACTCAAAATGGATAAAGGACTTAACCATAAGATGGGAAACCATAAAAATACTAGAGGAATCCACAGGCAGCAAAACCTCAGACATATGCCAAAGCAATTTCTTCACCGATACCGCTCCTAGGGCAATGGAAACTAAAGAGAAAATAAACAAATGGAACTACATCAAAATAAAAAGCTTCTGCACAGCAAAAGAAACCATCAACAAAACAACAAGAAAGCCCACTGCATGTAAGAACATATTTTCCAATGTTATCACCGATAAGGGTTTAATCTACATTTACAGGGAACTCATACAACTTAATAAAAGGAAGTTAAACAACCCAATTAAAAAAATGGGCAACGGACCTAAATAGATATTTTTCTAAAGAAGGCATAAGGAAGGCCAAGAGACACATGAAAACATGCTCAAAGTCACTAATTATCTGAGAGATGCAAATCAAAACAGCAGTGTGGTACCATCTCACACCTGTCAGAATGGCTATCATTAACAAATCAACAAACAAGTGCTGGTGAGGATGCAGAGAAAAAGGAACCATCATACACTGCTGGTGGGAATGCAGACTGGTGCAGCCACTGTGGAGAACAGTATGGAGTTTCCTCAAAAAACTAAAAATGGAACTCCCATTTGACCTAGTGATCCCACTTCTAGGAATATATCCGAAGAAACTAGAAACACCAATCAGAAAGGATATATGCATCCCTATGGTTATAGCAGCACAATTCACCATAGCTAAGATTTGGAAACAGCCTAAATGCCCATCAGCAGATGAGTGGATTTAAAAACTGTGGTACATCTACACAATGGAATACTGTGCTGTGGTAAAATAGAAGGAATTCTTACCATTTGCAACAGCATGGATGGAACTGGAGAGCATTATGCTAAGTGAAATAAGCCAGTCAGAGAAAGATACATATGACATGATCTCACTCATTTGTGGAATATAATGAACAACATAAAGTGATGAACAAAAACAGATCCAGAGACAGAGAAGCATCGATCAGACTGTCAAATCTCAGAGGGAAGGTAGGGGAGGGTGGGGTAAGTGGGAGAGATCAACCAAACGACTTGTATGCATGCATATAAGCCTAACCAATGCATGCATATAAGCCTAACACAGACAACAGTGGGGTGAGGGCATGAGTGGGGGATGGGGAGGGGCAATGAGGGGATTAGGACACATATGCAATACCTTAATCAATAAAGAAATTTTAAAAAAAGAAATGGAACAGAGAAAATTCAGAGTCAAGAAAATAAAAACCAAAATACATAGTTAAAAAGTAAATTATGTAGCAAGAATATGTGCAAATATAGTGGTAATCACAATAAATGAGACTATATAAAATTTACCTATCAAGAGACTAAAATGAGGTAAAAAAAAATCTGCCATTTTTGTCACTTGAAATTTAATTTAAGCCAAGTGACACAGAGAGGTTAAAATTAAGTGATGGAAAAAGAAATTGTCACATACATTCTAATTAAAAAAGCTAGCAGAGAAAATATTGGAATCAGATAAAATAGAAAGACCAAAACAAATCCAGCTGAAAATCTTTACATGGGAAAGTAGTATCCTATATAATAAAAGCTTAATATGCTAAGTGTCCAGTCGACCAGTCAGCCATTCAACCAATCAAAGCGTAATATGCTAATGATATGCTAAGGCCATTCAACCGCTCGCTATGACATGCACTGACCACCAGGGGGCAGACAGTCAACCAGTCTACCAGTTGCTTTGACATGCACTGACCACCAGGGGGCAGATGCTCCAACTGGTAGGTTAGCTTGCTGCTGGGGTCCAGCCAATTGGGACTGAGTGAGATGGGCCGGACACGCCCTGGAGCCCTCCCATGGTCTCTCCCTGGCTGGCCAACCTCCTGTGTCTCTCCCTGGCCCCAATCATGTACCGGGGGCAGGGAGCCCCTTGGCCTGGCCTGCGCCCTCTTGCAATCCAGAACCCCTCATGGGATGTTGGAGATCCAGTTTCGGCCTGATCTCACAGGCCAAGTCAAGGGATCCCACTGGTGCACGAATTCGTGCACCGGATCTCTAGTATTTCATATTCATGAAAATCTGTACTGAAAGGGCAGGCTTCCCATAAGTTTTATTGGTTGGAATTATTTCCCTTATCATGGCTGAACCAATCACAGTCAAGGAAACTGGAATTCCAATGAAAGATTAAACCATTTTGGATTGGATCCCTGGGACTTGGGTGGTGTCTGTCTTCTCTGAAACACAGGTCATGCTAACTAGGGTGGATACATGAAGAAAAAATTAGGATTTTAGGAGAAAGCTAGGCAACCTACAATATTTTATACACTACTCTAAGGCTATCACAAGACACAATTTATTTATTTTGCAGCATTATTACAAAGTGATTAATTGATATGAAATAAAAAGTACAATGCTTTATTTCATCTCCTTTTAATTGTCTATCTCCTCCGCTAAAAAGTAAACTTCAGAAGGGCAGGAACCTCCACTTTTCTGGGGTCCCCACAGCCCAGCTTGCACCCTCTCCAATCTGGGACCCATTGGGGGATGTCCAACTGCCGGTTTAGGCCCAGGGATCGGGCCTAAACCAGCAGTCAGATATCCCTCTCACAATCTGGGACTGCTGCCTCCTAACTGCTCACCTGCCTGCCTGCCTGATTGCCCCTAACTGCCCCCCTGCCAGCCTGATCACCCATAACCACCTCTGCCTGATGGCCTGGTCACCCCTTACTGCACCCCTCTGCCGGCCTGGTCGCCCCCAACTGCCCCTCTGCTGGCCTGGTTGCCCCTAACTCCCCCCCCCCCACCCCTGTTAGCCTGGTTGCCCCACACAGCCTGCTGTTCAGTCTTTTGGTTGTCCCTCACTAACCCCCCTGCCGGCCTGGTCACCCCATGCAGCCTGCTGTTTGGTCGTTACTATTACTGTGACAGCGTCCTGGACAATTTGTATATTCCTCTGTTATTAGTATAGATACTTGACCCCCTTTACCCTTCACTAACTCCCAAACACCTCTCCCTCTGGTAACCACTGTATTGTCTGTGTCTATGAGTTTTTGTTCATTTGATTTTCTTGTTTGTTCATTTATTGCTTTTAGCTTTATATCCTACATATGAGTGAAATCATATGGTTCCTAACTTTTTTGTCTGACTTATTTCATTTAGCATGTTATTCTCAAGATCCACCTATGTTGTCACAAATGGCAGTATTTAATCTTTCCTTATGGCTGAGTAGTATTTCATTATACATATATGAACCACATCTTCTTTATCCAATTGTCTAGTAAAGGACACTTTTGTTGTCTCCATGTCTTGGCCACGGTAAATAATGCTGCAATGAACATAGGGGTGCATATATCTTTGCAAATAAATGTTTACAAATTTTTCGGTAGATACACAGAAGAGGGGTTACTGGTTCATATGGTAACTCTGTTCTTTTGTTGTTGTTGTTAATCCTCACCCTAGGATATTTTTTCCATTGTTTTTTTAGAGAGAGTGAAAGAAAGGGAGGAAGGAAGAGAGAAAGAGAGAGAAACACTGATGTGAGAGAGATACATTTATTGGTTGCCTCCCACACAAGCCCCATCAGGGGCCTGGGATGGAATGTGCAACCCAGGTACCTGCCCTTGACTTGGAATTGAATCTGAGACCCCTCAGTTCATGGGCTTATGCTCTAAAAACACTGGCCAGGGCAGCAACTCCTTTCTTATACCAGTAACTCTATTCTGTACCAGTTTACATTCCAACCAGCAGTGAATGAGGGTTCCCTTTTCTCCAAAACCTCTCCAACACTTGTCTTTCTTATTGAAAGTATTACAGATGTCCTTCTTCCCACCCCTCCCGCCCCCTGCATTGACCCCCTCCACCCCACTCCTGCACCCTCCCTAGGCCTTCACTGCACTATTGTCTGTTCATGGGTTATGCATGTAGGTTCTTTAGTTCATCTCTTCCTGCCCCCCCCCCGCAACTCTTTCCCTCTGAAACACATCCGTCTGTTCCATGCTTCAATGTCTCTGAATCTATTTTGTGCATCAGTTTATTTTGTTCATTAGATTCCACATATAAGTGAGATCATGTGATACTTGTCTTTCTGTAACTGGCTTATTTCACTTAGCATAATATGCTCCAGGTCCCTCCATGCTGTCTCAAAGGGTAAGAGATCTTTTTTTTTTTTTTTTTTTTTTTACAGCAGCATAGTATTTCATTGTGTAGATGTACCATAGTTTTCTAATCCACTCATCTGCTGATGGGCACTTAGGCTGTTTCCAAATCTTAGCTATTGTAAATTGTGCTGCTATGAACATAGGGATGCATATATCCCTTCTGATTAGTGTTTCAGGATTCTTAGTATATATTCCCAGAAGTGGGATCATTGTGTCAAATGGCAATTCCTTTTTATTTTTATTTTTTTTAGAAAATCCACACTTTTCCATAATGCTTGTACCAGTCTGCATTCTTACCAAGAGTGTACTAAGGTTCCTTTTTTTTTTTTTTTTTTTTACCACATCCTCACCAGCACTTGCTGTTTATTGATTTATTGATGGTAGCTATTCTGGTAGGTATGAGGTGGTATCTCATTGTTGTTTTAATTTGGATCACTCTGATAATTAGAGATGCTGAACATTTTTTCATATCTCTTGGCCATCTGTATGTCCTCTTGTCCTCTTTGGAGAAGTGTCTATTCAGTTTCTTTGCCCATTTATTAATTGGGTTGTTTGTCTTCCTTTTGTTGAGTTGTGTAAGTACTTTATATATTTTGAAAATTAACCCCTTATCAGATGTATCACTGCCAAATATGATCTCCCATACAGTGGGTTACCTTTTCATTTTGATGCTGGTTTTGTTGTTTTTGTTGTTTGTGTGTTGTTGTTTTTGTTGTTGTTTTGCTGTGCAAAAGCTTTTTAATTTGATGCAGTCCCCTTTGTTTGTTTTTCCTTTGTTTCTCTTGCCCTAGGCGATGTGTCTTAGAAAATTCTGCTACATGAGATGTCTGATATTTTGATTTCCATGTTTTTGTCTAGGATTTTTATGATTATGTGACTCACAGTTAAGTCTTTTATTTATTTTGAGTATATTTTTGTGTATGGCGTAAGTTGGTGGTCTAGTTTCATTTTTTGCATGTATCTGGCCAATTTTCCCAACACCATTTATTGAAGAGACTGTCTTTACTACATTGTATGCTCTGGCCTCAATTGTCAAATATTAACTGAGCATAATGGCTTGGGTCAATTTCTGGGGTCTCTGTTCTGTTCCATTGATCAATATGCCTGTTCTTGTGCCAGTACCAGGCTATTTTGAGTACAGTGGCTTTGTAGTATAGCTTGATATCTGGTATTGTGATCCTCCAACTTCGTTCTTTTTTCTCAAGATTGCTGCAGCTATTCAGCATCTTTTTTGGTTCCATATAAGTTTTTGGAGTATTTGTTCTAGATATCTGAAATATGCCATTGATATTTTAATATGATTGCATTGAATCTATAGATTACTTTGGACAGTATGGGCATTTTAATGATGTTAATTCTAACAATCAATGAACATGGTATATTCCTCCACTTGTTTATATCTTCTATCTCTTTTTCAACCTTCTGTAGTTTTCCTAATAAAGGGCTTTTAGCTCCTTGTTTAAGTTTATTCCTAAGTATATTAACTTTTGTTGCATTGGTAAATGGGATTTTTTAAGTTTCTCTTCCTGAAAGATTGTTATTGGTGTACAAAAATGGTGTTAATTTTGTATCCTGCTCCATTGCTGAATTCATTTATTAAATCTAGTAGTTTTTTGGTGGAGTCTTTAGGGTTTCATATGTATAATATCATGTCATCTATGAATAATGACAGTTTTAATTCTCCTTTTTAATTTGGATGCCTTTTATTTTTTCTTTTTGTCTGATCACTATGGATTTCCAGTACTATCTTGAAAAAGACTGGTGAAAGCGGACATCAGTATCTTGTTCCTGTTCTTAGGGGAAATGGTCTTAGTTTTTGCCCATTGAGTATGATGTTGGCTGTAGGTTTGTCATATAGACCTTTATTATGTTGAGGTATGACCCCTCTCTTCCCACTTTGCTGAGAATTTTATTTTAAAATGTGTGTTGGGCCCTAGCCAGTTTGGCTCAGTGGATAGAGCATCAGCTTGCGAACTGAAAGGTCCCAGGTTCGATTCTAGTCAAGGGCACCTGCCTGGGTTGTGGGCTCGATCCCCAGTGAGGGACTTGCAGGAAGCAGCTGATCAATGATTCCCTCTCATCATGGATGTTTCTATCTCTCTCTCCCTCTTCCTTCCTCTATGAAATCAATAAAAATATATTTTTTAAAAACCACAAATGTATTATAAAAAAAATGTGTGCTGGATTTTGTCAAATGCTTTTTTCTGTATCTATTAATACGACCATGTGATTTTTGTCTTTCAATTTATTTATGTGATGTATCACATTTATTTATTTGGGAATATTGTACCAGCTTTTCATTCCTGGAATAAATCCCACTTGGTCATGGAGCATGGTCTTTTTAATATATTGCTGGATCCAATTTGATATTTTGTTGAGAATTTTAGCATCTAGGTTAATCAGGAATATTGGCCTGCAATAATCTGGTTTTGGGATTAGGATAATACTGGCCTTGTGAAAAGAGCTTGGAAGTATTCGTTTCTCGTGGATTTTTTGGAATAGTTTGAGAAGGATAGGTGTTAGTTATTTGAATGTTTAATAAAACTCCCTTGTGAAGCCATCTGGAGCAGGACTTTTGTTTGCCAGGAGGTTTGTTTTTTTAATTACTGCTTCAATTTCATCAATTGTTATTGGCCTATTCAGGCTTTCTGGTTCTTCCTGATTCAGTTTTGGAAGATTGTATTTTTCTAGGAATTTGTCAATTTCATCCAGGTTGTCCAGCTTGTTGGCATATAGTCATTCAAAGTATTTTCTTATAAGCCTTTGTATTTCTGTAGTGTCAGTTGTAACTTCACCTATTTCATTTCTAATTTTATTTATTTGGGTCCTCTCTGTGTTTCTGGATGATTCTGGCTAAAGGTTCATCAATTTTGTTTATCTTTTCAAAGAACCAGCTCTTGGATTTATTGATCTTTTGTATTTTTTTAAAATATATTTTTATTGATTTCAGAGAGGAAGGGAGAGGGAGAGAGGTAGAAATATCAATGATGAGAGAGAATCATTATTGACTGCCTCCTCCATGTCCCCCACTGGGGATCGAGCCTAATCCAGGCATGTGTCCTGACTGGGAATCAAACCATGACCTCCTGTTTCATAGGTCGATGCTCAACCACTGAGCAACACCGGCTGGGCTTGCATTATTTTTGTTTCCATGTAAAGTATTTCTACTCCGATCTTTATTATTTCTTTCCTTCTACTTACTCTGGGCTTTCTTACTGTTCTCTTTCTAATTCTTTTTAGTTGTAGTGTTAGCTAGTTTATTAGAGCTTTCCAACACTTATCACTTGCTTATTAATAACAGCCATTCTAACAGGTGTGAGGTTGTATTTCATTGTAGTTTTGATTAGCAATTCCCTAATAGTGAAGTTGAGCATATTTTCCATTTGTATGTCTTCTTGGGAGAAGTGTATGTTCAGGTTCTCTACCCATCTGTTTGTTTGGTATTGAGTTTTATGTGTAGGTTTACAATTCTGATTATGCAAAACACAGAATTTATTCTTGTATTATTATTTATTATTGTATTATTTTGCATACAAACAACTATAAATTTACATTTGCCCCACCCTGTATTTTGGATATTAACCCCTTTTCAGAGCTGTTGTTTGCAAATATTTTCTCCAATTTGGTTGGTTGCCTTTTTGTTTTGTTGGTAGTTTCTTTTGCTGTGTAGAAGCTTTTTAGTTTGATGTAATCCCATTCATTTATTTTTGCCTTTATTTCCCTTGCCTTTAGGGTCAAATTCATAAAATCTTCTCTACAACCAAGGTTTATAAGTTTAGTACCTATGTTTTCTTTTATATAATTTACTAGAGGCCTGGAGCATGAAATTCGTGTATGAGTGGGAGGAGTTCCTCAGCCCGGTGTGTGCCTAACCAGCAGTCAGACATCCCTCTCACAATCCAGGATGCTGCATGTACCAGTGACCATACTTTTCACACAGGTGAAAGGCATCTTGCTGTTGTAAGGGCAGCTACATTTTTTTGCCCTGATTATAAGAAGTAGAACATAACATGATCCTTCTGAGGCAGTAGTACCATTTTTCCCATCTTATGGGAGGAAAAACTGAAGCGGAGAGAAGCTAAGTAACTGGCTTTGTCACACAGTTATAAGTGTCAGAATCAGGGCTGACCACAAAATGTGCAAGCCAGAGTCCATGCATGTCATCGCTGCATCATCCTGTTTTTTCAGTATTAGAATAGCCTTGCCAGGTTTTAATTTTTAAATCTAAAAGACTGTTCCCAATATATCGGGTAGGGTCCCCAGGCCTGGATGGCAATCAGGGCCAATCTGTGGGGCGACGGGCAGGCAGGGCAATTGGGGGCCCCCCGCTGGCACCTGCCTTGGCTGGCGGCCTGGCACCGCCCCCTGGCCAGCCCCACTCCCCGATCACCTCCCTCTTGGTGGTCAGTGCGCGTCATAGCAACCGGTCTTTCTGCCCATCGTTCTGCTGTTTGGTTAATTTGCATATTAGGGTTTTATTATATAGGATTGTTTCAGGTCTTATAATTAGGTCTTTAATCCATTTTGAGTTAATTTTTGTATATGGAGACTATCTGTTCTTAATTGAAGCTCCAGCATTCTACACAAGGCTCAGCACATATAATGGGAGTTTAATATATGTTTGTTGATAGAATGAATGAATGAATGAATGAATGGATGAGTGAATGAATACAGAAATAGATTATGCTGAGGTGATTCAATCAAAATAATGCACTATAAAAAGCCAGAAAAGGAAGGCTTTAAAGTGGTGTTAGATACTGTTACAGAGTTATAGGGAGTCTGAAAAGTCCACTGAATTGAAAGTTCAGAAGGGATTTTATCTTTAGAGAGTTGTTTTAGTAAGAATACAAACCAGGTTTTTCGTGAATATAAACCAGAACATAAAGAATTAAGGATGAAGTAGGTAATAAAGATATGATTACAGTAAGATTGCCTTTGTCTTTACTTTTATTACTTTGGTGGAAATAGAATAGGTGATATATGTGAGGATAGCAGAATCAAGGAAGGGGTTTGTTGGTTTCTTCATTTTAAAATAGCAAGAGTGAGCATATTAGTTAGCAAAATACAAGTATTAGTCAATGGAGAAAAATATGTTGAAGGTATAGAGGGAAAAGGGGAATTATAAATAAATTTCTAGAAGAGGCAACTTAATCACATATAAACTTAAGAAAGAACCTACTGTCCCCAGAGATTAGAGTAATGGGAAAATGTGAAAGTAAGGGACTTAGAGAATCAAATAAATATGCTGTGACCTCAACTTACCCTAGATGATCTACTTACAAGTTACTCCAGAGCAGGTATTCAATAAATATTTATTAAATGAATGGGATGAACAGACAAATGAATAGATGCAATGATATAAATGTGTTGTTTTCTGTATCTTCTTACCATAGACATGATTTTTCATAATTTCTTAAGCTAAATCATTGATGTGATAAAGAATGACAGATTGTACCAATCAGGGAATACCTTCAATGAACATTTTTTAACAACAGATTGAACAAAAATATGATGAATACCCTTATGTATTCTACTGTTATTTAAATCCCTAATGATGGAATTATCTATGTGCTAGTGTTATTCATTTTACTGAAAGCTACAGTAAGTAAAGAAACAGTTTATGTCAAAGAAAAATATATGTTCAGTCAATAACTAGAAAATACGTATGTATCAATATTTGTCTAACTCCAGAAGAAAAAACAAGATTAAGAAATAAAAAGCTTAATTTTTACTGTTTAAAATAATTGCTCAACCTGAAAATTAAATCCCAGATCTAATTTTCTAATCTGTTGAGCACTCTCTTTATAAAATGTTCTATTTTTAATGGTTTTCACATTCCAAAAATATACACCAAACCGTATAAAACACTATTTAAAATTCACTAGAAGTTACTTTAAAATAAATCATATGTACACTGACTTCATAACACTCTTCTCTGTTCCAACTTCAGAACTTGTTACTAAGCTAAAAGATCACAGAAACAGATAAACACTTTTGTATCATCTGACAGACATTGAAAATATTAGTTAGCTTTCACTTGCTAACTACTAGAATCAATCTATCTATCTATCTATATCTATATATATCTATATCTATATCTATCTATCTATCTATCTATCTATCTATCTATCTATCTATCTATCTATCTATATATATACTAGAGGCCTGGTGCACGAAATTCATGCATGGAGGGTGTGTGTCCCTCAGCTCAGCCTGCACCCTCTCCAATCTGAGACCCCTTGAGGGATGTCCAACTGCCCGTTTAGGCCCGATCCTGGGCAGTCAGACATCCCTCTCACAATCCAGGACTGCTGGCTCCCAACTGCTCGCCTGCCTGCCTGCCTGATTGCCCCTAACCACTCCCCTGACAGCCTGATTGCCCCTAACTGCCCTCCCCTGCAGGCCTGGTCACCCCTAACTGCCCTCCCCTGTAGGTCTGGTCACCCCTAACTGCCCTCCCATGCAGGCCTGGTCCTCCCCCAACTGTCCTCCCCTGTAGGCCTGGGTCCCCCCCAACTGCCCTTCCCTGCAGGCTCGGTCGCCCCAAACTTCCTTCCTCTGCCATCGTGGTCACCCCTAACTGCCCTTCTCTGCAGGCTTGATTGCCCCCAACTGCCCTCCCTTGCAGGCCTGGTCCCTCCCAACTGACCTTCCCTGCTGGCTATTTTGTGCTGGCCATCTTGTGTCCACATGGGGGCAGCCATCTTTGATCACATGGGGGCAGCCATCTTGTGTGTTGGAGTGATGGTCAATTTGCATATTACTCTTTTATTAGATAGGATAAGCCTAAGAGATCGGCCAACTGGTAGCTATTACGTGCACTGACCAACAGGGAACAAACGCTCAACGCAGGAGCTGCTGAGCTGCAGTGACTTGGCAGCTGCAATTCTTGGGTGATGCATCCGTAACCAGATTGGAGGGAGCCCAATTCCGGGGTGCATCGCAATCCAGGACCCCTCAAGGGATGTCAGAGAGCTGGTTTCAGCCCAATCCCTGCAGGCCAGTCAAGAATCTGTGCACCGGGCCTCTAGTATTACTATAATGTTGCTTATTTTATTGTGCATTTCAATATGGCCTTTGTCAAAATATATTTGTGTTTTTTAAAAAAACATCAGGGAATAAAAAAGTTTTATGGTTTCTTCTTAGCTTATATAGAAGCTAAATTTACAATTTACATTATTCTTTCAGCGATTTAATTACTGCCTACCATGCACAAAAGAGGTCAGTGACACAGTCATTTAAACTGTATACTGGGTGAAACCGAATGAGTAAGGGATTGATCACTGTTGGAAGGAGTCAAATTATAGCAACAATAATTCGTACATATAGTCTATTTCATAATGTGATTTTCACACACACTTACTATAATAAATTACTTTGTGTGGTAAAGACATAAGGATGAAAACAAATTAAACCAAATCAAGGAAATCAAAATGGGAATTCAAGTTAATTGTATAATTGAAGAAATGGATTTGAGGGGTATCCTGGAAGAAGTGATAGGATATATCAATCACCAATATGGTAAGAATAAAAGTTGGAAAATAAGAATTATGGGGAAGGTAATGGTCTCCAACTAGCTGAATGATTTATTTTGCTTTTTTAAAGGATCTGGAATGCAGTGGCACCTTGGAGCTCACCACTGGTATTCCTCGTCCTTCTGAGCCCATGCTGAGGAGCTGCTGGCCCTATCAAAGCCTATGTATCAAAGGCAGATTTGACCATCAAGTCTAAACACTGACTGTTTCAGTGACCATGCCGGAGATTTCATATTCTAATGAGGATTGCCCTTTTCAACACTCTTCTTAGTAGGCTCTGCATTCATTGTACTTATTCCTATTGCTCAAAAATTTTGGACTGCCTCACATATTTGTATACATGTGTAGAGTATCTTTATGTTTTATGATATGTGCATTTTAAGTGAATATTCAAGCCATTTTCATGAATGTGTATACCCACTCTGTTGTGCATTATAATATTCTCTGGACACTATTTGTAATACCATATGTATATCTTTGGTTTAAAAACTGTCAGTGTTGCCCTGGCCAGTGTGGTTCAGTTGGTTGGAGTGTCGTCCCATACAGCAAAAGGTTCCAGGTTCAATTCCCAGTCAGGCCACATATCCAGGTTGTGAGTTTGATCCCTAGTTGGGGCACATTCGGATCAATGTTTCTCTCACTTTGATGTTGTTGTTGTTTTTCTCTCCCCCACCTTTCCTCTCTTTCTAAAATCATTTATTTTTTAAATGTTAGTGCCATTGGTTATTTTCTGTAGATGAGAATTTCAAAAGTGTTCTATCATTTCCATGAACTGCTGATACCAATTATAGCAGACACACTGTAGCCCGGTGAGATAAAGTATCCTGATAGATTTTACTAGAATTAACCACATCACCATACCACCAGACTCTTAAAACATCCCCCATCTCACCTTTCAGTATTAATGCTTGTGTTATTTTTTAGGATTTTCATGTATATAAATATTTCTGTTCAGAAACCCTTTGAAATGATCTATTGTCAGAAGTAAATAATAATTAGCAATGACCAACAGGGTCTTGGGAATACCTTTTGGTGTTGTTCTTCCTTCATCTTCTGTAGTTTTTTATTTTCTTCTTCCTTTAGAGAATCCTTATAAGCCTGTCTTCTGGCCTGTAAAGATATAGGGGGAAAATTCATAGGAAAAAGCATCACCACAATATATTAGTCTGCCTACCATGGATCTGGTCTTAATAACTCAACTTCTGTACTAAGCATACAGCAAACTCTTCATACAGACTTAACTATTGAATTATTTATGCGTGTGTCTGAAGATGTCCCTTGGGATATATAAAAAGAATGCTAGTATTAGCACATTTTAAAATATGATCTAAATGCTTGTTTAATTTGGGTTTTAAAAATATCCCCTCAAATTTGACTTTAGATGGTGGGCACACAGTGCAATACATAGATGATGTATCATAGAAATCTACACTTGAAACCTATATAACCTTTTTAACCAATGTCACCCCAATAAATATAATAAAAAATTAAAATTAAAATAAGAAAGTTGCAAGGGTGAAAGGGAGAAAGAAAAAGAATGTAAAAGAAAATAATTTATTTAAAGTTTCAAAATGGCAAATTTGCTTTCTTAATAACAGTTGTGAAATTCAGCTAATAAACCATTTAGAACACTTTTGTGAAAGTGAAGAATGCTAACACCTTCCTGTTAGAAAGTTGGGGGAGAAGAAGTTGTTGCAGAAATAAAATTTAAAAAATCTGTATTGCTTCTTTAGAACTGCTAACCAAGAACTGTGTTGGGCCACTTTTCCTGAAAACTGCTACTAATAAGGGAATGAAAAAAAGAGAGAAATTGTCCACTATGAAATGTAACTAGATGCAAAGATAAGGGACCATTTTTTCTTTTTGAGCAACAGAGGTTGGGACACAGCCTTCTTGTTGAATTCTTAGTCATGGCCCAAAGTAAATATTACCCCTTTAAGAGACTTATAACTCACAGCTGTCTAACCTCTTTGGTCTGACATTCATGTTACGATTAGATGGCTTCAAATTATCCTCTCTAGCCTATTCCCTATGGCTTTCCTCAGCTCAAACTAAACTTTTATTTCTCAAAATTGCCCCATGCAAAATAAATACATACATACATATACACTGAGTGGCCAGATTATTATGATCTCTGAACGCATTATAATCTGGCCACTCAGTGTGTGTGTGTGTGTGTGTGTGTGTGTGTGTGTGTGTGTGTATTAGAGGCCCAGTGCATGAATTCATGCATGGGTGGGGTTCGGCCAGCCTGGCCAGGGGGAGGGGACATGGGCGGTTGGCCCGCCTGCTTGTTGGTCAAACTCCTGGTCGAGGGGACAATTTGCATATTAACCTTTTATTATATAGGATATACACTGAGTGGCCAGATTATTATGTGTTCAGAGATCATAATAATCTGGCCACTCAGGGTATACATATATACACAAATTCCCGCAGAGATAGTCGACATAGTGCATATTTTTTCTAATGAGAAGGAAAGTTAAATATTTTTCAAGAATATTCCAACCAGCTGATTAGTTAATATCAGAGACAAGCAATAGTGACACTGAGTTTAGAAGCACTGACATGCCTATTGCTCATTAATGGATCCTGTTTAAAAGCCTGTCAACTGGTAACTGCTATCACATGATTCCAGAGATGCATTTCTTTCTCAGTCATTGCATCCCCAGTCTGTACCTGAAGCATATTTCTATTACTGAGCAGAAAAACAAGGCCTGTTAAGGAGCACAGAAGTCATAAATCTGGCTGAATTAGGACCCCCTGGGGAGCCTTAGGAGAGCCAGCACTCACAGCAGGATGTCTTTAGTCTCGCTGACCCACCACGCCAGGCTTCCACACACTGGCATAGAGACCATACACTCTGGAATTTATGAGATATCAAGTATTCTGTCTGTTCATTGGTCATATACTTTCTCTCACACACATTGATTTGTAGCCCAGCCTCTGTAAGGCAGAGAGGCCAGCCTGGTAAGCTAATGTGCAGGAAATTTCATTTTTCTCATAAAAGCACCAGCAGCATCATGGCAGCAGACTGCATATTTCAAGACTTGTTCTTTGGACTAACATCCATAAAGCTTATATAGGCTGGGCCCCCCTTTCCTCTTACTATAATTTTTCTCAAGCACTTCTTAATTCATTCCCCCATTTCTGTCACTATAGACCCCATATTACATCAGATAAGAAGACATACTTGCCAGAGAGGGATTGTACCATCTATAGCCCTACTAATTAGAATAGTGAAGCTCTGGATGTGTTCAGAAAGCCCTTGTATATGCAAACCCAGCTACATTAGACAGGCAAACATCCTATGATTTTCTCTTGTCTATCTCCTAAACACAAGGGGACTGTGATAAGACAGAAGGTGGGAGTGGTTCTCAATGACCCCTTCTTTTTGGAGAAAGCTAGTCTTCATCGCAAATATTCCACAGAAAATCTAAAAGGTCTGGAGGGGGGAGGGGGATAAGGGAGTACATCTACTCAAGAGATTAAAAGAAGGAGTAAAATGTTTAGTTAAGTCAGATATTATGATTTGAGTGGGAAACCTAAATTCTGTTTGTATGCCTTCCTTTTAAACTTAACCACTTGATGCCCAGCTGGTATGGCTCGGTGGTTGAGCCTCGACAAGAGGTCGCCAGTTTGATTTCCCATCAGGGCACATTCCCCTGGTTGCATGCTGGATCCCAGTAGGGGCACACTCAGGAGGCAACCAATGCATGATGTTCCTCTGTCATTGATGTTTCTATCTCTCTATCCCTCCCCCTTCCTCTCCCTTCAAAAATCAATAAAAATATATTTAAAATAAACAAACAAACAAACTTAAGCACTTGTTCATTTACCAGAATATGGTTCCTAGTTTTGGATTCAGAAAAAAAAAAAATGGTTAGACACATAAAGTGTCATTCAAAACTGGGAAGTCACCTGTCACCTTAACTATGAAGACTTCAAAGTTACTTGTAATCCTCATGGGTGCTTACCCAGCTGTGATCCCTAGGCAGGACAGGAAGTTTCTATTCAAAAACAAGGGAGGAAACAGTTTTGATCACTATTTTTTTTTTTTTAGTTTTAAATCCCAGAAATTTCTATATCATTGTGTTCAGATATTTTTCCTAACATTAAATATGAATTTAACATAATATTAAAACTTAAATTTTTGTTACTCAACTAAAATACAGTTTTACTCATCCTCTCCCAAAGCTATGCTTATAATATAGTTATTCAATAAACAATATTTAACTCTCATATGTGCAAGCACTGTGGTTAAGACATAATCCCAGACCACAACTGTTTACAGCCTAGTGCAGGAGTCAGACAAGAAGATCAATCATTATAGTACATCATGACAGGTATTATGAAAGAGGGCGATATAAAGAAGGACGTGTAATTAAACTGGGTCAAGGGCACCTTCTCAAAGTAGATGACACTAAGTTGTGTCTTAAAGAGTGAATTAGAATCAGACTAAGTGGGGGGAAGGAAATTTAAACAAATGAAAAATAACACTGTATTGGTTTTCTAGGGCTGCCTATGATAACAAAGTATCATAGTCTGGGTGGCTTAAATAATAGAAATTTGGTGTCTCACAGTTTAGAGGCTGGAAGTCCAAAATCAAGGTATCTGCAAGATCGGTTCCTTCTGAGGACCATGAGGTAAGGATCTAGGCCTCTTCCTTTGGCTTGGAGATGGACGTCTTCTCCCTGTGTCCTTTATATCATCTTCCTTCTGTGTCCGTCTCTGTGGCCAAATTTCCCCCTTTATAAGGACACCTCTACTATTGAATTAGAACCCACCCTCATGACCTCACTTTTACTTGATTACCACTGTAAAGGCCCAGTATCCAAATTATGTCACATTCTGAGGTGCTGGAGGTTTTAAATTTAAATTTGGGGGTGAGGAGGACACAATTCAACCCATGACAAACATTAAATTCCTGTTTATGCTCCTTTCTTCTCTCAAAAATTACCCTAAACAGAAGAGGAAATAAAACAAACTCTACCTTTGAAAACTGAGAGACAGCTGTATTCCCAGACAACAATCTATAAAGGCAAAGTAGATGGCGAAATGGTAAGTGACTAAGAGAGGAAGAGAGCAAGCCTGAAGACTTGCTGGCCCGGGTATAGAGGACACCCATAAGAAGCCAGTCTTCTCCATAGATCAATGTGAGGGCTCAGTATCTGGACCAGTTATTAGGGAATGCTGATGGATGATGGGAAGATGCCTATGTCTGCTCCCACCTGAAAATTCAGGTGCTAATTCTCCCAATCCTGACAGGAAATCAAAAGTGTATTCTCTGTATAAACTAAGAAAGGCAGGCCTGGAACCGAGCCAGCAGTGGTCAAATACCCCGCTGAGAATGAAAGGATTCTGTGAAATCCAGCATACTAGGCAGTGAGCCTCTCATGCTCTCTACACTTTCCTCTGAGAGGCAGAAGATGGATATTTTATCCATGAAACAAGAAAATATTATTTTTAAATAGCAATGCAGAAAAAAGAAGCTCTTGGCAATCAAAAATATCTCCTCTCCCTCCACAAAAGACAAACCAGTAAAATATTCAGAAGATAATATATTTTTTCTTATCTCACATGTATTTTCTTGTATCTGCTCCAAGTTTCTTAAACAGAGCTCCTAAAATCATCATAGTTTTCTAAGTGATAAGAGCAGTAAGGAGCATCTTTTGTTCTAATGAGGCAACTCTGGGAGGGCTCCCGGATGGAGGCTGGTCACCAGAGAAACCAAGCCATAATTAGAAGCTTGGAATTTTCAGTCCCACCTCCCCCTGTCCTCAAGAGATGGCAGAGGAGCTGGATATGGAGCTACTAAATTGGGAATGCCTATGTGGGGAAGCCTCTTTAAAAATCTCAAAAGCATGGGGATTCGGGGAACTTCTAGGTAGGCGAACATATCCACATACCAGGAGGGTAGCCACACCCCAACTTCATGGGGACTGAAGCGCCTGTGCTCAGGAACCTCCCAGACCTTTCCAACGTATCTCTTCATCTGGCTACTTATCTTTATTTTTATTATACCCTTAAATAACAGGTAAATGTGTTACCCTGAGTTCTGCAGGCTGCAGTAGCAAATTAAGCAAGCCCAAGGAACCTCCAATGTGTAGCCATGCTGGACCAAAGTTGTGAGGAACCTGGGGACCTACTAGTTGCAACTGGCACCTGAAGTGGAGGCAGGCTTGTAGGACTGAGCCCTTAACCTGTGGGAACTGACACTCTCTCCAGGTAGGTAGTGTCACAGTTGAGTTTAATTGTAGGGCACCTAGCTGGTGTCCCAGCATTGCTTACTGTGAGAGAAAAAACCTACACATCTGGTGTCAACACACACTCTGTTGAGAGTGTGGTGGTGTGAGAGCAAATGAAACACAAGGAAGAGAAAGAACTGTGTGTTTTTTTTTTCTAACTCAATATGCCAAGAAGTGGAGGGGGGTTAGTCAAAGATAAATTAGAGGAGAAAGGTATTTTTTTACAAAATGTTAGAAGATAAATCTAGGATGCCTAGGGTTTGAATAATAAAAATTCCATTAAGAGAAAATGAAGATAAATAAATCAAAGAAATAACACAAGAAAATCATTTAGAACTAGAAATGAGTTTCCTTTATTCTTTAAAAAGGAATAAAGATGATCCCACACTAAGACATATCACTATGAAATTGCAGAATACCAGAAAAAAATAAGATATTAAAGTATTTCCAGGAAAAGTAGGGGAAAGCCCTCTTATAAGGACTGATATTCAGATGGCCTTGGAGTTCCCAAGAACTAATACTCAAGGTTAGAAGAGCAATGCCTTCAATATTCTGAAGGAAAACTATTTCCAAACTGGAATACTTACCAGAAAATTGCAAGCTAAGAATGGGGGGTGAATAAAGATAATTTCAGACATGCAAGGACCTGAATATGCATCTTCTCTTAAGAAGATACTAAATAAGATGCTCTACCAAAACAAGCAAAATAAAGCAAGAATGTAGATGAGACCCAGAAATCAGGGGACCCAACATAGGAAAGCAATAGCAGCAACTCTTCAGATCAGCGGTTGCCAACCATTCGGACCTCACGGACCACAGGTTGGCGACTGCTGCCCCAGATGACTTTAGAGCAGTGATTCTTATCATTGGCTGCACATTAGAATCACCTGGGGAACTTTAAAAGCCCTGAAGTCAGGGCCACGGAGCAACAAATCTCTGAGGGTATGACCAACACATCAGTGAATTTTAAAGCCCCCCAGGTGATTCCAATGTGCAGACAAGGCTGAGGAGTCTGTGAAAGGAAAGTTTCAGAACAAGAACTAAAGGCAGGCATTCCAATGTTCAAAGGAAACTAAGAAAATGTAAAGATAAAGTGAAATTTTTAAAAAGAGAAAATGTAACTGGCTTGGCAGCGAGAATATATTTACATTGTCATAATAAGGAAACACATGAAATACTGAATAGTTGTATTAGGAGAATAGGGGAAATAAATTATTATTAAGACAGAAAATTAATTAGTCATGAGATAGCAATATACACATTCATTTACAGATATATAGAGTCAAATAACAAAAGAGTAAGATGGGATGAATAATGTCCATGTCCTAATCCCTGGAAGCTGTGAATATTACCTTATATGGCAAAAGGGAATTTACAGAAATCATGGGTCTTGAGATGAGATGAGTCTGGATGATCCAGGTGAGCCCAATGTAATTACAAGGGCCCTTTAAGAGGAAAGCAAAGTCAACGAGTGCAGAGAAGGAGATGTGAGAATGGAAGCAGAGATCAGAGTGATGTAGCCACATGCTGAGGAGCCAAAGAATGGTGGTGACCAAGAGAAGCTGGAAGAGGCATGGACCAGATTCCCGGCTCTAGCTGCCAGAGGAACCTGCCCTGCTGACAATGATTCATACTCATTTCTGACTTCTGATTCGAGAACTGCCACAATAAATTTGTGTTGTTTTTTAGCCACTAAGATACAGTAATTTGTTGCAGCAGCAATGGAAAAATTTTTATTGAGTTATAATTGACATATAACATCATATTAGTTTCAGGTCTACAACATAATAATTCAATATTTGTATATATTGGGAATTAATCACCACAGTAAGTCTAATTAACATCCATCTGTCACCATACATTGTTTTAAAACATCTTCTTGTGATGTGAATTTTTTAAAAATGTATTTTTATTGATTTCAGAGAGGAAGGGAGAGGGAGAGAGAGATAGAAACATCAATGATGAGAGAGAATCATTGATCGGCTGCCTCCTGCACGCCCCCACACTGGGGATCGAGCCCACAACCTGGGCATGTGCCCTTGATCAGAATCGAATTTGGGACCCTTCAGTCCTCGGGCTGACGCTCTATCCACTGAGCCAAACTGGCCAGGGCTGATGTGAACTTTTAAGATCTATTCTTTAGCAACTTTCAAATATGTGACAGAGTATTAACCATAGTCACCATGCCTCACATTAAATTTCTTAACTTATTTTATAAGCAATTGGAAATTAATACAAAGAGTTTAAAGTGTTGGAGTGAAAGTGAGATTGAAGGCCTACAAGGGACATGTGGCCTTAAGTGTTGACTTTTTAAAGAACGTGACATATGGTAAAAATTAAAGTAACCAAGCTTCACTGAGTGTTTAAAATAGTAAAAATATATGGCCATAAAGACATAAGTGATTGAGAAAGTGCTCCTCAACATTAATGTACACATAAGTCAACCATAGACCGTGTCAAAAATGCAGGTTCTGATTTAGGTCTGCAGTAGGGCTTGAGATTTGTCTATATTTCTATAAGCTCCAGGTGATGTCCATGGTCCATAGACCATACCAGGAGTGACAAAGACCTAGATTTTAGGACTGCAGAGAGAGCAGGGTTGGAGGGGAAGGGAGCAGAAAGCAGGAAGGGCTTTTTGCTTAAGTTAAGGCATTTTGACTTTGTCTTTAAAGATATAGAGGCCACTGGGCAGTGGAACAACAGGATGAGAGTTTTAACAATTATTATTCTCTTTAGAAGAGGAGGAAGCAAGGGGCATCAAACCAGAGACTGGAAACCATTTAGTGTGCAATCTTTTGTCTAAAGTTCTCTTGTATAACATCTAAAGGAATTTTCTTGCAGTCTTTTCCGCTGACATAATTCTATAGTAATTTATTAAATTTCTACCTGCCTATGACAAATCCACTTGTAAATAGCATAAGAAAGACAATTTTCTCAGGACCGTGTGACTAATGCACTCATCAATACACAAGACATGAGGCTCTGGACGACAAAACATTACTGATACTTTGGACAACAGTTTTAAAATTTGGGATGATCTTGTTAAACTGAAGAATTGACACAAAATCAACAGAACAAGCACACACAGTTCCGCCAGGTGTTTCAAACCATAGGGGTCAGGAAGCTCTTAAACTAAGACCATCCTGGCAGCTAAACACCCAGTTGGTAAGGCTACGCAAGTCCTGTTTTCCCTTCCCTGCCTCACCACCACAGGATGTCTGGACCGATGTCCAAGACTGTCCCTCCACAGTATCTAACCTACTACCTACAGCCTCTTAACCCTCTCCTCCAGAGCCCTGCAATGAGGGGAGAGGGATGACAGATTTGATATGACTTGAGGAGCCCACACTAGAAAATTTGCACTTTGGAACATCATATTAGCAACAGGAAAAAAATAAACAAACACTTAAAGGTTAATGAGTAAGAGTAAAATGGCCTTTTCCCAAGGACTGTCATAATGTGTTCCTGGCATTTTTTAAATGTGGTCACTAACCAGAAAGGGGGTGGGTGGAGAAGATGTAGATCAGGTTTCTCTAACAATGCATTGTTTACCTGCCCAAATTCCGGGAACTGTGACTCTTTAAAACTTAAACCCATCTTTCCTTTGAACTACAACCCTTTCCCAAACTCCTCCTTAATTATACTTACTTTGTTGTCCACAATTAGCCAGTCAATAACCAAGCACTGCCAATTTCACCTGCTAAGCAGTTCTCTGACTTCACTCTCATCTCCATCCTCTCACCCACCACTCTACTTCAAGTCTTCATCATTCCTCATCTAGACTAATACAGAAGGGTCTCAGAGGCCTCTCTGCCTTCCTATTCCTTTAGATCCATCCTTCACATGGTTACCAGTAAGATTCAGCTAAAGTACGTATCTGACCTTGAACCCTCCTTGTTTAAAGCTTTAGTCCTCATGGAATGAGATCCAAGTTCTCCAATGTGACATGAATATTTCTTCAGTGGTGTTCCACCAAGAGTACCACAGCTTCCTGTGTGGGGCATTTCTGGATGTCTCAATGTCTGGGGGATGGTACTAGTATTGTGTGCCAAGGGGTCAGGAATGCTGAACATCCTGTAGAATCCAAGACAGCCCACACGATGAACTATCTCACCCGTATTGCCACTGTTGAGAAACTCTCCTCATGGCTCCTGCCTACCTCTCCAGCCTGCTAGACTACAGCTCTTCTAGACTTGTACTCTTGTATAGTCTTCTTCCTTTACACAACCATGCTTTTTCTTGACATTATACCTTAATTCTTGCTTCTGTTTGGATTAATTTTATTTGACACTTGGAATGACTCTTTACTTTATTGACTTACCTTAAAACTTCAGCTTTCTAATTATTATATGCTCTACACTCACTACTTTGCATTCTATGATTTTTCTCCTTCACCTGACTAAGGTCCTTCTAGGCAGAAATTGTAGGAACTCAGCAGACCTTATATAAACAAAACAAAAACCTTTGAGAGATGGATAGATGGTTGGATGACTGGGTGAGATCAAAGGCTTTTATAAGGTTGATGTATACTTAGTCCAGGTGCCCATAGTATAGGTAATGAGTGCACTGTTTTCTTGCAACAATTGGAAGTTTCAGATTAGGCCATCTGCCTTTAGTTCCATCATTCTATGCTCTTAATCTTTATTCACTAAACGCCTCTTTTGCAATGTCAGACAGCACCCTGCATGGCATTCACTTACCCAAGCTGAAGATTGTAGGTTATGGCAAGCAGTTTGATAGGTACTTCTGTTTGGCAACTCTGTCTCCAGTCTGCTCAAGAAGTCAGCAGTTTTGCTAGCAGAAACACAAGTCAGTGTTAGTGTCTTCATAAAAATAGAAATATCATTACTTATTGTGCCTTTGGAAACTAGCCTGGGCTTGTATTAGTTGATGCCTAAAAGTGCCATAGGTAGAACAAAAGTTTAGTTTGAGTGCAGTAGGAAATCAAAACAAAATGCTATTACAAAACTGCATTCTTGAAGAACATTATTTCAAAAAGTGTAAGTCTTAAAACTGAACCCATAGGAATAGGTTCTGAACCTATAATTTTATTTTTCTACTTCCTGTACTTTGACATGGAAATAAATGCTCTCTCACATTCTAAAGTACGGGGTCCTAATTTCCTATCTGCACATTTAAAGCTTGACACTCAGACTTCACTATAAAATGAAACATTAATCACTTGTAATATCTCATTTCACACTGGTTTTACATTAGGCCCTTCACCTTCTTTTCCCTGGTCACCTCATTTCCATCATGGTTTTTCCATCAGGATACACAGACCCTCTAATCCAGTAACGCTTAGCCATTTATGGATCATGGACCTCTTTTGGATTCTGAAAGCAGAAATAGATCCTCTGTTTCCCAACACACACACACACACACACACACACACACACACACACACACACACCCTTGCATTTGATTTGTAAGAAGAGCTGTGGTTCTGGTCTGCATTTCTGACATGAAAGATTGGCCTAGACATGTCCTCAGAGTAAGTGAGAGGTTCCTTGACAGCATGGATAGACCTGGAGAATATTATGCTCAGTGAAATAAGCTGGTCAGAGAAAACCAAATACCACCTGATTTCACTTATATGTGGAAGCTAATGAATAAACGAAACTACCAAGCAAAATAGAGACATACTCATAGATAGAGCGGGCAGACAGCTCAGAGGCTGGCGGTGAGGAGATTGTTGGGGAAGGGGTTGAACAAAAAAGAAAAAAAGACAGAGAAAACTCGTGGACATGGACAACAGTGTGATGATTAGGGGAGGGAGGGTTTGAGGGGTGAATGTGTGGAAGTGGAAGAGGGCATGGAGGGGATCAATGGTAATTGGGGGGGGGGGGGGGGGGATACAAACAATCACCCTGATTGTGCCTCTCATGTACCTCAGGCATAGAATACTGGAATTGTTTCCTGGCCCTTACTTCCATAACTGGCCCATTCTACCTACCACTGATTTATTTCCATTCCTTTGTCCTTTCCCCATGTTACCTATGGGATTTGTTACCCCTCTATTCAATATTTGCAACCAAATATCTCATCGAGGCCTGATTTATAGTGCACCAGATCCTTCCTGCCTGCTCCCTATCTGCTTCCTTCCTTCTGGTATCCCTCTGCTTTCCCCTAATATTTTAGGTCTAATGCTAAGATCCAATTCATCAAGCACTTAGGGCCTGGACATCAGAGAAAACACAAACGGCCTGGCAAAAATAAATGATATCTAGTGGGGTGAAAACCAAAACAAGGAATTAGAAATTAAACAGAGATGCCAACATCATTTCAAATAATTATTTGAGTAGAACATGTCATTTGAACAAGTTCAGAAGCTTGAGCCGGGAAAGAAAGAGCTCAAAGTTCAATAATGTACATAACCCTAACAAACACAAGGCTTCGGCAGTTGAGACAAGCAGCCTTCCCATTTGTCTAGGGTTGCTTATCTTGCCAAGAATAGACAAGGAGACTAATGAAGTCTCAGAGTCTGAGAGCTGCCCCAGTGTCTGGAGCTTTATGAAATCATCAGTCAAAAGTACAAAGAGAAGAGAGTTGCTAGAAGTTTGGATGAGATTTCTGGATATCCTTAGCTGAGTGCAAACCACAGGAGAAAGCAGGGAAAAAGAAACACCATGAACAAGCAAGGAAGAAACATCAGATAAGGTTGAGTGGCAGCCCTGCATTGTGTTCTGATGGTTGCATTTATCTGCCAACTCCAGCACAAAGCTTGCTGGGTAGCTAACCACCAGCATGGCCCTTGTGCCAATGTCACTGCCCCGCTTGTGCCACAAGATTAAATCGTAATGACAGGGCCACAGGACTGTCACAGAAATGTGAGAAGAAGCGTCTGGAGAATGTGGATTTCTCCCAAGTAATTAACTATGCAAACAAGACAAGTTCAAGTTACCAAACTAATGGCATTGTTCTACTATTAGTACAGCGTCAGGTGGTTGAGTGTTGACCAATGGAAAGTGAAAGGAAGTAATGTACACCACCACTTCCAGGACCAAATAATTGTAAACTTCCCACGCATGCACCTCCATACATTTCCCCCCTACTGGCTGCCTGTGAAAGAGACAACCCCAGCACAAACTTTAAAATTATATATATATATCCTCTCTAATAAAATGGTAATATGCAAATTAACCATCACTCCGCTCCATAAGCCACGCCCACCAGCCAAGCCACGCCCATCAGCCAATCAGGGCGAGTATGCAAATTAACCCCAATCCAAGATGGCTACAACCACAGACAGCAAGGTTTACCAGGTAACAGAGCAAGCCAAGCTTTCCATAGCCGTTGCAGGCCTAAGCCTCCACTCAAGCTACAAAGTTTCAATTATAGAAGGTAAACAAATTCAAACAAATGGCGGCAGAATGGAGCTTGAGAGAGCAGGCCAGGGTTGCCGGCGGCAACAGGGGAAGCAAAGCTTTCCGCACACCCTGGCCGAGCTCACCTGCTTAAGGCTACAAAGTTTCAATTGTAGAAGGTGAATTAACTGCCACAGAAATGGCTGCCGCCCCAGGCTACAAAGTTTCAATTGTAGAAGGAAAATAAATTCCAGATACCAGGGCCTCCCTTTGGGTTGCCAGGGGGCGTGGCTGGCCTGCAAACCACCACAGGCCCCTCGCTCAGGCCGCCCCACACCCCAAGGGAACCCCCACCCTTATCTGTGACACCCTTCAGGGCAAACCAGCTGGCCCCCACCCGTGCACCAGGCCTCTATCCTATCTAATAAAAGAGTAATATACAGATTGATCATCACTGCAACACACAATATAGCTGCCCCCATGTGGTCAAAGATCCTGCCCCCATGTGGACACAAGATGGCCACCACAAGATGGCCAGCAGGAGAGGGCAGTTGGGAGGCACCCGGCCTGCAAGGGAGGGCAGTTGTGAGGGACCAGGCCTGCAAGGGAGGGCAGTTGAGAGGGACCAGGCTTGCAAGGGAGGGCAGTTGGAGGTGATCAACCCTGCAGGAGAGGGCAGTTAGGGGTGACCAGGCTGGCAGAGGAGGGAAGTTGGGGGCAAACAGGCTGGCAGGGAAGCAGTTAAGCATCAACCAGGCTGGCAGCAGAGTGGTTAGGGGGTGATCAGGCTGGCAGGCAGAAGTGGTTAGGGGCAATCAGGAAGGCAGGCAGGCAAGCAGTTGGGAGCCAACAGTCCTGGATTGTGAGAGGGATGTCCGACTGCCCGTCGGACAGGAGTCCCAGATTGGAAAGGGTACAGGCTGGGCTGAGGGACAACCCCCCGACGTGCACGAATTTCGTGCACCGGGCTTCTAGTGTATATATATACACACACACACACACACACACACACACACACACACACAATTTAGACATGTAATGATATTAAGGAATTGTTGACTTTTTCTAAATGTGAGAAGTTTTGTGATTATGTGTGGGGTTTTTTTTTTTCAAGAAGAAAATGTGATTTTTTTATTTCTTTTTTTCTTTCTTTATTGATTAAGGTATTATGTAAGTGTCCTTATCCCCCCCCCCCCATTGTCCCCCTACCCCCCATGACCTCACCTTCCTGGTGTCTGTGTCCATTGGTTATGCTTATACCAGTATGCATGCATACAAGTCCTTTGGTTGACTCCCCACCCTCCCTTACCTTCCCTTTGAGGTTTGACCACCTCTGATCATGCTTCCCTGTCTCTGGGTGATTATGTTTTAAAGGATCCTTAACTTGGACAAATGCATTCTTAAATATTTACATAAGAGATAACACCATGACTGAGATTTGTTGAAAGAAAGAGAGAGAGAGAGAGAGAGAGAGAGAGAGAGAGAGAGAGAAGGAAGGAAGGAAGGAAGGAAGGAAGGAAGGAAGGAAGGAAGGAAGGAAGGAAGGAAGGAAGGAAGGAAGGAAGGAAGGAAGAAAGAAAGAAAGAAAGAAAGAAAGAAAGAAAGAAAGAAAGAAAGAAAGAAAGAAAGAAAGAAAGAAAGAAAGAAAGAAAGAAAGAAAGAAAGAAAGAAAGAGAGAGAAAGAAAGAGAGAGAGAAAGAGAAAGAGAAAGAGAGAGAGAAAGAAAGGACACACACACAGGAGGGAGCAGGACGGGTTGTAGGTAACCAGTGGTCAGAAATGGGTGGGTACATGACGAGGTTCATTGTACTATTCCGTGGACTGTTGCCATTATGTTGGATTCTGACTTCCTATTCCCCTTTCCAGTCCAACCCCAGACTTCTGCCCTGGGCCAACCCCACAACTGGAGGAGCACTCATGTCTGAGTCATCCAACCTCCTCACAAAAACTGCGGCAGGAGAGGTCTGAAGCGAGGGAAATGCTGTAATGGGAGGGCGGAGTCTCACAGGCAGCTTTGTGCTCAATGGCTCAGCGATTTTTGGTCCTTGAGCATGCAACGAAGAATGACCTGGACACCGGCCCCGTGTGCTCAAGCGCTTGATCCAGCCATGTTTGTGCTTGTGTTTGATGTTGCTCCGCTGGTACTCGTTCCCGCATGCCTTGCCCCAGCTCGGCTGCGTGGTGGGGAGTCCCCAGGCGTCGGGCAGCCCATAACACGGTTTGGGGCTGGAGCCACCTGACATCCAGGAAAGCCCTACTGACGGGACACAACAGGCGACTTGGGGATCTGCCCAAGAGAGCCATGTCTACCCTCGGATCACCTAACGTCATATATTGAAGATGAGAGAGCCTATATTGGTTTTGCTGCCTGAATACCTCCTCTGAAACCTATTCACTCATGTCTTAAATAAGCAAGAAAAAAAATATATAGTACTCAAGCTATTATATATTTTGAGGTCTGTTTATTACAGCAACTACCCTACTACAATACAACATAAAGTAATGCACACAAGAGAATAATTTCTCAATTTAAGTAATCAATTCCAAAAGTATATTAAGAAGAGGCTAAGACTTGTTGAGGATGAGTAGGAAAAAAGAATTCTCAATAATTTATCTTGTCATCTTTGCTGTTTCAGAACATCAGTGGGGAGAGGCTAAGGTGGGAAAGAGCCTATGCCCCCTGGAGCTGTCCTCTTGTCTGACCTAGCACTAGGCCCAGGATATAAAATGTATCCCAATACCACTAATTGTATTACTCCCAGTTAATAGTAATATTAATCTGGAGGACAGGTGGGGTTTGGGGAAGAGAAGCTACATGTGAGAAAGTCAAGGAGGAAAAGGAACATGGCTTGTTATATTCCATAAGATAAAATGTAAAATCTGTTACTGGGGATTCATCAATGAAAAAAAATGTTGACCTTTTTGAAAGGAGGACAAAAAATATAGAAAAGGCCACAGAGTGTGGATTGTGTCTGTGGATCATTTGACTAGCACAGAATTGCAAAAAGACAATTCCTATAAGGCTATTTTTTATGGTTAGAAAAGAACACTAGGGTTTTAGTGTTCAAGAAGGAATAAAAAATTAACTTAGACCTTTAGGAGGTTATGAGTCAGGCACCTGCCACACTCCACACCTCAGGGCTCAGCACCTTTCTCTAGCTGCTCTGTTTATGTGGCAACTTTGCACCATGACTGGGCACATAAAAACATTCTAATAAAAATGGTAAAGTTAAACAGTTGTAATGAGGAAAGCTCCCTCTCTGGAATAAAAAATCCAGTTACAAACCCTGGTACCTGGTCTTGTTAGGAGTGGATGGGGCAGTTTTACCTTCTTTCATCTCCAGTGACTCAGATGTCTGCAGGGTGTGGCCAGGAGATGTAAGGGAGTGAAGTGGGCCAGGAGTGAGGCACAGGAGCTCGGACTCAATGATAAATGGCAACTGCCACTCAGGTCAGTGTTGAAGAGACCAGAGAGAGAAGAGAGGATTTTAACAAACTAGAGCATGATCTTCCTTAGAAAGGGGTCATCTGCTACTGAGCTCCAGGCTGTCACTGCCCCATGCGGACACAGCCAGCATTGCCAGATATCCTAGTTTTTGTAGGTAGAATAAAAATGCTAACAACTGTTAATGTGAAATAGGTTGGCAATTAATTCAAAAATTTTTGAAACACTGTGGGCTAACACTGTGCTGAGCAAAAAACAAAAAACAAAGAAACACACACACACACACACACACACACACACACACACACACACACAAACTCTGTAGGTCAAATGTGGTCCCAAAGGTCACCTGTCTGTGAGCAGGTGGTTTTATTTTTGCATGTCCAGGCTTGTGTGTTTCTTAATTACATATTCTTTATATTCTATTTAAAAAAAAAGAAGAAAAGACAAGCAAGGTTGGTTCCTAGTATTGAAGAGATAGTTGCTATACTAGTTTATGTATTTCAGCTAAGAGTATATTTCATATTTATTTTAATCATTAAGGAATATCATTTCATTTAGAGTTTACAACTTCATGAAAATATTTGTGTTAATACATGAAAAGAAATGGTGGGACACTCTAAGATGCAAAAACCCACAAAATATTTATAAACAAATAAAAATAATAAAATGATTAATGTGAAATATTTATGAAGATCTAATAAATTAATTAGAAAAAGATGACCCAATAGAAAAGTGGGCAAAATGTAGAAACCGAATTCACAGAGGAAGAAGCCCAATTACTAGCAGTAATGAAAACAGCAACAATAGCTTAGGATGTATATAGTGCTTATTATGTGTCAAGCCTGTTATAATCACACTAGAGGCCCGGTGCACGAAATTCGTGCACGGAGGTGGTGGGAGGGAGGTCCCTCAGCCCAGCCTACAACATCCTCTCCAATCTGGGACCTCTCGAGAGATGTCCGACTGCCCGTTTACATCGGGCCTAAACGGGCAGTCGGACATCCCTCTCACAATCCAGGACTGCTGGCTCCCAACTGCTCGCCTGCCTGCCTTCCTGATTGCCCCTAAATCGCTTCTGCCTGCCAGCCTGATCACCCCCTAACCACTCCCATGCCAGCCTGATTGATGTCTAACTGCTCCCCTGCCAGCCTGTTTGCCCCCAACTTCCCTCCTCTGCTGGCCTGGTCACCCCTAACTGCCATCCCCTGCAGGGTTGATTGCCTCCAACTGCCCTCCCTTGCAGGCCTGGTGCCTCCCAACTGCCCTCCCCTGCTGGCCATCTTGTGATGGCCATCTTGTGTCCACATAGGGACAGGATCTTTGACCACATGGGGGCAGCCATATTGTGTGTTGGATTGATGGTCAATCTGCATATTACTCTTTTATTAGATAGGAGTATAGAGGCCTGGTGCGCGGGTGGGGGCCAGCTGGTTTGCCCTGAAGGGTGTCCTGGATCAGGGTGGGGTTCCCTTGGGGCGTGGAGAGGCCTGAGCAAGGGGCCTGTGGTGGTTTGCAGGCCAGCCAAGCTGCTGGTGACCCAAGCAGAGGCCCTGGTATCTGGAATTTATTTACCTTCTACAATTGAAACTTTGTAGCCTGGAGCGGAGCCAAGCCTCCTGCTGGATCCATGGCTGCCACTTGGATTTGTTTAACTTCTATAATTGAAACTTTGTATCCTTGAGTGGAGGCCTGGGCCCGCCAGAGTGTGTGGAAAGCTTAGCTTCTTCTGTTGCCGGGGAAACCCAATGGTAGCCATCTTAGCTGGGGTTAATTTGCATACTCGTCCTGATTGGCTGGTGGGTGTGGTTTGGCTGGTGGGCGTGGCTTATCTAGCAGAGTGATGGTTAATTTGCATATTATCCTTTTATTAGAGAGGATTATATATATTAACTTCATGACAACCTTGTGAGGGTACTAATATAATGCTCAAAATCATACAATACAGATAGTAAATTAAATGTCAAAGCCATGATCAGCTCTGGGCAGACTGGCTCCAGAGTCCATGCTTTTGGTCATTATACTTAACTGCTTCTCATGAGCAATAACCATGTGAAAAGATATTTAAACTCACTAATAACTGTGGTGTTTACTAAATTAAGGCTTGGCATATGCCATTCTGGGTTCCAAAGAACAATGATGTCCAAAACACCAGTAGGAAGACCTATGGGGGGCTGGCAGCATGAGAATCATCTGTGGCGCTTCTTAGACGTCACTGGAATCCAGACCTGGTTTTTCTAATTCAATGTCTAGAGTGGTATCTGGGAATCTGTTTCTTAAAAGCACTCCTGGTGATCTTGAGAACTATTATGGTAGTACATATGGATATTTAATATGCGTAAGTACCTCAGGTCCACATTGTTCTGATTTATGAATAATTCTTATCATACAACACATTTCAAAACAAAACCTCAGCGTATCTTAGGAACCTTAAGTGTAAGTACTATCAAACAATACATTCCTCTTGTATTTTGCATAGCTTCACAAACATGAACTTTGCCACCATGAGGTTTGGGTGAGCAAATAAACCTTCTTACACTCGCACATGCATTCATGCAGGCAAAAAATATTTCCTCAGTCTATGCTTTGTATTTTAAAATATATGTTATAGAATAATCTAAATAGGTACTACTTGCCTATGTCAGTTTCATATACTGGATGTGAACAAAAGACCTTAATTAGCAGGGTGAGAGAAAATGAATAGAGACATGAGTTTCATTTAAAAGATCACAAGAATGAGAGGTATGAAACAAAACATAAATGTGAGGTAGCAACATTGGGAGAGCTAAATTGTATACTTAATCATAGTAATCAAACTATCCCGAGTACTTTAAACAATTCTTTCCCCCTTGTTCAATTGGTCTTTAATGCTTTAATTTTTAATTACAAAAGTAATACCTAAATATAATTATGGAGTCAGAAAATAGGAATAGAAAAGTGTAAAGAATAAAAAGTAAAAGTTCTACTAGCTCTCTCTCAACCTTCCTCCTTTCCCCAGAGGTGAATACCATGACTTGTCAGGTATGTATTCTTCCAGACTGTCTTCCATTAATTGTCAAGTACCTATTAAGAATGATGAATGGTGTTTTACTTTGGAATGGGGGCAGAAGTAAATAAGGTAAAGCAGATATTGTTCTCCAAAATGTGTTTTTCAACTTCCTGGACATATAACTAGACTACATTTCCCAGCCTCCTTTGCAATTATATGTGGCCTCCTATCTAAATTCTAGCTAATGAAATGTAAGCAAAAGTACTAGTATAAGCCAACCCTGAAGTGACACACATCAGTAACTTACACATGATTCTTAAATCTATTCTTCCTTCTGTCTGATGGCAGCACCTAAAGTGAGCTTGGAAGTTACTTGCACTTTGAGTTGCTTATTGCCTGGGGAGGAAAGAAAGCCAGCTGCTGGCTCAAACACTTTTCTTGGACCATCCCACAAGAAAGATACAAACTTCTTGCTCTTTAAGTTACTTAAAATTCAATGTGGTTTTTTTTTTAACCACAGACTTTTCTACCCTAATAGAATTTTTTTTCCATAACTGGCATACCATAATTTTTTGGTTCTGCAAAACTACTTTTTTATTTAACAATATCTTGGAGATTTTCCCACAATACTCTATATGCTACCTTATTGATTTGGCAGCTGTATAGCATTCTATATTATGGATAAAAGTAATATATTTAAAACACTCCTACTAATGGATAGTCATATTGTTTCCAAAAAATATTCGGGTATATACATCTTTGTGCACATGTATGAGTCATTTTCTAGGATATCTATATAATAAAGAGATAATATGCAAATTGGTCCTAACGGTGTCACAGTAACAATAAATTTGCATATTGACAAACCAGCAGGAGGCTGTGCGCGCAGCAGGGGGACTTGCATGAGGCTCACTTCCATGCCCCTGGCTTCAGAGTCCTCTTTTTCTCCCGGGTGCACGCACCGGACAAAAACCCCCATGACACCAGGCCCCATCTGAGATACTCTGCCTAGGGACACCATCAAACCCCCCTCCCCTGAGGTGGGGAGTGGGGGGGGCTGAGGGGCAACACCCGCACGGAAAAAGACCAGTTTTCAGGGCGTGGTCGGCAGACACCAACAGGGGGTTGCACGCATCGGCGGTGACCCCCGGGAGGGGGGTGTGGACCCAACACGAAAGAAGGGTCTGGGCGGGACGACAGACAGTGGATGTCGAGGTAAGGCACCAGACCTGGACCGGCCACTGGGTAAACAACACGGGGATCCCACCACCACAGACACACAGGGTCATAGGCCCCGCAATGCCTGAGTCTCTAGTCAATCCTCCCAAGTGCACCACCTTGAGGCCTCCTCCTGCCACGTGGACCCAGCCCGCCACCGTGGAGACCACAGGCGACCCTCACACCACAGATAAGCTGCCATGGCTTTCTCCAGCCGTCTGTCCATTCATCTGCCTGTTCCAACTCGGGCTCACATCCTGGGCGGAACGCCCAACCCCCCACCCCCAGGACAAGCCGGGCCCCAACCATGCCTGCTCAAGCATGCCCATCGCCTGCAAATTCCGAGGGGAGAGGACTGAGAGCCGCTCGAGGCATGGGAGCGGGCATGCCGGGGGAGGGAAAGGCCTCCGCATACCCCTCCCCCCAATTCAGCACTCAACCAGAGAAAAGCCTCGCGTGCACATGTAACGCAGCGGTCCCCATGATGGATGCTGGCCTGGGCCGGCTGGACCCTCCCCCACCTCAGAGCGGGGAGGCACAGGCCACGGTTGGCAAGACAGAGCTGCGTCATTGCTGGGCCCATCAAAGCCAGTGCGAGAGGGGCCCGAGTGCCCAAACAGAGGCGGCTACAGGTCCCAGAGAGGAAAGCAGTCAGTACTAAGACAGGACAAAAAGCACAGAATTTTTAATGAGCCTGTAAAAAGAGTAAAAGAGTGAGGGAGGAGGGGGGGAGATGGGGAAGAAGGGAAGGAGGGAGGGAAGAACTTTATAAAGGAGTCAGTAGGTAACAGAGTTAAAGAAAGAAAGAGGATGTATGAGTGAACTGTAGGAGCTATAATGAAAATCAAGTATAGTTATGTACTGGGGACAGATTTTAAAAGTAGGAGTCAGAAAAGCAAAAAGATAAATGATAGTGAATAATTAGGCAGGTAGATAGATATTAAAACAGTGGAAGTAAGTAGAGAAGAATGTATGGGAAAGGTAGGATGAAAGAAAAAGAGGGAGGGAAGAAAAGTTTTAAAGGGGAGTCGGTAGAGCTTAAAAGGAGAATGGAAAAGAGGAAGAAATGGGGGAGGGAGCAAAGCAGGTCCAAGGGATGAAGTGAAGAAAAAAATTAAGGTGGGAAGGAAGGAAAAGGGGAGGGAGGGGTAAAGATAAAGGAAAGAAGGAATGTGGGGAGGGAGGGAGGGTAGGAGAAAGATGAGAAGAAGGATGATGGAACAGAAGTAGGAAATAAGGAGGAAAGAAAAGTTTATAAATGATGAGTCAGTAGAAAAAAGTGTTACATAAAGGAGGGAGAAAAATTGTGTGAGAGGGAGAAGCCAATAAGGAAGTCAAATACAATTGTGTGTGAAGGGGATAAGATTTTTAAAAAAGTTAATAGCAGTGACCAGGCTGGCAGGGGAGGGCAGTTAGGGGTGACCAGGCTGGCAGGGGAAGGCAGTTAGGGGGATCAGGCTGGCAAGGGAGGGAAGTTAGGGGGATCAGGCTGGCAGGGGAGGGCAGTTAGGGGGATCAGGCTGGCAGAGGAGAGCAGTTAGGGGGATCAGGCCAGCAGGCAGAGTGGTTAGGGCAGGCAGGAAGGTGAGTGGTTAGGAGCCAGAGATCCCAGATTGCGAGAGGGATGTCCAACTGCCAGTTTAGGCCTGAACTGGCGGTTGGATATCCCCCAAGGGTTCCTGGGTTGGAGAGGGTACAGGTTGGGTTGAGGAGCCCGCCCCCCCCCCACCGTACACGAATTTTGTGCACTGGGCCTCTAATCCTACCTAATAAAAAGGTAATATGCAAATTGACCATACCATCGACACACCCACAAAGCCACGCCCACAAGCCACACCCACAAGCCAATCAGAGCAAGTATGCAAATTAACCCAATCAAGATGGCTACAGCCACAGAGAGCAAGGTTTCCCAGGTAACAGAGCAAGCCAAGCTTTCCGTGAGCTGTTGCAGGCCTAAGCCTCCACTCAAGCTACAAAGTTTCAATTATAGAAGGTAAACAAATTCAAACAGAAATGGCGGCAGAACGGAGCTTGAGAGAGCAGGCCAGGGTTGCCCCAGGCAACAGGGGAAGCAAAGCTTTCCGCACACCCTGGCCGGGCCCAGCCTCCACTTAAGGCTACAAAGTTTCAATTATAGAAGGTGAATTAACTGCCACAGAAATGGCTGCTGGCGGCAGAGGGAGCAGCAAGCTTGGCTCCGCTCCAGGCTACAAAGTTTCAATTGTAGAAGGAAAATATATCCCAGATACCAGGGCCTCCGCTTGGGTTGCCAGGGGGTGTGGCTGGCCTGCAAACCACCACAGGCCCCTCGCTCAGGCCGCCCCACACCCCAAGGGAACCCCCTGATCTGGGACACCCTTCAGGGCAAACCAGCTGGCCCCCACTCCTGCACCAGGCCTCTATCCTATCTAATAAAAGAGTAATATGCAGATTGACCATCACTCCAACACACAATATGTCTGCCCCCATGTGGTCAAAGATCCTGCCCCCATGTGGACACAAGATGGCCACCACAAGATGGCCAGCAGGAGAGGGCAGTTGGGAGGCACCCGGCCTGCAAGGGAGGGCAGTTGTGAGGGACCAGGCCTGCAAGGGAGGGCAGTTGGAGGTGATCAACCCTGCAGGAGAGGGCAGTTAGGGGTGACCAGGCCGGCAGAGGAGGGAAGTTGGGGGCAAACAGGCTGGCAGGGGAGCAGTTAAGCATCAACCAGGCTGGCAGTGGA